>NC_143133.1:69150000-69775000 GCF_059928025.1 Delphinapterus leucas | reverse complement strand
ATGACACATTGCTTTTCTTACAGTTATTCTTGTATGTCTTATCTCTTCCACTAGAGAAAGAACTTCATGATGACATACTTTAATAAAACTATTATTAATAGAATTTTACCTGGAAAAAATTGCACATGGAAATAAAGATATCAGATATTTTTGTAATAGAGTAAAAGTGGGTACAAGCTGAGGTAGAAAATAGGTCTCCAGTGGACTTGTAGATTATTCTTAGACAACATAAGATGCGCTTACTCCCAGTCACCAAATAATTGTTGTGAAATGAGGGATACTGTTACTTCATAATGTTCATCTAAACTAAATCATGATTCTTGGCATATTTTTCAATGTAAAATGAGATGAGTCTTGGCAGTATGTCACATACCATGATAAATAAATATATTCTCTTTAGAGAGGAATAAGTGATGAAATGATCCTTTGATGTTCCCCAAAGAATGCTATATCCACTTTGATATGTAGAAAGACAGTAATCCAAAGCACATGCTTAGAATACTACTGTTGTCTTCATAGTTTAGGCTATCACTTGAGAAAGGAGTAATAGCTCAGATATAAGGATATGGACACAACATTACATAAGTGTTGAGAAGCATCAATGTAACAAATACATTTTTTCCTTTATTCAGAAAATAAATTTTACTTCTCTGATATCAGTCTGTGCAAGGCCTCTCTCCTTATATACCACATTTTATTCATCTTATCTCCTATGATTGACACTTAGTATTACCAGAAGAGGATTTTGTAGGTCACATGTACATGTAATTTTACTAAGTACTTCCTGATTGCTTTCCTGAAACAATTTACAGGCCTAACAGCAAAACCTGGCAGCTTAATTTCACCCTTATACTTTCTAACATTTCTACTATCCAACTTCCTGATTTTTGTCACTTTGAAAACTGGTATTTTGAAATTTGTATTACCTTAGTAGTGAAGATGAGCCTCTTTTTCATATATGCAGCCTTAGTTCATTCCTTCTTTTGGGTTTCTTGTCTTTCTCTGGTTAATTTTTAGCAGTTCCTTGTATATTCTCAATTAATAGTTTACAAGCATCTCTCCTAGTCTCTAATATATTTTTTCTTTAATGAAAAAAAATTTTTACATCTTTATTGGAGTATAATTGCTTTACACTTTTGTGTTAGTTTCTGCTGTATAACAAAGTGCATCAGCTATATGTATACATATATCTCCACATCTCCTCCCTCTTGCGTGTCCCTCCCACCCTCCCTATCCCACCCCTCTAGGTGGTCACAAAGCACCGAGCTGATCTCCCTGTGCTATGCAGCTGCTTCCCACTAGCTGTCTATTTTACATTTGGTAGTATATATAACTTTTCTTATATTCTTCATTGAACAGAAATCCTTTATGTTTTGTCAAATCAGTAGTTTTTGCTTTATGTATTTCTTAATCAAATTTAATAAGGTATAATTTATATACAGTAAAATGTACCCATGCTGAGAGTACAGTATGAAGAATTTTGATAAGTATATGCATCTGTGTGCTCAGCAGCACAATGAAGATATAGAAAATTCCCATCACACCAAAAACTTCCCTTAAGACCCTTTGCAGTCAATTTCTGCCTTTCATCCCCAGCCCTAGACAACTAACGATCTGTTTTCCGTCACTAAAGATTAGTTTTGTTTCTTCTAGAATGTCATATAAATGGGATCATGCAGTGTGAACACTCTTTTTCACTTCTATTTATACTCAACATAATGTTTTTAAAGAATTAAAAGAAAATTTATATACATACATACATACATATATACGCATGTATACATGTATATGTGTATATGCATACACAGAGATAGATGTATACATAACTATACGTATATGTACAGTTTACTTTTCTTCCTATATATTCAAGTTGCTATTTGGTCTCATTTCTCTTCAATCCTCCAGACTTCCTTTAGCATTTATTTTAGTAAAGATCTGCTGCTAACTCATTTTTAAAAAAGTGTATTTCAACTTCATTTTGGAAGAGTAGTTTCACTGGATATAGATTAGGTCTTAGCTGAATTGTTTTTCCTTTTGTACTTTGGACATGCCATTCTGTTGTCTTCTGGCATCCACTGTTTGTGATATAAAGCCCATCATTGATTGCATCACTGTCAACATTTATGTAATGTATCAATTTTCCCCCTGCTACCAGGGTTTTCTCTTTATCTGTAGCTTTCAGAAGTTGACTATGAAGTACCTGAGTGTGATTTTCTTTGTGTTTATCCCACTGGGAGTTTGTTAAACTTCTTGGATATGTAAGTTAATATTACTTTTTTCTTTTTTTCCTTTATACTAAGTTTGTGAAAATTATTACAGCCCGTATTTCTTGAAATATTTTTCTTTCATTTTTTGTCTCTACTCTCCTGGTACTCCAAGTGAAATGTACATTGAATCATTTGATGTTACCCCAGAGTCTCTGAGCCTTTGTTTATTTTCTACATTTTTTTTGTCTCTGTTGTTCAAATTTTATTCATTCCATTGATCTATTTTCAAATTCACTGATTCTTTCTTCTTCAACTGGTGTTGACCCCATTTAGTAAATTTCAGTTGTACTTTTCAGACACAGAATTTCCATTTCATTCTTTTTTATAGTTTCTATTTCTCTGCTAAGATTCTATATCTGTTCATAGATTGAAGTATATTTTCCTTTAAGTTTTTAATGTCTCCCTTTAATTCTTTGAACATATTTATAATAACTTCCTTGAATTATTTGCCTGGTATGTCTAGCATCTGTGGCCATTCAGAGTCAGATTCTATTAAATGATTATTTCATGAATAGGGGTCACAGTTTCTTGTGTTTATTCTTGTTTTGTTGCTTACCTAATAATTTTTGGTGGAAAAGTAGACATCGTAAGTAATATACTTTAATAATTTAGAAACTCCTTTTTTCTTTCAGTGATGATGATGATGATTTTGTTCTTCCAAAAAAAAAGAGGAAAAGGTCCTTATAAATTAACTTGTTTGGAATCAAATTTTGAAATCTATTTCTCCTGCAGTGTTCAGCAGCTGATACTTTTTTTCAGCTTCCAGTCGCTGTTACTGCCTCTTTGTCCTCCTCCTCTTCTCTCCTGTTCTTCTTCCTTCTTCTCTCTTTATCTTTCTTCGTTTTTCTTTTTCCTCTTTTGTCAAGCCTCCCAGCTCTTACCTGAGCCTGCTATTTAGTAATTAATCAAGAATTTTATGTGCAGAGTTTATATTCAGATTCTGAGGCTCATCCAGTCTATTAGCTTTTTCTTCAGTTATTGACATAATTTTTTCTACTTTATTACCTTATAATTTTGCACTACATTGGTTGGTTTTCAAATGCAAAAGCCCTGATTCTGACCTACTTACATACGATTTATTTTCCTTTTTATATATTTCTAGATTTGACTGTAATATATTGTTAAAGTTTTAATGTTGACTTTTATGTAGCTTTTTTTCTCTAATAATGTTAGTCTAGTTTTGATTTCAGGGTAATTCTGGACTCAAAGAATGAGCTGTGATGTATTTCTTCCTCTCATTGTAAAATTGTTCTGGCAGGGTTGGTATTATTTCTTTTTTATAAGTTCAGTAAAATTATCAGTAAAGCAGTTTGTCCTACAGTAGTCTTTGTGGGGAGCTGTTAAGTTACAAGTGCAATTTCCCTAGTATATATAGGACTACTTAGTTTTTCTATAATTTTTAAGTTAACTGTATTGTAGTCATGAAATGTAATCTTTGTGATATGAGCACTTTAAATTTACTGTGACTAGTTTTATGGTCCAGTGTATGATTTATTTTTAAATGATTGGGTGGAGAGTTCCATAAATGTCAGTTAGATCAGGTTGATTAATAGAGTCATTCAAATCTTTTATTTCCTTAGTAATATTCTGTTTATTTAGTCTAATGCTTATGGAGTCATATGGTAAATATATGTTTAACTTTATGAGAACCTGCCAAACCATTTTTCAAACTGGCTATATCATTTTGAATTCCCACCCTCAATGAATGAGAGTTCTTATTGCTTCACATCTTCAGCAGATTTTGATAGGTCAGGATTTGTTCATTTGTTTTAATTTTAGCCGTTTTAATAGGTATATAGTAATACCTCATTGTAGTTTAAATTTCTTTTCCTAATGCCTAAGGATGTTGAGACTCTTTTTCTATGCTTATTTACCACCTGTATATATACTTTGATGAAATGTCTGTTTATATCTTTTACATCTTTTTAAAATAGTGATTTGTTATCGTGGAGTTTTCCCCTTATTATTGAGGTTTTTTTTTTAACATCTTTATTGGAGTATAATTGCTTTACAATGGTGTGTTAGTTTCTGCTTTGTAACAAAGTGAATCAGCCATACATATATCCCCATATCTCTATTATTGAATTTTAAAAGGTCTTAATATATTATACATACAAATGTTTAATCCACTATGTGATTTGCAAATATTTTCTTTCAGTCTGTAGCTTGTCTTTTCATTAACAGTATCCTTTGCAAAAGTTAAGTTTTAAATTTTGATGAGGTCCTAATTAGCAAGTTTTATTTTTCCTTTTATGTATGTTACTTTTGGTGTCATCAAAATACTTATTACCAAACCCAAAATCTTACAAATAGCATTTTATTTTTCATGTTTTTTTCGAGAAATTTTAGTCTGACAGTTTGCATTTACATCTATGATCTATTACGAGTTAATTTTTGAATAAGGTATTAGTTGTAGGTGGAGATTCACTTTTTTAAAATAAGGATGTCCAGCAGTTCCAGCAATAATTGTTGAAAAGACTATCCCTTTTTATTAATTTGCCTTTGCAAAAATCGATTGTATTCATCTTGGTCTATTTCTAGACTTTCTATTCTACTCCACTAACATATGTCTGTTCTTTCACCAATACCACACTGTCATAATTGCTTTGGCTTTATAGTAAGTCTTGAAATGGGGAGTGTGAATCTTCTAACCTTGTTCTTTTTCAGGATTGTTTGGTTAGTGTAGTTCCTTTGTCTTTCCATGTGAATTTTAGAATCAGCTTGGCAAAATCTACCAGAATGTTTGCTGTGCTTTTGATTATGATTGCATTCAATTTGTAGATTAATTTTGTTAGAAGTTATATCTATTGTCATATCTGTTGAGTCTATCAAGCCACTTGCATGGTATATTTCTCCATTTATTTAGATCTTCTTTAATATATTTTATTAGTGTTGTGTAGTCCTCAATATAGAAATGTGATGGCTAATTTTATGTAAACTTGGCTGTGCCATGGTATACAGGTACATAATCAACACCAGTCTGTATTTCACTGTGAAGGTATTTTTTAGATGATATTAACATTTAAATCATTAGACTTTGACTAAAGCAGATTGCCTTCCATACATACACACACACACACACACACACACACACAACTGGTCTGTTGCTCTGGAGAACTGGACTAATGCATAGAACTTATATGTATTTGGTTAATTTATTTGTAAATTTTTTTTTTTTTTTTCAGTACGCGGGCCTGTGACTGTTGTGGCCTCTCCCGTTGCGGAGCACAGGCTCCAGATGCGCAGGCTCAGTGGCCATGGCTCACGGGCTCAGCCGCTCTGCGGCATGTGGGATCTTCCCGGACCGGGGCATGAACCCGTGTCCCCTGCATCGGCAGGTGTACTCTCAATCACTGCACCACCAGGGAAGACCTTTAAATATTTTTGATGCTATTTCAAATGGGATTTTCTTTTTAAAATTTCAGTTGTTGATTGATGCCATAAAGATATTAGATTCACTTTTGTTTATTGGCATTTACCCTGCAACCTTGCTAAACTCACCTAATAGTACTAGGATTTTTTTTTTTTTTTTTAGATTCTTTGAGGTTTTCTCCATAGGTATCTGTGTCATCTATAAAGCAAGGCAATTTTATTTCTCCTTTTCAATCTGTATGCCTTTTATCTCTTTTTCCTGTCTTATTGCACTTGCTAGGGCTTCCAGTAAAACAAGGAATAAGCTTGGTAAGGGAAGATATTTGTCTTTTTTCTGACTTTAGGGAAAAAAATTCAGTCTCTCATTATTTTGTATTATGTTAACTGCCAGTTTTTCATATATTTTTCATTAAATTAAGGAAGTCTCCTTCTATTTCTGGTTTGCTAAAAGTTTTGTTTGTTCACTTTTATCAAGGATGGATATTGAATTTGGTTGATTGCTTTTTGGTATCTACTGAGATGATCATATATTTTTACTTAAGATGGTAAACTGCAGTGATTCATATTTGAGAATTGAATCAGCCTTGAATTCATAGAATGAACACAATATATATATTGCTTGATTTGATTTACTAATTTTGTTGATCATATTTGCATCTATGTTTATGAGGGATATTGGAGTATGATTTCATTTTCTTGAAATATCTTTATCTTGTTTTGGATAATGCTGGCCTTATAGATTGAATTAGAAAGTGTTTCCTTTTATTTTCTGGAAAAGATTGTGTAGAATTGCTACTATTTCATCCTTAAATGTTTGGTAGAGTGTACAAGTGGAACTTCCTGGGTGTAAAGTTTTCTTTTAGGAAGATTTTTTTTCCCTATAAATTTCTTTTTTAAAAAATAGATATAGGATTAATCAGGTTATCTGTTTTCTAGAGTTTCCTTCTTATCTTTTGGATGCCTGTGTTATCAGTCGTGATGCCCCTTCTTTCATCCCTGATATTGGTAGTTTGTGTCTTCTGTCTTTTCTTATTTGTCAGTCTTGCTATAGATTTGTTGATTTTACTAATTTTCCAAAGAACCTGTGTTTGGTTCTTTGATTTTTATCTATTGTTTTCTGCTTTAATTTCATTGATTTCTACTCTGATCTTTATACATTCCTTATCTTCTGCTGGTTTTTGCATTTAATTTGCTCCTCTTTCTTTAGTGTTTTAAACTGAAAGCTTAGGTTGCTGATTTTACATATTTTTTAATATAAGCATTTAATTCTATGTATTTCCCTTTAACCACAGCACTTGCTGCATACACATATTTCTATATGTTGTATTTTAATTATGTTTTAGCTTGTCATTTAAAAAACTTCCCTTGACAATTCCTTCTTGGTTCATGTGTTATTTAGAAATGTGTTGTTTAATTTCCAAATATTTGGGGATTTTCCAGATATCTTTCTGTTATTTAGTTTAAGTTTAATTCCCTTATGGTCTAAAAATGTCCTTTGCTTTATTTCTATTCTTTTAAATTTGTTAAAGTTTAATATATGGCCCAGGATATGGTATATTTCTTTGAAAGTTTCATGTACACTTGAGAAAAATATATATTCTGCTATTGTTGGGTGGATTGATTTATGAATGTCAATTAGGGCAAGGTGGTTCATAGTGCTATTTAAGTTGTTTACATACTTAATGATTACTTGCTTAATTTTTCTATCAGTTACTGAGAGAAGAATGCTGAAGTTTTCAACTATTATTGTGGATTTGTAATTTTTTCCTTTCAGATCTGTCAGTCTTTGACTCATATATTTTGAAGTTCTTTTTTTCCTCTCCCATTTGAAAACCATTTTTAACATAACATAACTGTTATGTTAGTTTCAAGTATAGAACAAAGTGATTCAGTTATATGTATATATCAAATTACTAAAGGCATTTTTTTCACAGAACTAGAACAAAACATTTTAAAATTTGTATGGAAACACAAAAGACCCCGAATAGCCAGAACAATCTTGAGAAAAAAGAATGGATCTGGAGGAATCAGACTCCCTGACTTCAGACTATACTAGAAAGCTACAGTAATCAAAACAGTATGGTACTGGCACAAAAACAGACATATAGATCAATGGAACAGGATAAAAAGCCCAGAAATAAACCCACTCACTTATGGTCAGTTAATCTATTTTGAAGTTCTTTTGTTAGGTTCATGCACATTTAAAATTCTTTTACCTTCTCATGGAATTGACTGCTTTATAATTATGTATTGTCCCTCTTTATACCAGATAACCTTTCTTGTTATAAGGCTACTTTGTATAAAACTAATAAGACTACAACAGCTTTCTTTTAATTTCTGTTTTCATGGTATGCATCTCTGCATCCTTTTAGTTTTATCCTACCTAAGACTTTATCTTTAAAGTGGCTTTCTTGTAGACAACATACAGTTGGGTCTTGCTCTTTTATCCAATCTGATAAGTTCTGTCATTTAACTGGTTTGTTTTGACCACTCATATTTCAAGTGATTTTCCATATGATTGGATTAAAATCTACCATCATGCTAGCTGTTTTCTACTCATTACATTTGTTCTTTGTTTCTTTTTGCCTCTTAATTATAATTATTTCTTCTCCTTCTCCTTTCTCTCTCTCTCCTTCCCTCTTTCTTTCTTTTCTTCTTTATTTCTTTAGTCCTAGTTTTTACAATATACATTTCAAAATAATTTATGCCTACCTTCAAATACAGTATGCCACTTCACATGTAATGTGAGTACTTTATAATAGTATATTTCCAGCTCCTCTCTTCCATCCCTTGATCTGTTTTTATCAAACATTTCACTTGTACATATGTTATTAAATACAAACTGTATTGTTACACTTGTTGATTTAAACAGTGTTTTTAAAGCAAATAAAAATATGATAAAATTTTACCATTATTCCATTTCCAGTGCTCTTCATGTCTTTGTGTAAATCCAAGTTTATGAGCCCTATCATATTTCTTCTACTTTAAGAACTTTCTTTAACATTTCTTATAGATATCTGCTGGTAATGAATGTCAGTTTTTGTTAGATTGAAAAAGTCTCTCCTCCCCACTTTCCTTTTTGAAGGATATTTTTGTTATAGAATTCTATGTTAGCAAGTTTTTCTCTGTTTGTTTTGTTTTCTCCTAACACTTTAAAGATATCACTCTCTTGTCTTCTTGCCTGTCTGGTTTCTGATGGGAAGTCTGCTGTAATTCTTGTCCATGTTCCTCTGTAATATATTTTATTTCTCTGGCTTTCTTTAAGATTTTCTCTTTATCTTTTGTTTTAGCAGTTTGAAATAAATACATGTTTTTGTATTTTTCTTATTAGGTGTCCTTCAAGGTTTTTGGATCTGTAATTTGCTGTGTTTCACTAATTTTTGAAATTTCTCAGCCATTTTCTTCCTTTTTTTTACCTTATTCTCACTTTAGAGATTCCAATTACACATATGTTAATATGTTTGATATTGTTAACAGCTCTTATGTCACAGCTCAGTTCTGTTGTGGTAGTTTTTGATTTGTTTTGTACTGTTACTCTTTTTTCGTTTTGCCTTAAGTTAAGGTAATTTCTACTGACCTATCTTTCACCTCTCACAGATTCTTTGGCTGTTTAAAGTCTACTTATACATCAGGAAAAGCCTGGCTTCCTTCCTTCCTTCCTTCCTAACTAAACTAACTTTTTTTCTTTCCCTTTCCTTTCTCTCTCTCTCTTTCCTTCTTTCTTTCTTTTTCTTTCTTTCTTTCTTTCTTTCTTTCTTTCTTTCTTTCTTTCTTTCTTTTCTTTCTTTCGCTATATGTCTCATTTTTTGCATTTCCATTTGTTTCTTATAATTTCCATCTTTCTACTCAAATTACCTATTATCCTTGCATTTTTCTATATTTTCCATTATAGTCTTTAACACATTAATTACAATCATTTTAAATTTCTTGTTTGATAGTCCCATCTATGTCATATCTGATTTGGATCTTATTCTGATGATTGTTTTATTTCTTAAACTTTTTTTTTCTTCCTTTGCCCTTTCACACGTCTTGTGATTTTTGTCCTTGTTGAAGACCTAATATGCTATAAAGGACAGTAGATTCTGAAATAAGCTTCTTTGATGTTATTTTTTGTTTGGTTTGTTTTTTGGATTTTTTTGTATGCATAGAAATCAACACACCCTTCCTTCTGCTAAGCCTGTAGTATGGAGTTTGTGTTAATCTAGTCAAGAGTTGTGCTGTATTCCAGTGTTATTTTACTCTATACTTATTAGCATGGTGGTGAGGATTAGGGGAACTGATGATTTTGTCATGTTTTAATTAAGCCTGCTATAGGCTGGCATGTCTTCACAGTTCTTCTTGCCCCTTCTACAGTTGTAATCCTGGAGATAGCACGTATTTTTGTCTCACCCCAGACCCCAGAGATAGAGCTTTTTTTTTTCCTGTTGCCCTTCCCCAGCTTCAGTGTCTTTCCACCAGTGCCTGAGGCTTTAGTTTTATTGCACTTCCCCTTATATATTAAGGCTTTTGTTCCTGAAGAGATATAAGGCATGTGATGGAGTTTTGGTGTTGGCTGCTGTTCTCTCCTTCAGCTGTAGTGACTTTCCACCAGTTCACTCAGGCTACAGATTTTTTGTTTTTTGAGGGATTATTTGGTTTTTTATTTTGTTTTCTCTGTTGTTGTTTTAATCTTCCCCCAGCAAATTAAGGCTTTTGTTCTATAGGAGAAACAATGGTGATATGTCTGGATAGAATTTTGAAAGCAAAACGCAGTTCTCCTCCAGCCAGCATCATGGTAAAAATTCTTTTAGGATTTTCCCAGTTAACAGGTGAGTTTCCTGGAGGAAAAGCCTATGAAAGCTTGGAACACCCCATGCCTATAGGCATCAGGGACTTCACACTAGAACAGTGACCCACACATAACCTTTAAAAATTTGTTAAGTATTTCTAGCTGAATCTTCTTACTAGCTTAAATGGCATATGGTAATATCTGTACCAGGTAAGCAAATGATGGCCTTTTTTTCTCCCTGTAGGCACCTATTTTACTCCAGATTTTGGGTTATGGGCATGCTTCATTTTATTGAAGTATTTATTACAGGCATACTTCATTTACTATACTTTGGAGATACTGCATTTTTTTGTTTGTTTTTAACAAATTGAAGATTTGTGGCAAACCTGCATTGTCAAATTTTGGTTAGTATATTTTAGTAATAAAATATTTTTAAATTAAGGTATGTACACTGGTTTTTATTTATTTATTTTCTTTATTTTCTTTGGCTGTGTCAGTTCTTAGTTGCAGCATGTGGGATCTTTTGTTGTGGCACACGGGCTTCTCTCTAGTTGTGGCGTGCAGGTTTTCTCTCTCTAGTTGTTGTGCATGGGCACCAGGGCATGTGGGCTCTGTAGTTTGCAGCATGTGGGCTCTCTCATTGAGGCAGGTGAGCTCAGTAGTTGTGGTGCACCAGCTTAGTTGCCCTGCAGTATGTGGGATCTTAGTTTCCCAACCAGGGATCGAACCCATGTCCCCTGCATTGGAAGGCAGATTCTTTATCGATGGACTACCAGGGAAGTCCCTACATTGGTTTTTTAGACATAATGCTATTGCACACTTAATAGACTACAGTGTAGTATGAACATAACTTTTATGTGCAGTAGGAAACCAAAAAATTCATGTGACTTGCTTTACTGCATTATTTATTTTATTGTGGTGGTCTGGAACCGAACCAGCAATATCTTTGAGGTATGCCTGTTACTGTTTGTATTGAGATCTCAGTTCTCTGGTGGGTTAAAGAAAATTGTTATTTTGCTTTTTGTCTAGTTTTTGTTATGTAAAGGTAGGAGTGAGGCACTTTCTAGTTTTTTTTAATCACTAAGCTATTATTTTTTAATATATTAGTGTACTGTTATCTAATAATTTATATTTGCCTTCATGAACACTCTCCTTATCCAGTTTTAGAGTCAGGATTTTACTAGGCCCATAAAATAAGTTGGTAGCATCATTTCAGTTTTTCTGTAGTAATTTATATGACATAGATATCATCGGTTTTTTTTAAAACACTGTGATTGTTGAAAACATCTAGGACTTTTTAATGTTTTGGTAAGGGAAGGCGTTTCTTTTAATAAAATTTCATTTTGTTTATATTTTCTATTTTTGTGCCAGTTTGTCACAGTGCTGCTCTTTTCCTGCCTGTGACAATGGTTGGGCAAAAAATTCATCATGAGGAAGAAAAATAATGCATAAGTAGATATTTCTCCCTATCCTATACCCCATAGCCCTTTCCCCACCTGTACCTCCTTTATGTATCTTTTGTCTCCCCAGGGGTTTCTTGTAGTTTTTTATGCTGTATTCTGGGCTCTTTTAGTCATTCCTTCTCACTTTTGAAGCATATCCCATGTTGGTTTTGTGGAAGGGATCTAGTTCATGTTAGTGGTCATTCTTGAGAAACAGAAGCTCCCATATTTTCTGTTAAAAACAATTGAATAAACTGAGTTCTTAAAGTATATTAAACACTTGACAGCTATTTTGGTAATATAATAGAGACATACTTCATTATTTCTGTTTCCTAGGCTTAGTTTATAATATAATATGGTTAATCAGCAGAGATTCCTCCATATTCCATTATAATCCCAAGTATTTGACATGGATAATAAATATTTGTGACAGTGATTATTATTCAACTTCTACATTTGAATAACACTTCAGAGTTTATACTGCTTATGTTCATTCAATTTGATTCTCTTTTCTGCAAGTATGGTATAAGTACTGTTGTTCACATATCCAAGATTAGAGAATTTGATGCTCAGAGGGATTAAATGATCTGTTTAATATAAAAAAGTAAATGGTAGAGCAACCACCGGGTCTGCATATTCCAAATCCAGTCCTTGTATTGCTAAAAAACTGCTGTGTGTGATCACCCTTCTTTGCTTATTATGTTGTGTGTTAATATGTGTCCATTTACACACAGGCTGTAACACATAGAGTCAAAAATACTTAAGGATTCACTGAAAACTTCAAAGAATGTTGCTGCCAAATAGAGTTCATATTTTCTTCTGGAAAAGTAGTTTCTGTCAGTAGGAATTAACTATGCTATCTAATATTATTTTCTTTGATAAGAGTGACTGAATTCTCTCTGGTGCAGTTTTCAAAGTGCCTCTCATGGCTTTTAGCTCATATTTTCCTGTTGAATTTATGACACCTTGTTAAAAAATAATTAAAAGTTCATATTTGAGTTGCATTCAGAGCAGAAGAGCTTCAACAAAAACAACCAGGTATGAAACTCAGATGTAGTTTTTAAGTAAGCAAAGTCAGCATAAGGTAGTGGATTTAATTTCAGTATGCAGAAAACTTAATTGATGAACCTGTTAAAATTAGGTTCCTAGTCTTCAACTGTAGTAATTCTGGTTGGCTTTCTGTGATGGGCTATTGTATATAAATTTTAAACTTTTACCTTAGATTGGACTGTTTTTTGAGATGCACTGCCTAACTTACTGTTCTGTGTAAGTAAAAAGCAAGTCATCAGATTAGAGAGTTATTTTAATCTGTATACCTAGCAATCAACCTTGCAGAAATGGTACAGTACCTTTTGAAATGAAGACAGTTAGTTGCAAGGTCTGGGATTTCGTCCTGATCTCCTAGTTTCTATCTGGGACTAGATCAGGATTTCCTGTCACTACTCTGCTTTGCTTTAGCATTTAATCATGGTTTGTAATTTTTATTTGTTGCTTTTATTGATTTCTTTACCTGTGGACTGTAAGATTCCTGAGAGTGAGGTATTAGTTGCTCTTCTGCTTTCAGCCCTTAGCATGGGAGCTTTAATTATTATTGTTATTAATTACTTAATTCCATATGTAGAAAGAATGAATGAGATGTGATCCTTAAATGGTACCAGAAAAGGGGGTTTTGATGGAAAGGTGAATCAAGAAATTCTCCAAATCAAATTTGCCCTCATTTTGCAATTTTTTCTGTGAGAAGTACTCATTTAATAATCCCTGTTATACGAGGAACTCTATTACTTGTCAGCCCAGACAAGCTAACATGCTATGAAAGAAAATACTTTGTTTTAAAAAGGGCAAAATTTGAAGTGATTGGAAACATGTCAAAGTGACTCTGAAAACACTGTATTCATTTATTCAGTCATTCATTAAAAAAATAGTTATTTAGCACTTATTTAAAGCACCACATATATATTAATAGGTAGAAATAATGGCCACTTCATTTTTGAAGCTTACGGTGTTTGGGGGAAGAAAGACAGCCAAATGAGTAGTTAAAGCAAAGTGGGAGCTTTCTGCAACATTGGAATATCTGAAATATCACAGAATAGAGGCTCCATGTTTATGGCATAGATAAGACAGATACGCCATCTGTGGTGCACTTCATACAGAAGTGTGCATACACATGTGTATGCCATGTCTAAGAGCACTGTTCATAGTATTGAGCGCATTTTTGTGCACTTATTTGTTTTTCCATTATATTGAAAGATGCTTAAAGGAGTCTGTCTTTTATGCTCATGTATTCTTTTCAGAGTTCATTGCAATACACGGAACAGAGTGGACCTCCAATAAAAAAAAAAAAAAAGAACAAAAAAACCCCAACAAGCTGATACTTCCTACGTTAAAATCAGGATTAATAAGACAGTAAATTCAATAAAGGTTACTGAGTACATACAGGAGAATTGAATAATTGAGAATTGACATAATTTTTCTCGTTACTTATTCTCACTTGTACAACCATTCTGGATGTTTTCAAACTGTCCATTCTGGCATGGATGCCAGTGCAGTTACCATTTGTAAGGGGCATAATAAGAAGCCACGGCACAATATTTTGGGAATAAATCTATCTTTTGCAATTTTGAATGTTTCTGAAATTTAAATTTCTGATCAGTTCTTTTTCTGTGTTCTGCTGAGAAATGCATAGGTTCAAAGAGTTATTCAGACATCCCATGTACAAAGCAAGTTTTGAAGTCAAGGGAGAAAACGTGTTTGAAGAGGGTCTCAATAGGGTGAACTTCCAACTCTTCTCAGTACCAAAACTCTAAGCTACTGAGATGATTAGAGTGTCTGGCCTTCTTTCAACTGCCCCAGTTTTCCCCATCTTCTGGTTTTCTTTAAATTTCATTGAGCCTGACTCTGCAACCAGACTCAAGCCTCTTTGTGCTATTTTTGCTTTAACTTCATCATGTTTCCTCAAGAGGGGAAAGTATTTCAGAAAGTCCTCTTTACTCTGTGACCTAGGATTATGCCTTGATTATGTAATTATTCAGAATGTTTAGAGCCCGTAGTTAGACAGTGAATTAAAGTTGCCCAATTAAAGAATGTTAGGGAGAAGAAAAAATTTTTTAAAAAGCACAGTGACAGTGAAAGTGTCAGTATTCAGATCGTACCTGAGTTTATTCAGCATGTTATAGTGGAGAGGTCATGAAGTTGAAGAACTGATGGGATGAACTTTTCACCTGGCTTGTCTGTTGACCTTGTAGCTGTACTTAAATCCCCAGAGCTTCAGCCTGTTCATCAATAAGAAGGGGGAATATGATTCTACCTGTTGTTAGAATAGAATGAAATAATTCATGTATATCACTTAGCAGAATGCCTGGCTCTTGTCAACATCTAACGCGTTAGCTTCTTTCTGATTCTTCCTTTTTCTCTCTTCCTTCCATATACAAATAGACTCTAGCAAAGAACGATGGTATGTTATCAGTTAAGCACTTAATCTGTATATTTGAGGTTTAAAATTCACTTGCTTCCCCTCTATCCCCTTTCTTCTTGTTGTCTGTCTCTTATTTTAACTTCCCACTTATGAGCTGTTGCCTGAAAATACTGAGGTAAGGTTGAATCACTCTCTCCACACACTAAATCTAAAAGGCAAAGTGAAGCAAAATCCTGAATCTACCTCCCTTAAAAAAAAAAAAATTAAAAATAAATAAATAAGTAAATTGAGAGAGTATAGCAAATACTCACTAGCTAGATGCCTCTTATGTAGGTCCACTTCTAGTCCACACATAGCCAGGGTTACGGTGAAAACGAATCAGTGAGATATGTAGTATTCTGCTGCAAGTGAATACTATGCTATTTTATGAATTCTTTTTCTTTTTTTCTTTTGTGGTACGCGGGCCTCGCACTGATGTGACCTCTCCCATTGCGGAGCACAGGCTCTGGACGCGCAGGCTCAGCGTCCATGGCTCACGGTCCCAGCCACTCCGCGGCATGTGGGATCCTCCCGGACCGGGGCACGAACCCGTGTCCCCTGCATCGGCAGGCGGACTCTCAACCACTGCACCACCAGGGAAGCCCCTGAATGTTTTATTATTATGCACTAGACTGATTTTTTCTGGTTGTGGAAAATCATCCTAATGCAAACAAGATATTATTTTTAAATTAAATATTTTTTGAAATTAAATACTATTTTCAACATTTGATTTGTGTTTCTGCTATGTACAAGATATTTTGTAGAGGATTAAAAAAGATTCAGACACCAATCATGATTTTAAGGTGATTACAGTATAATAACAGATAGGATAACTATTTAAATAATTATAATACAGAGTAAATAATTTTAAAAGTTTTTAATAACATACTGTGAGAATTCAGAGAAGAACATGATTACTTCAGTTTAGGTTTAAAGACGGGTGGAATATTTTGAAAAATGGCGGCATTTTAGATGTCCATTAAAGTATAGAAGATTTAGGTCTTCCCTGGTGGCGCAGTGGTTGAGAGTCTGCCTGCCGATGCAGGGGACACAGGTTCGTGCCCTGGTCCGGGAAGATCCCACGTGCCGCGGAGCGGCTAGGCCCGTGAGCCATGGCAGCTGAGCCTATGCGTCTGGAGCCTGCCTGTGCTCTGCAACGGGAGAGGCCACAACAGTGAGAGGCCTGCGTACTGCAAAAAAATTTTTTTTTAAATTAAAAAAAAAAAAAGTATAGAAGATTTAGAAAAAAAGAAAGAGCATCTAGGCAAGGGAACAACCTAAGCAAATAACTGGAGGCCAGAGAAGATGAAATGTGTATTAACAATGGCAAAGAAATCTAATATGCATGAGGCCTAAAGAGAGAATATGAGTTAAGGTTTGGCTATATCATTAAGGGCATTGAATAACAAGCTACAATTTGTTTCCTTCACATATATTCATGAATACAGCAATTTTACTTGCTATTGCAATTACAGGATGTAATCCCAGTCTTGTATTCACTATATATATTATATATGTATTTTGTTGTCCAGTGGACTGACTGAGGGTAGTCAGCATTCATGGAGGATATAAGGGGATCTACATATCTGCTTCTCCTAATGTCATCAAGTTTTTATTTTGATAGACTCTCAGACTTTTTATTTATATTAAAAATCTAACAGTCACAAGTCTCGCTTTACTCCCATGCATGAGACAGAATGGGACAGTGTCACTGATCTTGTAGTTTGACAAATCTTACAAGTATTTATTTGGTACCTTTCCAAAGTTAAATGGCAATTTAACTATTACCAGGGAAACAAAGTGTTATCTACTAAGACAACTAATCTGTATTACAGACATTTTAGAGGTTAAAACTTACTTTCACAGGGCATTGCAACATTCTTAGAAGTCCTGATATCACAAATACTCTTTGTTGAAATAACACTTCCAAGGACAGCTTTAACAATAGAAAATAGAAGGACTGTATATTTCCTCCCACCTGAACAAGAAAGTAAAATTTTTAAGTTTTTAATTCACTATTTGAGCAGAATTGAATCTGCATTTCTGCAGTTGTAGGTGAAGGCAGAACATGTCCTCCTTAATTTGCTGAGATTTCGTTTACTAGAGTCAGGGCTGTCTTTAATTTCCAAGGTTAAGCTCTGGAATTTTCTTGGTTAGCACTAAGGAAAGGTATGGGGAAGACAGATCTAAGATGCACAAAAGGTACAATATAAATAGTGAAAAGATATATTAGAATTATTAACAAATAGGATAGTTAATGATCACATTACAGGCCATGATATAACTATCATGATTTCTATCTAAATAGAGTCAATGCAGTGTGAAGTTAATAGACATAAATTTGTTCATACTTATTCTACAACATTAATTGATAATTTATTGATTATTTTAAAGAAGAGTCTAACTTCAACCCCAACTGGAGATAACTTTTATTTACTATCTGAATAATTTGTATGCCTCTGAATGACATTTTTTTAAACCACGTCTATATATTAACAAATAAAACAATGATAGGATTGCTAGCATTTTTTTTTACCAACACATACAAATTCCCTAACATCTCAAATATAACTACATTAGGAAATCACAACTAATGCTGATGTCTCTTCAACAAAAGTGTCAAATGACAGTCAACTCATCAGTAGTACACAGCCATAAAAAATGACGATGCAATATAATCTTTGAAATCATTCATTGCCGACAACCTTATAACATATCATCATTCATTATTATGAGTTGTAACTCTTACTTTACATATACATGTCTTTAAAGAAGGAAGCTTTTCTAAGGTGCTTTTATTAAAAAATAACTGTAGGCTTAGTTCATTTCCTAAATGAAACATTTTATTTTATAAATATTCTATAGTTTGCACTCAAATCAGCTATGCATTTTTAGTAGTAAGTTTTCAGTAGGAAGATGATTACATCCAGGAAGGATACACTTAAATAGGTGTATTACAGATCACTTTTCCCAGGTTGATCCACCTAAAGGAAATCAGGTGATATATTACTTTGCACAAGGCAACTTCTCTGGTGAACTACAGAAAACAAAATGGAAGTCTGCTTCTGAAATCTGCAGTGCTACAAGTTTGGTATCCGATGACAGACCAATAATTAGGCAAATAAGTATTTGGTTCTGAAGAACCTAGGGGCAGGACAGGAATAAAGATGCAGACATAGAGAATGGACTTGAGGACACGGGGAGGGGGAAGTGTAAGCTGGGACGAAGTGAGAGAGTGGCATGGACATATATACACTACCAAATGTAAAACCGATAGCTAGTGGGAAGCAGCCTCATAGCACAGGGAGATCAGCTCTGTGCTTTGTGTCCACCTAGAGGGGTGGGATAGGGAGGGTGGGAGGGAGATGCAAGAGTGAGGGGATATGGGGATATATGTATATGTATAGCTGACTCACTTTGTTATACAGCAGAAAGTAACACACCATTGTAAAGCAATTATACTCCAATAAAGATATTAAAAGAAAAAAAAAGTTTGTCATAGGACTAAAGAGGTATCATCAAATTGACCTCAGAATTCAGATGCAGCTAATGATATTGTTATAGACATTGCTGGTTGCTGACCAAAATCCATGTTTTAATCTTTTTCCTAGTCACACTGGTAGCATTTGCCAAACTTTCTTGTGAATAGGCATGGCCATGTGACAGTGCCAGAAAGTGGAATGGGAGCAAAAGTAAAACATGCCACTTACAGGCTTGAAAATGAAATAAAACATCTCATGTAGGTGCCTCCCTGCTTATTGCCCCTTTCAGCAGCCTGGAATTGAGACTGCATTTTTCCATGGGAGGTCAGTCCTACTGTTTACCTGTCTAATGCTTTTAAGTGAGAAAGAAATAAATTTCTAATATGTTTCACTCATACTGTATTATGGAGTGTATTTGTTATAGTCATTACAAATGACTCTAACTCATATAAATATTTATTATAGTAATTAAACAGAATGCTATTCTGATTCAATACTAAAAATAGGGAAGTCATACAGTTTAGGTCCACATTTATTAAAAAGAACAAAAAAAACAAAAACAGAACTAACTCATAAAGGTTACCTGAAAATACGTATGTAAGCATTTTATGGAAAATATTTATGTAACCATTCCTTTTATATTATCTTTTAATTTTCATGATATGGAAAGTCAGTCATTAGCATTGTGATTTTATTTTTCCATTTAGAGGCCCTAAGCCATGCTTCTTGTCATTTGACTGTTGGTTATTAGAACATGAAATATTAAAATGGGGTATCAAGATATAGATACCTTGTTACCTGTTACCATAGAGATGAATAAAAGGAGGAAGATTGCAAGGGCATAATTAGGGCCAGTACATTAAGGGCCAGCATGAATCCATGTAACATAGAATAGCAGCAAAGAGATAAGATGAATGCACAATGACAAGAAGATTGAATTTGAACCAGACAAGCATTTCTTATGAGGTAAATTACAAAGGCACAGCCAGTGCATCTGAGATGTGTGTGTGCATGTGTGTATATGTGTACGTGTGCACACGTGTGCATGCCTGTCCATATTGATTAAGCATACATGCTCTGCCAAGAGTTAGGAAGAAAAAGGAAGAGGAAGAAAAAGACCTGGACCCCAGGTGATCAAATTATAAAGGTATTCAAGACATCTGGTAAAGAGCTTGTATCTTCCCATTCCTTCAGATATTTAAAGGTTACCTGAAGACATGGAAGGGTATTCTTCTTATTTTATTTTTTTTAAAACAACATCTAATAGAAGCGGAAAAGAGTAAAACACGTCAAAGATCTCATTTACCTATGAAAATCCACAAACTGGCTGAAAATATGAGGGGAAAGGAAGACATTGCATGAAGATAAATGAAGAGAACCAAACCAAACAAAAAGGAGAAGGAAACAAAAAAGACATCATTAAAACATTATATTTGAAGTCTTTTTAAAAATTTTTTTAAAAAAATTTTACTAAAATGTAGTTGATTTACAATGTGTTAGTTTCAGGTGTACACCAAAGTAATTCAGTTATACATATTTATATATATGTATATTCTTTTTTTGCGTTCTCTTCCATTGCAGGTTATTACAAGATATTGAGTGTAGTTTCCTGTGCTATACAGAAGGTCCTTGTTGGTTATCATCTATTTTATATATAGTAGTGTGTATATTTTAATCCCAAACTTCTAATTTATCCCCCCTTCCCCTTTGGTAACCATAAGTTTCTTTTCTATGTCTGTAAGTCTATTTCTGTTTTGTAAATAAGTTCATTTGTATTATTTTTTTAGATTCTGCATATAAACTAAATTATACTGTATTTGTCTTTGTCTGATTTACTTCAATCTCTAGGTCCATCCATGTTGCTGCAAATGGCATTATTTTATTCTTTTTTATGGCTGAGTAATATTCCATTGTAAGATTTGAAGTCTTAAGAAATCTAGGTTTAGCCCCTGTATCTCCCATTTGTTGGCCATGTAACTTTCAATTTTACCATTCTTACTTTTAGTAGTTGCATCTGTGAAAAAGGAACAAAAATTCTTGATATATTTATCTTGCAGGATTATAATGAAGATGAAATAAGATAATGGGTGTGAAAGAACTTTACAACCTGTAACATAGTCTTACACACACGTAGTTTTCGGAATATATTCTTTAATTAACATGTAGCATTTTGAGGTTTTTTGGAAGGAGTATATTGATATTTTCCTAACAGAGACCTCAAAGGTAGCACAAAGGCAAGATCGCTTTAGAAAGTCTCATTCTGATTTTTTTTAAATGAGGAGGGTGTAAACTGTAATGAATATTTGACTTTCTTTGTGGACAGCTTTATATATTGGAAAATAGAAAAAGCAGTCAAGTAAATTAAGTTTAATTTTTGGCCAAAGAGCAAGAACAGTTGTGATATGAAAGCACTGGGAAAAGAAAGAAAGTGGAAAGAAAGTGTCCGAGTTACCTGAGAATAAAGATATGTACTATATTTATAAGTGCTAAACATATTTAGGGTGGGGGAGGAAGTGGAAGAAAATGTAAAGATACGAGTTCATGGTCTGAGACTCTTAAAGGAACATTGGCTCAAGACAGATGAGAATCTTAAAAATATTGACTCTAATGAAATAAAATATTTGTTGGAGAAGTCAGAAGCATGGTAATTGGACAGGGAACACTAATTGAGCTCAGATTTTTTGTGAAGATCCAGAGAAATGATGAAAAGAGCATCAATTAACCACACAGCATGATGAAGGAATAGCAAACAGAGCTCAGAATGAGCTACAATTTGAGAAAAGTGCTAAATATAAGAAGCAGGGGGCTTCCCTGGTGGCGCAGTGGTTGAGAGTCCGCCTGCCGATGCAGGGGACATGGGTTCGTGCCCTGGTCCGGGAAGATCCCACATGCCGCGGAGCGGCTGGGCCCATGAGCCATGGCCGCTGAGCCTGCGCGTCCGGAGCCTGTGCTCCGCAACGGGAGAGGCCACAACAGTGAGAGGCCCGCGTACCACAAAAAAAAAAAAAAAAAAAAAGAAGCAGGGAATTTATCTGTAATAAGAAAAGTTGGACAGGATCCTAGCTATGTATAGATGTAATGATGTTAACACATGAAGCAAGAAGTCAGAATACCATGGTTTTATTTGAATTCCATCTTCTCCAGTAAGTAGGAAGTGGTTGAAACATAGAACCTCTTACCTCCACATAGCATATTTAGAGCAAGTAGAAAAAGTTACCCCAAAAGAGCCACCATGAAAGTTGGGACATGCTATAAATTTTCAGTAACTGAAAATCTGATGGTTTAGCCTAGAAGGTAGTGAAACTTCCATTTCTAGAAGTACTCAAGTAAAGGTCATATTGTTAATATTATTACTGAGTGGAACTTAAGTTGGAGTAATTCTAAATTCCCTACCAGTGCTAAGATTCTGCAGTTCTAGTTAGGATCAGGGTCTGTTCATTCTAGAGTGGAGTTGCCAAGTTTAACAAAAATACAGGACACCTGGTTAAATTTGAATTTTAGATAAACAATGAATAATTTTTTAGTATAAGTATATACCAAATATTTTATCCAGCAACGCTTCTTCTAGACATTTTTTCCCACTGATTCTCTGACTCAATTTTTCCCCTTTTCTGAGGATGTAAGGAATAGAGAATAAAGAAATTGCCGGCACAGCTGAAAACTACTCATAGACCTGACCTCAGGGGTTTTGTCAAGATTTATAAGTGCTAGAACCCATGGAATCACAAGACTGAAAGGAACCCCTATGTGACATCTGGGAAATTCCTTAATTTTAAGAGGAAAATGAATGATTGGACTTCTCTTAGAACATGATATAGAAAGTTGTTTGCCACAGTTATTGGTTGCTAAGAGAGTTTATGGAATCTCCTTTATTGTAGATGATTCAAAACCATCTAAAATTCATCCTTCCTGTGCTTGTGGGAGTGGAAGATAAACTTCTCCAGGTACCTTTTTGCTCTGGAAGCCTATTTTTAAGCCTTACCAGAATTCCCCTCAGGTATAATCCCTTCACAGTTTTATAGGACTAAGATTTTCAGCTCATCAGTCCCTGAAGCTCCAGTAACTTCACTACAGATAGTTGTGGGGATAATTTAAGCAAGTCCCATATCCCTCCAATTTCCTTTTCCACAACTCCTCTACAAGATAACCAAGCATGAGACATTTTGTAGATGTGGCAGCCTAGTTTTCAGCCTCTCCTGTAGTTAGAAGCTCTTGTGGCTAACCTTTGGAGAACTAACTCAAAGTAGAAATCCCTTAAATAGATTGTGATACTGTAATTCATTCTTTGTTCCTTGAATAACTTATATGAAATGATAATAATGTTGCTGGGCGTGGGTGGTGGGGTGAGTACCTGACTTATAACTAGAGCCATGTGCCAAGAAAAGGGCATTTTAAAATAGCCTGCAATAAATGCTGGAGAGGGTGTGGAGAAAAGGTAACCCTCTTGCACTGTTGGTGGGAATGTAAATTGATACAGCCACTATGGAAAACAGTATGGAGGTTCCTTAAAAAACTACAAATAGAACTACCATACGACCCAGCAATCCCACTACTGGGCATATACCCTGAGAAAACCATAATTCAAAAAGAGTCACATTCCACAATGTTCACTGCAGCTCTATTTACAATAGCCAGGACATGGAAGCAACCTAAGTGTCCATCATTGGATGAATGGATAAAGAAGATGTGGCACATATATACAATGGAATATTACTCAGCCATAAAAAGAAACTAAATTGAGCTATTTGTGATGAGGTGGATGGACCTAGATTGTGTCATACAGAGTGAAGTAAGTCAGAAAGAGAAAGGCAAATACCGTATGCTAACACATATATATGGAATTTAAGAAAAGAAAATGTCAAGAAGAACATAGGGGTAAGACAGGAATAAAGACACAGACCCACTAGAGAATGGACTTGAGGATATGGGGAGGGGGAAGGGTAAGCTGTGACAAAGCGAGAGAGAGTCATGGACATATATACACTACCAAACGTAAGGTGGATAGCTAGTGGGAAGCAGCCGCATAGCACAGGGAGATCAGCTCGGTGCTTTGTGACCGCCTGGAGGGGTGGGATAGGGAGGGTGGGAGGGAGGGAGACGCAAGAGGGAAGAGATATGGGAACATATGTATATATATAACTGATTCATTTTGTTGTAAAGCAGAAACTAACACACCATTGTAAAGCAATTATACTCCAATAAAGATGTTAAAAAATTTTTTTTGAAAGATTATAAAATATGTGAAAAAAAAGACTCTTCACTTCCACTGCAAGGGGCATGGGTTCAATCCCTGGTCAGGGAACTAAGATCCCACATGCCTCTGGAGTGGCCAAAAAAAAAAATTCTGATTTGGGTGATCGCAATGCCAAATGTTTCATTTGGGTTATGCAATATATTAAAGGTTGCCAGTGCCTAATAAATCGTAGTTTCTTTGGCTTCTTGGAATCTGGAATGGGAGTAATTGATCTTGAGCATATCTTGCAAAAATACCTGGCTCAAGCAATATAGAAGTAATTTCAATGACATCTCCTCTGGGTCAGTATAGACTCAAGACCCTTGTTAGAGTCTTGTTTAAGCATCTAAAGGTCATGGTCTTAGGCAATCTGATTGAGAATCTGAAAGATTCTAATTAAAGTATTTGCTATCCTAAAGGATTCCTGATCTATCAAGGGTTAGATAGACAATAGGGATTCTTACTGCAGACGTTGAAATCTACTTCTGGAAGTTAATCAGGCATGTTTCATTGGATCTTTGTGATAACTGAAATATTGGGGGAATTTGAGGTGCTCTTTGGCTCTGTACCCATTTGAGCAATGTTATCTCATTTCACTGGTATATACTAAAGTCAGAATTGAAAATAGCTGTTAATTATAATGCCATCTTTTCTTGTAGTGTCTAAAGACTTGGGTGTGTACCAATATGCATCACTGGGTGCAAGCTGGAATTTATAGGTGGGAGAGTCAGCAGATAGAGAGGTCCCCTGTTCTTTCAGAGTCCTGTAGAAAGGAATGCTTGGATAAGAGTGCAGCTGTATGTTCCATTGGTTTGGATTCTGACAGTTATTGTTTTCTTTAACTAGGGCAAATATGAGAATAGCTTTGCATGGGAAGAAATTGACAGTTTGGGCTTAGGTGCTAGGCATTTAATTGTTAGAAAGCCAGGTACCTAGCACTTTGAGATCTTGGAAGCTCCTGGTCCCTTTGGGAGTTTAGTTTGGAAGAAGGAGAGCTACTTGGTCCTAGCACTGCAAAGCAGTCTAGAGGAACGTCCCAATGTCATTCACTAGATAATCCTATCCAATGTGAAGTAAAAGAAACAAATGGATATCTGAAAGTTAGTTGATTCACCTACGAATCTATTTAAAACCCAACACTTTTGTTCAAAATAATATTATTTTGTTAAAAATAGAATTATAAAATGTTGTATGTATTCCCTGATACTATTTCTACTCAGAAAAAACTGGGTAATTAGTACATATTATTAGGACTTCAGGCATTGACTGAGGGTAAAACGAAGTACCCTTATGAAACAAACTGAAGTTCACAATGGAATTCTACTCTCACTGAGGGAGGACATTTTGGAGAAAAAATCAGAAAAGTGAGAATAGGCTAGGGCTTCATTCATAAGCAACAAGAATGGGGTGTCTCATCAACAGAGTAGGGGCATAATAGATGGTTCCAAATGATGGTCAGGCATGTGCCCAGGGCTCATCTAGTAGTGTTTACCTTAGCAGACCCCAGTGAGACTGGTATGTATTGCTTTCTTTGGACAGATTTGTCAGGAATAGTAAGAGCCTGAGCTTTTTAGAAATTCCAGGAGGATATAGGAAACTAGAACAGGTATGGGCTGAAAATAATTAAAATGTATTGGAAGGTAGGGTACCAAAGGCAGGGAATACAGTTTGGGGTGACCCTGATTGTCTTTGTCTGAATGGCACAGTCTTGATCTGGGATGGAGCGGTGACAATGAAAGAGGCACAACAATAAGACAAGCATAGCAATAATAAAGTAATAAATTACCTATATATATAATTTGAGTTTTGAAAATGAAGTGACCAAACTATTGATCAAAAAATATTATTCAAAACACTACAAATGTTAAATGTATGCCTAAAAGACTCAGGAGTTTGGCTTTTCAAGGGCTATTTAGCTGCCCACCTCCAAATGAAATAAAACCCATACATTTAGGGTATAAGCTATGAGTCATCTGTAGAGCTTAGCCTTAGGTCAGGGCTTAATAAATATTTGCTGAGTAAGTTAATAGAATCATAAAGAACACACCTGAGACAGATAAATTGCTTACTCTGTTTCTGCCTCAAATGTCCCAATGTTTCCTGATTGTAAGTAGACATTGTATAAAAAGATGTGCTTAGATGACAGACATAAAAATTAAAGACATTATACCTTTTCACAGAAAGTATACTTGATTTTAAGATATAGCATGTCCAAACCAATATATTTTTTGCTACCTTTTTAAAACAAACCTACAAAAATAGTTTTTTTGATGAAAAATGTATGATAACCTTTGTTTCCTTTAGTTACTAAGTGGCAATTCCACAGAGGGTCTTACTTTTCTCATGTTGTCTTTAAAATTCCAAGAAGTGTCACCTATATTATTAGAAATGTTTGCTGAACCTGAACTTTCAGAATACTCGTAGGATACACTTTAATTGGATCTATAAAAGCAGTTCCCCAAAGAGTATAGCTCCAACCAGTTTACAAAAACCAATTCAGGGTTTACAGAGAGAGGCCAAAAAAAAAAAAATAACCACTGAAAAACTACGTCTTCCTTTGCCCAGCTTAATGTTTAGGGGAAAAACAGGGATGAAGTTTCAGTGATTCATTTGGATGACAATTCATATTTTTTTCCCCTTGGATTGGATGAAATATCGTCTTATTTCATTTTATGTAGTTTTCTCCAGTGCTCCAGGATTATGACATTATTAATGCCGTGAACAGTAATATGCCCACCAGAAATAGCTCATTCTAGAATTTTCAGGTAATGGTAAACAGTGGTAGATCAATGAAATTGACAGATAACTCAAAAGGGTCTTTTTATTCAATAAACAATTTCAACATTCCTGAAGAATACAACTTTTTAAATCTATTTTCTGTTTCGAGATTTTATTTTTTGTAATGGTTGTTTTTAACCAGTAGTAACATAACAAGTAGGAGAGGCACAATATTGATCTGTTCTATGATTCAGTCGTCTCGTTTACTTATTTTGGACTTTGAGAAGTAAATGGCCTCCATAATCCATACACTAGCTAATCATACACCTCATTTTTGAGCGTTGATTGGATTCACAGGCCGTGAAATGGAGTCCTGTAAAGTTTTTCTGACTAAACTTCAACTTATTTTTGCTTCCCAGTAAAAAAACTTTGTGAAGTTCAGAAACCAAATACTAAGTTCGAACACACCAGAGGTGACTTAGGGCCCAAAGCAGAAAATAGAAAAGCAGATATTTGGGGAAACTAGCTGAGTCAGCACAGTGCTTGTTAGAAATGGTAGCTTCCACACCTGAGTCTCTCTACAATCCTGAGGATAAAGTAGTTTGTTCCATGGATCATTCAGGGACTGACTTAGGCCAACACTTTTCTCTGCTTTACACTAAGATAGGCAAAATCATGTTTTCCATGAACTTCTCATTTTTTTTTTCTGTAGCATTTCTTTAACCTGGAACAATATGAATTTACTACTAGTATTGCTTTAATTAGACTACTCCTTTTGTGACTTTTAAAGTTTTATTTATTAATTATATATATATATACACACACACACACATATTTTTTTAACACGGCAAGAATCAATCCTGGTGCTTCTAAGGATTCTAAAAATTATCATTTAGGTCAAAATATGCTGGTTAGAAATTCTTTTTGAATTTCTAACTCCTTAGTTTAGCTTTCTGACTCCTTAAAAATAGCCATTTCACTTGATATGGATTTTTTAACTGAGAAGTGACCCCTAGGTATTTAAAAAATACCATGGGTTTAACAAAATAAATCTTTTCAAGGACACATTAATGTCATCAAAACTCTCAAAAGGCAACTTTTGCCTTTTGTTATCCTGCTATGTATAATGTTTTTATTGTCTGCCATAGGAATAAAATTGGTTTTTCAATGCAGTTTTTAAGTATTATGTAATATCCAGCCTTGCCTGGTTTCATTTATATTGATTTAAATATAACTGGACTGAATATATATGACCAAGAACATTGAACATGTTAAGCTATGAAATTTGGGGCATCTCTCCTATCTGATACTTTGTTCTACAGTGCTGTTCTACAACTTTTCCCTTTACTTTTCTTTCCTGGGTTTTTCCTTGTGCTATTTTCTCAATTTGGAAATATTCTGGAAAGTCCAGGTACCCAGCTCAATTTGTTGAAAGCCTTGTCTCTGAAGTCCCAAGCTACAAGAGAGATAGCTATAGGCTGAAGAGTTGGTATCATTTAACAATATTGTATGGTACATATAAAGATGTATTAAGAGGGTAGATCTCATGTTAAATATTCTTAGCACAATTTTTTTTTTTTTTTTTTTTTTTGCGGTACGCGGGCCTCTAACTGCTGTGGCCTCTCCCGTTGCGGAGCACAGGCTCAGCGGCCATGGCTGACGGGCCCAGCCGCTCCGCGGCATGTGGGATCTTCCCGGTCCGGGGCACGAACCCGTGTCCGCTGCATCGGCTCTCAACCACTGCGCCACCAGGGAAGCCCAGCACAATAATTTTTTAAAGAAAAACCAGGAGGGAGAGATTTAAAAAAAAGAAGGAATTGGGGATCATAGGCCATACAGATCAGGACTAAAAGCCATTCAAGAGACTTGGAGTGAGGAAGATAACACTTCAGGTGGTGGGATTACATGGGTGGTCAGGAACTGGATAGGCTGAAGTCACTAAAACTAGAGTAGACTAAAATCCCAGGAAAGAAAATAGGGAGAATACTTGAATACATAGAGCCAAGGCAAGGTATGAAAGTAATTTCAGAATTCATTTCCAGTTTCCTTACAGCTTGATGAAGTCCTGCTGAGCAGGCGCTGAGGTCTACGTATATCAAGGCTCTGCCAGACACTGTCTTCTAGGATCCTCATCTCAGATGTTTTCTCTTCAGTAAAATCTCTTCGGTATCCCTCAAGCTACAGTTAATATGTCCTCTCAATATCCACCAATATTCCCATTGTATTTTTACTTTCTAATTCAATTTAATAAATATTGAGTGGCTGCAATGTTTCAGGCATTCTGCTAGGAAATTGCTTGTCAGTCTTTCTTGGTCTCCTGTTCTCTCCTAACACCACAAAAGGAGAATTTGCAATGATTAGAAAATGGAAGAAGGCCCCTGACTGGTCTCTTTGTCATGATTGTTAGTATGATCATCTTTTCCAAGCCCACAGCAGACACTTGAAGTTCAGGAACTTTATCTATTTTCCTACATTTTTGCTAGGATTCAAGTTTCTAAGATGTGGTCTCCTGCCACTATACCCTCTTAGGTCTGGCCACCTTGGAGACCAACTATAGTCTATAATACCAAAGGAACCTATAGACATCTTTTTCTACAAGCAGGCATCCTTACCTTACTGTTTCCCACCCTAGGATACCTGGCGTAGTCTTCTCAGTGATTTTAGGCTTTTTATAAAGGACAGCCCTCTTAGGCTGCTTCCACTTTCTACCAGGCTGTAAACCCTGAGGGGAAGAAGTACAAAGCCAGATTATCTCAGTAAAATGGGGGAAGGGAAAAGAAAAAATGTATCTAAAATTCTCAAAAATTTACTTGCCAGACAGATATTGAACAAGTAACTATTATAGATGAGAAAAATAATTGTAGTTATAGCTACCAAATATACCTAGAGGATTTATTTATCCCAAACAATCAAGCACACTAGTATTTAGCTACGTTTATGCCTATCACAGAATCACTTATTAGAAAAAAAAAAAAAGAATCAGCATTAGTGCTCAGCGGTGGGAGAGTAGTCAAATAAAGTGGTCAGATAAACTTGCATCAGTACAAGGATGTACTACATGGGTACATGAGCATTAAAATGATGTTGATATTGACATTAGAAAACGTTCACAATATTTATTTAGATGCAAAATATAGTTTATAAAGAATATGATTGACAAGATACATCCCCAAGTTTGTTACCAGTGGTTATGACTAAGTAGTCCTTTTAGTGGGAATTCAAGAGTTTTCAGCTTTATTCTTTTTGTTCACTTGCATTTTTAAGTTTTTCTCCAAGGAATGTGTATTTTCTTTTCACCATGAAAATAAAACTAAAAAGAACGATTTTGAATTTCAAAAAGATCTAATTGCTTCCATGTACTACTAAGTGTTTGCTGTGTGTAGTCACTTTGGTAAGCACTTTACATACATTATATTTATTTTTCTCACCAGTCCAGAAACATTGGTATAAAATGGATTTTTTTTTCTGTTTATTTCCCTTATTTGTTCCTAGAGAAGGAAGTATTAATCAGATTGGTAGATGGAAGAGCCGTGTTTCCTTCTGGGCAGGATTGCCGTGTGGTAACAGGCTCTTCTCTCATGGGTAGCCCCTCTTCTACTCCATCCATATGGTTAGGTGAAGAAGATCCCTCAAACCAAAGCTTTCTTTTTTCCTTTCTCTTTGATTAATGTCTTAGCATGCTTGCCATTGCTGTTAATTTGGGTAGAATGTAGTGATGAAGGGAGAGCAAATGGACTTTAAGCATGAGAATGAGAAGAAACTTGATTTTTAAGAAGATAACTGTTGAGAAATTTCCACACAAATTGCTGGATTAGATTACCTGGAATGCTTTTGTGTTCATTTCCCAGCAAGAGGAGAGATTTCTCAGGAAAGCAGCATTGTGTTAGGTCTAAACCTTTGGCAGTATGTTCCACCTCAGTGATGGTATTAACTTTCCTTAACAGGGTATCATCCGCTCATTTAACAGGCATGTGAGTGAACCTCTACTGATTTGAGAATCAGACAACTGCACAAGCAATGAGACATAAAGTGATAAAATATGTGCCTCATCTGATGATTTTTAATGCTACTGAAATATATTTTTAGAACTCAGAGTAATAAAATAGATTCTGAAAGTTTATTGGGATACTTTAATTTCTTTTATTTTTACAATTGGATGCCTAATTCTTTTCATGTATCTTTAGCATATTATATTACTGTGTAATTGTTCTCTTTAATAAACACTTTTACCTGATAAATAAGAAATTAACTTGTGTGAATTGAAAGATGATAACAATCCTATCAGGATCAGGGAGTTAATAATTGATGATCTTTAATACTTTACAAGCATAATACTGTATGAGCAGCTCTTCTAGATGGTAGTAAAGGTAAAGCTAAGTAGTCAACACTTATTGATAAGACACCATTGAATTATGAGAATTACAAACTGTCATGGCAGAACTGATCCTTCTATGTCTGACATAGATCTTGCTGAGAATTCTACTCCAGTTGGTTTTTAATAATATAGAAATAGATAATTCACTTGATTCACATAACTTGTTTTATTTCTCTAAGCCTGTTCAATCTTTAGTATCTAATGCTAAATTTGTATGATACTTTATATTTCGCAATGTAGTATTTTTTAATGCACAGTTTGATTTTTGTCTACCCAGTATCAATTTTGCTAATACTGGTACCATCTTCTTCATACTTTGCCACTCTTCTACCCCATGAGGTTCTGATGGGTTGTGTAGGAGGCTTGTAATGTAACTGAGATCTGGCTGTGATTGGGATGAGCACATATTTAACATTTAATGAAATATTATATACAGACCCTGGGAAATAGAAGGTAAGTTTATGATATTATCTGTCATGTCCTCTACCAAAGAGAGGACTCCCACCATTAGTAGAAAAGATGAGGAAACTAAGGAGAGGAGCCAAGCTGTCAAATTCAGAGACCTGGCAATGTTGTCTGATTACTCTATGTCTGATATAGGTACCATCTCTAACCTTCCCAGTTAAGTAAATTGGTCATGTTTTTTTAGTTTGCTTCATATCATTTGCACACAAAATGTGAGTTGACCTCATTAAATAGGCCCAATATATGTGAGTTTTCATTAGTAAGACCCTGCTTCAAAGAAAGGTAAATAGGATGACGTATTTTGTAGGTGCAGTCATTCTCCTTCCTTTGTCAACCCAGGGTTTATTCAGTGGGGTCATTTACAAAATGGAACAATAGGGTGAGTATGGAAGTGATGGTGTGTTCAATAATATGGACTTCCTCTTACCAAGACCGACCTGGCTACGGCTACTGAGAGTGCCTAATTTTCCTAAATCGTTGATAAGCATCAGGGCCCTAATATGAAATGGTATTTCTAAGAGATCAGCCAGCTGCCTGGTTATAGGCAATGTTTCTGTCAGATCCTACCTATAATGTTTCTGTCAGACCCATTACTCATAGGCTAACTGAATGTTCTAAATATTGTCAAAATATTCCACACACATCATCTCTCATCTTCTGTCTCACTTCACAGTGGAACAAGGAATGCAGTGGACCAATGCTGGTGGGTTCCCTAGTCTTTTCATGTACCCCACTTGAGGTACCAGGTTAGAATTTATAACTATTTTAGTAGTGAAAAAAGAACTGTCAAACAGAATATGTAGGAAAGGATTGATGAGAAGATTTGAAAACCAAGCCTTGAGATGGTCAGAAACTAGGGCAGCTCTGTTTTTGTCTACAGTAGATGATGCTGACTGAATCTCTAAGGCATTGTTATCAGAAACTAAGCTCTAATTTTGTTTTGTGTGTGTGTGTGTGTGTGTGTGTGTGTGTGTGTTTCCCGAGACTAACATTTCTGGAGGAGAGAATCTGGTTGGCTTAGTTTGGGTCTGTGATCACTCCTATGATCAGGGTGGGGAGGAGTCCATTATCAGAAGAAAGAAGTATATTAAATATTAGGCATCCAAGGACTGGACTGTAGTAGCTACTACTTTTGCTTTCTCAGTATGTTTCCTGTGTGCCTCCCTCTTATCCCTAATGCCCACCATTTAATAGAAAATCTATTCTTCTAGATATATGGTTGAACATATGATCTGAACTGTTGATAAGCATATGTGGCTGTTACTGGGGTGACTGTTTCTAATTTCAAAATGATAATTGTCATCCTATGTCATATTGAAATTCATCATCAGCTATAAAGTCTCCTTTGCAGGGATAATTATAATGGAAAATATTTTCATATGTTTAATAGTTTAATGTTTTCTTAAGTGCAATAAATGAAGACATTGGCTTCACATCATAAAAATGATGTAGTGTTCTGGAATAATTTCATTAATTTTATAGAGAAAATGTGTATGGACTAAGTCCAAATGTTACTTATGGTATAATATAAAAATGAAGATTTTGCTGTTGTTCAAATAGGTAATAAATGGGAGCAAAAGAGGGTCTTCGTATAACACATAGATATATAGGCATGCCAACCTGAGGACAAAGAAAAAGGCCAAAGCAATTAGGGTTGTATTTATGTTTCAAGTGTATGTAATCACAGATTTGATGTTTTCAGTTCTTAGGGAACCAACCAAATTCTCTGAGATTGTATGCCTGCATCATTCCATACTTTTTCCTTAGAGTAATTTATTATATTAGTTCTGAAATTTTTGGTTTTATGTTCTTTGTCCCCCTATCACACTGTGAGGCAGGGACTGCGTCATTCATTTCTATATCTCATAATCTCCTCTTTAGTTGGGGACATGATAGTCACAGACTTAGAACAAGGCTTCAGTGATAGCTGAGTTTGATTATTGGATTTACCATATTCTAGCCATGTAATCATGGGTAAGTCATTGAATCTAATCAACTTATTATATTTTTATATGTGATTTTGGAATAACATTGCCTCTTTGGGTAGTGTGAGAATTAGATGTGATAATGTAAGTAAATTTCTAATCACAGTTTTGGCAGATAAGTTTTGGATGAAGTATAGCTAGTAGCATTGGTTATTCAATAAACATGTGTGGCTTCTTAAGTGAATGACTACCTAATTCTTCTTGGTAAAAGCCATGTTTTTTGTCAAAAGAATTATATCAATGAATGTAAACATTTCCAGTATCTACAATGCAAGAGTAATATCTTTGTTTAATATAGTATTTTTGAATGTATGCAATTATGAAAACTCGGTGTTATTGAATAAGAACATGTGCCTGCTATGTAAAATATCGTTATTTGAGAAGAATGGGTCTTGCAGTTGAATAACATAGGCAGATGGACTCTTGAATTTCTGCAGTGAAAGTTTAATTTCATTGATTATTCTACTAGCTGAATTAACAAATGCTAAAAATACTAGCAAATATTTTAATGCTGATGGAGCTGATTGATATATCAAATTATTCAATGGATCATCAGTTCATGTGATTAAATATGCAAGATATAAGCTATGTTTAAAAATGTCTACTGATTCTATATGCTTAATCTCCCACATTAACACCAAATGCACATTTTTAAATTCAAGTGTAACAGTGGGAGACTGTTTAAGTAGGTCATTCATAATTGAATTTGATAAATACGGTGTTTATTTTTCTTGTTTTACTAGTCAACAAACATTTTGGTTGGGTAGTCATGAAAAATAATGAAACTCAAGATCTGCATGCATTTACCTGTAACTACAGTACTACCAGGAGAAAATACTGATAGCCTAGAAAATTCAGAAGATAATTTGGTTTGCCGAATGCATGTTATTGTAATGGTTACTATGTATTGAAAAAGAAAATTTAATGAGAATAGCAGATACTGTAACTCCCTCTAGGAGACATATAAACAGTAAGGATAGTGATAGGAAAGGTTTTAGCCTTGTTCATGGATACTCCTGAGAGAATCTGGAAGTTTTCAGTCTATTACAGAGCTTGATTTTTAGATCACATCTTTCACACCCACTCTCCCCCCATCTCACACACATGTTAACCACAGGGAAAGGTCCCTTGTCTTTATCATGGAATGAATCATTTCACTCTGAATCAATGAAGATGCTGTTAAAATTAGTAACTGGTGGTAATAATAATAGGTCACACTTTTTGAACACTTACTGTATGTCAGGTACCATGTAAGTACTTTTCAAGTGTTATGGATGCCTACTAAGTCTTGGACACAAACACTAGGGATATAACATAAAAAAGGAAAACAAAAAGATGGAAATTCCTGTCCTCATGGAGGTTATATTTTATTGGGAAATATATTGGAAAACATATACATTGTGTCATTTAATCCTTTTCAACTTTATTCATTTGGTGCCAGTATTATCTCCATCTACCACTGAAGAAATCAAGGTGTAGAGAAGTTTGGTAATTTGCTTTTAGGCAAATGGCTATTTAAGGACTGAACCAGGAACTAAAGCCATGCAGTGTCTTGCTCTACCATGATATTCTGCTTTTCCTAGTCTACTGATTCTTCCTTTACAGCCCTGTGCATTTCTTGAGAAAACTGAAGTTTACCTGCCAGCATCTGTACCCACATATTCTGCCTGCCTTCTTATGATACAGATGAATTTTCTAAGTGACACTCTGAAACCAGCCCCTCCATTTGTACCTAGGATCCCTTTGCTCTTATCTAGTTAAGGACCTTGTTCTGGCAATTTTCTCCTTTCTTTTCTGCATTAGTTTTTTTCCCTCTCTCTCTCTGCTGGATCATTCCCAATCAGAAGACATAAATGCTATTATTCTCTATTATTTAAAACACCCACACACACATGTGTACACGTACTTTCTCTTTACCTCACTTTACCTTTCAGTTACTGACTCATTTATTTGTTCTTTGTTAAAAGCAGAATTTCTCACGAATAATCCATGCTGGCTATACTCAATTGTACTTCTTCCATTTTTTCTTAAAACCATTGCATTCAGGCTATCACTCCCTTTCACTACACTGAAATTTCCTTGTGTAAGTCCAAAGTCTTCCAGATTCCTAAATCCAGTGGTCATTTGTCAGTTCCCATTAACTTGTCATTGACTTTTGACACAAATAATAATTTTTTCCTTGAAATTCCTTCTATGCTTGATTTCCAGTTGACCACACTCTTCTGCTTTGTTATTTTAGTGGTAGCTTTTTCTCAGTCTCTTTTATCGATTTTTCATCTAGTCATCCTTCTAATGATAGAATGAGCCAGGGCTCAGTCCTTGATAATTTTGCTTCTTTTGCTATACTCACTTATTTGGTGATCTCATCTAGTCTTGAGGTTTTAAATAGAAATATATAATCTGTGATACACTATACCATTGCACTCAGTCACTCATTCCCTGTGTCCCTGCAACAAGATGTCACATTCTTTTCTCTTGTAGCCTGGCTAGCATTGAATAGCGCCTCCTGTAAGTACAGTATGTATCACTACTCCTCTCTCTGGCTTGATCATGTGATTGTGTTAGGCCAATGAAATGTGAGTGGAAGTGACAGTATGCCAGTTCCAACTGGAAGCTTTACCTGTCCACACTCTTGCTCTCTTGTTTTTCTCATGAGAGATAAAACTAATATGTCTTAGAAATAGGTTCTTCTTCAGCCAGGGTGCTGGAATAAGAAGACAGAAACAGAAGTGCAGTATGAAGCCCATATAGCTACCAAGAAGTAATGTGAGTGAGAAATAAATATGTGTTGTTTTAACCCAAAGAGATTTGGCTATTTGGAGAAGGGGTTGCTACTGCTGCCGAGCTGACTAAAATACCACCTGAGTGCTAAGGACTCCCTAATTTCTATATCTAGCCCAATCTTTCCTTGTACTCCCAACCTATCTGAGTGTTTGCTCAATATTTTTAATTGGATGACTAGCAGACATCTCAAACCTAACATTTCTAAAACGAAATCCCTATTCTTTCCCCAAATACTCCTGATGCTTCCCTATGAGTGCCACCCTTTCATTTGCTCTGGCTAAAAACATGGAATCATCCTTGATTCTTCTCTTTATCATTATCTCCACATTCCAATCAGGAAATCCTATTAGCTGTACTTCAAAAGTATATCCATAATCCTGACACTTGTTATTTCTTACATCGCTACTATCCTAGTCTAAACCACAGTTATTTAATGCATGGACTTAAAAGAACCTCCCTGCCTCCACCTTTACTCCTCCATGGCCTATTTTCACATGGCAGTCATATTTTGAAATGACAATTGAAATGTCATTCTTTTGCTCATTACTTTTCATTAGCTCCCATCTCATTTAGAGGTAGACCAAAATCCTTAAAATGGCTTGTAAGCCCATACCTAATCTTGTCTCTTATTTCCTTTCTAAATTCTACCTACTCTCTCTCTCACTTGTTTACTTCCATTCAGCCACACTGGCCTCTTTGTTGTTTTGGAATATGTGAAGATCACTGTGCTATGAGGATTTTTACCTGCTTTTGCCTCTATCATGAACCTTTTTCATCCAGTTAGCCACACTGTTTACTATCTCACCTCCTGTTAGGTCTTTGCTCAAATCCTGTCTTTTTAGTGAGGCTTTTCTTCAACACCCAGTTCCACATCACACTACTTGTAGTCTCTGTGCCCATCCCTTTTCTTTTTCTCCATAGCATTTTCCATCTCTGTTATATTAGAGGACATATTTTGTTGGTTGTTTTCTCCTCCCCCATTTGAATGTATGCTATAACACGGCAGAAAATTTCGTTTGTTTGTTCACTTCTATATACACAATACCTGGGCATATAATAGGCACAATAAATATTTGTTAAATGAATATTTTGAGGTCTTTCTTGATACTCCCACATATACTGTTATAGATTGAATGTTTGTGTCTCCTGAAAATTCATCTGTTGAAGCTTTAACCCTCAATATTATTGAGGTTATTGTTATGAGGGGGTGGAGCCTTTGGGGCATAATTACATTTATAGAAGGTCATGAGCATAGAGCCCCTGTGAAGAATGAGTGTCCTGATAAAAAGAACTGTCCTGATAAAAAGAAGAGACAAGGTCTCACTCTCTCTCCATGTGTGAGGACACAGTGAGAAGGCAACAGTGTGCTAGCCAGGAAGGGGCTCTCACCATGAACCAAATTGTCCAGCACCTTGATCTTAGACTTCCCAGCCTCCAGAATTGTAAGAAATAAATGTCTGTTGTTAAGAAATAAATTTTTTCCACTCAGTATATGGTATTTTGTTATAGCAGCCCAAGCTGACTGAGACAGATTTTGGTATTAGGAGTAGGGTGCTGCTGTAACAAATAGTTGACTGTACGGAAGCAGCTTTGGAATTGGGTAGAGGCTGGAAGAGTTTTGAGGTGCATACTAGAAATTTGGATGTTAAGGGCAATTCTGGTGAGTTTTGAGATGGAAATGAGGAATATGTTATTGGACACAGGAGGAAAGGTGATCCTTGTTATCAAGTGGCAAGGAACTTCTCTGAACTGTGTTCTAGTGTGTTATGGAAGATGAAACTTGTGAGTGATGAAATTTGATATTTAGCTGAGGAGATTTCTGAGCAAAGTGTTATAGGAGCAACTTGGTAAACTGTAAAGAAAGAGAAATGAATTGAACAAGGGATTGTTAAGCAATAGGAACCAGAATTTGAAGACTGGAAAATTCTCAGCCTAATTTTATTGCAAGACTGAAAAATCATGTTCTGAATAGAACCAAGGGTGTGGCTGGACTATCACTTGATAAAGTGACAGAGAAAGCTTATGGAATTACACATGCAGAAGCTCTGCCAGTTTGAACTGAAGGGGGCAGAGATGGGATGAAATGAAGGAAGACTGTTGGACTCTGGATTTGACAAGGTTGAGAATATAGTTACTCAGCTGTGAACGTGTGCTATTCTTCAAAAAGAGGAAAAAGTTACCCTGAAAGTGATTTAGAGATGGGACACTGCCTTGGTGTCAATAGACCAAATGGCCTCCATTCGAAGCTTGGGGCCAGGACCACCCTGCAGAACTTTGAGGCAGTGCCATGGAGACAGGACTACCACCCCAGTGAGCCTGGAGGGCAGAGCATCAAACCAAAGAGGATTATTCTCAAGCCTTGAGATCTTTTGGAATTCACCTTGCTAGATTTTGCACTTTCTTGGGACCCATCACCTTTCCCTTCTTTCCTTTTTCTTTCTTTTGGGATGAGAATGTCTGTCCTTTGTCTGTCCCACCGTTGTATTTTGGAAGTACATAACTTGTCTGGTTTCACAGGTTCACAGCTGGAGAGAAATTTTGCCTCAGGTTAAATAATACCTCAAGTTTCATCCATATTTGATTTAGATGATATTAAAATGAAACTTTGGACTTCAGATTTTCGAGTTGATGCTGGAACGAGTTAAGACTTTAAGGACTGTTGGGGATGGAAGGAAAGCGTATTGTTTGTGAAAATGACATGAATTTTGGGAGACCAGGGGCAGAACAGACTGAATGTCTACATTCCCCCGAAATTCTTATGCTAAAGCCTTAACCCCTGATGTGATGATGTTTGGAGGTAGGGCCTTCGGGAGGTAATTATATTTATTTATTTATTTATTTTTAACATATTTATTGGAGTATAATTGCTTTACAATGGTGTGTTAGTTTCTGCTTTATAACAAAGTGAATCAGCTATACATATATCCCCATATCTCTTCCCTCTTGCATCTCCCTCCCTCCCACCCTCCCTATCCCACCCCTCTAGGTGGTCACAAAGCACTGAGCTGATCTCCCTGTGCTATGCAGCTGCTTCCCACTAGCTATCAGTTTTACATTTCATAGTGTATATATGTCCATGCCACTCTCTCTTTGTCCCAGCTTACCCTTCCCCCTCCCTGTGTCCTCAAGTCCATTCTCTAGTAGGTCGGTGTCTTTATTCCCATTCTGCCCCTAGGTTCTTCATGACCATTTTTTTCTTTTTTTTTACATTCCATATATATGTGTTAGCATACGGTATTTGCTTTTCTCTTTCTGACTTCCTTCACTCTGTATGACAGACTCTAGATCCATCCACCTCACTACAAATAACTCAATTTCATTTCTTTTTATGGCTGAGTAATATTCCATTGTATATATGTGCCACATCTTCTTTATCCATTCATCTGTCAGTGGACACTTAGGTTGCTTCCATGTCCTGGCTATTGTAAGTAGAGTTGTAATGAACATTGTTGTACATGACTCTTTTTCAATTATGGTTTTCTCAGGGTATATGCCCAGTGGTGGGATTGCTGGGTCATATGGTAGTTCTATTTTTAATTTTTTAAGGAACCTCCATACTGTTTTCCATAGTGGCTGTATCAATTTACATTCCCACGAACAGTGCAAGAGGGTTCCCTTTTCTCCACACCCTCTCCAGCATTTATTGTTTCTAGATTTTTTGATGATGGCCATTCTGACTAGTGTGAGGTGATACCTCATTGTAGTTCGATTTACATTTCTCTAATGATTAATGATGTTGAGCATTCTTTCATGTGTTTGTTGGCAATCTGTATATCTTCTTTGGAGAAATGTCTATTTAGGTCTTCTGCCCATTTTTGGACTGGCTTGTTTGTTTTTTTGTTATTGAGCTGCATGAGCTGCTTGTAAATTTTGGAGATTAATCCTTTGTCAGTTGCTTCATTTGCAAATATTTCCTCCCATTCTGAGGGTTGTCTTTTTGTCTTGTTTATGGTTTCCTTTGCTGTGCAAAAGCTTTTGAGTTTCATTAGGTCCATTTTTGTTTATTTTTGTTTTTATTTCCATTTCTCTTGGAGGTGGGTCAAAAAGGATCTTGCTGTGATTTATGTCATACAATGTTCTGCCTATGTTTTCCTCTAAGTTTTATAGTGTCTGGCCTTACATTTAGGCCTTTAATCCATTTTGAGTTTATTTTTGTGTATGGTGTTAGGGAGTGTTCTAATTTCATTCTTTTACATGTAGCTGTCCAGTTTTTCCAGCACCACTTATTGAAGAGGCTATCTTTTCTCCATTGTATATTCTTGCCTCCTTTATCAAAAATAAGTTGACCATATGTGCGTGGGTTTATCTCTGGGCTTTCTATCCTGTTCCATTGATCTGTATTTCTGTTTTTGTGCCAGTACCTTACTGTCTTGATTACTGTAGCTTTGTAGTATAGTCTGAAGTCCAGGAGCCTGATTCCTCCAGCTCCGTTTTTCTTTCTCAAGATTGCTTTGGCTATTTGGGGTCTTTTGTGTTTCCATACAAATTGTGAAATTTTTTGTTCTAGTTCTGTGAAAAACGCCAGTGGTAGTTTGATAGGATTGCATTGAATCTGTAGATTGCTTTGGGTAGTATGGTCATTTTCACAATGTTGATTCTTCCAGTCCAAGGGCATGGTATATCTCTCCATCTGTTTGTATCATCTTTAATGTCTTATAGTTTTTTGCATACAGGTCTTTTGTCTCCTTAGGTAGATTTATTCCTAGGTATTTTATCCTTTTTGTTGCAGTGGTAAATGGGAGTGTTTCCTTAATTTCACTTTCAGATTTTTCATCATTAGTGTATAGAAATGCAAGAGATTTCTGTGCATTAATTTTGTATCCTGATAATTTACCAAACTCATTGATTAGCTCTAGTAGTTTTCTGGTAGCATCTTTAGGATTCTCTATGTATTGTATCATGTCATCTGCAAGCAGTGACAGGTTTACTTCTTCTTTTCTGGTTTGGATTCCTTTTATTTCTTTTTCTTCTCTGATTGCTGTGGCTAAAACTTCCAAAACAATGTTGAATAAGAGTGGTGAGAGTGGGCAACCTTGTCTTGTTCCTGATCTTAGTGAAAATGGTTTCAGTTTTTCACCACTGAAGACGATGTTGTCTGTGGGTTTGTTATATATGGCCTTTATTATGTTGAGGTAAGTTCCCTCTGTGCCTACTTTCTGGAGGGTTTTTATCATAAATGGGTGTTGAATATTGTCGAAAGCTTTTTCTGCATCTATTGAGATGATTATATGGTTTTTATTCTTCAGTTTGTTAGTATGGTGTATTCCATTGATTGATTTGTATATGTTGAGGAATCCTTGCATTCCTGGGTTAAACCCCACTTGATCATGGTATATGGTCCTGTTAATGTGCTGTTGCATTCTGTTTGCTAGTATTTTGTTGAGGATTGGTCATTATATTTAGATGAGATCATGAAGGTGTGGCTGCCATGATGGGATTAATGTCCTTACAAGGAGAAGGAAGACCAGAGCTCTCTCTGTGAAATGAGAGGGCACAGTGAGAAGGCAGCAATCTGCAAGCCAGGAAGAGGGCTCCCACCAGGAACTGAATTGGTCAGCACCTTGATCTTTGACTTCCCAGCCTCTAGAATAATAAGAAATAAATGTCTGTTATTTAATCCACCTTCTTATGGTATTTTGTTATAGCAGTCCAAGCTGACATAAGATATATATCCTCTTGAATTCTAATTAAACTATGGTCTTCTAAGTTGCCAAAATAATTCCTCAGGCTTTATTCTTACCATGCAAGAGGATGAATTTCAGGAAAGGATCACTCTAAATCAGTGGATTTTGACACATCGAACCAAGATTTTCTAAAAACTCTTAATTTTCAATTATGTAGATACTAAGTGAGCTTAATATCTATATAATAGCACATGACTTTGTCTTTCAACCTAGCAGTTGGATTTCCTTGTGCACGGGAACAAGAGTCTCTTAACGGTAGGGTAATTGTATTCAAGATTCATGTTTTTCTCCAAAGGAGTAAAATTTTCAAAAAATATAGTTCTCAGAGACAGAAAATACATCTTTAAGACAGCTTAGTATTCTTAGTTCCATTTGGACTAGCTTTTCTCCATCACTTAGACTTACTAATTCACATACACATTGTATTTACTCTGGGTAATGCAACAGTCTTTCTGTGTCTGTAAAATGTTTGTATTTAATATGCATCCAGAGGAGTGGCATAAATGGTAAGAAGAAATTAGGATGTTGCCTTAAAAATAAGGTTGACTAGGACCACCTTACTGCCACCTGTTGCAGATTACTTGTTAACATGTAGGTTAAAAGAAGGAAAACAGTCTATGGTACTTAAATTTTAAATTAGTTATTGTATGGTAATCAAGAGAAACCTGAATGTGTGGGATAGGATTCTTGGTGAGCCTCTCTTGCTTTTGTAGGGTGCAGGTAAGGGATGTGGTTCACAATCTTTACTGAGCTCCTCCTGGGTACATGGAGAAGTCCAAGGCCTTATTTTATTGCTTCCTCTCCAGCTGCTCAAGGAAGGAGACAGAAATCCAAGAGACATTATTACTCCTCTTTTATTTTCCTTCTTTATAATCAGTCAGTCACCAAATTCAGGAGAGGCTAATATTTCTTGATCAGCTCCTCTTCTCTGCATTCCCATTGCCACTACCTTAAGCCCTGAATCATTTCCTGCTGAATTTATTACACCAGTGCTCATCTTGCTTCTGGGTCTTCCCCTTTCCACTTTGTGAATATAGTTGTCTTTCTGTAATTTATAATATCATGAGACTACTCTCCAGCTTAAAATGCTTTAGTGGCCCCTTACGGCCATCAAGATCTAGTCCAAACACCTTACCTGGAGATGGTAAAGTCAGTCCAAAAATAGCTATGTTTTGCAATCCTGACAGCTTTGCTGTTTTATATCACATGCAGATTCCTTTAAAAGCATCTTTTTTTTTTTTTTTAAATTTTGGTCCCCTGCTTTCCTGATGCTGCAAGCTGGAGCTTTGTCTATTAGATAGTCCTTCACTGCCCCATAGTCATAGAACCTGGGGGGCATATGCTTTTCAATCTGTCTGTAATTGTCTGTTGACAGTTTTCTCCAATGGACTATAAACTTTATGAAATCAGGAAATATGCCTTTTTTGCTGTTTTATCTCCAGGGTATAGGAAAATTCCTAACACAAAATAAATATATGTTAGATAAATTTTCTCCAATTAAAATAAATATTCTGCTATCTTTTCTAAAATTGCCAGTTATTGGCATCTCATCTTTTGACAATGACTTGGAAACAGTGGTGGCCATTGCCCTGGTTAGTATTTGAATTTTCCATCACTTTCAGCCTTCTTTGAACACCTCAAATAACAGAGATCTCACTACCTCCCAAGATCCCCGTTTCCTTATAAGATAGCTTTAATATTTATAATCCTTTTCTTCATATTGAGCCAAAATCTACCTCTAAAGTTCTGTTCTAATTTGTCTTACTTTTGCCCCATTAAACCCCATCTATTGTTCTTGCAGACATCATAAATAATGGAAGGTTTTGGCTCTCTATGTATCTTGCTGCTGTAACAGATTTTACTTTGTATGTGGAGAAAAAGATATTATTCAGGAGCTTCCTATTATACATCAATACTTAATGGAGGGGGCTGTTCATTGCAATATGACCCAATTAGACAAAAGCATTTAAATGACATATTCATCACTGAACAGTGAGAGATTACGCTAATAAAAGTAGTGTATAGTTATGTTCAGTATACTTCGGGGAAATGTAAAATTCTAAAGACTGGATATTATGCTTTCCATGATGAAAGATTTAAAGTCATCCTAAAGTACAATGACTTTTTGCAATTGTATTAGAACACCAAACTGAATAGACATGATTCCATTAACAATATATGACTGTAGTGCTAAAATTTGGCTCCAGAAACCCTGATACTCTGGTTTGCAAAATATAGTCTTATAAGATAGGCTTTTCATAACATACTGGAAGTCCTATTTGTACTTTCCTATAAAGAATATAGCTTGTCTTTTCTTAGACATTATCTTTAATAGTACTAAATAACGAGTAGCAAACCAAGTATATTTATAGTGTATTTTTAAGTATCAAGCAGTACCGCATATAATATCTAGAGTAGGGGTAATTATGTAGTTGAGGTAACTAATCAGAATATTAAAACTTACAGAAGCCTAATTTTATTTCAAAGATATAGAAATATCAGTTGTCTATTTGATGATTAAATGGTACCTTTTATTTATATTTCAAAGTAAACATAACCTGTCTTCTTATATAATGCCATATGTTTCTGAGTGAATGACTTGCTGTGTGAATTGAATAGTGAAAGTGTAAATTTTACATTTTGTCAAATCTCTGATACATTTAAATTGTTTTCATTTTGGAGTCAGGATCAACCCTAGGAAAAATAATGCCTTCACTACTCCCAAGAGGGTTTATTGTCAGCTACCATTTTTACCCACCAGCAATACGATTTGAGGGGAGGAGGAGTCCAGGTAAAAATTGAACTTTCAAAATAGATGGTGATATGAAAGAAGAGTAGGGTGTGTAACAGAGAAGGAGGAAAGAGAAGTAATGGGTAAACTTTCTATAGCCATCAATCCAACAAATGATAGTTTACACGGAATTAGGAGAAAGAGACAATAGTCTTCCGATGGAAAAAGGGTAAGACAGATATCACCTTCCTTTTAAAGTCAAGTATTCCACTTTGTGCCAACATAGTAAGACTATCCACAAAAGATTTAGAGTGGAAAATTGGTGATAGGCATGAAAAATTAAAACTAGAGTACTAGAGCAGTACTGAGTATAGGGAGATGGGGAGTTAGTACAATTTGTCTGGATATGAGGACAAGGTCAGGCAAATTTGAAGTCCAGTACAGAATCTTTGAAAGTAGCCATTAATAGAAGAATCAAGTCTTCAGATAATGAGTTATAATTGTATGGCGAGCCTACGCAAGTAAGGAAGGTGGCGTTTTCAAAGAGAACCATCTGCAAAACTTGGAAGCACCTTTCAAGAAGGGATTAATGGCTACTTGAGCTATTGAAAACATTAAAAGGTGAATGTTTTGACTGAAAGGTAACCATGAAAAGCATAACCTAACCAAATCTGTACCAGACTTTTTAGAAACTGTTAATGGGCTGGATTCCTGAAAACCAGAGCATGAGAGCAAATATCCAGGTCAGTCCAAAGAGAAAAATGGGATGAGGGAATTAGGAGGGTGCATGTTTCCAGTTACTATAGGAAGTATAGCCTTCTCTGGATCATGAAATCAAGTTTAGTGATTGTCTGGCTGAAACATCCTTCTCAGTCCATTTGGGCTGCCAGAACAAAATACTACATGTGGCGTAGCTTATAAACAGCCCTGGAGGCTGGAAGTTCTGAGATTTATTTCTCACAGTTTTAGAGGTTGAAAGTCTGAGATTAGGGTGCCAGCATGGTCGGGTAAGGACTCTTTTCTGGGTTGCAGACTACCAACTTCTTGCTGTGTCCTCACATAGTGAAAGGGGCTAGGGATCTCCCTTGAGCCTCTTTTATAAGGTACTAGTTCCATTCATGAGGGCTCCACCTTCATGGTCTAAGCACCTCCCAATGGCTCCATCTTATAATACCATTACTTTTGAGGGTTAGGATTTCAACATATGAATTTTGGGGGGACACAAGCATATAGACCATAGCAACATTCCTCTAGATAGGATCTTACAGAAGCAGTTCATAGACTGAATATGGCCCCCAGATGTGTTTTGTTTGCCTTACCCCTTATTTTTAGAAATTAAACCTACTACTGAAAATCAGAATATCTCACATTCATCATCCAGATGGTCAGCTTCTCTTAAAAAATTAGATCTGGAAACCTAGCTCAAGTTCTAACAAGGCAACAGTGAAATACAGTTTCCTTTTGTGGAAAGAATATGATTTCATTACTTTACCACGGTTTCCAACATAGCCTATCTCTCCCCAACATTAAGCATGGTGTCAGTTCTCAATTTTTATCATGCTTACACCATGGGTTTTCTTTGTAACAATATAGAAATATTTTTCTGTGCCCACATCTCTATCTAGAATGGAAAGTCCAATCAGTGTAAAAATAGACATTGTATTTCATGTACTACAAGAAAACAGAGAATACCTATATTTTTGTTGAAATGTAAAAATTTTCTACCTAATTCTTATGAAAACCTTTAACCCCTTTGCTACTTTTCCATTATTTTTCTAGCTTCTGTGGACATTTAAGTCTATGCCTTGTGCTGGACTCTAAACAATCCAAAATTTTAAAAAAACAATCTTACTTAAAGCTCACCACACAGACTCCTTAAGTAATTCGGTGTCCTTGAGTCAGGTACGCTGAGTATTGCACTAAGGAGGCACTAGCAGTAAATCATCCAGGTGTCTAAGACCGTGAGTTTGGACAGTATTGTTTAAACATCTGAAACCTAAACAACCTGCATAAGTTGTTGAAAAAAAAAGACTTTCTGTATGAATTAAGATCAGGTACTGGATTGTGATCTCTCCACTTAAGCACATAATATAGCTGACTATTCTGTTCTTTGGCATTTCTTTAAGTGAAAAAATGCATTTTGTTGTTTTGAATTTTTTGCATGTTAACATTTCTGAAATCAGAGTTTATCTGACAAGCAATGTATACATTTGATGTGGCAATATTTTCTTTTTAAATTTCTAAATAATTGTTATTAAATTGATAACCAACTAAGCAAACAGGAAATTAAATAGTACTCATTGTCTTAATATATACACTTAAAGATCCTAAATAGTAAGAAAAAAATGCTAAAGAATTCAGGCATAGCAGCAGCTAGAGAAAGGAAACAGTTTTGGAAAGGTAATCTTTCAGATCACTTCAAATCAGTTATGTTGGTGGTTACCTACTTCTAAGTGAGGCTGTTCTTAGTGTGTTGTCATTGGCCATATTTTTAACTCCAAACTATATTGTCTTCCCTAATATACTGCAAGAGTTTGAATTACCTTCTTTGTGTAGCCAAATTACATTTGAACTACATGAAGAGATTCAGATACTCACATAAGTAAAACCTGGGCAGAGAATCAATTTGTTGCCGAAGTCTTTAGTCATTTATCTATTTTGTCTGTATATGTATATGCATATATCTTTATATATAAACACATATGTGGATGCAACTTCAAATATAAATGATATTTGAATTCTCTGGTGGCTTCATACTTAGTTCATATAGTTGAAACTTTGATTTTCCACTTAAGAAATTATATAGAATATACACCTCATACCTGCCTTGTGCTGGATCTCTTGCCTCTTAAGTTCCTATGATTTGGCAGGGGTGGAGAGATAATTATTGAAGTACATATAGAGTCCGTTAAATTAGGGTGAAATTAGGTTGAATTAAGATCATGTTCATGAACTCTGATAGAAATGGTCAGGAGCAGGATGAAAGGCCTTATTTTGTGCTTGAAGATTTAAATGTAGTTCTATGGAAAATATATCAAAGACAATTTGAAGTCTAACTAAACCACCTGAGTCACCATTGGTAGGAATAGGATTCTATCCTTGGGTCTGCTCTAAGACCATTTAACATAAAAGATCACATACACACAAAAACGCGGAAATGGGACATTTCTTTTTTAAGTTCATGAAGTTATACCCTTTATAGAAAAGAAAACTGAAGCAAGCAGCTATATATATCTATATGTCTATATGTATATGTTTCCATTTAACTGATGTGACATATGAAAACTGTGATGTATACACCCCCATTTCCTTGTCATCTCTGGTATGGTGCTATAGTTGGACACCTATCTTGATTTAACTCTATCAGAATTTATTCACTCAGCAAACATTTATTGAGAACTTTTGTATGGAAGATACTCCATAAGTGCTAGAAGTGCAAATATGAATAAAAGACTCCCTATTATTAATGTTTTTGATTAAGTGGGAAAAAAATCAGAGGGCAGGCCTTCTTAATAAAGTTTAGAATATGCAATTATAGAGCTAAAAGCCCTTTTGTTCTCCTCTGTTAGACACTGTATTCCATTGTCACCTATTCCTACTCTCATTAAACCTCTTATAAGCCATTTCCCCTTAGACTACAATAGTTATCATTATCCTTATCTATATACAAGGAAAATGAAGCAAGGAAATTTTGCAACCTGCCCAAGATCACATAGTTAATGAAGTTGCAGAGCTGAGACTAGAATTTCCTGGATCCTGCACCCAGGATCATACTGTTCATGTGGTTATTTGCAGTCTCAGAAGTAGTTTTAAAAAATACAGACAATAGATGAATATATGACAGTCATGATTAAAGAAATCAGTAAGTTGCCTTAATAAATGATGGGATTTTTAGGTCTTTTGTAATTCACTCTTCTCAACAACTTATGACCTGTAGTTAGAATTTCTGATCTCTCCTGGGCTCTCTTGATTTTTATTCCCTAATGCTTCCAAAGGTCTGAGAAGGGCATAACCAAAAGCAATTCATCATGTTTGGCCAGCAGAGATCCATATTTCCCTGGGGCAAAGCAATGAACCTTTGAGTTTCAAACTGCTTGGGATATTGAGTCCAAGCATTCAGATTACAAACATAAAACTAAAAGAAACTAGTAGTTCTGGAAAATGCATTCTCAGCCTTAATTCTGTCCATACTTTCTCAGCAAGAAACAGTGGTACCATAACACATACAGGAACAGTTCATCTCTCTCCCCTCTCTTGGGACTAGGAAAACACAGTAGGAATGAATGACCAATTAAAGCAGTATAATCTGTATGTGGAAGGAAGAGGAGACTGTGTATTTAGTAAAGGCCATTTCTAATGTGGCTCTGGAAGCTGTGCCAGATCTTTAGTGGATACCTTGGCTGCGTGAAAACAGCAGGAAGCTATATTGCACTTCAGATGCTACCATTTAGGTGGCCCCCTGCTACTGGTTCTTCTGACAAGCAAGTTGTACACATAGAAGGAAGGGCAATTTTTCAGGGATCTCTGACTTCTGCTGGCATCGCATTCTTTTTAAAGCTTTTTCTACTCACTGAAAAAAAAAAGCCTCTGATTGAGCAAGGGCTGAGGCCCTGCTAAGAGAATATTTAGCTTCCTATGTAAGTAACTCACCTGCCTTCCAAGAAGTTTTTCCTGTGTTTGATTTGCAGGCAGCTCAAGTGACTGAGAAATTAAAGGCCGGATTGGTTTTAAGGGTCAAAAGAAGGAGGAAATCTCTGAGAGGCCCAGTTGGAAGGCATATTTTACTGTAATTTGCTGCCATGTACACTCATCAGTGTGGTCTGAGTTCTCTTCTAGGCATCTGAACACATCAAAAACCTTTCTTCATACTTTTTTCTTTGTTTCTCTCTGCTGAATTTTGAATAATTTCCTCATAGTTATCTTCTTCTTCACTAATTCTCTCTTTAGTTGTGACTAACTGCCATTAAACCCATTCATTGGGTTTTTAATTTTATTTATATTTTTAGAAATTCTTTTTGGTTCCTTTTCAAATCTTCTTAGTCATTCTATATAGTTTCTTGTTCACAGTATATATTTTAAGATTAAAAAAATATTCAAATGTCATAAATATGTTTATCAGGGAGACTATCTCTGATAATTCCATCATCCAGAGTACTCTTGAGTCAGTTTCTTCTATTATTTCTTCTGGTGCTTGCCTGTGATGCCTTGTTTCTTTTGTGTTTTGTACTTTGTTTATGAGCTGCTCATTTTCCTTAGACTTTTAATTGTGAAAATCCTTTGAGATCTGGGGTAGAGATGTGTTCTTCCAGAAAGGATTTACATTTACTTCTGTGAGTCTAGGCTCTCTTAATTATATTCTCAGTTTGTGGGCTTTCAGATGACCGTGTGAAATTGGGCTGTAAACCTGAGAGAAGCCAGTTTGTGGTTCTAAAATCTTATCCACCATTTTTAACCAGTGCTCTCTAGGCAGTTTCAAGGTTTGACAGAGTTAGTTTTCTTGTAGTTTTCTGCAGAGTGGGTTATTTCTGGCCTACCCTTTCCCTGAAGATATAACCCTTTAGAATCTCAGTTGTAAGAAGACAGATTTCTGCCTTGGACAGATTTGGGCTTTGGATACTAGTTTTCATACACAATGGAACCATGAAAACTGAAGTTCCAATTCACTTTTTGGGGAAAAGATCTCAGAATAAATGCTGTCCAACCTCCTGTGCTTATTTGACTGGCTTCCTCCATCACTAAATCTCTGCTTTGAGATGGATATAATTCTGTGTATCCTGCCACATTACTGCAAATATAAATCTTAATTAAAAACACTCTATGAAAGAGATTTTGACTCAACACACAGCTATTTTTACAATTTCCTTTTCTTTGGCTGAGGTGGAATGCCTTGTTATTCTTTTCTTCATGTAATACCAGCTTTGTTACCTCCACTTCTGGAGATGAAAATATATTAAAGTTTCACCAGAAAACACATAGAGACTGTCTGCATGTTTAGGCACTTACCTGAATGCAGAGACATGAATTGACTTGTCATCTAATTCCTGGCAAATATATGGCTGAGATAATGGCTTTCTTGAGAAAGAGAAGAAGATTGATTGTCTTCAAGGGCCCTAACACCACCCACTTCTCTAGATTATCTGTGCTCTATTACTCTCAGCTTAGAACATTAGACAGCAGTATATCTAGACTAGATTATCTTAATTGCTATAGGAAAATTTTCACTGAATTCTGATTGAATAGTACCCCAATTTTTATGGAGCAATACTGTAACTAATGGTTATATATAAAAATTAAAGTATTGTACTTATAAATAAAATCCAAAATCCCCTTGAGGCTTTCAAAGTTCTGCATTACTGGCTTCTACCAACATTTCCTAACTTTCATGTGCTGGTTTCCCTCCAGTTCACAGTTCTCCAGTCACACTGAGTTTCTTTCAGTTTCTAGCTCAGGGCCTCCATGTGTGTTGAGCCTTCTTAGACATTCCTTCCTTCTCTTCTACTGGAACATTTCTAGTCATTGTCTGGTCTCACCATAAATGTCTTTTGCTTAGAGAGGTCTTTCCTGCCCACTGATTATAAAATAACTTTAAAGTTATTAATACTTGGCATTTTATAGAATTTATCCCATACTGCAGTTGTATCTGATTGTGGTTGTTTAATGACTTTCTTTCCCAGTGACCTGTGTAAGCTCCTAGAGGCCAGAGAATGTGTCTGGTTTTTTACTGGTATTTCAATAAATACTCAAATTTACAAATAACAGCATAGCATAAAATCTTCTCAACTTCATCTGCTCTAAAATGAAGATTATAATTAACTTCCACATTTTCTAATGGAAGTTAAAAGAAAATGTTGGCATAAGAAGTAGATCGTGGGCTTCCCTGGTGGCGCAGTGGTTGGGAGTCCACCTGCCAATACAGGGGACGCGGGTTCATGCCCTGGTCCAGGAGGATCCCGCGTGTCGCGGAGCAGCTGGGCCCATGAGCCGTGGCCGCTGATCCTGTGCGTCCGGAGCCTGTGCTCCATGGCAGGAGGGGCCACAGCAGTGGGAGGCATGCGTACTGCAAAAAAAAAAAAAAAAAAAAGAAGTGGATCCTAAAGTAGACATACAAATACTCACTATATACCATGCCACGAACTCCACCACCAACAGTAACAAATTCATATGTGTGCTTCAATAAAATTCCAAGTGAGTCATGTCATAGACCTAGTTTTTGTTTTGTTTTGTTTTGTTTTTAAGTAATTGAAACAATCAATGAGAAAATATAAAGGTCTCTCAGAGGACAATTTGAGCTCATAACAGAAGGATGAGTTAGAATTGGCTACATGAAGTAAGAGGAGAAAACTCAGCAAACACAGTGGAGAGAAGGAATAGGAGTTCCAAAAACTTAAAGAAGTCCACATGTAACTGGAATGCAGGCAGTGAATAGAAGATTTGTATGAGATGTTGCCGACTAAATGGTCAAGGATCATATAAGCCTTATAGGTCATTGTTATGGACTGAATGTTTGTGTCTCCCTAAAATCCATATGTGGAAGCCCTAACCCCCAGTGTGACTGTTTTTGGAGATAGGGCCTGTGGGGTTATCAAGGTTAAGTCAGGTCATAAGGGTGGGGCCCTAATGTAATAAGGCTGGTGTCCTTATAAGAGGAGAAAGAAGATAGCAGAGCTTGTTATGTCTCTGCCATGTGAGAACACACAAGGAAGTAGATATCTATAAGTCAGGAAGAGAGCCCTTACCAGAAAACAAACCCTGCTGGGCCTTGGTCTTGGAATCTCCAGCCTCCAGAACTGTAAGAGAATAAAATTCTGTTTTTAAGTTATGCAATCCATGGTATTTTTTCATGGCAGCCAAAGCAGACTGGGATAGTCATATCAAAGATGTAAGTCTTTATCTTACAAGTAATAAGAAACTATTGAGTGGTACTGTGTCCTGACCTAAAACAATTTGGCCTTTCACCATTGTCAGGTTCTTTTGGTAAATATTTGTATTCACTAATAGTTTGAGTAGGTTGTTCACATGGATGGTATTATTATGAAAGAAATTCTTCAATTTAATACTATCAGATATATGGAATTGAATAGAAAGAAGCCATGAGAACATAAATTCAGGCACTATCCTTAGACACTTTGGCATACTTCTTACATTAAAACAAGGCCGATGATATTCTTTTTAAATGCAGGAGCAGCCAACCGGATTGTTTAATTACATAGTAGAATTCTGCATACAGTAGATAAACTCAGGACCAATAGAACTCTAGAACTAAAGGGCTGTTCCCAGTTTATCAGGCTACTATGCTTGCGAGATTTTCATTCTTCATTAATGCAAGAGTATTAGCCCTAATATAACATTTCTGGTGAACCATGTATCTTGAATACAACTCATATTATCAGTGAAAAATTGTTTCTAACATTCTTTATGCTAATTAAACCCTCTGATATATATTTCTATGGTTATATGTCAGGTGCATATGTAACCATTCCTGAAGTGTGCATTTCTGATTAGTGTACTTCAAATGCTAGCTAACAACCCCTAAACTGTAAACGAGGTTAATTTATTCACATGTATATCATACTATTTGTATTTAAACATTTTAAAAGCAAATCATCTGAGAACATAACAGAGATTTGTCAGTGTGGATGTGATACAGTCATGTTTCTGCTTTTAGATCCCTGGTGAAGGAGGGTTCAACATATATAAACCACTAAATGTGATATGGACATTAACAGAATGAAAAGATAAAAATCATATGATTATCTTAGTAGATGCAGAAAAAGCATTTGACAAAATTCAAAATCATGATAAAAACTCTCAAAAAGTTGGGTATAGAAAGAATGTACCTCAACATAATAAAGGCCATATATGACAAGCCCACAGCTAACATCATACTCAATGGTGAAAAGCTGAAAGTTTTTTCTCTGTGATCAGGAACAATGCAAGGGTGCACACTCTTGCCAGTTTTATTCAACATAGTATTGGAAGTCCTAGCCAGAGCAATCAGGCAAGAAAAATAAATAAGTAAATAAAAGGCATGCAAGTTGGAAAGAAGTAAAAGTGTCTCTGTTTCCAGATGACATGATACTTCACATAGAAAATCCTATAGAATCCACCAAAAAAATTTTAGTAAAGTTGCAGGATATAAAATCAACATGCAAAAATCAGTTGCATTTCTATACATTAATAATTAACTATCTGAAAAACAAATAAAACAATCACATTTACAATATCATTAAAGACAATAAAATACCTAGGAATGAATTTAACCAAGGAGGTGAAAGACCAGTACACTGAAAACTATGGCATCGATGAAAGAAATTGAGGAAGACACAAATAAATGGAAAGATATCACATGTTTATGAATTGGAAGAACTTATATTGTAAAAATGCCCATACTACCAAAGTGATCTATACAGTCTATGCAATCCTTACCAAATACCAGTGACATTTTTCAAAGAAATAGAAAAATAATCTTAACATTCTTATGAGACCATAGGGACCATAATTAGCCAAAGCAATCTTGAGAAAGAAGAACAAAACTGGAAACATCACAAGTACTTATTTCAAACTATATTACAAAGCTATAGTAATCAAAACAGTATGTACTGGCATTGAAAACAGTCACATAGATCAATGGAACTGAGTAGAGAGGCCAGAAATAAATCCACATGTATGTGGTCATCTAATTTTGACAAGGGCACCAGAAACACACATTGGGGAAATGATAGTCTCTTCAATAAATGGTATTGGGGAAACTGGATATCCACACACTAAAGAATTAAACTAGACCCCTATCTTGCACCACTCATAAAATTTAACTTGAAAGGGATTACAGACTTAAATGTAAAACCTGAAATCATAAAACACCTATAAGAAAACATATGGAAGAAGCTCCTAGTTCTTGGTCTTGGCAATGTGTTTTTAAAATTTGACACCAAACCACAGGCAGCAAAAACAAGAATAAACAAGTAGAACTACATCAAAGTGAAAAGATTCTGCACAGCAAAAGAAACAACCAACAAAATGAAAAGGCTACCTATGGAATGTGAGAAAATATTTGCAAACCATATTTCTGATAAGGGGTTAATATACAAAATATATAAAGAACTTTTACAACTCAGTAGTAAACAAACAAACAAACAAATAATCCAATTAGAAAATGGGAAAAGGACCTGAATAGACATTTCTCCAAAGAAGATATGCAGATGGTCAATAGGTACATGAAAAGGTGTTCAACATCACTAATCATCAGGAAAATGCAAATCAAAACCACAATGAAATAGCACCTCACACCTGTTAGGATGACTACTGTCAAAAAGACAACAGATACCAAGTGTTGTAGAAGATGTGGAGAAAAGGGAATACTTGTGCACTGTTGGTGGGAATATAAATTGGGGTAGCCATTATGGAAAACAGTATGGAGGTTCCTCAAAAAAATAAAAATAAAACTAATACATGATCCAGTAATCCCATTTCTGGGTACATATCCAAAGGAAACAAAATTAGTATCTCAAAGAGATATCTACTCCCCCACGTTTTTTGCAGCATTATTCACAATAGCCAAGATATGGAAACAACCTGTGTCTGTTGACAAATTAATACATAAATAAAATGTGGCATGTATATCTGTACTATATCTATGTGTGTATGTATCTATCTATCTATGCATAATGGAATATTATTCAACCATAAGAAAGAATGAAATCTTGCCATTTGGGACAACATGGATAAACCTAGGGGGCATTATGCTGAGGGAAATAAATCAGACAAAGAAAGACAAATTCTCTGTGATCTCACTTATAAGTGGAATCAAAAAAAAAAAACAAACCACACACACACAAAAAACACCTGATCTCGTAGAAACAGAGTAGATTGGTGGTTGTCAGGGACAGGGGGTGGGGGAGATGGGGAGATGTGTGTTAAAGGGTGCAAATTTCCAGTTACAAGTTCCAGAACTCTAATTGATAGTTTGTTATACATATTAACAATATTGTACTGTAAACTTGAAATTTACTAAGAAAGTAGATCTTAAATACCCTCATATCTCTCTCTCTCTCTCCCTCTCTCTCTCTCTCTCTCTCTCACACACACACACACACACACACGATAACTATGTGAGGTGATGGATTAGCAAACTTTATTGTTGTAATCATTTCACAAAGTATACATACATCAGATCACCACATTATACACCTCAAATTTACATGATGTCATATGTCAGTTATACCTCAGTAAAGCTAGGGAGGAAACAAAGACGCAAAATCCCAAGCAAACAGAAAGAGATCACTTATGAGCAGTTGGGAGAATAGACGGGGGATGGCAGAGATGTTGTGGGAATGCCATTTAAGGAAAGCATGTGAAGAAAAGTTGAGCTATGATAGATACACTTTAGATAGAAAGAAATTAATGGATTTGAGATGTCTTTAGGATGAAAATTTCTTTGAGAAGATAAACAAAATTGATAAACCACTAGCCAGATGCATCAAGAAAAAAAGTAAGAAGACTCAAATTAATAGAATTGGAAGTGAAAAAGGAGAAGTAACAACTGAAACTGCAGAAATACAGAGGATCATGAGAGATTACTACGAGCAGCTATATGCCAATAAAGTGGACAGCCTGGAAGAAATGGACAAATTCTTAGAAAAGCACAACCTTCTGAGACTGAACTAGGAAGACATAGAAAATATAAACAGACCAATTACAAGCACTGAAATTGAAACTGTGATTAAAAATCTTCCAACAAACAAAGGCCAGGACCAGAAGGCTTCACAGGTGAATTCTATTAAACATTTAGAGAAGAGCTAACACCTCTCCTTCTCAAACACTTCCAAAATGGGAGGAACACTCCCAAACTCATTCTATGAGGCCACCATCACCCTGATACCAGAACCAGACAAAGGTGTCACACAAAAAAGAAAACTACAGGCCAATATCACTGATAAACGTAGATGCAAAAATCCTCAACAAAATACTAGCAAACGGAATCCAACAGCAATTAAAAGGATCAAAAAACCCCATGATCAAGTGGGGTTTATCCCAGGAATGCAAGGATTTGTCAAATATACGCACATCAATCAATGTGATACACCATATTAACAAATTGAAGGAGAAAAACCATATGATCATCTCAATAGATGCAGAAAAAGCATTCGACAAAATTAAACACCCATTTATGATAACAACCCTCCAGAAAGTAGGCATAGAGGGAACTTACCTCAACATAATAAAGGCCATATATGACTAACCCACAGCTAACATCATTCTCAATGGTGAAAAACTGAAACCATTTCCACTAAGATCAGGAACAAGACAAGGTTGCCCACTCTCACCAGTGTTATTCAACATAGTTTGGGAAGTTTTAGCCACAGCAATCAGAGAAGTAAAAAAAATAAAAGGAATCCAATCGGAAAAGAAGAAGTAAAACTGTCACTGTTTTCAGATGACATGATACTATACATAGAGAATCCTAAAGATGCTACCAGAAAGCTAATAGAGCTCATCGATGAATTTGGTAAAGTAGCAGGACACAAAATTAATACACAGAAATCTCTTGCATTCCTATACTCTAATGATGAAAAATCTGAAAGAGAAATTAAGGAAATGCTCCCATTTACCATTGCAACAAAAAGAATAAAATACCTAGGAATAAACATACCTAAGGACATACCTAAGGACAAAAGACCTGTATGCAGAAAACTATAAGACACGGATGAAAAAAATTAAAGATGATACAAACAGATGGAGAGATATACCATGTTCTTGGACTGGACGAATCAACATTGTGAAAATGACTCTACTACCCAAAGCAATCTACAGATTCAGTGCAATCCCTATCAAACTACCACTGGCATTTTTCACAGAACTCTTAACAAAAAATTTCACAATTTGTATGGAAACACAAAAGATCCAGAATAGCCAAAGCAATCTTGAGAAAGAAAAATGGAGCTGGAGGAATCAGGCTCCTGGACTTCAGACTATACTACAAAGCTACAGTAATCAAGACAGTATGGTACTGGCACAAAAACAGAAATATAGATCTTTGGAACAGGATAGAAAGCCCAGTGATAAACCCATGCACCTGTGGTCCCCTTATCTTTGATGAAGAAGGCAAGAGTATACAGTGGAGAAAAGACTGCCTCTTCAATAAGTGGTGCTGGGAAAACTGGACAGCTACATATAAAAGAATGAAATTAGAACACTCCCTAGCACCATACACAAAAATAAACTCAAAATGGATTAAAGACATAAGTGTAAGGCCAGACACTATAAAACTCTCAGAGGAAAGCATAGGCAGAACACTGTATGACATAAATCACAGCAAGATCCTTTTTGACCCACCTGCTAGAGAAATGGAAATAAAGACAAAAATAAACAAATGGGACCTAATGAAACTCAAAAACTTTTGCACAGCAAAGGAAACCATAAACAAGATGAAAAGACAACCCTCAGAATGGGAGAAAATATTTGCAAATGAAGCACCTGACAAAGAACTAATCTCTAAAATTTATAAGCAGCTCATGCAGCTCAATATCAAAAAAACAAACAACCCAATCCAAGAATGGGCAGAGGACCTAAATAGGCATTTCTCCAAAGTAGATATACGGATTGCCAACAAACACATGAAAGGATGCTCAGCATCACTAATCATTAGAGAAATGCAAACGAAAACTACAATGAGGTATCACCTCACACTGGTCAGAATGGCCATCATCAAAAAATCTACAAACAATAAATGCTGGAGAGGATGTAGATAAAAGGGAACCCTCTTGCACTGTTGGTGGGAATGTAAATTGATGCAGCCACTATGGAGATCAGTATGGAGGTTCCTTAAAAAACTAAAAATAGAACTACCATATGACCCAGCAACCCCACTACTGGGCATATACCCAGAGAAAACCATAATTCAAAAGGAGTCATGTGCCACAGTGTTCGTTGCAGCTCTTTTTACAATAGCCAGGACATGGAAGCAACCTAAGTGTCCATCGACAGATGAATAGGTAAAGAAGATGTGGCATGTATATACAATGGACTAGTTCTCAGCCATAAAAAGAAAAGAAATTGAGTTATTTGTAGTGAGGTGGATGGACCTAGAGACTGTCATACAGAGTGAAGTCAGAAAGAAAAACAATTACCATATGCTAACACATATATATGGAAATAAAATAAAAAGGTTCTGAAGAACCTAGGGGTAGGACAGGAATAAAGATGCAGACGTAGAGAATGGACTTGAGGACCCGGGGAGAAGGAAGGGTAAGCTGGGACGAAGTGCGAGAGTGGCGTGGACTTACATACAGTACCAAATATAAAATAGATAGCCCAGGGAGATAGTCCAGCTGCATAGCCCAGGGAGATTAGCTCGGTGCTTTGTGTCCACCTAGGGGGTGGGGTAGGGAGGGTGGGAGGGAAATGCAAGAGGGAGGAGATATGGGATATATGTATATGTATAGCTGATTCACTTTGTTATACAGCAGACAGTAACACACCATTGTAAAGCAATTTTACTCCAATAAAGATGTTAAAAATAAAAGTAAAGTAAATAAATAAAAGAAGCCAATGGATATATTAAATGTTTCAAGGGAGTTGAAAGTATCACAAAGGATTTTTGAGCTTAACTTTCTCAACTACATGTGTGGAAGTGATGTGTAGTGGTTTGGGGAACATTGGTAAAGACCAAGTTTGAGAGTGGAAGGGCATGGTTGTACACTTATGCCTATTGATTTTTTAGACATCAAATTATCTTTGAATTATGTTTGAATTATTTTGGAAGTTGAATTATCTTGGGAGAGATGTTAAGAAGGCAGTTTAATGTATTGCCCAGGATCTAAGAAGAGGGTTTATATGTGGAGATGTAATTTGGGAGTCGTCTAATTGCCCTTTGATGATATCGTTTATTAGCATGCCTAGGAATACCGAGAGAGAGAGAGAGAGAGAGAGAGAGAGAGCGAGAGAGCATATAAAGTGAAAATCAAACCTATGTCTTAGCCTTGAAGAGCTCCTTCACTAAGGACCTGTTACAGAAAGATGAGTTTGTAAAGAAGAAATAGCCATAGAAACAGAAATAGAAAACTAAGGGAATATTATAGAAGCTAATTGAAGAGAAGGTATCCAGAGGAAGAGTGCGTCATTGGTATTATTATAGTGGAAAATTCAAGAAAAGTGACTTAATATGTCCATTTTAGGGACAGAGGGGCCATTATTTATCTTTGTAATATCTATTTATGTTGAATGATGAGGTAGAAACTGGATGGGGTGCAAGAAAAAAAAATGGAAACTCAGGAATTTTCCAAGGTTCATTAATTGTTGTTTGAAACTAGATCCCATTTTCCATGGAATAGTGTCCTTCTACACATTCTCACGTTGTGTACAGTTCACATAATATAAATTGCTCTTTTGGCTTAAGGTATTTTTGTTGTTGTTGTTCTGGAACTATTTTCTCCAGTTAAATAAATGAATGTTTTATGTAGGGAATCCCCAGAATCATCTAGCTGCTGGGTGTATGTTGTATCAATATTTTGGGACTTTCGCAATATTTTGGCAAATACCATTTGTAGGCTCTTACATAATATGTGACATTGATTATAAGGCATACTTAAAGGAAACATTTTCACAATTTAGCTTAAATCCAGTCCTGGAGGGAGCATGTGCTTCTGAAGCATGGCTCTGGTTTATTTTCCCAGCATTAATTCCAAGATTTTCTTAGTTATTCCTAGTTATTCTCTCTGGCTCTTTAATATAAATTATAAAGTTATAGGTGAAACTGCAAAATCATGAACTATGAAGTAAAAGCAGGAAATTGCTTCACTTTGGATATTATTAATTCAAAACACAATTAGATTCTAACAATCTTAACTCATTATTTTGTGTCTACCCAGTCTTATAAATTATCTACATTTGTTCTCAAAGAAGTCTCTCAGGCTTATCTGCTATTATTTCTTAGTAACGTTAACAGCACATTTTTATGATGATTATAATATGATGTTCAATCTACAATTCAATTAATGTGATAAAATACATTATATAAGAAGCCCACAGATCCACCATCAGCTATCGTTCTAAGCTGCATAAATTGTATGTGTAATCAAAATTATGGCCTATTTGCATGTTAATCTCACTTCTCCCTTAACAAATGTTCAAATGGTTAAATTATGCCAATTTAGTTTAAGCATACCCTTTTAGTCTATGAAATTTTAGACTCCATTAGATTAAAGAAACTGAAAGTAACCTCTTTGAAACCAGAATTCTAATTGGAAATCTTAAGACTTCAAAACAAGAATCTGTTCTGAATTTCTGTTGTATGTGTTTAGATGGGTAACTTCCTTCAGGCTTGCTTTCTTCTTTAGCCTTTTTCCCTCAGGAATTTAAAAGAAAAACTAAAATGAAATATCAGTTCACTAAAGCAGGCACCCTGCCCCAAGGTTTGGCAAAGTGCATCCTGTCTCACTGTTTCTTCTGAGGATCTACAAAGAAAAAAATCAGTTTACTAAAGTCAGCCCCTCTGGCCAAAGTCTTTCTCACTTCCACATAATGAATTCTAAATGGAAAAGAAAACAAAAAGTAGAATGCCAACATCTTGTTAAGAGTTTTCAAGAAGTTTCCAAAATTTTATGAACGTGAAAAGAAAAAAATAAATTATACTGAAAGACAGAACTGGCCTGGTAAAACAACTTGCAAAGTGATCACAGTTACTACTTCAGGGCTGTGAAGTGCTCTTCTCATCAAATGGAATTTCTCTGCAAATGCTCCATAAGTTGCCCAGGTGATGGCAAAACAAAAGCCTTACTCATAAAGGTTTTATTTACAGATATATTTTGAACAGAGTTTAGGAGGGCAGAGATAGTCCAAGTAGGAAATTTAAAAATCTGGAGTTTTCGGAAACAACAGGGAAAGTATTATTTTGCAGCACTAAGTATTCCAATCCAATGTGGATTTGATCAGAATTAACTTCTGGAGTAGACCCCTACTAGCCTAATTTCTGGTTAGCACCTGAAAACAATTTTCATGAAAAATAGAAACACTTGGAAAATGTGTCTTTCAAAATTAAAATGCCTTTGATATCTAAAAGTTAAATATTTTATTTTTTTCTTTATATGACTATATCAGTGACATACTTAAAGACAAGAATGGCTTGTACATTTTCATTTCAAGATTTAGATGAAAGATTCAAATTATGCAACGAGGGGTCACTGATGCAACTCTAATGGCCACTGAAGAATCATACAGTCTTTCTGCTCATAGAGTGTTTAATGAATAAAGGTAGATGTGGAGAGGAGAAAAACATCTGCACAAATACTAAAACTGCAAAAGTTAGACTCACATAACGAAGGCAAGAGTTAATTGCTGTGGGTATTGCTATGATACCCTAGGCTTACCACACACTCTGTACTCCCTGAGTCATATGTTACAAGTCCCCACAAGGAAGTGATTTAGTTTGTGAAATGCCTCCTGGAACTATTAAACAATTTAAAATGAGTACAATCGTGTAACAGCCTTGAGAACACAGAGACATCCTTTGGTATTCCCCAAAATGTGTTCTGGAAAACACGAATATGGAGATATGCTCCAGAGGGAAAAAAGCATGGCATGCTCAGCTAAGTTTGGAAAGCACCACATGGTATCCCTCTCAGAGAATCGCTGTATGCATTAGCACCATAGAGGTTTGGGAAATACTTCCGTAAAAAAGAATTTGACTTTGTTACCTGCATATTTCTCAAACTTACGTGACACAGAAGCCCTTTTTATAAATAACACCCTCTAGCATCAAACAGAACTACTGAAATAGGCACGTGTTTGGGGAAAACTGATAGAAGGTTACTTCATGATTTGGAATCAGTGTCAAGCCAGTTAAGCTAAAAGATAAATTATGTATTCCAGTCACTGGAATGGAATATTCTTTTTTTAAAGTTAATAAAATAAATTCTCACATTCCAGTTTATATGTCAAGTTCTGAGAGTTCCAGTGGCCCGAGGTGGATCCTCAGAGGCTCTCACCTTTGTGTGTGTGTGCAAAAGAATTGTGGTCTGGCTCTGCAGAACAAAGGATTGGATGCAGAAATATAATGACTGCAGAAATAAGGGACTGGCACATTTTAAGATCTTGACTGGGTGAACTGTACAAGTGCTTACTATTTAACATCTGCATTATTCCCCTGCAAACTCTTCCCCACCCCAGAGTAATGTCTCAGCTGCAAATTTGACCCCATAACTCACGTTCCTGATGTCTTTCAATGGCTCCATATCATTTTCTGGATAAACTTTTCAAAGTTTCTAGAATTTATTATAACCACGATCTCTTTCTTTTCCAAGATTAAGTTGGAGAAATGCTATGCATTTATCCAGATGTTTTGATTTGCCAGATCCACTGAAATAGACTCTTCTAGCTGGACATGACTATATCACAACCTACAAGCCATGGAATGTAGTTAATGTAAAATCTTTTGGGAGTAAGCACAGCAGCCCACTTTCTAACACTTAATACATTGCTTGAAATAACAAGGATTTGTTATTCTGTCCTTGTAATTTCCAATATTTGAAATGACCTGTAATGTAAAAATAACATGGGCTCTAAGGAAATTTGCTGGGCCTACTAAAGTTTAATAGAGAACAAAATAAAGTTTAATAGAGAACAGTCATGCCTTTGACGTGCAGTGTGGCATGGAGAAAAGCTCCCAATGTCTCTGTTATTGTTTTGTTCTCTTACACATAGCTATCAGAAAGGGAAAAAGTGAGTATAGTTGAGAGCACTTTGTGACTAAAAAAATGTAATGGGATTCATGAGTGAACCACATTAATGTAATTAGGTTCATAAAAGGAATTGCCTGAATGAACACTGTGGTTATTCCCAGGATGGACATTATTGAATACCTTCAGCATTCTATATAGGATAGAAACAGTCTGTTCATGGGAAGCAGTACCTGAGGGAGAGTACATACCTTATATCCCTTCACTTTTCAAGCAACATGTGCCATTTAAGGACATTGATTCGTGAGTTGTCCGCTCTGTCATTTCTCCCTCCTGGCATAATAATCCACCGCTGTAATCTGCCTGTTTATTTGTTGAGGTAACATCCGTTATGTCACTTTTTAGGCTTAATAAAGTGACATAATCTACAGCCTTAATCAAATGGCTGTACCGGCCATTGATTCATTGACTCAGGAGATGATACCATCACATCTGAAACAGAACCATTTTTCAGCATTTCCACCAGCAGCATTGCTTGTGCAGGGTTCCCAGATTTCCTGTTACAAAAAGGCTGAAGGCTTAAGTAATCCTGATGGGAGACACTGCTCCATGTACACTTAATCCCTCCTTGAGCAACCTACTTTTCTGAGAAATACATAAATGAACGGAAGGCACTGCAGGCTAGGTGCATTTCATTTCAAGAAGATTGCCTTTTTACTGTTTCTTTTTTTCTGTTGTTCTGAAGCTGTCAAAGAAGAGTAGAAATAAAAGGTGGAAATAAAGATGTTACAGTTGAGTAATGGAGTCTAGGAGCCTTAGCTTTGAAAGTGTATCATTCGTTATACAGCAGAACACCAGTGTTACTAGTGCTTTCAATATTTTTAAATGCCGCCAAATGTTTTTGTTGACTAACTTATTCCCAGGGGGTCCCTATGACTCTTTCAGGTTACTCGGGTACTGCTTCCTAAATTACCATGGTGGTGAATTCAATTACTACTGTACTCTTTCAGTGGCCTAAAAGAATAAATGGTCTTCCTAAAATGTTTTTCTCTTTGAAAGGTCTAGAGTATTAGAGCTGGATAGGACCTTAGAGATTATCTGATTCAGTGTTCCATAAACTTGTCTGATGACAAGACTCTCCTGAGAACTTGTTTAAAAAAATATAGATTCTCAGGCTACTCCCCTGGATACTCTGTTACAATACATTTGACATGGAGCCCAGGAATCTACATTTTGTAACAAAGAGTCCAAATAACTCTTAGGATCAGGCAGGTTTGGGAAAAGCTAAATTAGTTCCACTTTTTAATTTTATGGATGAGGAAGCAGATGCCTAGATAAAGTGATTCATCTAAGTTATACTGCACAAAAAATTTGAAAAATTGAGATTAGTTCAGGAAAAAAAATATTGTTGGGCAACCTTCATGCATCCCATAGTAGGGAATGTATTTTCTTAGAATTTAAGCCTTCTGTATTGAATAGAACAATGCTATTTAGAAGATTGTGGGAGAAGTGATGAGACACTTTGCTCTGTATATGACAGTGGAATTCTCTGTACACAACAGGGAATGATTTTGCTCCACAAGTGACATTTGGCAATGTCTGGAGATAGATTTTTGGTGTCACAACTAAAGAGAAAGAAGTACTACTGGTATGTAGTGTATAGAGGAAGGGATGCTACTAAACCCCCTGCAATGCACAGGACATCCACCCACAACAAAGAATTGCTTGGACCACAATATCAATAGTGTCCAGGTTGGGAAAGCTCGGTATTGATTGCTTCTTGAACATTATCTCCCTGTGAGATACTTAACAGTACTATCTGAACATATTTGAGGAGTAGGACACAGTTTCCAATTTTCTTCCTGAAATTAGATAGAAAGCCTTATATCATAGCTAAGCAGGTCATTTATTGATCCATGTTAGGCTATACTTAGACTGGATGAAATTTTTTTTTCCCCCCTTAGGACCATACAGTAAATCTTTTAAGGATTCCTCCTCTTTCTTCTACTCACGTATCTAGACCTGTCATTCCTAGCACACCTCAATTACGTCTCCTTTGACCTTTCTGCATTCTGTATCTAAATCACCCAAACTCTAATTCCCTGGGATCAGCTAAAAGCTACAGTGTCAATGTCTGCTGATTTTTAACAGAAATTGAGACAGAGTTTTGGTCATAATCTTAATGCAAAGGCTAAGTGAATAGAATACACAATTTACTTAGAGTAACTTATTTTCCAAATCAGTATGATTTTCTTTTCCTAATATTTCTCAATTCTGTCTCCTCTCTGTCTGTTATCAGTACTTAATTCAGATCCTCATCATCTTTTTAATAAACCATTGAAATAAACACTTAATTTTTTCCTCCAGATTTTTTCCCACCTTAGCCTTTTCCTGATTAAACCAATCAGTAATTTCTCCTCACCTATAAGAATGTTTCTCAAATGTGGATTACATATGGCATCTTTTTTTTTGAATTTTATTTTATTTATTTTTTTATACAGCAGGTTCTTACTAGTTATCCATTTTATATACATCAGTGTATACATGTCAATCCCAATCGCCCAATTCATCCCACCACCACCACCCCGCTTTCCCCCCTTGGTGTCCATACATTTGTTCTCTACATCTGTGTCTCTATTTCTGCCCTGCAAACTGGTTCATCTGTACCATTTTTCTAGGTTCCACATATATGCGTTAATATATGATATTTGTTTTTCTCTTTCTGACTTACTTCACTCTGTATGACAGTCTCTAGATCCATCCACGTCTCTACAAATGATTCAATTTCGTTCCTTTTTATGGCTGAGTAATATTCCATTGTATATATGTGCCACATCTTCTTTATCCATTCATCTGTTGATGGGCATTTAGGTTGCTTCCATGTCCTGGCGATTGTAAATAGTGCTGCAATGAACATTGGGATGCATGTGTCTTTTTGAATTATGGTTTTCTCTGGGTATACATATGGCATCTTTTTAAAGAGGAAACATTGTTTCATCTCAACTTGTATCATCTTAAATTATTTGATTATAAAATCACATATATGTGTAAACATAAAATCAAATTCATCCTCTTTATGCTTAAAGCTTAACACAACTATGAAACCAAAACAAATTTTCAAATTAAAAATGAATCAAACTATTCAACAAAGAATAGTTGAATATTATTTTCTTGTATTTCTTTATATTACTGTGAAGGGAAAAATCACAGAATTAAGAATTCTCTTTGTTAACTCACATAAAAGGCTTTGAGTTTGAGCATGGTTTTCTCAACAACAGGAAACACTGACAGAATCGAGTCCAGATGCCACAGCAAGGCATATGAAGTCCTCAGTGTCCGTTGTGGTCCTTTTCTCATCCCTCCAGGCTCATCTGTGGGCATTTGCTGCTTCAGCACTTATTACTTAGTGTTACTGAGCTCATCGGGCTGCCCTGCCCCCATACTATTTCAGCTGTCTGTGCTTTCGCTTGTGCTACTTTGTCTACGTTTTTTTTCCCACCAGTTTTGTGTTTTATGTTTCTTAATCATCCTTCAAGATCTAACCTAGGTGTCATTTCCTGTAAAACCATTCCTAGAACCCCAGGTTGAAATGTACCTCTCCTCTGTGGATTAAGGGCACCCTGTGCTCTTCTGTAGCCTTGTCTCCTCCCTTATAACAGTGCTCTGTCCATCCCCTCCCTCTACCATGAACTACCATAAGAGTAGGGGTGGTACCAATAGCACCCAGACCAGGCCCTGCCATGCCAGTAGTCACTCCATAAATATATAGTAAACTGAAGTGAAACATTTTCAACTAAAGACCCATCTCTGGTAACCACATTGCTTTTTGTTTCTTTGTATGTTTGTTTGTTTCCAGTGCTTAGAATTGAATATACTTTAAGAAAACATGATATAGTTGAAAAATGCACTGGATTTAGAATCATAGGACTTGAGTTCACATCTTGTCATTTGTTCTTGTGTGTAAAATGGAGATAATCACCATCTCACATTCTTTTTGCAGATGTGCAAAATTCTGGCATGATGTTTGGCAAACAAGCATATATAATAAATATTGGTTTCCTTCCTGCATTATGCTTTACTTCTTTTTATGGACTTTAGTGATTTAAAATTATTATTACCAGTGAAGCTTCAAATCTGTATACCTCCCTATCGCCATTAGATTGAGGTCCGGTATTAATTATTTTTTCTGAACTGAGCTTCAGCATTGCTGTATAAAGTAGATGAGACAATCAGTCTTTCCTTTTCATCCTCATAGGCTGCTTTGCTCCCTTTAACTATTTATATTTATTCAGAACATATTTCTTTTCTTTTATTGCCACAGGCATGAGAGAACCTCTGCTTTGTTCTTATTACTTAGAGAAATCTGTGTTCTTCCTTCTCTTTGTAGGTTGTTTTCATCAGAAAGCATCCACTTTGAGAAGCATTTTCTTTACCTGCATTATATTATTGAATTTACCTTTTTTATGCTTTCATATGGTTGTTAGAATCTATAGCTTCAGTTCTTTGGGTAATAGGCTTAAGGCTCCTAGATAACACAAAATTTATTGTAGAAGTAAGTCATGTGGAGTTCAGCAAGATAGAAAATTTCTCTAATCAGTGGGTTCCTAGCTCTTACATGTGTTTTATAAACAAAAATAGATCAAAGGTACTACAGAAGGCATTCCTAATAAAAAATTCTTAATAATGGATACATTGGTACAAGCAAATTCAGACTTAGATGGCAAAGAAAATGTTCACAGATATGGGAATAGCCAGAGGATGAACTAATCTACAAAGGGATGCCATCATTGTCACTAGAGACAAAGTATTTGAACTTCAACTTAACATTGAAAGGATAGGAATAATGAAACCAATTTGTCATAAAGCAGCAGGCATGAGTTGATGATCCACAAGAGATCCCTATTATCACAAATTATTCTCTGGTTCTGTGCCTTCCTAAAGACTGAAAGCTATGTGTGGCACAAGTGCTTTTGTATTGGATTAAGGCTGCACCTGTCATACTCTGATCCATTTCACTTTCAACCAATTCTTTGAATTCAGTTCAAATTAAACCTGTAGTGCCTTTTGGTGAAGAGATTCATGACTAACAGGAAAAAACTTTGAATGTTTGGAACCTTAGAGGAAATGCATTTGGTTCTGTTTTAGCCCTGTTTGTCACAATCACGAAAAGTACCACTTTACCATCTGGTAGGAAATAAAAGAGAACCTTAGGGTCTGGTTTTCTAAGTTGGGAATAAAATCATTTGCGTTAGCAAATCTCAGTGAGCAGTTATAAGTTTACAAGTACTGACCTCAGGCCCTTTTGTATCCGTGTTGCCTGCATTTGGGCCACAGTTAACATATGTCATTGCTAGAGACTGAGCACTGTTTGCCAGTTTGCACTGAGAAGAGACATTGAAGGAAAGAACTCCTCTATGTGTTTCTGCTTCTATATCTCTTGTTCAGTATAATTATCTGTTTAAAAAAAAGAATTATTAGGGCTATTATGGACATGTACATCTGATTTCATGATTTTTTTGGCTTGTTCTCAGTTGGTTTTAACTTCTTATGAGGACACCAACGTCCATTTATATTTCAGATTAGCTCAAAAATGTTCTTTCTTTGCTTTTGTGTCAGCTATTGTGTATGCAAAATTACATCTTTTGATCTTGAAGATTTTGCAGACTATTGGAGGAGAATGTAAAGATAATTCCTCAAGAGAATGACAAGACAAGCCACAGGCTGGAAGAAAACATTTGCAAAAGACATATATGATAAAGGACTGTAATTAGGTTCATTGATTGTAACAAATGTGCTACTCTGGTACAGAATGGAGAAGGCATGCATGTATGGAGTCAGGAATTATATGGAGACTCTGTGCTTTCCATTCAATATTGTTGTGAACCTAAAACTACTCTAAAAAAATTGTTTTTAAAAATGATAAAGCGAATGCATCATGTCACATGGTGTGAAAGAAGGGTTATAAAAGTGTAGAAGCTCAGAGAAGAGTTGGCTTATTCAGCCTAGGGAGGTTTCGAAAGGACTTCACAGAAACGGTGGCTTTTAGACTGGGATTTAAAAGGCAAGTAGAATTTCATCTGTAGGAAAGTTCAAGGCAAGAAGTACTGGTAGAAATGAGAAATGGGGAGGAGGTTAAAAGGAATGGAGAAAAGGAGCAAGAAGAAGAGGAGGTGGTATGACATACCCTGTGAATGCCTTGTAATTCTGACTGAAACCAGAGTTTATAGTAGACATAGGCAGGTCACTGGAGTAGTGGGGCATGTTGGCATTTTAGCCATTTTATCAGCTGGACATTGCTGTCTCAGTTTGCCATTGAATTTTCCTTTTTTATGCTTTCATATGGTTATTAGAATCTATAGCTTCAGTTCTTTGGGTAATAGGCTTAAGGCTCCTAGATAACACAAAATTTATTGTAGAAGTAAGTCATGTGGAGTTCAGCAAGATGGAAAATTTCTCTATTCAGTGGGTTAACTAACTGCACAAGTTCACATAGATAATCAGTGGCAGAGCTAAGACTCAACTCCAGACATCATGATGTCAAAACTTACCTGCCTGGCCACACTGCAAGACGTGGTGTGGGTGAAACCTTCAAAGTGAGAAGAATTAAACGTAGATCAGATGTCATCGCCTATCTTTTGTTTTTGCAGGTTTCTTTGCAAGGAAATAGACCAGCAGCTTCAATCAACTGCAGTTCTGTCATACCTCCATGATGTTTCCCTTGGTCAGAAATGCACTAAGTAGCCTCAGGATTCGAAGCATTCAGCAAATTAGGGCAAGACAGAGCCACTCAAAACACTCACCAGATTTTCATGACAAATATGGTCATATTATACTAGCCGGTGGAACCGCTTTCTGTGTTGTTGTGTGGGTGTTTACAGCCACACAGGTTGGAATAGAATGGAACCCCTCCCCTGTTGGCAGAGCCACCCCAAAAGAGTGGAATGATGAGTAAGCATCACAGTTACTGTAATACAGAAGTGTCTCAAAGTCAGCTTGTCATTTAAATACTCTGCTGTGCATTGAAATATAGCATAATCGAAGAAATAAAATGCATTTGAAAACATTAAAAAGTTGTTGAAAATAGTCATTATAGTGCCTGAAAGCAAGGCAGTAGCAGTGGGTATAGATTACAGGGGATTATGAATAATAAATATTTGAAAGTAGAATTAATGAAGCATGTATTTTTCTGGCTTAATGATTTATGCTAGGTATCTTTCAGTGGACATACACACATAGGTACTTAACTAATTTAATTGTTTGGCAAATCCTATTGAATCTTTCTTAAAAACATATTCATAATTGACCATTTTTCACATCCTTTATCTTTCCTTCCCTGACCTGAACCACCATACTTTTGCTGGGATTATTATAATAACTCTCTAGCCAGTCTCCTTTCCTTTACACTTGATGATCGTCAAGCCTGCCCTGAATCCCCCCCAATGCAGTCACACACAATCTTTTTTAAGCACAACAGTGACAATGATAATTTTTTTTTAATTAGTTTAGTAATATCACTCCTCTTTTCAAAACACCATGGCTCCCCATTTTACAAGGACATGAGTGCCTCAAGTCAAGGATAATTGGGACTATCTTATGGGTGACTTATCACAGTTGGCAATGGAGACCACCTCCTACTCCTGAATGATCAGCTTCAGGGTAAGTGTACTGTTCCTCAAGCTCAAATATATAGAGATATCATTATTCTCTGGATAAAAGACATGTTCCTAAGTGTATAATTTATAGGCCTTAGGGAATGCTCATTTTCAGCTTTATCATTATTGCTAAGTTATTCCCCAAAGTGGTTACATTCTCACCAGCAATGTGTACAACTTCCTCTTGTTCCACATCCAAACTCACTCTTAAGAGTTTTCATGCACTTTAATATTTGCTACTTTGATGAACATGAAACAATAGCTCATATTTTAATTTATGCTTCCCCGATTACTGATCAGGTCAAACATCTTGTGTTAACTTTTTGTGTTTCGGGGTTTTTTGTGTATATGACCTTTCTTTTTTTTTTAATCATTCTTTTTTTATGATTAATTAATTTATTTTATTTTTGGCTGCGTTGGGTCCTCGTTGCTGCTTGTGGGCTTTCTCTAGTTGTGGCGAGTGGGCGCTACTCTTCATTGCGGTGCGTGGGCTTCTCATTGCGTTGACTTCTCTTGTTGTGGAGCATGGGCTCTAGGCATGCGGGCTTCAGTAGTTGAGGCACGTGGGCTCAGTAGTTGTGGCTCGCAGGCTCTAGAGTGCAGGCTCAGTAGTTGTGGCACGCAGGCAACTGCTCTGTGGCATGTGGGATCCTCCCGGAGAAGGGCTCGAACCCATGACCCTGTGTTGGCAGGTGGATTCTTAACCACTGTGCCACCAGGGAAGCCCTGACCTTTTTATTTGTTGCTTTTGCCATTTTTCTATTCAATTGTTTGTCTTAATCATTTGTAGAATTTTTTTGTATATTCTTTGTACTAATTATCTCAGTCAGGATTTAATCAGAGAGGCAGAAGCAGTGTGAATAGTATAGAATATAGGATTGATTTTGGGAATTAAAACTAATACAGCTGTGAGAGCTAGTAGAGAAGTTTTTACAGGACTGTTGCCTTTGTATCTGGTACTAAATATGTTCACAGTAAAGGAGGAAAACTGAACATGAAGTAAGGGAGAGCCAGGGCCAATGGGAATTGAGAAGGATGCACTGGGATCATGACTGTAAACTGGAACCTGTGCCTGTTTCTCACTGTCTTTAACTAAGATGACATGCATGACTTATGGGAGAAGCTGGTGCCCTTCTCTGTGGAACTACACATTCACCTTGCTCAGGACTCAGAAGAGCTGGAGAAGAACTGGTAGGAGTTAAGGTAGCTATAGGCCCAGGTGCTGTTTCTGATCAATCAAGCCGGAAGGTCAGTAGCAGCATACACAAGCTGCTGCAGCGCAGGGCTGCTGTTCTACACCAGCCTTCCAAGTGTAAAATGGATGCTGGTTCATGTCCACCACCCCTATCTCATGCATTCTCTCTTGTGGCCAATCCTAACCTGAAACCATAGAGAGGAGGGAATTCTGGAAAAAGCAGTTCAAGCCTGGCTAAGTTGACATTTAGGAAGCCACAGTAATCCACCCCTTGTCAACTTGACATCAGTGCACATCTTTCCTAACTGTACCTATATTTCAAAAAAAGACAGTAGCAAAAATAGGCTTTCACCTAACATGATGCAACTTTCTCTCTTAAAACTAATCCTATCCCCAAAAGAGGACATCACAAAGACCCTTTATCCATGGCAGTGTTGCACTCTCAACTTCCAGTTTAATGGAACCATTGCTGTGATCTCTAATGAAAGCCTAAGACTTCTAGACCAGCAAAGCTCAAAGTTATAGGGACAGGAAACAAATACTTCTCTAGTGTGTTGCTAGGGGTAATTGTGAAGAAGCCACTCTGATCTCCACCTCTTGATTCCCAGACCTGTAAATCTCACCTCTAGGAAAATAGCACTATATATCTGTTGGTTATTTACAGGATGTCCAACATCTTACAAGACATTACCTCAGCCTGGCAAGGTGGTGTTACCCAGCTGTCGCAGTCACTAACACTTCACAAGGCCATTGTACCATTTTATTAGTGATGGGATACATGGTAAGATCAGTGACTCCCATAAGCATAAGCCCATTACTATACATTATTTGCTTTTTATTATAAAACATAAGCTTCTTGGTCAGAATCAGTGCTGTGTTGCACACCATGGTAGTAATTAAGACATTTTGTAAATTCATGGATGATGGTATTCACAGGAAAGTCACAGAGAGAGAAAGTAAATCTACATTGTTACTAAGTGTGTATTAAAGTGAAAACAAAGTATTGCCTTTTCCATGATGGAAATGGTCTAATGAAATCAACCTGGCACTGATGATTCCCTTCCTTCCTTCAAGGAATAGTGCCAATGGAGGTGCAGTGTTGGTCTGTACGTTTGGTAGATTGGGCACTCAACAGTGACTATAGCCAGACTAACCTTGATGAGTGCAAGTCCGCGTTGTTGAGCACACACATAATCTCCATCCCTGCTGTGATGACCACTTTGTCTCTGAGCCATTGTGAAAGCACAGGGTGGCTGAGAAAGAGAGTGAGAGCCATAAGAAGGGGTCATCTTGTCCACCAGAGTATTAAGATACTCCTCTGCTGAGTATCCTTTTGGTGAGTATTTATATGGAACCTGAATATCTTCCTACTCTGTGCTCATTTAGAGAAGCCTGTTCACATAATCCATCCCCATGCTTGTCACCAGTTTTCCAGTAGTGTTCCTTCTAATTCCCTGCCCAGCCTGCCAAGCCATTAGCTGGCATCTATGGCTTGGTATACAGTTGTACCTCTGGCCAAGCAACAACTCTGTGTACTATTTCATGTACTGCCCACCAGGAAGATTTCCCTTCCTCAGGGCCAATTTGGAATTAAGCTGTATTACTGAAGCTATCTGCTTTCAGGTATGGCCAGCATATTTTGTAGAACCAGATCCGAATTCTTTCTTCCTTGGTCAAATGGTTTACAAACCTATAAATCCTAGGTTTGAAGTGACATGAAACCTTCCCAAACACAAAACTTGTAAACAGTGGAGCTTGGAGTCAAGCTTTAGAATATGTTCTTTTACTTCCAAGTTACACTGTCTGTTAGTCTTTCTTCAAGTTTACAGGTTGAAAGTTCTGGAGAAGGATTCAAGCTGGAGCTAGAGAAGATGGGGAGCTATCTAGATTGTTGTGAAAACCATGGGGGTGAAAAACATTATCAAGAGAGTATATCAACAAGGAAGTAGATATAGGGAATGCATGAGGCATGCAATGAGTACTATATTTTAAAATGGCAATTTCTTTCTTTCTTACCCTCGCCCTGAATATTTTCTGATTTGAAGTGAGGATTAAAGCCTACCTCTTTAGGTTTATATATGTATGTGTAAGCATGTGCCCGCATGCGTGCGAGTGTGTGTGTGGGGTGTGCATACGTGGGTATATCTGTATAGATATAGATATGTACACACACATATGTCTATACAGATATATACATATATATATTTAAAAAAATTATTTTAGGAATGTATATACACATAAATATATAAATTATTTTATATTAAAATTTGTGACTGCTGGTTTCTTATAAGAAAATTGAGATATTGAATCTTTTGCTATTTCTGACTTTTCTCACTGGATTATTATAATTTGATCATACATAAAACATCAAATACAAGCTGTTTTGTTGTTCTCCATGTGTCTTAAAACTAACTTTTGAATGAAGTTATCAAATTTCCAGCCATAATGTAATTCTTATAGTGCCTCATACACTTCTTGGAAAATTATATTATTATATATTATTATGAGGAAAATATTACTTGGCAGTTACTGAATACATTTGCTTGCTGTCAGCAAAGGAGGAGAACTTCATTTTGACACATACTCCCCCTTTACTTGGAAAAACTGGGCTACTAGGGCTACACTTTGGTACTGGGCTTAAGTATGAATAATAAGTGAAGAATGAATAATTAAAGCTTTCTATATCTATGTGCTGTTATAGTTGTTGAAGGATTGAATGCTTTTCTCATTTGAAATTTATAGTAATCCTGTAGAGTACATAAGCTGGTCATGTATCCTATTGAATATATGTATACACATGATTAGCCATGGGTTGGTTAAGTGACATGGAAGCCATCTAAAAATGAAGATAGAAATAGAATCCACATCTCTTGGCTTTTGGTCTACTGTTCCATTAGAATATTTCATGCTTTCTAAGAAAAGACAACCCTGATCTTATCCTATGTGATGATGGTAAATTGATAAATAACTGGGGTGGCTGCATGCCAACTATTGGGAGGGTTGGTAAGTTAAAGAGTCAGGTCGGAGAACAGGACTGAAAGGGTGGTGTGTGTTTGATCAGCCTAATTTATGTGCAGCCACTTTAATGGGATTTGAATATGAGGTCCAGTGTTTACTAGTTCTTGCTTCATGACACAACCTTATAGATAAGTTAATAACAATGACAAGAACTATCCAAAAAAAAAACTGTATAAATTCTGGTCTCAGGTGTAAAATAAAGTAAGAGGTATCTCTGTGTTAGAGTTTTCACTCACGTCCTTAACTGATCTAACAGAGGCAGTGTGTGCCATCTTCAAAGATGTAAGAAAAATGAAGTGGAGATAGCAAGCTAGTTATTAGCAGCCATTGTTAAAACAGATTTCAATAGAGAATTCCCCCTTTTAAGAGAAATTTCTGTGAAATTTGGAAATTGTTTAAGTATTATGTTAGTTCCTCATTTGTTATGAGTATAGTAAATGGCATAGATGTACGACATACATCATAAAATCTTTCATGTTTTGCAGTAACAGCAGTTGCTTTCCTGGGGGAATGACATTAATTTGAGCAGTATCTCTTATTTTCCAATAACCTTTTATGTTACAAAAAAATTGGCAACTTCATTTTCTTCCCCTATCTGGAAACCATAGAAACCAATGTGAAATTATAGCTAAGAAGTTCGTCACTGGGCTATCTCAAGCCGATCTCCATGGAAACATATCACATTTTCTTGAAATGAAAGATCTTCCAATCAGACACACAACCATAACTGATGGCTGTCTGACAAATATACCAACAACAACAAAAAAAGTATATGGATATTTTATTATATAATACATTCAGAAGAGTTTTAAAACTGCTTCATAAATGAGAACATTTAAATGGTAAGTATTATGCCAACTACAGAAATAAAAATACAGTTTTGAAAACAATATTCTGTCGCTCTATTTAAATATTGTTCTTTCTAGATTTTTGCATTAAAGGCAACTTTCTAAACTCATACGGACTTTGAATTCAGAAAAATCTGTATTCAGAACCTAACTCTGCCCCTTAGCTATCTGGCTCATCTCTCCCAATTTTTTAATTATAAAGTTAAGGGATATAATACCTGATTTACAGATTCTGTTTGCTAATGAGTTATGGTAAATGATTAGTAAGCAGTTATAAATTTTTTTTTTTTTTTTTTTTTTTTTTTGTGGTACGCCGACCTCTCACTGCTGCGGCCTCTCCCATTGCGGAGCACAGGTTCCGGACGCGCAGGCTCGGAGGCCATGACTCACGGGCCCAGCCGCTCCGCGGCATGTGGGATCTTCCCGGACCGGGGCACGAACCCGTGTCCCCTACATCGGCAGGCGGACTCTCAACCACTGTGCCACCAGGGAAGCCCAGTTATAAAATTTTATCTAGTTAAATGAATAAATGAGTGATGGAAGTATTGCTGAAGATGAGGATGAGATTGAGGATTATAATTTCAGCCCTTTAATAAATGGTTAAGAGATAGTATTGTTCTAGGTGAAAGAGACTAAATAGGAATGTCACTGTCAAGGGCTTTGACTGTGATTTAACTTTGATAATACAAAGACTATCCCTAGTTCAAAATTTGAATAATCTCCAAAAATTTATTTTTAAGACTGTTGTTTGGAGCTTGGATCATATGAATGGGGTGGGGAAGGGACTTCATCATATTATAGGAGTAGGCTCTAAAATAAGCCCGTAAGGTAAAAATCATATTTTCAAAATTACCTTAAATTACACATAAAATTCTGTATTCATTTAATGTGGCGTTCTGTTATATAAAGAATAGATACAGTAATATATGTTTACCAGACATACACATGACAAATATAATTGTACAATACACCCCACACAGAGTGTGAGGACATGTCCTTTTGTGAGAGCAAAGTGAACCACTCAAGAATACACAGTCTTATGGAGCAGAACAAGAAATGGAATGTTCTGCCCTGTATGCACTATTTTTCTTTTTTTTTTTTTTGTCTCTGTCATTCTGTATCTGCATCACAGTCTCTTAATTTCTCCCCACACCTCTTTCCATTTTCCTTTCCTCTGTTCCTGTCTCTTTGTCTCCAAGTCTACAGAGTTGAATCTGATTAAATTAAATACATATATGATGTGACTCCACTATATCACCCCGGAAACAATATTAAAATCAAGCAGCTTTTAAACTTTCTCTGCTGCAACGCATGCTGAATGATATACAACAAACTTCTATGCCTGTATTCAGAATTTTATTTTTCCAAAAATAAGGAAAGTAAGCAATAGAAACATTAATGTTTTGTGGATTAAGAAGTCATGGATATTCATAAAAGTATTTTAAACACACGTGATTTCATTGATTATAGAATTTCTCAAACTGTTTTTAAGGAAATAACTAAATATTCATAAGCTGTATGATAATTTATATACCTCAAGTATGTTATAATTTATTTACTTCAAGCATGTTAAAGAACTATATTTTAAAATTTTGCTTACCTCAGGCTAAGATATAGGCTTTCAGTTATGTTACAATTTCAAGTGCATTACATTTGACCACACACCTTTTTTTCTCGATGAAACACGTTCAAATGTTAATATTTATGAGGGACATATGCTAGCAAAACCTTAAATTCACTCCAATTTCTTTCTTTTTCTCTATATACCTACTTCCCCTACCTACTAGATAATTTATGAACCTGAGTTTTTAACTCTTAGGACTGTAGTAATAAAGACATTATGTGATTTTTACATCACTCAATGTTAATGAGAATGCTGGTTAGGATCATATGCCACCCTGCCAAAGTTTGTTTATTTCATACATTCTCTAAATTGTGATACTAAGAAATTGTTTCAGTTCTAGTAACTGTAAAAATTACTCCCTAAGAATACTGAAAAGCAATAAAAGCTGTTATCCCCAGTGGAATAGGGTAAGACTTCGGACCTTACAATTATTTTTAAAAAGTTATTCATAAATTAAGCTTGTAAGAAACTACCCACTTCATATATGAGTGAAAATTAATTTTCAATGTACTTTCACAATATTATATCTGAAATACAAATAAGTTTGAAATATGCTTGTTATTTTCCTAATGTGATAACATAGAATGATTTGTTGAACATGAGAATCATTCTGTAAATTTAAAAAAATAATAATTTAACTTCACCTTGTTGGAACAAATAGCATTAAAATTTGGCTAATTAAAGAATCAAACCAACAGGAAAAAATAGCGTTTTCTTTATTTGCTAAATGTTATCCAACTTCGGTAGTCAATTCTTGAGTTATTACCTAAGAAGTGAAGAAATTTAGGATGGTTGCTTCTGTAAAATGAAACAAAAATGCTATTACTAGCACTTAAAAGGAAGATTCCAGGACAGTTGGATGAAGAGGAATTTTATATTGCACACAACTACAACTACTTTTTCTGAAATATTACATAAAAATTTTAAGCAAGATTATTTTCTTGGTCTTTACTTATATGTCACATATTTATATAGTTGTTTAATTAATACAATGCTACAATAGAGTGAATGTTTGTATCCCTCCAAAATTCATGTTGAAGCTTAATCCCCAGTGTGATGGTATTTGAGGTGGGGCCTTTGGGAGATGATTAGATCATGATGGTAGAGTCCTCATGAACGGGATTAGTGCCCTTATAAAAGAGATCCCAAAGAGTCCACTTGCCCTTCGGACATGTGAGAACATAGCCAGAAGAAGCATCTTTAAATGAGGAAGCAGACTCTCATCAGACACTGAATATGAAAGCAGCTTGATCTTGGACTTCCCAGCCTCCAGAACTGTGAGAGAATACATTGCTCTTGTTTATAAGCTACTCAGTCTATGGGATTCTGTTATAGCAGCCTGAATATACTAAGACAAATGTTTTGAATACTTTACTCATTCAAAATTTATAATTTATTGGGTTGCATTATGAATCTCCTCAGAATATAATATAATTAACTAGTCTGTGGAATAGGATTATTAGAATTTGAAGTGACTGTGGGAAAGAGAGTGGCAAAATAACAAAAAGCATCTTCTTTTATGAATTAGTCCCAAATACCTGCCACACCTTATTTGTATTAGTTGGAACTGACCGTTTTGTAAAGCTCCCTGTCACTGAGCCAAATCTCTCTTCAGAGCTAAACTTTATAAACTTGTTAAGTTTGTCTGTGGTTAGATACAGTAAGGCTGCGCTCAAGAGAGAGATCTAAAATGCAGTTTCAAGAAAATTGAAATTTATTTCTCTCTGATTTAGCAGTTCAGTGTAGGCACACGGTTCAGGGCCATAAGCAACACTATAGCGACAACAGAGGCCACTGGAGATGCAAGGACAAAAAAGAAGCATTAATAATAGGAAGGAGATTTACATATCCCTCAAGTCAAAATAAGTTCACTCTTTTCCCCCAAAACAGTATGGTTATAGAAACAGTAAGATTATGTTTGTGTTGTGTGTGTGCGTGATTGAAGGAATATAAATACTATGACCTTATTACAATTAAAACCAAAAAAAAAAAAAAAAATCCCAAAATTATAAAACAGAAAGCCTTGTTCACCTGGAATGAATTATATATATATAAATGGCAATGTTTCCTTCGAACTGAGGAAAAAATATAACAGATTATTCTGCATATTCCTATGCAAATATATTTGAAAATCTAGATAAAATGAATAATTTATCAAAATTCATTAATCCTAAAGGATATAAAGTCTAAACAGACCAATTACCATAGAATAAACAGAGGAAGTAGAGCGATGGCTCCAATTTAAAAAAAAAAACCCTGAATAGGCCCAGTTGAAAATTTTGCCAAACTTTGAAAATAAGAAAATCTTCAATCTAAACTATTCTAGAACAGAAAAAAAAGAGGAAAATTCCAAATTCATTTTAGGAATGACACGAGTGTATTAGAGACTCCAAACATTACAAAGATTTTACCTAAAATAAAATTACAATCCAATCTCAATATTAGTATGGGAATAATACATGATGATCATGTGGATTTATTCCAGGAATGCAATGTGCAATGATAGTTAAATATCAATAAACATTTATATAACCCATTGTATTAATAGAGCTAGGGAGATAAATCATCTGCTCATGTTCATAGATGCATAACAATATTTAAAATGTGTTATGCTTTAAAAACAAAATAAAAATATGATTCATGCATGTGAGGGTGTACACACACACCCCCTACAACCCTTGACCCTAAAGTCAGCATCTTACCTAATGGAAAAACATTTGAGACTTTTGATTACTATCAAGCACAAAGCAAATATGTTCTGTATTTCTATTGTCACTTAACATTTTTATTGCAGGAATTAGTTTATAAAATTAAAATGCATTTAGAGGCATAGGAATTGGAAAGAAAGAGTTAACTTCTATTTGCAGATGATAGAAGTATGTATGTGGAAAACCAAAAGACACTGATGGGGTAACTACAAACAATAAGAGAATTCCAGGGTGGGATCAGATTATAAAATCATAAGATCAGTGTTCGAAAGGATAATGTGGATGAGGCAATTCCGTTTACAAAAGGAAAAATAAATGAGCACATAGAACACCTAGATATAGACATATGTCCAACATATATGTGTGTGTCTATATAAACGAATGAAAATACATACCATGTTCTTGGACAGGGAGACTTAATGTCATATAGAGTTTAATCTTCCTTGAGATAATTATAACATTAAAGCTTTTCCAGGAAATACTAATAAACTATATTTCTTTGGGACTTGGCAAGTTAATTATAAAATTTATTTATCAGAGCAAATAATCAGGACACATGAAAATCCTGTAAGTGTGTGACTGACTCTCTTAGTTATTAAAACATTTTTCAGAGTCTGTATTTCTAAAGCCCTGTGCTATCGTGTACAAATGGAAGCTCAATATAAGAGAATAGGGAATCCATAAATAGACCTTATTGTATTTAACATATGACAAAGGTAGTGATTTCGGCTGGCCTCGGCCTGCAACGGCTTGAAGGAGGGTTTCGGTTCCCGGCCAGAGATTGAAGTCAGGCTGGGGCAGTGAGAGCGCTAAATCCTAGCCACTACACCACAAGGGACCAGTAGCCAGTGACAAGGCCTTGGCCCATCACTGTGTGGAAATGAATTTTCACGTAGAGACGGAAAGTAGTGAAACAAGTGAAGTGTTTATTAGGAGGAAAAATGGTACGTGTGGATAGACACATGGGCTGGCTCAGAGAGAGTTGCAGCCTTGTGGTAGTTTGAATCACTTTTATAGGACATTTCTTCCGGGTCTCCTTTGGCGAATCATTTTGATTCGCCTGGTTCTGAGTCCATATTTGGTATATCTCAGGAACCTCCCATGTGTGCACATGCATCTCTTAGCCAAGATGGATTCCATCGAAGAGGCCTATGGGTAGCTTAACATCACTCCCCTTTTGACCTCCAAGAAGCTTTATAGTCAGGAAGGTCTCCTTGACTTTGAGAATGAGAAGTATGTGGTTTCTTATCTTTTATCTGGGCAGAGCCCAGCCTCCTCTCTGGCTCCTGCTGACAGGGAGTTTCTGTCCACAGGGAATGAACTCCTGCTGCCCACCCTGGGGCCCATCTATCTCTTGCCTCAGTAGCATTTACACAGTGGGGAGAAGATGAATTTTTAATGAATAGTGTTGGGATAACTAGTCAACCACAAGGAAAATAGATAAAATTGTATCCATTTCTGACAGTGAAGACAGAATAAATTCTGACTGGTTTGGATCTCTAAATACAAAAAATGAAAATATAAAACAAGAAGAAAATATAAAACAAGAAGAAAACATGGGGGAATTTATAAAGCAAGAGTGTGAAATTTTTCCTAATTATGAATCAAAGTCCATATGCAAGGAGAAAAAAATATTGATACATTTAACCATATAAAGAAATAACTTTTACATTGCAAAAATTCCAATAAGCAAAGTAAAAAACACATGATGAATCAGAAAAAATGTTTGAAAATTATGTCAATTTAAAGAGTTACTATCCCTAATATATAAAAGCCTTCTGAAAGTAGAGAGGTAATTGAACAATGGGCAAAAGAGATAGGAACAGACAGACAGTTCACAGAAAAAGAAATGCAAATAGCTCTTATATACATGAAAATATTCACAACTTTCCGTAAGAAATGTGCTAATTACAGCTAAACTGAGATACTGTTTCTCACCAATCAGATTGACAAAAATCCCAAAGTTTGACTAAATGTTGATGAGGTTGAGGGAAAACAGGCACTTTCATAGATTGCTACCGGGAATGGAAAATGGTAAATTTCTCTGAAGGAGAATTTGGCTATATTTTGCATTTATCTTTTAACCCAGCAATCTCATTTCTAGGAATCTATCTCAGAACGCACTGGCAAATACATGAAAAGGTATATGCAGAATGCTATTCATGGAAACACTTTTGAAATAGCAAAATACTGCAAATCGCCAGTTACTGAACTCTTTTTTTTTTTCTCTGCTTCAAAATCCACCCTCAGATTTGCAGTCTGGGCCTCTGCTAACCACCTGTTTGCTCCCTGGCTTCCCCAAGTCTATATGCCTGCAGGGGGCACTATAGCAAAACTGGAACTTGAAAAGGAAAGAAAGGACGCCAGCCTTTCCAAAGGGTCTAGATGATGCTTTGCCTTTACTTCCTCTGAGTGTCACAACAGCAACACTTCTTCACTCCAGCAAGAGTTTGTTCCCCACTGATTTAAATACTGCCTTTAGCGCACACTAAATGCTTTTGTCTGGAGCTTGACTTGTGGATCATACAATTTATTTGGAAGAACAAACAATATCCAAGAAAACTTGGACTTTTTAAGTAGTGTGGGACTAGCTGGTTAACCATAGGAAAATAGATGGCATTGATTCCATTTACGGCACTCTTCATAGGTTTGATTCCAAATTGTTCTGAGATTTAAATATTTAAAAAATGAAATCTTAGAACTAGATGAACATGAGAACACTTATGTGTCACACAGGTAGTAACTAGAGGGAAAAACAATACCCATGACCAGGGAAATAAAGGGAAAAAAAGCTGCACTTACGAGAACTTCAAATCATAAAAAGGGTGGTGGATAGAACTGTTACTTAGACCTCCGAAGAAGGGACACTGCTTGGCTGGCACTGGCATCTTTGATCTTGGAGTCCGGCAGAGCTGGCATCCAGACCTCCAATGAGGGGCAACCAGCAGGCTTGTGCTGGTTGGTGTCTGTGATAGCATAATCTTGTGTCTGTGAGAATCAGAAAAACTCTAAAATGGAATTAAATGTTCCCTTCAGAGAATATTAGGAAACCATCTCGTTATTTCAGAAATTGGAATAAAAATTTTAGCATTTATATTTTTCTAGCTAATAAGTAAAGAAAAAAGACAGAGTTAGAATATTACCACTAAAAGAATGGATCTAAGCAATAGTAATTAGTGACTACTTACATCACAAAAAAAGAGAAAATAAGACAATATATGCCTACTGGTGAGAGTACAAACACTGTCTCTGAACTACTGTTGCCAAAAAAACCCAGAGTTGAATATCATTCTAACTACCGATTTACAAGAAATAAGGAGACAGAGAAACATTTTGGACAACACCATGGGGCTGCGGTATGCAAAATCAAGACTGGGAAACTCTTTTGGACAAATATATCCAGTTTCCTCTGCAAATAACTGGCAAGGAGAAAAAAGAAGAGAGTGGGAAGGAACATATATATTAAGTGAGACTTAACAGACAAAATAATTGCAATATATGGACCTTCCTTGGATCTTAACTCAAAGAAACAAAAAATATATGAGACGATAGGGAATTTAAATACTGACTAGACTGGACGTGAGATGATTTTAAAGAACTTTTTTTAGATGTAATGATATTTTGGTTATGTTAAAAGTAAAAGAATGCTCGTATTTTAGAAATATACCCTGAGACATTTTTAAGTAAAATGCTGTCTAGAATTTGCTTCAAAATAATCCAGTGTGTATGTTGGGAGTGGGTGCATAAATGAAATGATAATGGCCATTTGTTGAAAACTATTAAAACTTAGAATTGTATGCATAGGAGTTCATTTTCTTATTACTTCTATTTGTATATTTATATATTGTTTTTGACATTTTCCAAAATTAAAAATACATTTAGTATACTTATTTATACTTATTGTTTATGCACTTATTATAGTGCATTATAGTGCATAATAATGACAATGTGTCTTTCATTTTGAGAACTGTGTTGTTTAAATGCACTTTAAATGCATTATTCTTTAAATTTCCCCAGTAAATATGTGATCTTTTTATGATTATTTCCATTTGTTTGATTTGTTTGATTTCAAAGCCTTTACCCTTACAACTATTTGCCTCTCTGCCATTCTATTTAATTAGTGGTAAAGGTGATAAAAATTTCAGTTGCAAGTTTGGCAGTGAATAAGTCCTTTTAATATTTAATAATTATGAAATAATAATGCTTGCCTATTATTATTAAGTGCCAGGCACTGTTCTAAGGACTTTGGGTGTATTTATTTGACACCCTTAACTACCTTATGAAGTAAACTACCTTATGAAGTAAAAGTTTTATTAGCTAAATTCATTTTATCATGCTTGGAAACTTGTGTTATTTGAGAGTCACCTATCCAGAATCTATTTAAATATTTATCTTCTGTTAGACCTATAAATTCCTTATTTATTACTATTAGAAATAATACTGTATGAAGCAGCCTATACACAAATCTTGAATCTTCACTTCTGGTATATATATATATTTTTTTGCGGTACGCGGGCCTCTCACTGTTGTGGCCTCTCCCGTTGCGGCGCACAGGCTCCGGACGCGGGGGCCCAGCGGCCATGGCCCACGGGCCCAGCCGCTCCGCAGCATGTGGGATCCTCCCGGACCGGGGCACGAACCCGTGTCCCCTGCATCGGCAGGCGGACTCTCAACCACTGCGCCACCAGGGAAGCCCACTTCTGGTATTTTTAAGTAGCGTCTTATAAGAGAAATTGCTAGGTATAACCCTTTTTAAACTTTTGTTATATATTGATATGGATATTGACAGAAGTGCTTTTTAGAAAAATTTTGCCAACTTCCACCAGTTGTACATAGCAGTTTCAGCATTATGTGGAGTTCAGTACACTTGAGTCCCACTTAGTAATCTCATTTTTAAAAAGCAGGATTGAAACCTGAGAGGTAAAGAAATGCCATGTCATTTGTGTGTTAATTTTCATTTATTTGATTGTTGATAGTATGGGACATTTTAAAATAAGATAATATTGTATTATGCAACTGTATGTATGTGTGTATATGTATTGTCCATTATATTCCTTCATCTGCTTTTTGACTGACATTCTCAGCCTATTTAATTGTAGGACTTCTTGATACCGTAAAGTACCAGTTATTTTCAGTCATATGTGCTGCAAATGCTTTCTTACTTTAGTTTTTGCCCTTTAAATTTGTTCAGGATATTTTTGACAGGTGAATTTTTTCAGTTTTGATGTAATCATTTAATCAGTCATTTCCTTTGACCTTTTCCAGTGAGCTTTTTCACTTGGATAGTCTTTTGGGATCACAACATCAGAGAAACATTCACAGGCTTGTGCACTAGTTGGTTTGTTTTTGAGACATTATTCTCCCCTTTGTCCAAAATGCTCTAGTCAACTGATTTCCTTTCATATCCTTGAATCTACCAAGCTCTTTGCCAATTTAGTCTGGGGAAGGGATATTGTAGTGCCTGTTCTCTAGGCAGTTCAGAGCTGGACCAACTTGTTTCAAGGCTGTTTTGTAGTCTGAATTGGTTGAAGAACCCTGGCTGTCAAAGGACCTGATCTCAGCAGGAAATTCCCGGCATTGAGCTGAAGAGCGTTATTAGTCTAAAGGCTGCGGAAGCCAGCTTGTGACAAGAGGATCACCAATGCCTTACAGTGTGAACGCATGGCTTTGACGCAGATAGGTCATGAGAAGAAAATACAGAAGAGAATTAATTGAAAAACGTCCACATTTTAAAAGCAAGGTTTAATTTTTGTTGTCATTGCCTCTTTAATGATGGCATAGGAGACATTTAGCAAGATGCTTGGAGAATTTCATTCACAGACATAGCTTATCTAAACCACCGAAATCCCAAAGTTTCATCCCACTATTTAACTCACATCAAGTACATATGTGACTACAGACTTTCAGTGACAACAACAAAATAAATCATTCCTGTTAAAACTTCAGAGATGATTCTCCATTTCTCTTTTCACTACTCAGAGAGTTAAAACAAGTGTGAATTTAGAAACCTGACTTTTGTTTGGAAATCTTGTTATTTTGAGAAGGAACATTTTGAAACAGATTTTTTTCCCTTTTATTTTTAACATTAGTTTTTATTTGTAACGAAGTAATACAAGTACATGGTTTTAAAACTCTAGCAGCGTAAAGGGCTTAACAAAATAAACAGTCTCCCACACGATTTCCTTCTATCTTCAGTCTCTCTTTCATTAGAACCATTTTACAGTTTTCTAATTGTTTTTCTGTTTGTTATTTCTTCTTATAACTCTACATCATTAAACTTAAATTGATATGTCTTGATTAATCCATTTCAGACATTGTCTGTGGATGTCTTTGTATGATACATGAATATCTAGCAATTTTTTCTTTGTACCACACTTTTCTCATTTTGGGGATTAGAAAATCTTTTCAACATTTCATGTTTAGGGTTAAAGTTCTTTATTTTTTTAAAGTTCTCTTCAGTTCCCTGATAATTGATATTTCTACTGGACTAACTTTTTCAAATTTGTTTACCCTGATCTTTCTCTTGCTACAGGTTTTTCTTCAATTTCTAGCATTTTTCTTTGATAATGAGAATGACTGACAATGTCAGGTGTATGGATGGGACCTGTGAACAGACTTCGTTTTGAATAACTGAGCAGGGGACTGGAATTTTTCTGAATAGTAGAATTTGAACAGTTTTTCTTTTGAGGCAAATAGCCACTTATCCCAGCTTGCCCATGGAGAGCCACTTCAGTTTCATAGAAAGAAGTCTTCTTCCCCCCACCCCAACACTTTGGGTAGGTTTGCATTATTTAGGGGTCAAGGTAAATGGGGAATATTTCACCTTTTCTAAAACTTAACAGTGAGGTGTTGTATCTAGAAGGCCAGCTTCCTCAATTTCTGGGCCCTTCTTAAATTTTAGGATGGGTGTGTCCTCCTCTGTTTGTCCATATTTGATAAATCTTCTGTCTGCTGAAAGCCCTTATCTCACTTTATTATAGTTGTGTATACTTTTTTACTCTTTACTGACCCTTTTTGAGGATCTTGAGTTAAGAGAAGAAAAATTTTTATATTCAGTCAGCTGTCCTGAACCAGAAACCAACTTACTTTTTAAAATAAATTTTATTGCATTTTATTTTAAAAACAAATACATAATCATTGAAGAAAACTTGTAATACTCAGGAACATATAAAGAAGGAAGTAACCATCAACGATTGCCTCATTATTAATAATAATGACATTTTGCTACTTTTTTTTTGCAAATCTGTATCTCCTTTTACTTCTGTATCTATAACTCTAGTGTAGATTTGGTCCAACTTTGATCACAACATGGTATGGTAAAAATTTTCCATGTGAATAATAATTACTCTTAAATAAATTTTATAGGAAATATAATTCTCCATTGTACACATGAGTGTATCATAATATAATTTACTATTCCCTCATGGTTACAGTGTAAAATGCCTTCTCTTTAATCACTGTTGTAAATAATGCTGCAGTGAGAATTCTTTACATAATCTGTACCCATTCCTGATTATTTCCTTGGGATTTTATCTTAAAAGTAAAAATTCTGAATCAAAGTCTATAAAAATATCATATTTCACAATTCATGTGCCAAATTGCTTTACAAAAGTATCCATCAGCAGTATATAAGGGGCCCATCTCCTCAATGTCTCTACATAATATGGTATTAACTTATTAAAGTCCAATATCACATATAGAACCTGCATCTTATTTTACTTGGCTTTTATTGAATCATTAACAAGGTTGAATTTTTAAAATTTTATTTGACTATTTCCATTTCTTCTTTCACAAATTATCTCCTTGGATCCTTTGCTGTTGTTTGAGATCATGATATGTAACGGTTGCATTTTAGAATTTGTAACAAATCAAGATGTGTTCCATATCAAAGCTACCTCTATACACCACTAGTTTTGTTCTGGAAATTTTGTAGTGTAGAGCCTGCCTGAAATGTCCAGTCAACTTTTGGGTTTTCTGTTATCATCTACATACGGTTTTGCATGTTGCCAAACTTTAAAAAATAAATCATAAACACAATAGGAGCATAAAGAAAAGAAACATGTAGCAAGAACGATAACAGTAATATTCTTAGCATGGGAGAAATAACTGGAACACAATTGCAAAGTGCAGTATCTACTATAGTGCTGGCTGAGAGGCTGTCCCCCTGTACATATTTTGTGAATGAATGAGTCAGGGAATTATGAGTCAGGGAATTATGAGCAGAGGACTTCAGACATCTCCTTCTTTCAGTCTTTTCTGTGATTTGATAAGTAAATAAGGCAGATCAGGAATTCTTCTTTTGTTTTAGTTTTTCTGTATTACTGAAAATAATCATATCCACAACACTTCAAGGTGATGTTGTATTTATTAGCTAATGTTCAAAAATGGTCTGGACTCTTCAGAACAGAGTTGGGTAAATACAAGCAGTTCTTATCAAGATATCATACATAATGGAAAGGGTATTAATTCATATTCAAGGCAGATACAGTTGCAAAAGTTAGTATTTCTTTAAATAGCAGGTGGTGTGATTGTTTCTATAGCAATAAAACAACCTTCAAAATGTTTAAAAGTTATTCTCTTTTTGGCAAGGAATCTTTTCTTCAAAACCTCTTAATTGTAAAAACAATATCAGAATCATATTAAAGATAATTTTGGAAAAAAAGAAACAAAATTGTTTCAAGTGCAGCTGTTGTTAATTTACATTCCATTTATGCAACTGTTAATGGATATATATTTGTTAGAAGCTATTGTAGGCACTTCAAACTAGATTTGAGAAAATAAATTTTCAGTGAATTTGAACTCTATGTGCAAAAAATAAATACGAAAAAAATGAAGTTAGGGGTCATTTCAGTTGTCTATTTTGATTGCCAAAAGTCATTATATGAACATTTTTTGAGACTCTCTAGGTTACCATGGAATTTATCTGTGACCTTTACATCTTGGAATTTATCTGTGACCTTTACATTTTGTCTGTATTCCTTCCTTTGGGTGAGTTCCTGTCCTCTATATGTGAGATTCCTGGCTATACAAGAAAGAACATAATCCAGGCTGACCTGTAAGAATAGCCCTTACTGTTGGGAACAATAACCTCTCCAAAACTTTTCAAGGGATTACTATAGATGTTGGTAGTAAAGGGATCATTATATTTTTGTGGCAGGAATTTTTGGTATAAGGAAACAGCAAAACCCAGGGCACCCATCTTTGTTAAGATGTGGATAGTCCGTTTGAGAATGAAAAGACAGTACCATCTTGATAACATCTGAACATTTGGATCTAGCCAAGCCTAAAGCAAGAACCACCACATTTATTTTCATATTAAATGAGCCAGTAGGTTTCCTTTTTAGCTTAAGCTAATTTGGGTTGGGTTTCTGTTTCTTGTTAAAGAACTGTGTCCTGGTGCCTTGTGTAGACACTGGGTATGCAGCTTCCATCTTCAAGTGAAATGAACAAAAACAGACTGTTGTCACCCAGTGTAGATGAGTGTAGATGTTGGCAGCAAGTGCACAGGAGCCCAGATCGACAGAGAAACTTGTATAAAGGCACGGAGGTAAAAGAGATACCAGGACACATTAAGAAAATCAACAACATTTGGGGGATTTAGGTCTGGCATCTAAGGAGCTTGGAAGTTGTCACTGTCCTAAAAACAAGTAAAACGCTTAACAGACTGAATATCCACAACTCTTCTACATCCATCGGAGAATTGAGGTCACAGGGCAAATTTCTGCCCCCCAAATTAGAGAGACAGGAGGACAGAGAAAATCACAATTTACTGGAACAGAAATCTAAACTGTACTTGACAAATTGCTAGAGTTTCAGTGTGGGCAATCCTGAGGTTTAAAATGACAAGGGGACCCAGGCTTAGGGGGGAACCTCACACTAAACTTACTACCATATGATCCAGCAGTCACACTCCCTTGATGTATACCCATCTGAGTTGAAAACATGCCCACAAAAAACTTGCAAACAGATATTTATAGCAGCTTTATTCATAATTCTCACAACCTGGGAACAGCTAAAATGAACTTCAGTAGGTGAATGGATAAATAAACTATGGTAAATCTGTAAAATGGAATATTATTCAGCACTAAAAAGAAATAAGCAATCAAGCCATGAAAAGACACGAAGGAACCTTAAATACATATTACTAAGTGAAAGAAGCCAATCAGAAAAGGCTACATACTGTGTGATTTCAACTGTATGACATTCTGTAAAGACAAACCAATGGAGACAGTAAAAAGATCAGTGATAGCCAGGGATTAGGGAAGAGAGATTAAAGAATAGGCAGAGCACAGAGGATTTTTAGGTAATGAAATTACTCTGTATGATACTATAATGGTAGATACGTCTCACTGTACATTTGTAAAACCCATAGAATGTATGACACCAAGAATGAACTCTCAGGTAAACTGTGGACTTTGGTTGATAATAATATATCAGTGTAGGTTGATTGATTGTAACAAACGTACCTCTCTGGTGAGGGTTGTTGATAGCTAGGGAGGCTATGCTGTGCATGTGTGCGGTCAGGGGGTATATGGGAACTGTACTTTCTGCTCAATTTTGCTGTGAAACTCAACTGATCTAAAAAATAGAGCCTATGGGAAAAAAAAACATCTAGTATTAGAGGAATAAGGTATGTGAGAAAATGACAGAAAATTAAACATGGAAGTTATGCAGTGTCCTTAAATATTGTGATAACAGGTTCAGGTTTTACTAATAAAATTAGTTGGGGGCTGATTATATATATATGTATGTATTTCATCTTTGAGACTCTATGATTTTACTGAAAGTCTCACCTAACACAGAGTGACTGAGGTATTTTCAGTCTGCTACTTCCATCACCCACCACCATTACAACCACCACAACTACTGCGGTGGGAATGGGCTTAGTTTTACATATTGTTTTCTTATGTCTATTTGTGCTGATTCCTGATAATCACGGCGTTTTTTCCTAAATGTCTGCCAACATCATTTTATATATATATATTTTTTAATTTATTTTCATTGGAGTATTATTGACATACTGTGTAAGTTTATAATGTGTTGATTTGATACATTTGTTTATTGCAATATGATTACCACCATAGCTCTATCAGGTAACATAATTATGAATTCTTTTTTTGTGGTGGGAACAATTAAGATCTAGTCTGTTAGCAACTTCGAAGTTTTTAATACAGTATTGTTGCCTATAATCACTATGCTGTACATTAGATCTCTAGGGCTTCTTTATCTACTAGTTGCAAGTATGCACTCTTAAACATCTCCCTAATTCCGACAACCCCCAACCTCTGGTAGCCACCATTCTGCTCTCTGTTTTTACAAGTTTGGCTTTTTTAGATTCCATGTATAAGTGATATCATACAATATTTGTCTTTCTTTACCTGACATATCTCACTTAGCGTAATGCCCTCAAGGTGTTTAAGTATTTAAAGCAAAGTAGTGATATTGCTTATTTGATATGTAGAAAAGCTACTTTTGGTATTGTGAAAAATAGATTTGATAGGAGTGAGGACAGAGGAGATGAGACCAGTTAGAGGACTGTTGTTATTATCCAAGTTAAATCCATGAGGATGTGGACAAAGGGAGGGGAAAGATTCAAGAAGCGGTTAGGTGTTGGTCTAGCAGGACTTGGTGAGGGGTTGGTGTTAGAGGTGAGAGAACAGGAGGGGGCTAGAAGGAGGAGGCTGGCCCCTCACATTTCAGGTCCCAGTGCATAAGTCAATGCAGACCAACATATCACAAATTTTTAGAAGTTTAAGTTAACAATCCAGTAATGAAAACATGTTCTGTCCTTCCATCTTGAAAAATATAATTCTGTAATGACAGATTAACTATAGTGTTAATCTATGATTTTTATATAACAGTGTGGCAAAATATCAACAATAGCTAAATTTAATTATTATAGTACATATATGAGTGTTCTGGTAAAGAATTTTTCATGAAAACAATGGCTTAAGAGATTAAAAGCTAAAATGTAATTATACTCAAAGTATATGTAATTTAATATTTTTTCAATAAAATGGCAAATTGAAGTAAACGTAAAAAAATTACTTTTCATATTTTTGGGAAAGATTTTTCATCTAAAGCAACCCAATTATTAAAATTAAGATGTGAAATGCAAATTATAATGAATATTATATTTAAAGGACAATTCTAGCATTTAATGTCTAGTTGGTTGCCAGTATGAAGAATTGGTGTCATACTTCATTCCTATTTCTTCTAGACCTTTACTGATACAAATTTAAAATCAGTATGAATTGTTAATATTGCTAAATATTCCACAGCCTCCATTGAACAGTTAGTAATATGATACTAACGCTTGAGTACCTCTGGAACTACAAATTGGAACATGAAGAGAACATGAAAATGTATGCTTAGCACTAATGAGAAGTTATTGCCAGAATCCACTGTACCTATGCCATCTGAAGGAACATTTGATAAGTTCATTAATTTCTCTTTTCATTTACCTAAGCACATCCACCGCTGAAATCTTCATCCTCCTCCACAGCAAGGCCTCTTTCTGAAGTCAGTAGTGACACAGTCCTCACACCTTCCCATCATTCAGAAGTAGTTCCCAGGGCAAGAGATATGAGAAACATTGTCATGGAAACTTAAGGGTACTTGTCAAAAGGAAAGATATTGGTGGCACAGGTCACCTTGTGCCAGTCTGGGTGCCAGACTCAGAGGGACAGAGGTGCCCATGACTTCCTTAATAGTGTCTCCTTGTGTGCCTGTGTATATGTGTGAGAGAGAGAGAGACAGAGATCCAGTGTTTTTTAAAGGGTGTGGATTGGCATAAGGGTTCCTCTTGCCCTGCTTCAGTGATGCTTGGGGGACCACCATGACATTTTTACCTTAAGTGTCTAGGTTCCTGGGGGGGTCCTTAACCAGGACAGGGATTATCATAGCAAGAAGAACAGATATAGGAGAAAATTACAGGTTCCATTTGGGACAAGTTAATTTTAAGATGATGGTGGGATATTCAAATTAAGAAATTTAGTTGACTTAGAAATACAGTCTGGGCGGGCCTCTGAATAAAGGAATGAGTTTGCAATATAGACTTAAGAATTGTTAGCTTTGTAGTGTCTGGGGGAAAGAAAGATTTCAAGATTCCACCCTCATACTCTTCTTTTTTCTTCTAAAGGAGACATCTGTTTATTGGATGTCAAATACTGAAAAGGCTGTAACAACCAATGAGTGAAATTAATCTGTGGATCAAATGGCTAGCTCCATTTGAATTTTTCTCTCATGCCTCCTCAAGTCTTACAGTTCAGGAACTTGGCCATTTCTACAACCCTGAAGCTCACTTTTTTTTCTTTCTTTGCATATTTTTTGCCTCTTCCTGCCATGAAATGCGATAATACTGAAAACCTGCCTTAGGTTGGGTAGGTGTGTGTGGGAGGAGAGTTTGAGTGAAATACAGAAGGTGACAGGTTAAGCTTCAGAAGTTCCAACATAAAATGATTACAAGCTTTGAGGTTTAAGGCCAAATATAGCTTCTGCCAAAAGCTTCCTTCTTCCATTTGATATTGTTCGTTGTGTATAGTCTCATGAGAAGGGTGATGTAGTGCAGGTTAAAATTTCAGTTACTCCTGGATAACCAGTCCATCTGAGATTGGTGAAATCCCGCCATAATATTAAACTTCAGGATATTAGATAGTAAAAGTCCTATGATCACCTGCATTATTATTAATTAAATGACAAATTCAAATGGTAACATTTGAACACGTGTGTAATAAAAAAAGAGGTTTCCATTCCAGTTTAGGTCTGGGTCCCACATGTCAACACAAATAGGAGCCATCCCAGCCTACTGCTCAGTGCTTTACTTTCCTCGCTAACAATATACTGACAGAAAACAACATTGTTAATAAATGTCAGTGCATCCATTTTTGTGCACATGTGTGTATAAGAATAAATTCCAAGAAGTAAAATTTCTAAACCAGAAAATATGTGCCTTTTATTTCTTTTTTTTTAACATCTTTATTGGAGTATAATTACTTTACAGTGGTGTGTTAGTTTCTGCAAAGTGAATCAGCTATTCGTATACATATATCCCCATATCCCCTCCCTCTTGCCTCTCCCTCCCACCCTCCCTCTCCCACCCCTCTAGGTGGTCACAAAGCACCATGCTGATCTCCCTGTGCTATGAGGCTGCTTCCCACTAGCTATCTGTTTTACATTTGGTAGTGCCTTTTAAATTATGTGATTGCCAAATTGTTCTCCAAAGAAGTGGAGCCAATCTTCACCAGCATTTGAGATTTTTGGATGAATATTAATAAATATTTTCACTTTCGTCAGCCTGGAAGGTAATGATGGTATCAGATTTTTTTTTTTAAATTGCATTTTGTTGATGATGAGAGAGGTTTATAAATTGGTGATATTTCTTCTTTATATAATCTACCCATGTTTTTATTGGGTTGTTACTTTTCTAATGTGTAGAAATGCTATATATCTTTAGGAGACATAGCCCTATTTTTAGTTTATCATTTGCTTCTTTTACTTTTTTGTAATATTTTTTCTGGACTGATATTTAATAATTTTGTTATATGCAATTTAACAATATTTTCTTTTATAGTTTCTGGGCTGTATGTCTCATGAAGAAAGTCATTACCAACACTAAAATAATGAATAAATATACTCATTTTTTTTCTATTTCCTATGAGACTAATTTTCACATTTTCTACTTTGATATCTATAAAATATACTTTGGTAAAAGATAATAACATTGGGATATAGCTGTATTTGTTCCTAGTGACTAGCAGTCATTCTAAACACTTTAAGAAAAAAATAATCCATCTTTTCCCTATTGAAGTGAAATGCCACATTTAGCTATTTGCTGAAACCCCATATGCATTTGCTTCTATTTCTGTTCTCTCTATTCTGTTCCTTTGATCTGTCTACCTTTCTCACACCACAAAAGATCAAGTGAACAAAACTTTTGAAATATGAAAGATGTAAATAAAGCCCATAAGGTATATTTTATATAAATACACATACCTACACACAAATATACATAAAACCAGCAAAGCTTATGTACAGATAGTCTATAAAAGAAATGCAAATGCCTTATGAAAATTTGAAACATCCCAACTTCAGTCGTAATCAAAGATGTGCAAATTAACACAATGATGTTCCATTTTTGGTCTATTATGTTGGCAAAAGTTAAAATGTTTGGTTAACACAGGTACTCCCTTACTGTTAATGGGATGTAAATTGGCACATTTTCTTTGATTAACCACTTGATAAGAACTCTCAGGAGTCTAACTGCACATATCTTTCAACACAATAATTTCCTATAGATGGCTGGTATACATTAAAAATATATGTACAGTGTGATATATGCAATATTAAAAGACCAGAAACAATCAGGGGTAAGGGATCTTTTTAAACAAAATATTACCTACATACAAAGGCAATGTTATCAGCCTTTAAAAAGTGATTTAAATATGTATTGACAAGGTAAAATCCTCTAAAAATATATTGTAAATGAAAAAAAATATTTTAAATGAAGTAAGCAAATAGTGAAGAGTTTGTAAGCTTCCCTGTATGTTAAAGAATATACATCCCTTATATGAAAACAGCACACATATATTTGGCTCTATATGGATAGGAAATTTCTGAAAGAATATATAAGAAAATACTAATAGTTGGTGCTTCTGGTAAGAGGCAGGATGAAATGTTTCCAACATAATTGACAAAGTTTATTTAATCATAAGCTGTTTTTATAAGCAAGAGAGAATACCAACAACCCTTTTCAAAAGTGGAAAGTAAAACAGTAAGTATTTCACATGGAAAAATTAAGTACAGTGTTCAACCTTACTACAAAATGTACATTAACATGAAGTTCCATTCTTTACCTATCAAATTAGAAAAGTTTGGCAATGCAAAATGTTAGTAGTTTTTTTTTTCTCATAGTTTGCAATTTGAGACCTTTATTTCTAGGGATAATTGAATAGTAAAGTCGTGTGTGTGTGTGTGTGTGTGTGTATGTGTGTGTGTTTGATTCTGCTAATTTTAACCAGAAATCATTGACTTTCTGTCTGCTGTTAAAAAAAAGAATAAAGAGAAACCTCAACTAAATAGAGTCAAAAGACCAGAAGGGGGAGCTCTCATGTCCTGTGATGATAGCAGAGCTCAACAGGAAGAAGAAAGACTTCTCTTCTTTCCTGGCAAGGACTCGGCCAATGAAAACCATGGACTCTTTATTTACCAGAACCCTCTCAACTTCCTTTCTATAAAAGCTTTCTTCTTCCCTTGCCATGTTGGAAAGTATACATGGCTTGCCATGTTGCAAACCCTGAATTGCAATTCTCTGCTGATCCTGCATAAACCCACCTTTGCTGGAGAAATATCTGGCAGTTTCTTTGTTTCAGGGCAACATTTTGGTCACCCATATGGAAACCAGAGAAGACCCCTGAGGGCTCTGGGGCTGGTGAGCAGATTTGAGCCCTTTGTCACTCACTGCTTTTCTTACCAACTCTGGGGTTTGGAGGTATGTCTTTCTCCTGGATCTGAGCTCACACTATGTTTGTGTTTGAAGCTCTCCAGGTTATTTGGGATCTATTTAAGGGTTTTGACTTTCTGGTTAAGACCTTGTTCCGTATCCTAGTACTCGTTTGGCATGTCAAGCTGATCTTGAGATCAGACTGTTTCAACTGAGAGTGGCTGGAACTGCTGTTGGCCCAATTCCTTCAGGAAGGGACTGCTTCAAAAGAAACTGTGCCAAGTTTTTCAGCCTTCAGACTATTCCTTTGGAAAGACTATCCTCTGCAGACTGGCCAAAAAAAAAAAAAAAAAAAAAAGCCTTTGCCTTGGCCCTTCCGGGACCAAGCTGTCTTCTTAGGACTGGCTGGAATTGGCTTGCAAGCTGTTTGAATTGAGCCATTTGTGCTGTAAGCTGTTGGAGCTGCTTGGAAATTGTTTTTAATGTAGAGAGAAAAACCGCTGAAAATGGGACCCCAAGTATCTAAATATTTTGAGGGTGCCCACCCACATGGACTGTGGCCAATGTTATGTTTAAAAACCGAGGTCCTTCCTTACGTGCATTTCTAACTAAATGGACCAACCTGACCAAAGGCAATTTAGAATATCACTGGTCATTATGGGGAACTTTTGTAATCCCCAGACAATTTCCTTACTACTAAATTGGACCACAATAACTCAGAAATTTCCAGAGCTGAGTGGAATGCTTGTTTTGGTTGGTATTTTGAGAGTTCCTTACATTATCAGGAGTCTAAAAGTGCCTCTCTGCAAAATAAGATTTTAATATTAACTGAGGCAAACAAATGGTTAAGAAAGATAAAATAACTCCCGAAGCCTCACATTCTTCTTCCTTGACTTCTTTGCCTCAGGCTCCACCTCCAGAGCCGTCTTGTTTCTCTCCCTTCACTCTTTCCTGGTCTGAAACTGTCACTGGCCCCATCTTCTTCCTTTCCTTCTACACTGCCTGTGCCTCCACTATTCCCACAATTCCCCTGCAATAATTATCACACCAAACTTCCCCTTTTCTCAAAACTTGCCCCATTCCGTTTTCCTCTGAACTTGTCAGAACCTGTCTATTTAAATTTAATCCTTCTGAGGCTCCAGAGACTAAACTCTTAATTTCTTAATACAGTAAGTCCCCTACGTATGAACTTTCAAAGATGCGAACGTGTGTTCACATGTCCAGTCACATAAGTTCATGTGTCCGGTGTACATTGTCACATGTGTGCATCCTCTACAAGTGGCTGTGCTTTTGTGTACTTTACTGTACAGGACTGTGTAGAGTACAGGAGTACAGTGTCTTTATTTCTAGTCCAGGACGTCCGGAAGCAAGCGTAAAAGAAGCGGTGATGTAGCTGAAGAAGTGAAGAGATTCATGATACAGGAAATTTTCTTTATTTGGGGAAGCGCTGTTAGTTTTTGAGGCACAGGACCCGAACGTAGAATGGTATATGAAGGTTGCAGCAGACGTTCGGAATGCAAACCAGGGTGGGGGGAAGGGATAGTTAGGGAGTTTGGGATTGACATTTACACACTGCTATATTTAAAGATGGATAACCAACAAGGACCTACTGTATAGCACAGGGAACTCTGCTCGATGCTATGTGGCAGCCTGGATGGGAGGGGAGTTTGGGGCAGAATGGCTACATGTATATATATAGCTGAGTTGCTTTGCTGTGCACCTGTAACTATCACAACATTGATAATCAACTATACCCCAATATAAAATTAAAAGTTTTTTTAAAAAAGAATGCCACCCAGTGCTATCATGTCATCTATGATGAGAAAAAAAGTGCTACTACCCAGACATCACTGGATCGTTTTTTCAAGAGGGTAGATAGAATGAATCCAGCGAGGAACCAGAACCTGTGCCATCAACGTCAGGCGTGAGTGAAATTGCAGCTTGCCCTCTGTCTCTTATTTCTGATGATCCTTCAGCTCTACCATCTCCCACCTCCTCTCCCTCCTCCAGTCAGTAACTCTTCTTGCCTCTTCACTTGATGCCAGCCCCCATATGCCAGCTGTTATACTGCACTACTGTACTTTCCAAGGTACTGTACTGTAAGATTTAAAATGTTTTCTTTATTTTTTTGTGTGTGTTTTTTATGTATTATTTGTGTGAAAAGTATTATAAACCTATTACAGTACAGTACTATATAGACGATTGTTAGTTGGGTACCTAGGCTAACTTCATTGGACTAAACGAATAAATTGGACTTACGAATGTGCTTTCGGAACGGACCTCATTCGTATGTAGGGGTCTTACTGTATTTTAAGGTTTAAGAAACTTTGTATCTTTTTTTTTAACATCTTTATTGGAGTATAATTGCTTTACAATGGTGTGTTAGTTTCTGCTTTATAACAAAGTGAATCACTTATACATATACATATGTTCCCATATCTCTTCCCTCTTGCGTCTCCCTCCCTCCCATCCTCCCTATCCCACCCCTCTAGGTGGTCACAAAGCACCGAGCTGATCTCCCTGTGCCATGCGGCTGCTTCCCACTAGCTATCTATTCTACGTTTGATAGTGTATATATGTCCATGCCACTCTCTCACTTTGTCACAGCTTACCCTTCCCCCTCCCCATATCCTCAAGTCCATTCTCTTAGTAGGTCTGTGTCTTTATTCCCGTCTTACCCCTAGGTTCTTCATGACCTTTTTTTTTTTTTTCCTTAGATTCCATATATATGTGTTAGAATACAGTATTTGTTTTTCTCTTTCTGACTTACTTCACTGTGTATGACAGACTCTAGGTCCATCCACCTCACTACAAATAACTCAATTTCGTTTCTTTTTATGGCTGAGTAATATTCCATTGTATATATGTGCCACATCTTCTTTATCCATTCATCCAATGATGGACACTTAGGTTGCTTCCATGTCCTGGCTATTGTAAATAGAGCTGCAATGAACATTTTGGTACATGACTCTTTTTGAATTATGGTTTTCTTAGGGTATATGCCCAGTAGTGGGATTGCTGGGTCATATGGTAGTTCTATTTGTAGTTTTTTAAGGAACCTCCATACTGTTTTCCATAGTGGCTGTATCAATTTACATTCCCTCCAGCAGTACAAGAGTGTTCCCTTTTCTCCACACCCTCTCCAGCATTTATTGTTTCTAGATTTTTTGATGATGGCCATTCTGACCAGTGTGAGATGATGTTGCATTGTAGTTTTGATTTGCATTTCTCTAATGATTAATGATGTTGAGAATTCTTTCATGTGTTTGTTGGCAATCTGTATATCTTCTTTGGAGAAATGTCTATTTAGGTCTTCTGCCCATTTTTGGATTGGGTTGTTTGTTTTTTTGTTATTGAGCTGCATGAGCTGCTTGTAAATTTTGGAGATTAATCCTTTGTCAGTTGCTTCATTTGCAAATACTTTCTCCTATTCTGAGGGTTGTCTTTTGGTCTTGTTTATGGTTTCCTTTGCTGTGCAAAAGCCTTTAAGTTTCATTAGGTCCTATTTGTTTATTTTTGTTTTTATTTCCATTTCTCTAGGAGGTGGGTCAAAAAGGATCCTGCTGTGATTTATGTCATACAGTGTTCTGCCTATGGTTTCCTCTATGAGTTTGATAGTTTCTGTCCTTACATTTAGATCTTTAATCCATTTTGAGCTTTTTTTTTTTTTTTTGCGGTACGTGGGCCTCTCACTGTTGTGGCGTCTCCCGTTACGGAGCACAGGCTCCGGACGCGCAGGCTCAGCGGCCAAGGCGCATGGGCCCCGCCGCTCTGCGGCATGTGGGATCTTCCCGGACCGGGGCACGAACCCACGTCCCCTGCATCGGCAGGCGGACTCTCAACCACTCTGCCACCAGGGCAGCCCGAGCTTATTTTTGTGTATGGTGTTAGGGAATGTTCTAATCTCATACTTTTACATGTACCTGTCCAGTTTTCCCAGCACCACTTATTGAAGAGGCTGTCTTTTCTCCACTGTATATTCTTGCCTCCTTTATCAAAGATAAGGTGACCATATGTGCGTGGGTTTATCTCTGGGCTTTCTATTCTGTTCCATTGATCTATATTTCTGTTTTTGTGCCAGTACCATACTGTCTTGGTTACTGTAGCTTTGTAGTATAGTCTGAAGTCAGGGAGCCTGATTCCTCCAGCTCCAATTTTCATTCTCAAGATTGCTTTGGCTTTTCGGGGTCTTTTGTGTTTCCATACAACTTGTGAAATTTTTTGTTCTAGTTCTGTGAAAAATGCCAGTGGTAGTTTGACAGGGATTGCATTGAATCTGTAGATTGCTTTGGGTAGTAGAGTCATTTTCACAATGTTGATTCTTCCAACCAAGAACATGGTATATCTCTTCATCTATTTGTATCATCTTTAATTTCTTTCATCTGTGTCTTATAATTTTCTGCATACAGGTCTTTTGTCTCCTTAGGTAGGTTTATTCCTAGATATTTTATTCTTTTTATTGCAGTGGTAAATGGGAGTGCTTTCTTAATTTCATTTTCAGATTTTTCATCATTAGTGTATAGGAATGCCAGAGATTTCTGTGCATTAATTTTGTATCCTGCTACTTTACCAAATTCATTGATTAGCCCTAGTAGTTTTCTGGTAGTATCTTTGGGATTCTCTATGTATAGTATCATGTCATCTGCAAACAGTGACAGCTTTATTTCTTATTTTCTGATTTGGATTCCTTTTATTCCTTTTTCTTCTCTGGTTGCTGTGGCTAAAACTTCCAAAACTATGTTGAATAAGAGTGGTGAGAGTGGGCAACCTTGTCTTGTTCCTGATCTTAGTGGAAACAGTTTCAGTTTTTCACCATTGAGGATGATGTTGGCTGTGGGTTTGTCATATATGGTCTTTATTATGTTGAGGAAAGTTCCCTCTATGCCTGCTTTCTGCAGGGTTTTTATCATAAATCGGTGTTGAATTTTGTCAAAAGATTTCTGTGCATCCATTGAGATGATTGTATGGTTTTTCTCTTTCAGTTTGTTAATATGGTGTATCACGGTGATTGATTTGCATATATTGAAGAACTCTTGCATTCCTGGAATACACCCCACTTGATCATGGTGTATGATCCTTTTAATGTGCTGTTGGATTCTGTTTGCTAGTATTTTGTTGAGGATTTTTGCATCTATGTTCATCAGTGATATTGGCCTGTAGTTTTCTTTCTTTGTGACATCTTTGTCTGGTTTTGGTATCATCAGGGTGATGATGGCCTCGTAGAACGAGTTTGGGAGTGTTCCTCCCTCTGCTATATTTTGGAAGAGTTTGAGAAGGATAGGTGTTAGCTCTTCTCTAAATGTTTGATAGAATTCGCCTGTGAAGCCCTTTGACTATATCTTGCTACGCATATAATACAAATCTATTTTGCCAGTGGACCACGTAACTAAATCGGCTTGAAATGGAAGTATTGTTTTCTATGGAATACTTCCCAAAGACAGGGACTTACTGTATTCCCTGGACTAAAGCTGAACTGCAAGCCATAGTCAAAGATTTTCCCAAAGTAATTGAGGATTCTCACAGATTTGCTGAGAAATGTAACACAGTCACTCAAACTTATTCACTTGGTTTCTCTGATTTATATCAGCTAGTTCATATGCTTGTCCGTGTAGGCCAGGCTCAGCATTGGATAAAAAACACTAATTGGGAAAGCTCTGAGAGGTCTCTAGAATTACAGCTGAGAGTAACTAACATACTATCAGGTTTGGGTGATCGCTGGGTGACTTCATCAAGAAATTTCTAGAGCTTTTCCAAAGCCTGGTCATTGGGACAAAATTCAGGCCTGCACACAAAAATCTGATGAACCTATTCATGATTATTGCAATTGACTTCAGATTATTTTTTAAAGAAAATTATGGTCTTCCTTCAGATGTTGAATCTACCCAAATAATTTTTAACTCTATTTTTGTTAATGGGATGAACTGGGACCCTTCCCTTCTAGTGAAAAGGACCAGTGTAAAATGGGAAACTGTGTCCACTCCAGATTTAGTTCATCTGGCAAATCAACTCTCTGGTACTTTAGATGAGTTACCTCCAAGGAAAACACCAAAATATTCAACTCCAACAAATGAAGGCTCCTAAAGGAAACCAAAACCCTCCTAGTTTCAGCTGCTATTGCAATGAGTCAGGACATTGGAAGAGAGATTGTTACAAATCTACATGCTTTAGGTGATTCCAGACCTCTAATCAGCCTTTCCAGTGTCCTCCGAATTCTCAGCCATGCGGCCCAAGGAAGTACAAGGGCCCTTCCCAACCCTCTCTCTTAATTGTCTTGGAGAAACATTTCTTCAGGTTGGGGATGAATCTCTCGGTGCTCAACCCCACTACTCTAAAATGTGCTTGTCTCAGAGTAATAAAAAAGTTTGAATAATGGAGGTCTCTACTAAACCTCAAGTGATTCCAGTCTCTGAACCTATTCCCTTTTGTTTAGGCCCTTTGAGTGATGCACACAATTTTCTCCTTAGTTCCTCCACCCCTATCCACTTATTAGGCCAAGACTTCTTAGAGAAGTATGCCAGATTTTCTTTTTCCCAAATGGAAATAATTCTAGAAATTGACAGCAGTTATCAAAATAACCCACCAGGTGAATTAAGTGACCCTTTGACATCTTTTTTTGGTTCAGTCTCTGATGGTACTAGAGCAGATTCTGAAAACACTGATCACTTGTCACTATTGGATCAGCTGCCACTTTCCTTATGGGCGAAATCGCCAAGTGGTTTTGGCAGAATTCACATAAAAATTCAGAGACCCCTCAAAACCCCAGAATTTATCAATACTCTATAAGTAAAGAAGCCCTTCAAGATATGAAGCCCTTCAAGGCTTAAAGCCTATAATAAAAGATTACAAGGCTCAAAGCTTCGTTATCTCTTGTACTAGCCCCGTAACACTCCTATTTTACCAGTGAGAAAACCTAAGGGCTGAGAGTGGAGGTTTGTCCAGGACCTGTAAGCCAGTGGTCCCCGACATTCTTGGCACCAGGGACTGGTTTCGTGGAAGACAATTTTTCTACGGACTGGGTGTGTATGGGGGGATGGTGCAGGTGGTATTGCAAGCGATGGGGAGAGGCTGTAAATACAGATGAAGCTTCGCTCGCTTGTCCTCCGCTCACCTCCTGCTGTGCGGCCCGGTTCCTAACAGGCCAAGGGCCGTATAGGTCCAGAGGTTGGGCCATGCTCTAAGCAATGAACAACACTGTTATTCCTCGACATCCTGTTGTTCCTAACCCTTATATCTTACTAATATGCATTCCCACTGTAAGTAAATTCTTTACTTGATTTATGTAGTGCCGTCTTTAGTATTCCGGTTGATGAAGCTAGACAATGCCTTTTTCCTTTCACTAGGTAAGAAAGCAGTAATGCCTCAGGGTTATACTGAGAGTCCTTATTTTTTGCAAATCCTCAAGGCTAACCTGGATGATGTAAAGTTCCGTAGAGGTTCTACTTTGTTGCAATATGCGGATGGTTTTGCTTCTTTGCTTTCCTTCTCAAAATTCCTCACAGGAAGACAGCATCCACTTGCTAATAAAGCTTTTAGTCTTAGAAAAACGTAACGTCACAAAAGAAAAATTGCTGTTTGCCCAAATCCAGGTTTGATGTTTAGGCCATCTGATATTAGAACAAGGGCTACACCTAGATCCAGGTAGACTTCACAGTGTCCTGTTTCCCCAAACCCAAAACTAATGCCAACTGGGAGGTTTTCTCAGGCTAGTAGGTTATTGCCAAAATTGGATTCCATATATCTCTCTTATGGTCAAACCTCTGTATGTTTTACTCAACAGTAACAAACCTGACCCAATTTTATGGGAAGAATTGAATGACATAGCCTTCAGGGCCTTAAAGGAGAGTTTGATGAACCCACTTGTCCTTGGGTATCCCAATTATTAGATTCCCTTTTCCCTTTTTAGATGTGAAAAGAAAGGGAATGCCCTTGGGTAAACACCCAAAAACATGGGAACCACCATCAATCCATAGGGTATTATAGCCAGCCACTGGGCCCTGTAATGCAGGGATACCCCACATGCCTTAGAGACATTACAGCCACTGCCCTTTTGGTTAAGGCCAATGGGAAAATTGTTGTTCCCTTTAATCATTTTTGTGCTTCATGCAGTAGAAACTCTCATGAATTCTCGTGACACTCAACATTTCTCAGCCACTTCACCTCCTATGAAATCCTTTGTATTAAATGCCCCTCAGATAACTATTTTACATTTTAATATTTATTTATTTGGTTGCACCAGGTCTTAGTTGCAGCAGGCAGGCTCCTTAGTTGCAGCACGTGGGCTCCTTAGTTGTGGCACACAGGCTCCTTAGTAGTGGCACACGAACTCTTAGTTGCAGCATGTGAGATCTAGTCCCCTGGCCAGGGGTTGAACCCCGGCCCGCTGCATTGGGAGCATGTAGTTTTATCCACTGTGCCACCAGGGGAGTCCCCTATTTTACATTTTAATAATCTTAGCCTGGCTACTTTTCTCCCCTCTGTCACCAACAAAGTCCATCACAACCTCTTAAATCTGGTGGACCACCTCCCGACTCCTCATAATGACCTACAGGAAATTCCATTGGATAAAGTTGACTTCTCATTATTCACTGATGGTTCTTATTTAAAAGGTGACAATGGCAAATATTGTACTGGGTATGCTATTATAAATACTTTTGACACTGTGGCTAGTTTGGTTCAACAGGCTGGATTATACACTCTTACACAGACTTGTACTTTGGCCAAGGAAAAACCTGCCAATATTTATACTGATAGAAGATATGCCCTCAGAATAGTTCATGATTTTAGAATGTTGTGGAAGCAACATGGCTTTCTTACTTTCTGTAGAAATAGAATTAAAAATGGCCCCAATGCTCAGGAATGATTAGCTGCAATACCTTTTCCAGCCACTTTAGTGATTATTAAGATTCCAAGGCATTCTGAACTTGGCTGTCAGGAAGCTAGAGGAAATCACCTTGCTGATATTTCTGCAGGGAATACTACCCTTAAGGGGACCAAGAGCAGCCAAACCTCTCTCATGGTCCAAAGGGATATTTCCCCAAATAATAATTTGGAAGAACTGTCCAGAGAGGCCCAGAAATTGACCTCAGAAAAGGAAAAACAAGATTGAAAACTTGACAATTGTTTTGGCAAAAAGAGAAAGCTCTGGTTTAGGCTAAATAACAATCCAGGCCTACTGGAGACTCTAAAATTCCCACTCCTCGCCATTATACACACATTAAGCTATTTGTTTATGGACAAAATGATAGCTTTCTTGAATTGATATTGGTGGGGAAACATTAACAAGGCCACAACAATGACCTACCCCGCTTGTCCTACTTATCCAAAATACAAGTCAGGGAAGCCTGTTCCTACTGCTCCTGGAACACTTTAAACTGTCTAGTGGACCATTTGAAGTCTGGCAAATAGATTTTATACAACTCCCTCTGTCTAATGGGTATAAATATGTTTTAGTCATGGTCTTTATATTTTCACACTGGAGTGAAGCCTTCCCTTGCAGAGAGGCTATTTTCTCTTCTGTGGCTAAAGTTCCTTTGGAAAATATTATCCCTACCCGGGAAACTCCTCTTGAACTTCACAATGATTAAGGGACTCATTTTACTGGCCAGGTGCCTCTGCAAGTCTCTGTTGTTTGGCTGGTTTTACACTTTCACTGTGCTCACCACCCTCAATCCTCTGCTTTAGTCAAACACACTAATGGCATTATTAAGACTCAGGGGACTTCCCTGGTGACACAGTGGTTAAGAATCCACCTGCCAATGCAGGGGACAGGGGTTCTAACCCTGGCCCGGGAAGATCCCACATGTCGAGGAGCAACTAAGCCTGTGCGCCACATATACTGAACCTACACTCTAGAGCCTGTGCTCCGCAACAAGAGAAGCCACCACAATGAGAAGCCCGTGCACCACAACGAAGAGTGCAACGAAGACTCAACACAGCCAAAAATAACTTAATTAATTAATTTTTTTTAAAAAAAGACTCAATTGGAAAAGTTTGTAGAAGCCCTCCAATACATTGGCCACAAGCATTGCTGTTGGTCCTTCCAAATCTCAGATCCATCCCTTCTGGGACTCATCAGCTCTCACCCTTTGAGACAGTCACAGGACTCCCAATGCACTTGCTTCCTGCTTCTTTTGACCTACAACTGATAAAAGGAGAGATACTCTAATGTTGCAAAGGCCTAAGCTTCTATTAAAAATAACCATGGAGCTTCCGTGGTGGTGCAGTGGTTGGGAGTCCACCTGCCGATGCAGGAGACACGGAGGACACGGGTTCGTGCCCCGGTCCGGGAAGATCCCACATGCCACGGAGCGGCTGGGCCCGTGAGCCATGGCCGCTGAGCCTGCGCGTCTGGAGCCTGTGCTCCGCAACGGGAGAGGCCACAGCAGTGAGAGGCCCGCGTACCGCAAAATAACTAAAAATAAATAAAAATAACCATGGTTGGGTAAAGCAGTCTTTTCACAGTGCACCCCAGAAGACGAAGACCTTAAGCATCACACCTTGCAAACTGGAGATTTTGTCTATTGGAAAAGACACTTCCAGGAAAACTCTCTTCAGCCTTGCTGGAAAGGCCCTTATCAAGTACTGCTAATCAGCCCTTGTGCAGCCAAACTCCAGTCATATGTCAATGGCATCAATAAATACAGAACTGAAATTGGTATTTGACATTAGGAGAACATTGGTGACTTGGTGGTCTTATTGTGAATCATTTCACCAGAGGATGAGGGGCAGAAGCAATAGATAGAGTTGGTAAATATTGGAGTAGAGATAGTTAGTATAGATTAGTCTATTTAGAAGCTTAATAAAAACTGTTGCTGTATTTATTTCAGATAACACTGGACAGTTCATCAACCCAATTGATTAAAATACTGTGTAGCTAGTTGTTTTTTGTTTGGATACAGCACAGTATATTTTTTCATATTTCTGAAATTAAAAACACAACTCTGGAATGTGAAGGCAATAGAGGAGAGATTTAAAATATTTTTCTTCAAGATTATTCTTAAACCACCCAGTCACCCACCTGATCCTTAAATATATCTGGAGAAGGCCGTTGTATAATCACTCGTATTCTCTAATATAACTCCAAGATAGAAGAGTTTTTTCAATATTCTATTATTCCCTACTGGAATTGAAGACTATTCCTGTGTTACGTCTCTTTATTATGAAATATTAATAACCACTGACCTTAGTATTTTAGTGGAAATATGTCAATATCTAAAAAAATGAACATCATTAGAATTAAATCTATATTAAAGTTGATATGTAAAACATAAATAAACTAGCTAATGGAACTAGCCAGTGTAAACACTTGCCAGGAAAAAAAAAAAATTTAATGGAGAGCCATATATCTTTTTAAAAAAAATTTTTTAACATCTTTATTGGAGTATAATTGCTTTACAATTGTGTGTTAGTTTCTGCTGTATAACAAAGTGAATCAGCTATATGTATACATATATCCCCATATCGCTTCTCTCTTGCATCTCCCTCCCACCGTCCCTATCCCACCCCTCTAGGTGGACACAAAGCACCGAGCTGATCTCTCTGTGCTATGAGGCTGCTTCCCACTAGCTATCTATTATATATTTGGTAGTGTATATATGTCCATGCCACTCTCTCACTTCATCCCAGCTTACCCTTCCCCCTCACCGTGTCCTCAAGTCCATTCTCTACATCTGTGTCTGTCCTGCCCCTAGGTTCTTCAGAACCTTTTTTTTTGGATTCCATATATATGTGTTAGCATACTGTATTTGTTTTTCTCTTTCTGACTTACTTCACTCTGTATGACAGTCTCTAGGTCCATCCACCTTGCTACAAATAACTCAATTTCATTTCTTTTTATGGCTGAATAATATTCCATTGTATATATGTGCCACATCTTCTTTATCCATTCGTCTGTCGATGGACACTTAGGTTGCTTCCATGTCCTGGCTATTGTAAATAGAACTGCAATGAACATTGTGGTACATGAGTCTTTTTGAATTAGAGAGCCATATATCTTTTGTAGAGCTCCTGAGAAGGAAATTTTTGGATAGCATTTTACTTTGTTGAATTGTGGCTGAGTCATGTCAATTTCGGTACAGTTTTCAATATGAGATATCAGTTTAGAAATGTAATGTTTTCTGGGAAATTAAGCACTAAAAAGAAATTAAAATTGAAGCCTTTACCCAGATCTTATGAAATGCAGTCAAGATACTGGATTCTGCCATATTTTTCAGGCATAAGTTAGAAGACCATATATATCAATTAAGATCAGACTTTTCCAAGCATTTCTAATTTCAGTGAAAAGCATTTCTATTTGTTTTTCAAAAATGAGTATTGACTTTATATTAATGGCAATTAAAATTATCATCAAATTTAGTTGTAAACAAAAGTATCCATCTTCAGGAAAGAGTCATTTTCCATACTATTTAACTTGGGCACCGGATCAGAACATTGTGTTTCTCAGCTCCCAAGTCACAAACTTCATACCATTTTATGAAACCCAAGAGGGTGCAGAATTCACAGGTAGAACCAGAGATGTAAAAATCACTTGACTGAAATGATACTAAGGGAGTCAGGTACAAAGCAGAGCCCTCTTCTATGAGAAGGAGATTAAAATGTCAGTGAAACTGAAGGAAACTTTTTCTGAATGATGAAAATAATTGGGTCATGACCAATGGTCTAGTAATTTGATTTTGCCATAATCTGCTTACCCAATATATCTAGATGTGGGATGGTCAAGTGTGTCAGGATACAGAGTTAAACTTTCTGTGTGGTTATAAGATTAAAACCTGGTTCTCTTTACTTCAGTCATATTATTTGTCTGTTTAAAGACATGGAAAGTCATGGTTTCCATTGAGTACAAGAGATCTAGATGGGAAACAGCTTAATGACCTGTTCTATATTTGAGATATGGAAACTGAAACCCAGAGTAACTAGGAACAGTAATGCTATGACACATAATTTATTGTAACACAGGGAGAAACTATTTTTCTTACCTTGGATCCATGTTTCAGTCTCACAGTAGCGCTGAAAGTTCTGAGATACTTTTAACTGAGAAATGCTGTGTGTTTCTCTCAGTTCCTCAAGAGAAAAAGAGAGATAAGTGTTTTTCTCTCTTTTCCTCTCCTGGGACAGCCAAAATTGTGCCTTTCTAAGTTCTTCTAGGGATGAGAGAATGTATGATAATTGATTCTCTTTGTTTGGGGTAACACTCTAAAATAAGTAACAATCCAGGGCATTATTCACAAGTACAAGTCCATCAACAAATGTAGCTGAAATTATCTTAGAGCAGCCCTGTCAAACAGAAATATAATGTGAACCACACATGTAGTTTTAAATATTTTAGTGACCGTCTTTTTAAAAAAGTAAAAAGAAAGAGTAAACATAATTTTAATAATAGATTTCAGTTAACTTGATATATCCAAAATATTATTGTTTCAACATGTAGTCAAAATAAAAATTGTTAGTGACATACTTAAGACTCTTATTTTCATAGGAGGTTTTTTTTTTTTTTTTTTCGGTATGCGGGCCTCTCACTGTTGTGGCCTCTCCCGTTGTGGAGCACAGGCTCCGGACGCGCAGGCTCTGCAGCCATGGCTCACGCGCCCAGCCGCTCCGCGGCATGTGGGATCTTCCCAGACCGGGGCACACACCCGTGTCCCCTGCATCAACAGGCAGACTCTCAACCACTGCGCCACCAGGGAAGACCTCATAGGAGGTTTTTGAAATGCAGTTTTTTTGGTTTTGTTTTGTTTTGTTTTTGTTTTTCTGTGCTTACAGAACACCTAATTCAGACTGGGCACATTTTGTGTGCTTAATATCTATATGGAGCTAATGGCCACTGTAACGCACAGCACGACACTAGAAGGTTAGAGGCAGAAAGAAGAGAGGGGATAAGCCTGATCTGGGCAAAGAGTGAGATTCTTGGATTGTGAGGATTAAGGGATGCTGGAGAGCAGTTTCCTATATGCAAATCTACTCTGCAATTTGGCAGGATTTCGTGGGGAATGTCTGCAAAATACCTGCGGAGGGCCGTGAGCCAGGGTAATTTGCTTCAAAATATGACATTTCTTACATTCGATTATTGTTGAATAAATTCACACCTGTTGTATGCGTTTGCACCTCCAAATAAACAGAGTTTTTGATTAAAGGTTCTAAATAGTGTAATACATACTCAACTCAATACTTCTATCCTCAAAACCACTACCTGTGGCTCAATCTGATGAGGCCTAAATTCTGCCTCTAATCTCCTGTTGAAATTACCCCCCCCAAGACAAGGAAGGAAGAGGGTTACTTGACTCAGAGGAGGAGTCATTATTGAAAATTCTCATGAAGAATTTATTTTGTGATACCATTATTATTTTCTTCTACAACAAAGCAAAAAAGATGGTTGGTTGAGAATAAACTCTACAGGACTTGTAACTTAATATTTATGTGGCACTATATACCTTACTAAGGATTTGTAGTGTCCTCAGTTTAACTATAAACCTGGGGAAGTAAGATTTAGACTAAGCATAGCAAAGACTTCTCGTTTCACATGTTAACTCTGAAGCTCTGGTAATGGCCACCATGAGCTTCTTGTGAATAAAGAATCTGAGGCTAAATTTCTCTTTCTTTTGAACTTTATTGAGGTACAGTTGACAAAGTGGTAAGATATTTAAAGTGTACATCATGATGATTTGATATATGCATTCTTTGTGAAGGGTGTCCTCCCATCTAGCTAATTAAACTGGGGTTGATTAGCAATGAAGACCGTGAGTTCAGGAGGTAGAGTGGATTAGATCATGTTTGAATTCTATAATTGTACGCATTTTCAGGGAATGTTTTAGACTCCAGAAGTCGCATTTGGAGAGTCAGACATATTCAACAACTATTTCTGCCTCATGTTGGTGTCCAGACCCAACTCACTGCTCATTTTTACTGCTGTGAAAACCAGGAAGAGTAATGGCATCAGTTAAGTTGAAATGTGGGGTAGAGGAATAAGAATGGGCTTTAGAATGAGATTACGTGTATGTAAATGTTAACTCTGCAAACTCAGTTATGTACGTTTGGGGAAATCAATTTCCCCTTCTCTAAAATGAGGATAATAATAACACCTATCTTACAGGAATGTTGTGAAGCCTTCTTTAATGTGTAATGCCTTTGACATTTGTTATTCTTAGCTAAGTATGATTTGGGACCGTTATGAGATTTTTTAAGGGCAAGGACCATGACTTAAGTTTCTTTGCACATAACTGGCATAGGTAAACAATAGGTGTGAAAGCAAATTAAGTACTTTTAAACTAGAATGTTATCAAGTTTTTCTTTTTGTGTACTTCAAAGCAAAAGAATAAATTAACTTTCTTTTTGGGTAGGTCAAAGTACAGACTTTATTAGAGATAGGATAAGATGCTGAATGACTTCTTTGGGTTGCTTCCAACCCTTTCTTTCTGTGCTACTTAAATAGAAAGCTGAAAAGGAAGGGCCTGCCCATGACAATTTTCAGCAGAGATTCATTGGTAGTCATTGTATGGTTGTTGTAAAATACAGCTTAGTATTTTATGGCAGCTTAATCTACTTTGCCTTTCATCTGTGCATCTGTGAAAAAATAGTGACAACATGGAAAATATTCTAAATCAAACATATGGAGTGTTGGAGTCTGCAGCCAAAGCCTGTCCTCATCAAACTGTTATTGAGAGAAAGTAGAAATTCCAAGGCTCGTGTTGAATGCTAGATTGTTGTACTCAGATAGCCACTCTCTTAAGTTGATTATTATTTAAAAATATCCCCAGAACAGAAAGAGGGAAGAGTCACATGAAGGAATTTTTTTTCTCGATCTTACCAAACGTTTGACAGAAAAGGACTTTCAGTAAATCCTTATATAAGGAACATGCATACATCACACACACACACACACACACACACACACACAGTCTACATACCTAATAGTTGAACACTAACGTGTATGGATTCAAAATGAAAGAGGCTTAACATTAAAATTTTGAAATAAGAATAAATTGATGACCTGACATCATGTCACAACAATTTACTACAGTTTGGATACTTTTTTTAATACTGTGCCTCACACAGAGAGGCGAAGAATGGACTTCATGAAGTGCTGCTAACACCAGGACCGGTGTTCTGTCATTTGGACTGTGCCATCTCTACATCTGTAGGAGGGACCAGTCACATAGATTATGATGCGAAGGACCTCCCTTTGAGTTGTAATTGGAGCAGCATTCAATCTAAAAACATCAAATGAACTTCAAATAAATGACTTCTATTTTGTGAGAAGATGACTTCATATTATCTTTTAGTTTGACCATTTATTATGCCGTAAATTATTTGATTTTCTACATTTTTGGTACAATGTGCATTACTCAGCAATCTTTCTCCAAGAGCGATGCTTCACAAATGTTGGCTGCATTGTAATCTCTGGAAGCCTTGTTTAAAAAAAGATTTCTGGGCTTCCCTGGTGGCGCAGTGGTTGAGAGTCCGCCTGCTAATGCAGGGACATGGGTTCGTGCCCCGGTCCGGGAAGATCCCACATGCCGCAGAGTGGCTGGGCCCGTGAGCCATGGCCGCTGAGCCTGCGTGTCTGGAGCCTGTGCTCCGCAACGGGAGAGGCCACAACAGTGAGAGGCCCGCATACCAAAAAACAAAACAAAACAAAAAAGATTTTTGGACTCTAACCCCTTAGTTCCTAATTCAGTTAGGTTTGGGGTAGAGACAGAGAATTTTTATTTTGAACTAGTTTCTAGGTGATACTGATTCAGCTGGTCCAGGAACCACACATTGAGAACCACTTGATGATTGAAACAATATACGTATGAGCAAATGAGCTGGGCAGCAGAATTACATTTATAGTGATTTTTTTTTTACAATCTCAGTGTACATGGAGATACTTTTATGTAACACTCTGAATATAAAGTGACATTGTTAGTTATTTAATTAGATGTTTTCTATACCTAACCTTAAATATCCAAATATTTGATGTCATATGGACAATTACTTTGATTACCTTACATTTTACCTTTGGTACCGGTTTATTTAGAAGAACTTGCTGTGTGTGAGATTGTATTTCTAATCAAGATGTTGAAATAATAATTTAAAAACAAGTCACATTGACAATTCCTATGCTACCTAAAGATCTGCTTCAGAATATTCTTCTTTTAAGAGAAGCTGCTCAAGGCATTTAGACATCAGGGGATGTTTGACTTCAGGATTCGATTATAAGGCGTTTCCTTATTGAGTAACTTTCAATATTTTTCTAATTACTGTGCTTTCAATTATAAGCTATCACCTGGTGCCTGTTTAGGGTGGTGCAGGCCTTGCAGTTAGTCTGTTTCCAGCCGTAGATTACTTAAGAGACAAGTAAAGCACAGAGGAATTGGCATATAAAACAAACCTTATACTCTCAAGTTAAGGAGAAATTCAGGCTTTCTAAAAAATATTTTAATATGTAATAAAAAGCACCAAATTTTTTAAAACAAGAAAATAAATGAACAAAACCCCCAAAGCAACAACAAAAAAATAAACAGCAAAATTTATTTATTACGTTGATTGTACTGTATACTATTTCTGCTCATTTAATTAAATAAAATAAATTTTATTTTTGAAAGATATAGAAAATCACACAAAATATACAAAAATATAAAACAGAAGAATTCACACAAATTATACACACAAACACAACAGGATAATTGAACAAATGATATTTTAGAGTCTTTGGGATCATTTGGTTGATCTCTGATTGATAAGGAACAGACATCCACTCAAGCTTGCTCAAATAAGGGGGGAGGTTACAACAGTCTCACAAAAATCTGCAAATGCTGAAAAACTAGGCCTTAGATAGTCAAAAATTGGGTTAGTTCCAGGATCCCAGCGACTGGATCTTGTGGACCTTCACCCTAGTTTCTCTGACTTTATTTTCACTTGTCTGTACTTACTGTATCTGCTTCTCCCCACGCCCTGTTTTGCTAACTAATGTCTCAGTCTCTCTCAGTATTCAAATTTCAAATACCAAGGAAAGAAATGTAAATGGGTGGCCTAACCTGTGGATAAAATCATCTTGGTTCAATGGTTTGTGAGTTGTTTATCTATGGTTACGTAATATATGGGCACAGGGATTCTGACACAGTCGAGTTAAAATGCAAAGACTGGGTGCATATTATAGTCAAGTGATTTTTCTGAAGCATTCTTAGAGGAAGCCAGATTGGCCAAGCCATAATACTCTAAGTAGAGCTGGTGATTCATGTACTGATAGAGTACCCAGATTATAGAGGTAATACTAACAGGGAAATAAATGGCCTCTTGAGGATAGAATTAAAATTTAAACATAAATTGATGAAATTGCAAGCAACAGGAAGCAAAGTGCAGAACCCATGTGAGGCAGGAGATAGATGGGCTCCAGCCTAGGCATTTACAACTGGCCTCCTTTTTACATTTCTTGGGGTAGGAAAAAGGTGGGCTTTAGGCCAGACCCTTACAACTAGCCTCCCGTTTGCATTTCCTGAGACAGGAGATAGGTGGACTCCAGGTTAGGCATTTACAGTCAGCCTCCTGTTTGCACATTGAAATAGAAATAACAACAGAAACAGGGTAGGTAGCCAGGCTTTGTCTCCTGAGGACACTTTACGATAACAGTCATGGCAGGAACAGAGAGGAGCTAAAACCCTGTTTGAATAAAAGATCAAACATATTTCCCATCCTTGGGGCAAGGGAGACATTGCACATGTGCAGAAAGGCTCCTTGGGGGTCAAAAAGGAGGGGGCACCACCCCAGAATAGGTGATGCCAAGGCCCCGCATAGGCCTCTGGGCTGGAATCCATCTTGGAAAAAAGTTGTGCATGCATGTTGGGGAGGGTCCTAGGAGAGGGCAGATGTGGAAAAAGAAATCAAGTAATTGGCCAAAGGTAAACAAAGACCCGAAGGACTGCCCAATATAAATGATTTAGCCACCACTTTACTGCACTCCTCCTCATTGGGGGGACGCCCACACCCTTTCCTTCCGGGTGTGCATCTCAGCCTTGCTTCTGTCTTAAATTGTTTCTGTGTGTGCTCTCCTACTTGTGCTATGTCTCTAATAATAAACTTTGTACCTGTTTTTACAGTTTTTGCCTCCTTGAGAAATGCATTTTCAGTGGGGGCAAGGGCTAAGGAAAATTTGCCTCTAGCATCTAGCCCTTGCTGGTCTGGTGGCTAGGATTCCTGGTTTTCATCCAGGCTACCCAGGTTCAATTCCTGGGCAGGGAACTAAGATCGCTTCAGGCCACTGCTCACTGCTGCTGTCTCTCCGAGATCACCTGGAGGGAGCAAAATGTCTCCTGCAGTGATGTAGTATGTCGTTTGGAGGGAAGTAGACAGGACTTCCTAGGAGCAATCATATATACTCAGTTCATTAGAAGTGCCTTGAATTTGTTAGAGAAAAAGACATTTTCTTCTACCCTTCTAAGTTCTTTGGGCTCATCTAAGAATTAAATTGACGTGAGACAGACTAACAGGAGAAAAATCTAAGTTTAATAACCTGTGTACATGGGAGAGACCCAGGAAAACTGGGTTACTCGCTCAAATAGCTGAGATCCTCACCTTAAATACCATCTTCAGCTAAAGAGAAAAGAGGATGTTGCAGGTAGTGGTTTGAGACTTCAGAGGAGAGGAAGGAAATTGACATTAAGCTGGAAAAGTACATGTTTGATAAATGTTTGCTGGTCCATGCAGAGGCAATGAGACATGGAGTGGCTCTGATCTTTAGACCCTGCCAGGTTTCCCCCACTACACCTAGACCATATTCTTTGCAGGTATCTCTGGTGATGGCTCTGTTCCAAAACAGGCCCTTTATCTAAATTCTTTAGGCAAAAGAAAGAATTCCTGGGTCTTCTGTTTCTCAAAAATAATCAGCCTAAATTAATCCTCATGCCAAAGAGACATTTTGGGGAGACAAATTTTGCTCCTTCATGAGTTTTATGATGAATATCTTATCTTTATACTTCATAGTAATATTGTGTTATAACTTTAATAATTCTCTTGTAGAATAAAAAATTTAAATCTCCCACGTGTAAGCCTACTGATATCATCTAATTTTGTCTGGTTATGAATCTCTTATTAAGTGCTCTCATATTTACTATAGGAAGCTTCAAATTTAGAAATATATAGATTTTCCTATATTAAAATTAAGTTTTAAATTTACCTTACTAACCAATTTTTAACAATGGAAGGAATAAAAACTGATGACATACCTTGTCATTTGTGTTTTTTACCACCTGAAATTTAACTATTTAATGGTTAAATACCAAATAATAGAACTCTCTCATTAAAGAAAAAAATTTTTTGTATTTTTAAAATAATTTGACTTTAACCAATCCTCAGTATTGAACATAATCTTAGTTTTTAATGAGAACATGCTTTTTTCACCAAAAAATTTTTTTCACCTAATTATCCCTTTAGAGTTAGTGAATTAGTTAGACAAAATAAATATTAAAGATCATGTATGATTTTCTATTCTCAGAAAAACAAACTTCCTTTTCCTGTATTTTTAATTTTTAAATTAGCTTCTATACTTTCTTTACTTCTTTTACCATATGTAACAATCTCTACCTATAATCCAAAGCCACACATTACTTAGCTACCTATACTTGCACTGGATAGATAAAGTGGAAGAGAGAAAGAAAGAGAAGATTAGAAAGGTAAGCTGAGGTCAAATTTCTGAATTATCTTGGAGGCATTCCTAGGATTTCTGGGTTCATTATCCTTGAAATGTGTTGTGCCTCACATTTTATTTTATTTAAATTTTATTTAAAAAATTTTATTTAAATTTTTAGGTACCTTGGCCTTCTCCTAAAGATTCTTATTTAAAAGATTTTGATGCGACCTTGGAATCTATAGTTTGATGAATCAAGTGATGCTGTTGCACTTCAGTATTTGGAAAAAACTATCTTTGACAGTGGATAATCAGTGAAGGCTTTTGAGCACAAAAGTATAAGCAGAGATATGCTTCAGAAAGATTACTTTAGGAAATAATGGGTTTGTGGAGTTTGGAACATAACACAGAGAGACAAGTTAGAGGATGATTGCAAAAGCCCAAGAAAGAGTTAATGAGGGTCAAAGTCAGGACAATGGCATGAGAACTGGAAGGACAAGGAAGACTCAGTGATTCAATAAATATTTACAGAGCGCTTATTATAAGCAGGCATTGTTTTAGGTATTGTGAATGCAGAAAAAAACAAAACAGAAAAAACATTTTTACTCCTGTGGAGGTTATATTCTATTGATATAAGACGTAAAATAAACGTATTAATTATATAGATAAATATAGATAGATATATTAAGTGCCATGGAGAAAAAAGCAATGAAGGAGGACATGAAGTGCCAGGTGGAAAGAGAGGTTAAATAAGGTGATTTGGGATGGTTTTACTGATAAAGTAATATTTTAGATAAATATGAAGGAGGTGAAGTTTCAAGCCACTCAGTTATCTGGGGAAAGTCATTCCAGACAGAGGGTAATACCAACAAAAAGATCAAAGAATGGAAGTATGCTAGAAACAGCAAAGCCTGTCAGTGTGGCTGGGATGAAGGAAGCAATGGGGAGAGGAGTAGGGTGTTACATCAGATGGACAGTGGGATGCCAGACTATTTAGAACTTTGTAGTTTCTTGTAAGAACTTTGGCTTTTGCCCTTGGCTGTGATGGAATACCATTGAAAGGTTTTGAGAAATGGAGAGACACATTGTGCTTTATGTCTTAATAGGATAACTCTTGACTGCTGTTTTGATAGACTTGATGGTGGGGGTGGGGATCAATGGTAGAAAGAGAAAGACTAGTTAGAAGAATATTGCAATAACCGATTTTCATATAGTGACACTTTGGACCTGTGATGGCGGTGGAGATAATGAGAATGTATCAGTTTCTTCAAATATTCTGAAGATAGAGACAACTGAAGTTTCTGACAATTGGAAGTGAGGTATGAGCAATAAGGAGGACATAAGGGTGTGTTCAGGGAAAGATGGAGTGGTTATTAAATGAGATGAGACAAACTTCAGGTGGAGAAACTTGGGGGGAAGAATATCAGGGGTCTAATTTTGACATGGGTAAACTTGAAATGGATATTAAGGCATCTAAGTAGAGATGTTGAGTAGGAAATTGAATCCTATAATTTTGGAGTTTGAGAGGTCAAGACTTGAGATAGAAATTTGGCAGTTCTCAGTTCATAGATGAGATTACTAAGGGAGTAGTCTTGACAGAGAAGAGAAGAGGTCTAAGGACAGATATTTGGAGCATTCCAACAATAAGACAACAGGTAGAAGAGGAGGAACAAATTAAGGAGACTGAAAAAAAGCACCAGTGAGTAAGGAGGAAACTTAGCGATTACAGTTTTCTTAAAAGCCAGGAGAAGAAATTTTTTCAAAGTGCAAAGAGTAATCAACCGAATGAAACACTGCTGGTAATTCAAGCAAGAAGTCTAAAACTTGACCTTTGGATTAAATAACAATGAGATCTTTGCTGAACTTCTCAAGAAGAGGTTCTGTGGGGAGGTGGGAGTGAAAGTATTTCTGAATTATATTCAAGAGATAATGGGAGTAGAGGAATTGGTGCATTGAAGTGTTTTGCTTTAAAAGAGTCAAGAGGAGATATCAGATGATACAAGGAAGAATTTGAAAAGTTCAAAAGCAGAGGTATTTTGCGGTTACCTATCTCTACCTCTAACAAAATTTGTTAATATGTCTAGATTGATGATATCACACATGTGCCAAGAAGTTATGAAAAGCTTTATTGCTCATATAATGGGACTATCTGTTGATAGTAGGCCAGGCACAAAAACTTGAGCAAAGGGAGGGACTTTTGTTTTTACTTTGGTTAGAGGGTAAGGAGGCTAGAGTAAGAGTTCCTGTGTGGACTGTGTTTGCATGGTTCAATTCCTGCTGGTGCCAAGGGAAGGTGAGTGAAGACTTTCTTATTGGCTTTCTCAGCTGTGGGGCAAGAGGTAGGAAAAGATGGGGCTTGAAAACTGCCAGTGGTCAAACACCAAAAATGCAGTCAGACTGTAACAAAAGAGCTCAGTGACAAATTTGGGGTGGGGTTTTAGGAAATAATGAAGAAATTTCTCTAATTTGGAACATAATGATTGAAGATATTGATGGCATTTAACCAAGACAGAAACACCCAATGAGGATCAGGTCACATCTAGAAATGCCAGCCCTTCTGACCATAGGGAAGAAGCAAGAGGAAAAATGGAAGAAGGAAGGGCAGAAAGCCAAGATAAAGTAGTAAGTGCTGATTGCGTGAATTTTGGCATTTGGGTCTTGAAGAAATATTCTCCTGAATCTCAGTTTCTCTGTATGCAAACGGTTCTCACCTAGCTAGGGTTTTTAGAGTATGAGAAGCAGATACAAAGGATTGGGTTGCTTTAATGTAGCCTCAGGTGGTCTTTCTCTGGTATGAAGAATGGTGACAGCTTAAAGAGCTTAAAGACATTGTTATGTTTATCCCTTGAGGTAGAACCAGGATCCTGCCCCAAGGCTGCACTATTGTTTTCTGGCTGCCCCGCCCTTGTCTTTTCATCCCTTCCCTTCCCTGACTAGCAACCGTTCTAATCTGCCCTTTGGAACTCAGGGAAGGTCATAGAGGATGGAGTCAAGAAACAGGGGAACAGAAAAGCTTCCATACCCAGGAGCCTCACAGGGTCCTGCTTGGTTTCACTACAAGATTACCTGAGACCAGATTAGAGGAATGGAGGCCCTGCATATGCCCTAATCTTATCAGCAACCCACCCTTGAACTGTTGCTATAAAATTCCTTATCAAATCCTCCCAGGTTGGGACACATAATTTTTGAGAGGCACAAGCCCACTGTGTCCCCCTTTGCCTGGCAAAGAAATAAAGCTATTCTTTTCTCCTTCACCCAAAACTCTGTCTCTGAGGTTTGATTCGACACTAGTGTGCAGAGGCTGAGCTTTCAGCATCAGTAGGAACACTTAAATGGCAATTTTGATGAATTGCTGGAGGCTGAGTATGGGCTAGCAAGAGAGTGAGAAACTCATGGGAGCTTCAGTCTTAAGGATCCCCCTGACTTTCATGGGTTTTAACCTCTAGGAATCCTACCATGCTCTCATGTTGAAGAGTTGAAGAAGACCTCTCCTGGCTCTGCTAAGGGGCCTACAAGAGCAATCACTGTGAAATTCACCCAGAGCTTTCTCAGTAACAAAAATTTCCTTCAGGAGGAAAAGACTTTACCAGAGCTTTTTCTCCTCTGGAGGAAGGCACTCCTCATACTCAAGCCTCCTCTAGACTTCCTGTATCAATTAAGCAAGGGAAAAGCCATGAGTCAGTGCTGTGGCTCCGAGGTGGGAGAGCCAACTTCAGGACACTGGTCCACAAGAGACCTCCCAGCTCCACGTAATATCAAACGGCGAAAATCACCCAGAGATCTCCATCTCAGCACCAAGACCCAGCTTCACTCAACGACCAGCAAGCTACAGTGCTGGACACCCTATGCCAAACAACTAGCAAGACAGGAACACAACGCCATCCATTAGCAGAGAGGCTGCCTAAAATCATAATAAGTCCACAGACACCCCAAAACACACCACCAGACATGGACCTGCCCACCAGAAAGACAAGATCCAGCCTCATCCACCAGAACACAAGCACTACTCCCCTCCACCAGGAAGCCTTCACAACCCACTGAACCAATCTTAGCCACTGGGGACAGACACCAAAAACAACAGGAACTACGAACCTGCAGCCTGCAAAAAGGAGACCCCAAACACAGTGAGATAAGCAAAATGAGAAGACATAAAAACACACAGCAGATGAAGGAGCAAGGTAAAAACCCACCAGACCAAACAAATGAAGAGGAAATAGGCAGTCTACCTGAAAAAGAATTCAGAATAATGATAGTAAAGATGATCCAAAATCTTGGAAATAGAACAGAGAAAATAAATGTTTAACAAGGACCTAGAAGAACTAAAGAGGAAACAAGCAATGATGAACAACACAATAAATGAAATTAAAAATACTCTAGAAGGGATCAATAGCAGAATAACTGAGGCAGAAGAACGGATAAGTGACCTGGAAGATAAAATAGTGGAAATAACTACTGCAGAGCAGAATAAAGAAAAAAGAATGAAAAGAACTGAGGACAGTCTCACAGACCTCTGGGACAACATTAAACACACCAACATTCGAATTATAGGGGTCCCAGAAGAAGAAGAGAAAAAGAAAGGGACTGAGAAAATATTTGAAGAGATTATAGTTGAAAACTTCCCTAATTTGGGAAAGGAAATAGTTAATCAAGTCCAGGAAGCACAGAGAGTTCCATACAGGATAAATCCAAGGAGAAACACGCCAAGACACATACTAATCAAACTGTCAAATATTAAATACAAAGAACACATCTTAAAAGCAGCAAGGGAAAAACAACAAATAACACACAAGGGAATCCCCATAAGGTTAACAGCTGATCTTTCAGCAGAAACTCTGCAAGCCATAAGGGACTGGCAAGACATATTTAAAGTGATGAAGGAGAAAAACCTGCAACCAAGATTACTCTACCCAGCAAGGATCTCAATCAGATTTGATGGAGAAATTAAAACCTTTACAGACAAGCAAAAGCTGAGAGAGTTCAGCACCACCAGACCAGCTTTACAACAAATGCTAAAGGAACTTCTCTAGGCAAGAAACCCAAGAGAAGGAAAAGATCTACAATAATAAACCCAAAACAGTTAAGAAAATGGAAATAGGAACATACATATTGATAATTACCTTAAATGTAAATGGATTAAATGCTCCCACCAAAAGACACAGACTGGCTGAATGGAAACAAAAACAAGACCTGTATATATCCTGTCTACAAGAGACCCACTTCAGACCTAGGGACACATACAGACTGAAAGTGAGGGGATGGAAAAAGATATTCCATGCAAATGGAAACCAAAAGAAAGCTGAAGTAGCAATTCTCATATCAGACAAAATAGACTTTAAAATAAAGACTATTACAAGAGACAAAGAAGGACACTACATAATAATCAAGGGGTCAATCGAAGAAGAAGATATAGCAATTGTAAATATTTATACATCCAACATAGGAGCATCTCAATACATAAGGCAAATACTAACAACCATAAAAGGGGAAATCGACAGTAACACAATCGTAGGGGATTTTAACACCCCACTTTCACCAACAGACAGATCATCCAAAATGAAAATAAACAAGGAAACACAAGCTTTAAATGATACATTAAACAAGATGGACTTAATTGATATTTATAGGACATTCCATCCAGAAACAACAGAATGCACATTCTTCTCAAGTGCTCATGGAACATTCTCCAGGATAGATCATATCGTGGGTCACAAATCAAGCCTTGGTAAATATAAGAAAATTGAAATCATATCAACTATCTTTTCCAACCACAATGCTATGAGACTAGATATCAATTACAGGAAAAGATCTGTAAAAAATACAAACACATGGAGGCTAAACAATACACTACTTAATAACGAAGTGATCACTGAAGTAATCAAAGAGGAAATCATAAAATACCTAGAAACAAGTGACAATGGAGGCATGACGACCCAAAACATATGGGATGCAGCAAAAGAAGTTCTAAGAGGGACGTTTATAGCAATACAATCCTACCTTAAGAAACAGGAAATATCTCAAATAACCTAACCTTGCACCTAAAGTAATTAGAGAAAGAAGAATAAAAAACCCTCAAAGTTAGCAGAAGGAAAGAAATCATAAAGATCAGATCAGAAATAAATGAAAAAGAAATGAAGGAAACGATAGCAAAGATCACTAAAACTAAAAGCTCTATTATAGATGGGGTGGTCAGGAAAGGCCTCTGTGAAGGAGTGACATTTGCAAAACCAGAATAGATTGAATGAACCATGCTGATACTGGAAAAAGAATGTCCAGGCAGTAGAAACCACAGAGGCAAAAGTCCTGAGGTAGAAGCACATATGTGTCCAAGGAAAAGCAGAGGCCAGTATGACTGGGGCACAGTGAGTATGAGGGATAGAAAGTAAACTGGAGAGGTATCCGGGGACCAGATCATATAGGACTCTGGGGCCCCCTGTAAGGTTTCTAACTTTGAGTTTGAATGTGATGGGAAGCCAGTGTAGTTCTACTAGCTGGGAAGTGTATAATCGGACTTGAATTTTAAAAAGATCCCTGTGGATGCTCTCTAGAGAACAAACTAGAGGGGGAAAGAGTAAAAGCAAGGAGACCAGTTAGGAGGTCAGGAATTGAACTAGGGGAGTAGCTATTGAGGGGGATACATTTTAAATGTAGAATGGATAGGCTCAATTGGATTTGCTGTGAACTGGATTTGCTGTGTGAGAGAAAAAAATTTTGGTCTTAGGGATATAGTGATGACACTTGCTGATATAAGGAACACTGAAAATAGAGCAAGTGTGAGAGGTAAGATCAACAATTCAGTTCAGGGCATTGTTTGTGGTGCCTGTTCAACATATAAATACAGATGCTGAATAAGTAATAAACATTTGTCTATGTATATCACTGGTGCCCCAAGGAATAGTAGGGGCTGGTGATATAAATTTTGGATTCATCAGTATATAGATAGCATTTAAAGCCACTGAGGTGGATGAGATCAACTCATAACAGTATATTCTGGTTATAGGCACAGAACAAGAATTGAGAGTAAGTAATATCATCAGTTTAGACTTAGAAAATTTAATGTAGAAAATGTTAAAAATATAATAAGGAATGAAGGAAAGAAAAATCCTGTAGTATTTTACGTACTTTATAGGTAATTAGCAATGTTAAAAGTTCAGAAAAACCTTTACTTGAGTCTTCTTAGACTATTGATTTATTGGCAGCTGTTGACATTTCTTTCCTTGTTAAAGTACCGATTTACTGAAGGGGAGAATAGAAAAATAGGATAGCGATGTTTTTTCTCCCTCTATTCTGTATTTGTAGCTTTCACACTATCAAGTAAAAGTTTATTTAATTGTTCATTTATTTCACATTCTTAACCTAGCTCATTACTCTTTCCTTCCCCTTTTAAAATTTCTTCCTTTTGGCAGAATGCTAGGCAGCAACACTCATGCTGATAAATCTTAGAGCAATAGCAATTCCAATTGGTCTTTGTGGATTAGCATGATAAACAGTCAATGATAAACTCTGACTACTTTTCTTGAAAGTGCATTGCCAGCATAAACACTAATGAGTCCTTCGGAGCCATTATCATTTGCCTATGTCTTCGCTGGGCTGAGGCAAACATTCGGAGAGTATAGTATGCTGAGTTCAGGTTATATCTGAATCCCTTTATTGATCTGTTCTTCTAGTTCTTGATAAATTCTCAATACAAAAATTACAAAAATGTCCAACACACACATTATACAAATATGAAATATATTTTTATTTGTATTATATATATGTGATTTTATCCATCTATCTTCCTATCTACCTAATGACCTAACTACCTTTCCATCTATCTAATATAAATAATGATGGAAAGATTGTATATCGATATCTATTTCGACAGATAAAATTTTTGAAGGCTTTGGAGGTAGGTAGAAAAATGAGGGAGACTTCTTTTATCTAACGACATTTCCTACGGGGCTAATAACTGCCAGTAACAATGAGGGTGGGGAGATGCTATGTTGAGGAGGTATATTTACTGAAAGTGCATCAGGCTATGAACAAATTACGTATAAATTGAACAAAAAGCCAGAGCCAGAGAAGGAGATCATAGAGGGTTAAAGCAAATGGGCAATCAAAGAGACAAAGTAAGTGATTATGTGAGATAAAAGAGAAATTGTTTTATAACGGAGAGAACTTAGATAGGAGAGCTTAAGTTCATACATACTACTGATAAATCTAATATTTAAGAGAGTAAATATTCAGTTTTACTCACACTTGCACATGTGCGTGCACACACATGCACCCACCTTACTTAACTAACAGTTTAAAGTTACACAATACCTGTTTAGAGGGGCCCTCTCTGTGCTTTGCTAAGCAAAGGGACATTTTAACATCAGTGTGAATATGGATGAAGTATCTCCAAATAACTTTCTTCTTAGAATCCTCTTGTTGAAGTGTAGGACTCTTGACTAGATCTCTCTTTTTGCCATATGTTTTCTTGATCAATTGTTGTCGGGGAAGGTTGAGACATATTTGAGCTTGAGACGAAGATGTTTAGTTCACAAATGAGCTGATTTGGTGTAGCTGAGGTGAAAATCCTTTCCATTGCCAAAGGTCTTTGCTCTAGCAGAGATGTTTCCCTATTTGTCTAAGACCCAGTGAGTGAGAAAATCTTATCAAATCAGCAAGGGTGCCTTTTGGTTTTAAGACAAAATCCTTTGGTCAATTGTTAACCAATTCACTGAATTTTTGGCCTGTTTCATCCCACGTAAATGCAGATACATATAAACCAATCTGCAGACAATCTCTCTCTATATAACCTATTCATTCCCTCTCTTTTACACTCCTTGATAACTAAACCATAAACGTAGGTTAATTATTAGCCCGATACCACTAATATGTTTTATGTTTGCTTGTTGTAATTATTATACCATCATCCTAATGGATTGTTCTTATTATGGTTAACAAATGCCGTTGCAATTAGCACTGTCCTAGTTGACCCATAACAATTACTCTAAGTACAAGCAGAATATGAATGCATGTGGGGAAGGTCAAAGCCAGTTCATAATTCAACTTGTGAACACTGAGTTCCCACCAAAATTTTCCCCTTATGGGCGATTTAGGATTTCCATTAGAAAGGCATGGGCCCAAGAGCAGCCAAACCTGAACACAGGTCTTAGGAGCAAAAAGAAGTGCTATATGCCAATCAATATCTTGCCCAACGTTGTTGTGTAAAAATATAACATATGTCCTATGCTGGGCAGATTTGTCAATCTTTCCCAATTCTAATGTTATAGGTAAACTTGCTATATTAGTTTGCTAGGGCTGCTATAGCAAAGCACTGCAGACTGGGTGGCTTAAAGACCAGAAAATTATTTTCTCAGAAATATGAAGTCTAGACACGTTGTTGGGAGGGTGAATTTTTCTGAGGACCATGAGGAAGGGATCTGCTCTAAGCCTCTCCCCTTGACCTATAAATAGCCATCTGCTTCCTGTGTCTTGACATTGTCTATACATGTCTGTGCCCTAATTTCCTCTTCTTCTAAGGACATGGGTAGGATTGGCTTAGGATCTGCTCAAATGACCACATTTTCACTTAATTATCTCTGTAAAGACCCTATCTCCAAATACTGTCACAATCTGAGGTATGGGAGGTTAGAGCAACGTATGTATTTGGAGGTACACAATTCAGTCCATAATACCGACTTTCTTAGTAATATTTTTTAAAATCTCCTACAGCGCATATCCCTGTATTAGACACCGTGTCTACATACAAGGTATATAAGTTAAATACATTTTTAAAGGATGTAATTTTTATGGAGTCAGAGTTCCAAAGCTATTGCAAAGCAATTTGAGGGTCATGTAATAAATGGACACAGGTGGGACTTCCCTGGTGGCGCAGTGGTTAAGAATCCGCCTGCCAATGTAGGGGACACGGGTTCGAGCCCTGGTCCGGGAAGATCCCACATGCCGCGGAGCACCTAAGCCTGTGCACCACAACTACTGCAACTACTGAAACCCACGTGCCTAGAGCCTGTGCGCTGCAACAAGAGAAGCCACCGCAATAAGAAACCTGTGCACCGCAATGAAGAGTAGCCCCCGCTCGCCACAACTAGAGAAAGCCTGTGCGCAGCAATGAAGACCCAACACAGCCAAAAATAAATAAATTTATAAAAAAAAAAAGGACACAGGTTTGTTCATTCATTCAACAACTACTTGGTGAGCACCAACTATGTGCTATGAACTCTTTTAGGCTTGGGGAATACATAAATTAATAAAACAGATAAAAACTCCTGCCATTAGAGAGCTTACATTCTATCTGGGAACACAGGCAAAATAGACAAAAACTAGTAGACGCAATAAACAAGTACATTTTATTGCGGGTTAAACAATATCCCTGTGTACTGGGCAGATTAAGAAATATTCCCAATATTTCAGGGGAAATTTTGCTAAAATCAGTACCTATGCTTCTCAAAATCTTTACTGGCTATGCCCTGAAACCTCTAGGTCTTCCAGAAGTTGCTACTGGAATGAAAGACAAGCAGTAAAGATTTTAGTAAAATCCATTTTAGTCACCCTTCCTCTTCCCATAACCCCCCATCTTTGTCGTGAAGCTATCAACACTGAAGATTCAAACATACTGATACATGACAGATCAATCAAAGTAATCACTGAAGCTTGAAGCACCACTTGCATCCACATTTCAGTAAAATTTTTTAAGATGTATAATACCAGTTATGAATCAAATGGATGGAATCTGAGTAAGATGTCATTGAAGATATTTTAAAACCTTAAAATACTATGGCCTGGAATGCTTCTGCTCTATAGCTGGGCATGTATTTGAAATGTGGCTTCCTGTCTTTCCATTCAGAAATTGGAAGGTGTAGAAAACAGCAAGAAATAGAGAAGTTTCTTGTCCTTCCTGATATATTTTTTTTTTGCTAAAGGAGAAAGTAAACAATAAGGACTCAGAATTTACAAATCTAGGCAGGAAATAAAAATGAAGAGTAATCATGTGAAGAAAAATAATCTGACACAGTTATACCATGAGAACAGAGAGCTGGATACAGAAGTAGATCAGTGGACAGTCATAGTCAGCCGATTAGAAATGGCTTTTAAATATTCCTTTTCTTTTGAAAACCAAAGCATTCTATATTTGTGTAATAAGACTATAGTCCTGCCCAACCCAAGCACCTTCAAAAGAACCGTATTATGTTAAACCTTTCATACCTGAATACAGAAAGAGTTTAGCACACACAAAAAAGCTATAAAGAAGAGGAATCATGATGTTGATCAGGATGGAAGGTCAAGATTTTTAATGAGTAACTTCACAGCCACGTGTACTGTGATGATTTATCCCAGGGTCAAGTACACTGCTTCTGTATATCCCTTAGCTGCTTGCCAGACTGACCCAGTGACCTTGGGAAGGTGTGCCTAGAAGCACTTGTCAAAATTAATCTCAAAGGCATTGGGATGCTAAAGCTCTCCAACTGAAACCTCCAGAAATAGAAAGTAGAGTATGAGTTGGTTGTTGAATTGAGCTTTGAGAAGAAAAAATAAATGCCCTCAAGCATGAATAAGTCTCAGTAAGACAGTCCCATAACTTTTGCCTGACCTATTGCTAATTTTGTAGTTAAACTACAGATATTTTGACGCCAGGGATTTCTGGTTTAGAATCCTCTAAATTGAATGGTGATACCCATAAAAAGATTATTTGCTGACCTATTAACATAGACAATTTAATAAGACTGACATAAATATACCTTCTCTAATGTATACTGTAGCAATAAACAGGAGCAGCAAACCAAATTTAAGAAAATTGAAAAATCAGGGTGCGTGATGGGATTTGAGACATACAAGTGGAATTATCAGCTTTCTGACACTACATCTATTTTACCATTTTTAGAGAAGCTAATGCAGATTATAATGTCAAGTTCAAGAAATTCTGATCTCCGTAGCAACACTTGGGCATGCTAAAGACACTTACTTGGTTATGAAACTTCTTGGTTTCACATTTTGGAGTCAGAGTTTAATCAGTTCTCTATCCTATAGGGAATAGAAAGAGTAGGGAAACATAAAGGCATCAGTATTGCAGTCTGTCACTTTCATTTTCTTGAAGGCTAAAGACCTTTTCTGGGCCAGAGTTTGGGGTTTCACGCAAAAATTTATCTCTTTTGCTGGTCCCAATAAAATGCTGCCACATTTTCTTAGTATAATGGGAGATAACCCTTAGAAAATGTCAAAGAAAATTTCCCTTCCCCTGTTCAGTTAAATTGTGCCATTTTCCCCAATGTACCTTAGATCTCCAAATTGCTAATGAGTTACTTAGTAAGGTTGAGATTATATTGGACAAAATACATACCAACTACTCCACTCTAATCTCTAGTCTATTTTATCTATCTATCATACTTTCTTTTTTCAATTTTCCCCAACTGTGTAATTTACCAATTAGGGCAGGACTGTAAAATATACGTAAGAGCAAAGAGGAGGTCACCGTGATAATTTGCTATCTTAGCATATCTTTAATTCTTCAAGAATAATGGTGATGCAGATAAGGATCTATCTTCAATTTATGTCTGTGAAATATGATGTCAAAGATTTTTTTATGTCTAGCACACAAAATACGATATTTTTACCATATCATGAGCAACAGCAATCCCAAAGATCTAAAGCAAAGTGAGCAATAGTTTTGTAGGTAATTCAATGTAGGAGAGTCTTTTCAGCAACTGGTGCTGGAAAAGTTGGATATCAACATATCAGTATGCAAAAACAAACAAAAAAAGAACTTTGATACATAGAACCATACAAACATACAAAATACATTAACTTAAAATGGATCAAAAATCTAAAAGAAGTAAAGCTATACAAGTGCTATAAGAATGTATTGGAGATAATTTCTGTGATCTTGAATTAGAGAAAGAATAGGGTATAGGGAAGTTCTGGACTAAGACATGATTAGTGTTTAATTGTTCTTTATAAACTTGAAGTAGATACACTCCACTGGCCACAGGTGATGTTCAAAATATGTAATAAGAGATCCAGCATGAGTACCAGCAGGTTAGGTTGGATGCCAATCTTGAATTCGAGTAGACTATCACTTTAGCCACCAACTGAGACATAAATTGGTATGTCTATTCCAAATATTCATAATTCATAATTCTGGAAGGAGTACAAATTTCAGTACTCTCTCAGCCACCTCTGAGTAAAGAGTAGGAGGGTGAGAAAGGAAGAGGACCTCACAGCTACCCTGTCATCAAGTGCTGACTGAAACCAGGGGGTTGAGAGAAGGTGTGTGTTGGGCCTAGAGAAGAAGCAGAAGACATCTAAACACCTCATTTATTTTGCCATAGTATTTATTAAATAAGGCTTAAGTGCTTTTAGATAACGTTTTATTCTTTCATTCATCCACATGCCAATGTCCTGCACACACTCGTAGGGCAAAACACATGTGAGTAAATACAATTAAAGAAAAGTGGCAAGAAATATGTTTAAATCAAAATTCTGATTCTGTCCCCTGACCTGTCCACCTTAACCCCTTTGCTACAATCCTTCAGTTTTTGAAGCCCATGCTATCTCCTGGACCTACACTGGGAATCATTTTTTACTGTATAGTGAATTTCAAACTCTGATACACTTAGGGTAACCGGACTTCATTTTAGAATTGGCTACTGCAACACTGGCTATACATTCTGGACCACATTTTTTTTTTTTTTTTTTTTTTTTCAGTACGCGGCCCTCTCACTGTTGTGGCCTCTCCCGTTGCGGAGCACAGGCTCCGGACACGCAGGCTCAGCGGCCATGGCTCAGGGGCCTAGCCGCTCCGCAGCATGTGGGATCTTCCCGGACCGGGACACGAGTGTCCCCCGCATCGGCAGGCGGACTCTCAACCACTGCGCCACCAGGGAAGCCCTGGACCACATTTTTAAGTGAGCACTTCTGATCAGCCGTCTCTCTAATATGTCTGATGGTATGCTCTACATACTCCTGTTCCCATCATACGAGGTTGCCACCCTTTAGCTGAAGATTGATGTAGTGTGGATTAATTGACATGACTGATTGTGTGTTTATTTTCTAGGAAATCCTAGTGCTGCAGATTAGAAGGCAGATGCCAAATTTTCTCTTCTGCTTCTATCATTTCTCTGTTCTCACCTTCATTTCTCTTCTTCACAGCATGTACGTCTAACGGACATTATCAAAGTTAGCATCAGGGAGTCCTCTTGGAGTGGTTAATGGACTTGGTGGCAGAGTAACTTTAATTTTGCACTTTCAATGAGACATCTATTTTTTAATTTAATGAGACCTTAAAAATGATGGCGGGTGGGAGTAAGGGAAAGAGCTGCTTCCTTTTTTTCTTCTCTAAGAAGTTGTTTTTTGCTGCTAAGAAATAGGTGGATGATAAAGAGTTGAAAATGAAACAAATGGAACTCTTTTTAAATTTTCACCTTTTGATATACTGAAAATCACTCAAAGGGAGGAGAAAGATAGTAGAGTCCAAGGAATCCTATTCTTCTATGCACTAATCTTGTCTTTGCTTAGTAGCTTCAATTCTGTGAGTTGAATCTTCAGTATTCAAATAATTAAATGACAAAAATATCTGGCATTCTGAATATTGTGTGCATTCTGAATCTGTCTACACTCTGAATATTGTACTTCAAACGAGCTCTTCTTGGGAGGGGGTTAGTTTGAAAGGTGTTAAATGTGACTTTTGGAAAAAGCATCAGTATTTTCAACATTTTTTTTTCTAAAAATGAGTAGGTACTGTTATGTCAATTGCAAATCTTCTTTCAATTAGGCATCTAGATTTTTTTTTTTTTTTTTTTACAAAGCTCTCCAATTTGCTACAAGGAAAATCACCTGAAAAATGTATTAGATGTCTGACTTAATGGAAACCCCCTGATATCAGGGACTCTCTTATTGGGAAATTTAATATCAGCCCCCTAGAACATGTGTCTAATTTAATAAACCCCATGCAAGGGCCAATAATGTGCAAGGCCCTGTTAGGCACACAGGGAAAGAACACAATGATTCTTGCCTTCCATTAATTTTTAATTAATTATTATGCCAATCATGTCGAATTCAGCATGAGTCACTTTGCTAAAAATGTGACAAGTGTGGGAATTTTTAAGGTCACAGATTGGCAACCATAGAGATATAGATTAGACAAACTACCCAGGCTTGTGTGTTTAATTTATTTATTTGTTTTTATTTTTAACTTTTATTTTTTTGTTGAAGTGTAGTTAATTTACAATGTTGTGATAGTTTCAGGTGTACAGCAAAATGATTCAGTTATATATGTATACATATATATATTCTTTTTCAGATTCTTTTCCCTTGTAGATTATTACAAGATGTTGTGTATAGTTCCCTGTGCTATACACTAGGTCCTTGTTGGTTATCTATTTTATATATAGTAGTGTGTACGTGTATTACTTAAGTTAAGATGATCATGTAATTCATTCAAACTGTTACATTTTTGAGAGCTAAAGGAGAAGGGGATGACAATTATTTAAAGACAATAGTGGAAGCCTGGACTATCCCGGGGCAAACCAGGGCATATAATCAATAACTTCTGGTAAATATGTTTTATGTAGAAAAGATTTGGTCCTAATGATTTTATATTGTAGAGGTCAAAAGTTGCCACATACCTGTATGGAATGTCCATCATGAATTTTGTCTTGGTATGAATGTACTGCAGGCTGAGCTCTCCAATGACTAGAGAAAGCAGTTACTTCTCAATCTCAGCTGGATGCACATCTTTGCCTTCTTTTCTGATTATCTCAAAAGTAGATCACGTATGCTGTCCAACTGCTTTCTTCCTCCACAACTGTATTACGGATTGTTTTATGAGACTGACTTTTTTGAAATTTTGAAACATTAAACTCAGTTCATCCACTCAATATGTTGAAGGCACTATATCCTAGACATTGCAGGGAAAACAAGGACATAAAGATATCAGTCCTACTGCTATAGACTGAATGTCTGTGTCCCCTCAAAACTTATATGTTAAAATCCTAACCCTCAAAGATGATGGTATTAGAAGGTGGGACCTTTGGGAAGTAATTAGGTCAACGAGGGTGGAGCCTTCATGAATGGGATTAGTGCCCTTATAAGAGAGAACTCAGAGAGCTTCCTCACCCCTTCCATCATGTGAGGACACAGGGAGAAAGTGCCAGCTGTGAACCAGGAAGTGGCCTTCACCAGAATGTGACCATGTGGACCCCTTGATCTTGTACTTCCTAGCCTCCAGAACTGTGAGAAATAAATTTTCATTGTTTATAAGCCACCCAGTCTATGGTATTTTGTTATAACAGCCTGATTAGACTAAGACATCCACCATGAAAAAGATTATAATTTAACAGACAGGATTAAACAATCAAGTAGATAACAGCAAAAAAACAGGTAAAGACAAGTGTGATAAAAAGACAAACAAACAAACAAAAACAAACAGAAGGCATACAGAAGAAGTAATTATATTTGGGGAATCAAGAAGAGTTTTTCATTCATAGGAAGACATTTGAGAAAATCTTGGATGGATATTTCAATAGAATGAATTGAAGAAGAGAGAAAGAATAACATCTCAGGGGAATGAACTGAAATATATTTAACAAAAAAATAATAAAAATTAAGATTGAATAAATATGTTGTCAGCAAATGGAGTAGCTGGTCTGCTGGTCAGGTTGTCTTAGGAAAAGATTTGTATCATTTACATTAAAATAGTAATTCAAGCTGTAAAATTGGTTGGATTAATCTATGTGGAGAATATAGTAAAAAGAGAATAAGATTGAGAACTATACTTTAGAAAGCTATACTTTAGAAAACTATACTTTAGAAAAGAGAATAAGATTGAGAACTATACTTTAGAAAAGTAGATTTTAGAAGATGTCCATTTTTATGATGTAGAAACAAACATACAACAACAAAAAGAGCTACCAGGCAATTAGGAAAATAAAACAAAATGGAGCTGAAGGTAGAAATCGTTTCAAGAATCTGGTTAGTGAAGACAAAATTACTTAGAGAAATCCAGGAGACTGGGACTGAAAATACATAATTATATTTTATTAACTAGATATTGTGAGAACAATCTTTAGCACAGTAGTGAAGACTGATGGTAGATCTGAAGAGTTTAGAATTGAACTGGTAATGGAGTAAAGACAACCTGTGTAGATTTTTTTTTCCACAAAGTTGACATTCAAAATAGGAAATAGAGCATGATCTGTATCATACCAGCAACAATTAGCAACAATTAACTGTGGCCTTTAGGATAGTCCCATTGTCCTTATGTTACTAATTACATAATAAAAACTTTAACATATGAAATAAGAGGATAACTCACCACATCTCTTGTAGTCATAAATCTTCCCAAGGGCCAAACACTGACATAGAAATAAATGGCTGTGGCATGATTTAAAGAGAGAGAAAGGCTAAATGTGACCCAGTATGTGGATTAGGAAGTAATCATATATCATGATCTGTGGGGGGAAAAAAAGCACAAATATAACCACACTACTAAGTAATTTCAGTTGGAAAACAGGAAAAGATGGATTTAAATTCAATCAAAAGGATTAAAATTTGTTTTAAGAAGTATTTACTGTCGATGACAGGGTTTTTGAGAAATTGGAACCTCTAAATAGGCTTATTTGGTTTGTTATTTTTATTTTGTCTCTCTCTTTTTTTGTTTTGTTTCTACTTTTAATTTTTTACTGGAAATATACCAACATAAAATCAAACTGTTTTGAGTGACTATTACAGTAAGTTCCTTACATACAAACCTGCCAGTTGCAAACTTTTGAAGATACGAACATGCGTCCGCATGTCCAATCACGTACGTTAGTTCACGTGTCTGGTGTACATTGTCATGTGTGTGCATCCTCTACAAGTGGTTGTGCTTTTGTGTACTTTACTGTACAGGAATGTGTAGAGTAGTACAGTGTCTTTATTTCAAGCCAGTTCTGCAAGAGGACAACTTCATTGAAAGCCTTGCTGTGCAACACAAGGAGCTTACTAATGAAGACCTGATGGAATTGGAGGCCCAGATAAAGGACAAAGAGAGACAAGGGGAAGAAGAAGTAACTGAAGAACTGAAGAGATTCACAATGCAGGAAATGGCAAATAGATTTTCTTTATTTGAGGAGGCACCGTTAGTTTTTGAGGTACAGGACCTGAACGTAGAACAGTACACGAAGGTTGCAGCAGACGTTCAGTATGCAATCCAGTGCTACCGTGTCATCTATAAGGAGAAAAAAAGAGCTACTACCTAGCCATCACTGGATCAAGTTTTCAAGCGGGTAGATAGAATTGAATCCAACAAGGTACCAGAACCTGTGTCACCAACGTCAGGCGTGAGTGAAGTTGCAGCTTGCCCTCCATCTCCTACTGCTGACGATCCTTCAGCTCTACCATCTCCCACCTCCTCTCCCTCCTCCAGTCAGTAACTCTTCTTGCCTGTTCACTTGATGCCAGCCGTTGTACTGTACTACTGTACTTTCCAAGGTACTATACTGTAAGATTGTTTTCTTTGTTTTTTGTGGTTTTCGTTTGTTTGTTTGTTTTGCGGTACGCGGGCCTCTCACTGTTGTGGCCTCTCCTGTTGCGGAGCACAGGCTCCGGACGCGCAGGCTTAGCGGCCATGGCTCACGGGCCCAGCCGCTCTGTGGCATGTGGGACCCTCCCAGACTGGGGCACGAACCCGTGTCCCCTGCATCGGCAGGCGGACTCTCAACCACTGCGCCACCAGGGAAGCCCCTTGTGTTTGTTTTTTATTTATTATTTGTATGAAAAGTATTATAAACCTATTACAGTACAGTACTATAACTGATTGTGTTAGTTGGGTACCTAGGCTAACTTTGTTGGACTTAAGAATAAATTGGACTTATGAACGTGCTCTCGGAATGGGCCTCGTTCATATGTAGGGGACTTACTGTATTTTAAGGTTTAAGAAACTTTAACTATATCTTGCTACACATATAATACAAATGTAATTATTTTTTCAGTGGATCATGTAACTAAATTGGCTTGAAATGGAAATATTGTTTTCTATGGAATACTTCCCAATGACATCGTGATCTTGGAACCCTAATTACAAAACTCTCAATCCACATGCAAGTACATTTGGAGATTGGTTTCTTCCAAACTACTGCCTCTGATAAACATTTTCTTATTTTCATATTGACATAAATATAACTTAAAACAATTCCTCTTTTATATGAAAATTCTTGTGTGACTATTAAAAAGTATTCTTAAGTGGTGAATAGCAAATAGGTTATTTCCTTTCAAAATTAAAATGATAAACCAAATTTAAATGACTCATTTATCTTAAAAATTAAGATGAAAGACAGCACCAGTTTTGCTGACAGATGTTAACCAATTTTGCTGATAGATGAACCTTTTGTATTAGGCGTAGGGAGAGAAGAGTAAGTTTGAATTGGTATTGCAGCATCAAGGCACAAAGTAAGTGACAAGTAGAAATGCAGAGAGAAAATAGCCTAAGTTTTGGTGATTGAGAAGAAATCTTGTGATAGCATTTTAAATTCAGATGGGTAAGGACTAAAGTGAGCCACAAGCTAGGCTGTTGTCCATGAATTGTAGGGAAATGTACAGCTTCCCGCTTTGTTAAGAAGAGAAATAAGAAAAAGAAAAGTGAAAATACCTAAATCTGCTCAGAAATCAAATCTAAGGACACTGGGGGAATTGCTATACCAAACATTTCCATCTATTCTGCCAGATAAGAGAAATTTAAATAATTTAGTTCAGAGAAGTAAAGGATTAAAAGTATACCGCTTATTCTTCCTACTAAATTTATCATAAAAGTAAAGAGTTTTCTCCTCCTATTTCTGGATTTTGCTTTAGATAATTTCTCCTAATACTGAATTACATATTACATATTTTGGTAGGTCATCAATAATTTGAATAAAGAAAATCATAAACAAGATTTTCAATATACCCTAAGTATGTTCACGGGACCTATAGTTTTCAAGAGTATTAACACATCAGATTTTTTGGTTGACAAAGGAATATACGTATGCATTTGGTTAATCAGCAAATTCATCTTGTCTCCTGTTCAAGAAATGTAGATTCATCTACATGTTTTTAATTTTGTTCCCAGTCTAGTGGACCCATAAGATATAGAGTTATGACTTAATTGCTTATATATTTGAAATTGTGGTCCAATGACATATGATGACCTCTAAGTATTAAAATTGTATTCATTTACAGCAAGGTATGGATTGATATTAGTTTTGGATGATCCTTGAAATTATAAAACGAATAAGAGAATTAAAAAGATTTTAGTTATTTAATAGAAATTCTAGATTATTATCAGAGAATAGAAATAAGAACTTACAATAATATAACACCATTCTGTCTTGTCAAATATTTGGCAAAAACTTTTGGGTTTCAATTTCCATGTTACTGATGAAGAAAGCTAACAGTGTCAGAATTAAAAAGGATGGAAAATTAGAATTTTTATAGTGTACTGTGGGTGGCTTCCAATTATTTTTCAATAAATGTTTTGTATAAATGTTATAGACTCTCAGGCATTTTGGTAGATACATTCCTTTCTAAATATTGCAAAATATTTTCTTTTTGCATTGTCTAAAATAATTTAATTTTTGTCTCTGGTAATTTGAATTGATGAGGATCCAGAATGGGCTTATCATGTGGAAATAACTTTAGCACAATGAATTTTGCTCCACTCTATCTAATAGGCTGGATTAATTGAAAGCCTTTTTTTGGTGTTACTAAGAGGTTTTCAAAATAGATATAAATAAGCATTTCATATGCCCCCAGATAACACCCTCTTTAGAAGGACTTTGGTTATTAGACTACAGAGGAGTGTCTAGCAGAGGTGATGAAAGAGGATATTAACTTACATAGTTTCCTAAGACATAAGACTTATCTAAAAAGGATCTACTTGCTGAGGAAAGAAGCCACTGTGTCTTCTCTCAATCAAAACTCTCCAGAGTTTCTTATAGAAATACTTTTCTATATCTAAATTGTCCTAACCTGTTTCTCTTTTCCATTAACCTTGACATGATAATAAGTAATATTGGCAAGTTCTATTAATTACACTAAAGAAACAGGTTTGGTTATAGTGATTTGCACTAATATCCAGTTTAAAAAAATAGGAGAATGAATTCCATTCCCTAAGGAATTTTATTGGTAGGTTATTGAAAACCATTGTGTAATTCACTTATACACATACACAAATGACTGTCACTGTAACAACTAATCACTTTTTAGATCATTTAGAGAAAAAGTACATTCTTGGTTCGTGCAATTGGAAAAGCAAGGTAAGAATTCTATAGAATAGTAATGGCACCTACCTTGTCCAATTCAGGGAGGAAATGAGCATGTTAAACTATCCTTTATAGGATCCCTGAAATAACCTAAGGGTGGAGAAGACATCAAGGCTTTGATTAAAGGTTTTATGTAAAAGAGCTGACCTTGATTAAAATTTTATGCAAAAGAATTGTTCTAGTCACTTAAAGTCTTAAAGAAAAAGAGTGATTCTTACTTGGACTAGACCAGAAAGTGATTTCTCTAAGACTGATTTCACACACAGAAATGTCTAAAGTTTTCTCTAGCTCCCAAATACTGGAGTGTAAACATTATATATAATGTAGGCATTAAAGAGGAGATCAGGGACCATCAGCTGTTTTAGTCTGTTTTCGCCATTTCTCCCATGGACTTCCATAGGGATACCTTGACTTTGTATTGCTGGATGAGATTAACGATTAAATGCAGACGACTTTGTATAATGATTCTTTTTGCCCTTTCATGAGTATTGTTTTGTTTACCTTTGGTCAAACAAAATCTCAGCTTGACAGGTTTCCTAACATCAAATCTTCAAACACAAAAGGCAGCAGGATTCTTACATGTTTTTATTCTTTTAAGAAATGTTCTGATCACATCACAGTCTTTGCTACTTTTTATACGTTCTATGGTATTGTTTTACCTGCATAATGATTTATACAGTTTAAAGAGAAAAGTGTGCTTGCTTTGTTCAGAGGGATATGAAACTCCATGCAGTTTGCCATGACACCTTTCTGAATTTATGAAGAATTATCCACATTATCCTTATGGATCCCATTCCTTTGCTTAGAAGCACTCTGTCTTACTCACAAGAGTGTTAAGAGCTAACCTCCTATTTCAGGAGCCTAGCTTTCTGGGATTTTCTTACACACTGGTATCTTTTACTACGTCTGCCTTGGTACTACCGTTTCCAGTGTTGCAACATGGTTGGTGGACAAACAGCGACATGTGAAGCCAAGTATGTTGTAGGACATGGCAAAAAATGGAAAATTTATACCAATATTACATTCTCACAAGGCAAAAGCTACCCAGGTCCTGAATAACCCAGGAATAAGTCATTCTCAGTAATGAGAACAAAAGATTCTCTCTTAACTTTAGCAAAGCTAAATTAAATTCATGAATACTAGGAGCCCAATAATTTGGATAAGAACATTTGCACATGATCCAGGTTTCCAACTTACTGTAAGAAAATATCACAGACCCGTGGGAAAGAAATCAAGTCTTCAAGAAAAAGGTGAAAAATTACTATGAAGGAAAATGAATGTGATCTTTGCCTTATATCAGAAACTAATATGAAATATAGAATAAATAGTATATAATATGAAGTGGTTTTAAAATCTAAAAGAAAAATACTGTAAGTACAAATATGACTGAGCTTTGTTTAGGTTTAAGGCTTTCCATGAGAGTATCAGATATGTAAAATAAATTACTTGTGTTTGATTGCTTATTCTTTACAGTTGATACTCTGTGTTAGAGGTGGTGAAATTAAACCAAAGTAGTTTTTAGTGGTGAAACAGTTGGTTCAAATACATAGGTAACATGGGAACAATTAACTGTGCTTCTTTCTTTTTTATATTTGTCTCATTTCACAACTAATTTGGAGACTTTTATGTCTTTCATAATTTCATTTAACAGAAATACTCCATGCTGTCTTTTGTGTTTCCTCTTATTTTCTTATTGCTAAATTAGATATAATAATCTTTAGCTTGTTTTCTTTCTTTATATACTCATTTTAAAAAATGAAATGAAACACACATAAAACTGAAAAACTTATTAATAAAGTTTAATAAGTTGTTTAAAGCACATAGCTATGCAACAATTATCTGTGTGAAAGATAAGAACATCAGTACACCTTTCTCTATTATAGCTTCCTTCCTCACCCTAGAGGTAACCACCATTCTGGCTGTGGCAATAATCTCTTCTCTTTTTAAAATAGTTATACCAATTCCATGGATACATGTATACGTATGGCTGAGTTGCTTTGCTGTGCACCTGAAACTATCACAACATTGTTAATTGGCTATACTCCAATATAAAATAAAGAGTTAAAAAAATAGTTATACCAATTCCATATGAATCTCTAAAAACAGTTTACCTCTTTTGAATGTTACGAATGTGGAATCAAAATATATGTATATTTGGCTTTTTCTTTAATATTATTTTCTCATGATTTAGCCATACTGTTGCAGGTAGAAGTAGGTCATTCATTCTCATTGCTAGATAGTACCAACATTGACAGATATATCACAATGTATGTGTGCACAATGTGTGCTATTGTTAACAGATAACTGGGTTGTTTCCTATTTAGAGGCATTACAAACAGCTATGACACCTATATTTTTGCTTCAATACCTAAATGAGACATTAAAATTCTATTTAAAATATCAGTGATAAAGAAAGCTTTATTTTTTGTTTTGACTTTTTTCTTTTACTTGCTCATATCTAAAAAAATTGATAATAATTCCTGCCTTATCAGATTTCTACTAAGGTTAAATGAGATATTTCATTTTCAGCTCTTCAATGCTTTTGATGTAATTACAATACATGTGTATTTACATATATTGAAAATATATTTATATACATTATATATAATACATACTTAGATCACTTGGAAAATGAATAATCATTTAAAAAGATATAATTATATATTATACATAAATATAATATATTTTAAATATATGTATGCATATACACATTTGTCTGTGTATATAATTTATCCCCACAGTTTTGGTTTGTTTTGTTTTCAGCTGGAAGATTCACACAAATAATTTAGCCAGCTGTTACCAGAAACGGGGAAGCGCCCCTCCCATTATGTAGTACACGTAGAATTAGGAGCTGAAATCGAGTCTCATGACCCTGTGGGCAGTAGTATATTTTCACAAAGAAATTATGGAGCTGGTGAATCTTATCTCTGAAACTCTTCTTTCCCTTTTCTCCTTCTAATTACCTAAGTGATAAAACAATGATAAGCTAAGTTTCCAGGGTTATTTTCATTTTGATAGAATATCTTAAAGAGCCAAAACCTTACACATATCCAGAGTAAAAATGTGTAAAAAGATATTATTGGGCAGACACACTTGCTCATGTTCCTCTTAGTAGATTACCTAATACTTTTCTTTTTACCTGCTTGAGGCCTGATGCTGTGGCTCGCCTTAGGTACTTTCTCCAGAAAGGAATAAATAACTGGACATTGCAGAAGCATTAGAATAGAGAAGTAACAAAAGAATGGTGAGATTCCTGTTGTGTGCTTTAACCCTGGAAACTGGGAGTTGAACATAATCTCTCTATAGATACAACTATCTACTAGGGGAAATTATTCCCTTTAGAAAACATAACCCAATTTATTGATATAAATCTATATATATGTACAGTTATTTGCTGAGCATTTCCTGTGTTCCTAGAACTGTATCATTCATGGCAAGAAGAGAAGTATAGGATACTGGGTTCAACCATCTAGAGCAAAATATCTGTTTTTTGGAAAATCTCCATTCTGTTGCAAACCCATACTTTTGTAAAATTCAATAAAATGAACTACTAGAAAAATGAAATTAAAAACAGATAAAACACAAGCCAAGTTTTTATTGTATTCAACAGAAAAAATATTTTATAAATATAATCAGGAAAAAACATTAAGGGAGAAAATAACTTTAAAATATGTTCATTGTTCATTCAAAGTTGCATCACTGTGATTCATATAGAGAATCACTATTACACTTGAACTTGTACTATCATAACAGAAATTAAAAAGTTATGAGTAAAATAAGGATTCTCTGTGCTGGAGAACTCAGACATTGTTCTTGACTACAATTCCTAGCTCCCAAAGCCTCACCTACTAGTTCCCTTTCCTCCAGTGATCCTGTCATGCTACAGATGATGGGACTGATAGAGATCTGAAGGTACAGAAGGTCCCCAGAAATTTGCCTCTTTCTGAACCAATTATTCAAGTGATTCCAATCACCTCTCCCTCTGATGTTGCTGAGCTACACTCTCATTAACCCTAAATTTGTCTTTTCTGGATCCTGTCCACGCTGTAACCTGGCAGATGTGTTCCACTGCAAATTCAAATCTACACACTTAGAACCCTATGGATTTTCCTATATAAAGCTCCTTTAAAAGTTTATAATTAGTAGATGCAAACAGATGGTGTAGAATGCATTACCTCTTTGCAGAGTCAACATCTGTAACAGACATAAATTTGGGCAAATGCTTGGCTCAAAACAGGAAATACCTATACTACAACTCTTGTCCTCTGGATATGGCTAACTGATACAAGGTTCAGTCTAATGACCCAAGCTAGGACAATCAGAGTCTACCTTTCAGGTTTTAGAAAAATTCCATGTAAACACATAAAGACAGAGGTGGTTGAAACTAAGTCATCATATGGTAGAAGTTGCTGCTAAGATACCTGGAGCTGCCCTAGTTTTTGTCATTATCATGCTTGGAGACTGTGTTTGCTTTAATTCTAACAGTGACCTCAATGTCCTTCCAATAAATCTCTGTTTTGCTTAGGTTAGCCAGTGCCAATGTCTGCTATTTGCAACCCAAAGAAACTTAACGAATAAATCATGTGGTCCTAAAAATAAATGACAATGTGTGGAAGAGGGATGCTTTATTCACCAGCCAACAAAATTGGAAGCCAAGTCCTAGAATCTAGTTAAAATGCCTTATCAGGGAGTCCTGACTTGATAGAATTGGGCACTCAGGTTTATTGGAAATCTCAAGGACTTTGGTGTTAGAAAAGCTAAATCTGAATCATAGCAATGGTTTTTCTATGTGGGATTTTGTCAAGTTAATCTACTACCTGATCAGTGCTATTGTGAGAATTAAATGAGAATGTAGGTTGCAAGTCATAGTAGAGAGCCAGCATTTATATTATTTGTGTAGGAATGGTTGAAGATAAGGCCAGAAAGACAAATTGGAGCTACGTGTTGGGGAGCCTTGTATGCCACAGAGAAGAGTTAGAAGTTGATTTATTTGGGAAGTGGAAGGCATGGCGTTGAAGGTCGTTGAGCAAGGGAGTGATATGATCGTTGCTGTACAGCTTGAAGATTACTGTGACACCATAACACAAGTCGGACAATTTGGAGATGGTAAACGGCAAACTCTCAGGAGTTGTTACAGTAATCCAGGTGATAGCAATGAAAACCTGAACTAGGCTGGTAACAGAGGGAGCAGAACAGGCTGGAGGTATTAGAGGTGCATAAAAGTGCAATGAGTTGGTTGTGGGACTAGCTGAAGGAGAAATGGATAAATCAAAGACTCTTGAGGCTTCAATCCTGATGGCTTGAGCTAAAAGCAAATATAATTCAGGATGCTAGAGATACTACATGAGATACAATTAAGCAAAATAGAACTATAACATTTTTACATCTTGTAACATCTTCAGCAGTTTCTTAACCATTATTATTTGATGTGTTTCTTCATTAGTATTTGGTGCAAATCACTCCCCCATCTATGTAGTTAGCTGATTAAATTCCTCTAGAATTGTTTTATTTATTTTTTATTTTTTTATAAATTTATTTATTTATATTTTTGGCTGCATTGGGTCTTTGTTACTGCATGCATGGGCTTTCTCTAGTTGCGGCGAGCAGGGGCTACTCTTCATTGTGGTGCGTGGGCTTCTCACTGCAGTGGCTTCTCTTGTTGTGGAGAACGGGCTCTAAGCACGCGGTCTTCAGTAGTTGTGGCCTGAGGGCTCAGTAGTTGTGGCTCACGGGCTCTAGAGCGCAGGCTCAGTAGTTGTGGCACACAGGCTTAGTTGCTCCGTGGCATGTGGGATCTTCCAGGACCAGGGCTCAAACCCGTGTCCCCTGCATTGGCAGGTGGATTCTTAACCACTGTGCCACCAGGAAAGCCCCTAGAATTGTTTTAAAAGAAAGAGTTTGGCTTTTCCTCAGACATCCCATGCTTTCCTATGTATAACATGACCTTAAATTGTGGGTATCCACTTCAACCTCACCTATGGTTGATTGAGTTATTCCTTTGTACCTGAAGTACTGCCCATTATTTCACATTAATTATCTTATTTAATTTGTTTAATCTTCACAAGCCAACTGCTTGTGGTAGACACTATTATTCTTTTTTTCAAAAATAGGGAAGCAGAAGTTCTAAGAGGTGGCCATTACTCAACCCACGGCTGGACTTACTTCTTGGAATTGCCTTCTGTTAGTTTTCCAGCCACAAGAACAAATCAACATCATGGACTTGCTTCTTGAGACAAATGAAAAATGGTATGAATGATTATTCTTTCTTTCTGAAACCTAAATTAGCTTTCCTTGGAAGATTTACTAGCATTTAAGGTATCCGACCAAATGTGCAGCAGGCTGTTAAAGCTGATTACTTTGAAATAAACAAAATTAAATTACAGGTAGGAGTTCTAGTATTTTTATGGCTGTGGTTTTCAAATGTCTTTGTGCAGCAAAACACTGTCAGTCTAAGTTACAAAGCCACCAGTGACAATGGTTCTTTAAAGCAGTTGGTTCTTAGGCTTCCCTGGTGGCGCAGTGGTTGAGAGTCCGCCTGCCGATTCAGGGGACACGGGTTCGTGCCCCGGTCCAGGAAGATCCCACATGCCGCGGAGCGGCTGGGCCTGTGAACCATGGCCGCTGAGCCTGTGCGTCCGGAGCCTGTGCTCCGCAACGGGAGAGGCCACAACAGTGAGAGGCCCACGTACCGCCAAAAAAAAAAAAAAGCTGTTGGTTCTTATGGGTTGGGGTATGTATGAATGGCACAAAAATATTTGGGAGCATGTAACATTGCAAAAGTGACCCAGATTTTTTTCCTGATACTTTAGGTAGTGTGCTGCTATCTTATCCCCACTTGATCTCTGCAAAGAATAAAAATATTCTTCGTGTGCCAAATCTGTCCCCAGCTTCATCCTGAATTTGTAATTACATTAATAAATTTCAAAAAATGGTTACTGCTTAAAATCACTACAGCATGTTTCAAGGCACATTTTGAAAACAACAACAGGTGACTCAAATAACAATCTTAATCATACATTTTACATTTATGTGCTCTAGCTGTGAATTAAACATGTGAAAAAAAAAAAAGATGCGCTTTAGAGGTAAGTTTAGAGTTATCTGTTAATATCTAGGTACCTGGGTGAACTCTAGTATATTTCTGGCCTTTTCTGGGTCTCAGTTTCATCATCTGTAAAATAAAGGTCTATGAAGATGAATCCCTGACACATAGTAGGTACTCAGTAAACACTAGTTTCCTTTCTACCTAAATGCGTGACTACTCTCTGTTCTTTTCTAAGAGACTTTCTCAGTTCAAGTTTTTTCCCATCCACCACACCTGCTACATTCATGTCTGGTAGTTTTTTCTCCCATCTTCTCTTTGCCCACGCCTGTTCTTAGAAAAAATTTTGATATAATTTAAATTCAGGTCTGAAGATATCTGTGCTAATTATTTCTAGTAACTGTAGAATATCATATAAATGGTAATCTGAAGAAATGAGAGAGGATATTGGAGGATACTGTATACCTGCCTGAATTCAAAACATTTGCCTATATAGGTTAAGACCTTTCACTGGATACACTTTTAATAGGGAGAGATGCATACATACAATGAACAAATCTTTACAATAAAGGTAAGAACTCAGTCATTAGGCATGCAGCAGTGGCACTGATTGATTTTGTCCAAAGTAAGAATGAAAGGAGGAATGTGTGTCGATGTGCAGGATTGATGCTCAAAGGATATCATTTAAACAGTGTCTTGAAGGATGAAGATCTTTTCTAGCTTAGGAAGAAAAGAAAATGTCTCAATTAATTTACTTAAAAAGTATATTACTTTATTCCAACTTGTGCTTCCACCTGGAAACTCTGGTCTGAGAACATTGTGCAGTCTTTGTACTGAAGTCTTAATTGCCTTCAGTCCATAAAAGCTGACTTCCCACTATCAGCTAATAATTTATGAGTCATGACGCCATTCCTATCTTAAAGATAAATGAATCATCTAGAAAAAAAAAATGTGAAGTTAAATTGTCTTGAAATCATTTCATTGGATTTACTTTATGTTCTGGGAATCTTGAGACCAATAGATCTCAAAGGGAATTCATAAAAAATATGGCTAATTTGCTTTATGTATTTCCATTTAATTTTTTATATTTAAAAAATAGTACCATTTACTTTGGTGTTAAAATACTGATTCAAATCGTAACCAGATGAGTAAATGAAATATATGACAATTTTTGATATTATAATTAGTGGATTTATTGACATGGACAGATAGTCACAGTGAATGACAAATGCATAAAAAGGTTAGAGTAAAATACATATTTATGTATAGTAGCTACATGTACATATTATGCTATATATATATCATATAAAGTACAATCTGTTTATTTTTCTGGAAGCTTTTACACATATTTATATGAGAAAATCTTAAATACAGTGTTCATTGAATTTTACAAAGTGATCAACACATCAATGTAATGATCACCCAGTTTAAGATGTAAAGCATTAACATCAACCCAGAAGCAACTCTTATGGTCCTTTCCAGTCATTAACCCCAACAAAAATAACCACTATTAAACTATCAAGACTTTTACTACCATAGATTAATTGGGCCTGTTTTGGAAATTTATGTAAAGGGAATAATACTATATTTATTTTTATTTGTTTCTAGTTTATTTTAGTCAACATAATGTACGTTGTTGAATGTAAGAGTGATGTATGCCTTGTATATGATTTAGTTGAATGAATATTCTCCAATGAATATATGTTTTCTATAGTTGTGGATGGATACTTGAGTATTTTTTTTCCATTTTTGACTATTAAGAATAATGGTTCTATATACATTCTTTTTTTATTATGTAAGTTTCAGGTGTACAGCATTGTAATTTGACATCTGTGAACATGACAAAGTGATCACCACAAGTCCAGTTGCAATTCATCACCATGTAGTTGACCCCCTTCACCCATTCTGTCTACTCTCCAACTTCCTTCCCCTCTGGTAACCACTAATCTGTGCTCTGTAGCTATGAGTCTATCTTTGTTGTATTTTGTTTGTTCTTTTGTGTTTTCAGATTCCACATATGAATGATATCATATGGTATTTGTTTTTTTCTGTCTGACTTATTTCACTTAACATAATACCTTTAAGGTCTATCCCTGTTGTCACCAACAGCAGGATTCTATCCTTTTTTATAGCTAAGTAGTACTCCATTGCATATAGATACAACATATTTTTTTATTCATTTATCCATCTGTGGGTACTTAGGTTGTTTCCATATCTTGACTATTGTTAATAATATTGCAATGAATATTGGGGTGCATATATCTTTTTGAATAGTGTTTTCATGTTTTTCAGATAGATACCCTGAAGTGGAATAGCTGTGTCATATGCCAGTTCTATTCTAAATTTTCTGAGGTATCTCCATGCTGTTTATCATAGGGGCTGCACCAATTTACAGTCCCACCAACAGTGTAGAGCATTGCTTTTTCTCTACATACTCTCCAATATTTGTTATTTTTTTCTTTTCAATAATAGACATTCTAACAGGTGTAAAGTGACATCTCATTGTGGTTTTGATTTGCATTTCCCTAATAATTTTTTTAAAATTTTAATTATTTTTTATTTTTATGGCTGCATCAGGTCTTAGTTATGGCACGTGGTATCTTCACTGAGGCATGTGGGATCTTTCGTTGTGGTGTGCAGGCTTTTCTCTAGTTGTGGCATGCAGGTTTTCTCTTCTCTAGTTGTGGTGAGCAGGCTCCAGGATGCATGGGTTCTGTAGCCTGCTGCACATGGGCTCTCTAGTTGAGGCACATGAGCTCAGTAGTTGTGGCACGTGGGCCTAGTTGCCCCGTGGTATGTGGGATCTCAGTTCCCCAACCAGAGATTGAACCCGCATCCCCTGCATTGGACAGCAGATTCTCTACCACTGGACCACCAGGCATTTCCCTAATAATTAATGATGTTGAACATCTTTTCATGTGCCTGTTTGGCATCTGTATCTCTTCTTTGGGGAAGTGTCTACTCAGATCCTCTGCCCATTTTTTTTCTTTAATCAGGTTGTTGGTTTTTTGTTGTTGTTGACTTGTATGAGTTCCTCATATATTTTGAATATTAACTCCTTATCAGATATATGATTTACTAATATCTTCTCCCATTCAGTAGGTTTCATTTTTGTCTTGATGATGGTTTCCTTCACTGTGCAGAACTACACTGTGATGTAGTTCTATTTGTTTATTTTCGCTTTTGATTCCCTTGCCTTTGGGGTCAGATACATAGAAACATAGTTAAGATCAATGTCAGTGAGGTTACCCACCTATATTTTCTTCTGGGAATCTTATGGTTTCAGGTTTTACATTCAAGTCTGTAACCTATTTTGGGTTTTGTATATGGTATAAGATAGTGGTCTAGCATTATTCTTTTGCATGTGGCTGTCCAGTTTTCCTAACACCATTTATTGAAGGGACTATCCTTTCTCTATTGTATGGTCTGTGCCCTTTGCTGTAAATTAATTGTATCTATATATGTAGGTATATTTCTGGGTTCTAAATGCCATTCCATTGATCTGTGTGTCTGTTTTTGCCAGTACCATACTCTTTTGATTACTATAGCTTTGTAGTACAGTTTGAAATCAGGGCACATGATACCTCCAGCTTTGTTCTTTCTCAAAGTTGTTTTGATTAGTAAAGATATTTTGTGGTTCCATACCAAAGTTAGAATTATTTGTTCTAGTTCTGTGAAATATGCCATTGGAACTTTGATAAGGATAGCATTGAATCTGTATATTGCTTTGAGTAGTATGGACATTTTAACAATATTAATTCTTTCAGTCCATAAACACAAAATATCTTTTCCATTTATTTTTGTCTTCTTCAATTTCTTTCATCAGTGTCTTTTAGTTTTCAGTGTACTGTTCTTTCCCCTACTTGGTTAAATTTATTAATAGGTATTTTGTTCTTTCTGATGAAATTGTAAGTGGTATTATTTTCTTAATTTCTCTTTCTGATAGTTTGTTATTCGTGTATAGAAAAGCCACAGGTTTCTGTATATTGATTTCATATCCAGCAACTTTACTGAATTCATTTATTAGTTCTAGCAATTCTTTTTGTAGAGTCTTTAGCATTTTCTATACATAATTATCATGTCATCTGCAAATAGTGACAGTTTTAGTTTTTCCTTTCCAATGTTAATGTCTTTTATTTATTTTTCTTGCCTAATTTCTATAGCTAGAACTTCCAATACTATGTTGAATAAAAGTGATGATAGTGGGCATTTGCGTCTTGTTCCTAATCTTAAAAGAAAAGCTTTCAGCTTTTCAGCACTGAGTGTGATGTTAGTTGTGGGTTTGTCACATATGGCCTTTATTATGTTGGGGTACATTTATGTACCTTATAAAATGAGGTCCATTTTTACTTTGTTGAGAATTTTTAATCATAAGTGAATACTGAATTTTGTGAAATGCTTTTTCTGCATCTATTGAGATGAGCATAAGATTTTTATCCTTCATTTTGTTAATGTGATACATCATGTTGATTGATTTGTGGATGTTAAACCATCCTTGCATTTCTGGAATAAATCTCACTTGATCAAGGTGTATGTTCCTTTTAATGTATTACTAGATTAGGTTTGCTATTATTTTGCTGAGGATTTTTGCATCTTGGTACATCAAGGTTATTGGCCTGTAATTTTCTTTTTCCTTTTTTTATTTTTGGTGTCCTTGTCTGGTTTTGGTATCATGGTAATGTTGGCTTCATAAGATGTTTGGAAGGTTTCTATCCTCTTCAATTTTTTGGAAGAGTTTGAGAAAAATGGGTATTAAATCTTCTATACTTTTTTGATTTAATGGTTAAAAGAGTGAGATCTGAAGTCCTATTGCTTAACCTCAAATCCCAATTCCAAAACATATTAATTGTGTACTCTTGGACAAGTTATTCAGCTATATTTGCCTCAGTTTCTCCATCTGTAAAATGGGTAATTATGTCTACCTCATTGGTTAATCTGAGCATTTATTATGGTAAAGAATGCAAAGTCCCTGAAGCAATGCCTAACACAGGGTGAGAACTCAATATCTATATTTGTTTTTCATTTACTATTTTTTTTGCCTTGGATTGTTTGTATATTTTTAATGTTGCCATTTCTATATACAGCATTAAAATTTCTGTAGTACATTTTTGTCTACTCCACTTTCTTCAACTGTTCTGTGTTTTTTTTTAATTTTGCTGAAATATGTAGATGTGGAAGTCTTTCAGAATAAGTTTGTGGATAATAACTTTTTTTGATTCTTTAGTGTCTAACAATGCCTCTCTATTCAGTGCGATTGCATTTGAAGGTAGTTTGATTAGAGGTACATTTCTAAATTCTGATGAGCATTTTTCTTCAGAACTTTTTTGTCCTTTAGTTATTTACCTGGTGTTCTGTCTCAAGCTTGCTCCTTCTCCCAGAGCTCTGTGGCTCTTACCTTAGCACTCTCTTGGAGTGCCCCTATAGGCTCAGCTTGGGAGCCTCTTTCCTATGCAGATGTCTCAGCTCTTTGGGCTTCCACTTTCAATTGGGCCCATCCACGTGTTACACAGTAACGCAACTTTGACTTTCCACACTACTATGGATTTAGCTTTATATTTTTATATTTTCATGTTATTTCAGGCAAGGATAATATCTTGAACAGAAAATAAGATTGTTTTTGCACATAGTCCTTAACATTTTATTTATTTTATCCCTTATAATTTAATATTGGGAACAATGTGAGTTTATTCAGAGATCTGTGCTCACACTCTAGCTCTGCCTCTATAATAGCGGTATACCCACCACCAAGCAATAGATCCCCTTTTTAGTTCCAATATTCTCATCTCTAGTAAGGAACTAGTTATTGTAGGGTAGTAATAAATGTATAGAGAAAAGCAGTCAATTAATTCAATACCAACCATGTGTTCCTCTGTAAGTTTTGTGGGGAATGGGGCCAGGGTTGTATGACCAGGAAGCTTGGGATTCTAACTATTGCTAGCATGTCCTTTGTCGGTGAGTGACCTTGGGCATGCGATTCCAACTTTTTGAGGCCCAATTTCTCCTCGTTTTGAAAATAAGGGTTAGGGGCATTGTGTAAAACAATTAAAATCCTACAAAATCCTTAAAGAACCTTGTAGTCCCAGTAGCCTATGTTTCTAGGCTTAACTTGAGCTGGCACTATTTAGCTACTGCTGAGTTAAAGTGTATGTGTGTGTATGTTATGTGTCTGTGTGTGTTTGCTTTTATGTCTGTGTTATGTGTATAAGTGGGGGGCTCCTGAAGGAAAATTTATGTTTAGTGAAGACATTATTTTTGGTGTTGAAATTAAATGGTTCTTTTGGAATGAATTTAGCTTTGATCTATTTATTTATGTTGGCAGAGCTATCCAAAATGTACTAGGGAGAGGGGGATGCTGTTGAGTGGGTGTTTGAACAGACGCCGTTTTGCATATTTATCTGTCATCTCTTCTGGCCCTGGGGGAGCCTGAGGCTTCTGCCTTGCCTAGTTCCTCGGCTGGGCAAGTCCAGAGGCTGCCTCTTCCCTTCATTCTCTCTCTTTTTTCTCCCTTGGTATTCATTCACACTTTTTAAAATTAATTTTTATTGGAGTACAGTTGCTTTACAATGTTGTATTTGTCTCTGCTGTACAACAAAGTGAATCAGCTATACGTATACATATATCTGTTTTCATTCACATTTTGAGAGATTTTAAAAACTGATTTCAGAGGGAGTCTATGCAATACAGAGTTATTGTTTATATTTTGAATCATTTATGTTTCTTAAAGAATTATCATTGCTCTTTAAATAGATAATTTTAGAAATCTCCTTTGTACATCTCACTGGAGCGAAAAAGATTTTCTTACCTAGTAATTAATTACAGGGGAAAAGAGCATCCACCGCAGGTTTTATTACATTCTTTGCCATTAGGGATGGTCCCTGTACTGCTGTTGAAATCCCTTTCTGCACTGGGCCACTTTAGATATATCTTCATTTAATTCGTATTCTGAGCCCACGAATTCTGTACAGAAGCTTATATTTAATCTTTGAGTATATTTTACAGTGCCCTTCTTTTCCACTTCAATCTTCTGTAAATTTAATATTTTAAATTAAAAAAACACATTTATTAAGCACTAGACACTGGGCATAGTTGAAAAGACCAAATGTGTGCTTGCCCCTATGGAGCTTAGATATTAATAAAGACACATGAATAAAGAATTAGACACACATATGTGTATGTAGTTACAGATTCTGATAAGATTAACTAAGCAAAAGAACTGGCAGCTAGGAAAGAAATTAGCCTAGTTGGGGAATTACTTTGTTAAGAGTCAGGGAGTCAGGGAAGGTTCTTCTGGAAACAATATATAAAATGAGACCTAGAAGATGAAAAGAAGAGTAAGGTGAAGAGTTGGGATAGAATGTTCTGTTGGGAGAGATGTTATTTAAGCATTTAGGGCAGGACCATAATTCATCTCCTGGTCAATTAGTTCTAATATTTAGAAGAACACCCTGATAGGTCTCACTGGATCTTTTATTGGTTGAATACGGCTCAAATGGGGGAATGTGAAAGGATTAATCCTCAAAATTTACAAGCAGCTCACGCAGCTCAATATCAAAAAACCAAACAACCCAATCCAAAAATGGGCAGAAGACCTACTAAATAGACATTTCTCCAAAGAAGATATACAGATTACCAACAAACACATCAAAGGATGCTCAACATCACTAATCATTAGAGAAATGCAAATCAAAACTACAATGAGGTATCACCTCACACCAGTCAGAATGGCCATCATCAAAAAATCTACAAACAAGGCTGGAGAGGGTGTGGAGAAAAGGGGACCCTCTTGCACTGTTGGTGGGAATGTAAATTGATACAGCCACTATGGAAAACAGTATGGAGGTTCCTTAAAAAACTAAAAATAGAACTACCATATGACCCAGCAATCCCACTACTGGGCATATACCCTGAGAAAACCATAATTCAAAAAGAGTCATGTACCACAATGTTCATTGCAGCTCTATTTACAATAGCCAGGACATGGAAGCAACCTAAGTGTCCATCGACAGACGAATGGATAAAGAAGATGTGGCACATATATACAATGGAATATTACTCAGCCATAGAAAGAAATGAAATTGAGTTATTTGTAATGAGATGGATGGACCTAGAGTCTGTGATACAGAGTGAAGTAAGTCAGAAAGAGAAAAACAAATACCGTATGCTAACACATATATATGGACTCTAAAAAAAAAAAATGGTCCTGAAAAACCTAGGGCAGGACAGGAATAAAGATATAGATGTAGAGAATGGACTTGAGGATATGGGGAGGGGGAAGGGTAAACTGGGACGAAGTGAGAGAGTGGCATGGACATATATACACTACCAAATGTAAAATAGATAGCTAGTGGGAAGTAGCCTCATAGCACAGGGAAATCAGCTCGGTGCTTTGTGACCACCTAGAGGGGTGGGGTAGAGAGGGTGGAAGGGAGACGCAAGGAGGAGATATGGGGATATATGTCTATGTATAGCTGATTCACTTTGTTATAAAGTAGAAACTAACAACCATTGTAAAACAATTATACTCCAATAAAGATGTTTTAAAAAAAAACTTTTTAGTCACCTTACAGAAGAAAATAGTTCATTAAAAAAAAAAAAGCAACAAAGCATAGTTGCTCTACATGGCAACGTAAGAGTTTGAGATTATGAAATGAGGATAGAGGTGAGGATAAAGGAAAGGTATGGAAGAGAAATATGTGAGGAGGGCCTGCAGATGAGGCACCTATCAATAACAAAGCTAGAAGCATAGAGAATGATACATGGAGAAATTTCTAGTGGAGGAAATAGTCCATAATTTTGCAGACACAGTGATGATTGATGTTGAATGTAAAATTGTTTTTTGCCCTTTGATGTAATTATTCTCTTACATATATCAATGTTCTATAAAATCTGACAAACACATTAGCCTTAGGCTTCGTGGTACTTCACGAAAAATGAAAGAAGTTAGTCTCAACAAGCTTCCTGAGGCAACTGCAGGAGCCACGTAAGAGGTGAGGCTCAGACTGCCACATGGATGGCATAGGAGCAATTTAAAGGCTCACCACCAAGTATTTAATTGGATAAAAACAGAGGATATTTATTTGTATACTCAAGAAAAAGGTGATCCTGGAAACCTGGAGAATTGGGAATATCTAGACCAGTGGTTCTCAGGTGGGAGTGATTTTTTTCTCCAGGAAACATTTGACAATGTCTGCAGACAATTTTAGTTACCATCAATTGGGGTGGGGGGGGTGGGAGCTCGTGGGATTTAGTGGGTATAGGCCAGGGATGCTGCTACACATCCTACAATGCACAGGAAAACCTCCTCCCCGCTGCCCATCCACACGAAACATTATCTGTCCCAAAATGTCAACAGTGCTGACGCTGAGAAACCCTGATCTAAACTGAAGGCATTTTGTCATTCTTATCTCCTAATCCTGTTAAAAATATTGGTTAAAAAATTAGTCATAAAGAATTTATATAAGCTCTATGTTAGATCAATCTGTGATACAATTTACCTTCCACGGTATCTAAACAAAACCATGTATAAACTCACAATTTTCTTGCAGTCAGAACCAAGGTTATAACAGATATACCAGGTTGGTACTAGTAGGCCTAGACAAGAGAGCATGGAAAGTAAATAAAATCCATTCCTGCATACAGAAATTATTTCAAAATGGCAGTTTCATTGATCCACATAGACCAAAAGAAATGACATAAATTGAATTTTGAAGAAGGAGCATGCATGAGATCTGTGCAGAAGGGCGTGGAGGCACATGGCATTTGTCTTATAAAGGAGGGTCTGTGGTATGTACACTGGATGAGGGAAAAGGAAAGAAGAGACTCTAGTGAGGAATCTATGGTGGTAGGCTTGGTGAACCTTGATCAAAGTTCTGCTAATATGAAGAAGAATCTGGAACAATGCTGGTGTTCTTATAACATTTCTTGAATGGATAACTAAGTAGAGTGGATATGACTTGATGATAAACAGGGCGAGGGGCAGTAAGAAAAATCTAAGATGATTCTGAAATAGAGCACTGGATGAATGACTGTGTCTAGGATTCATATATGAAGGAGCAGATTTGCAAGAAGGATGTGGAAGATTAGTTGGGGGTCTGGAGTTCAAGAGAGAGTCCCAGGTTAGTACTAGAGATTGGGAAGCATTTACATAACAGATAATGACTTAGAAGTGCACTAGATAGCTATTTTACTGACATTCCAGTTTACCCGACAGAAACATCAAGTTAACCTGCCAGTACATTCAGGTGCAATGGCAAGACCATTTAGTATTACCTCAGATGTTTTAACAAGTATTGAATACAAACAAAACCCACTCTCCTTGGAAGCAGGTGCCTTGGAAGTGCAACACACTTGTTATGACAGTGCGGCCAATACTCACATTTTTAGATTTCCTCTTTAGGAATTACCTAGAACATTTACAGATCTTCTCTAGGAAAATCATCTTTTCAGAAATGCATTTAAATACATATGCTTTTTGAAAATTACAAGATAAAAGTAATAACAATAACAACTAATATTGAGTACATACTATGTGCAGCAAGCACTGTAGTAAGAGCTTAATGAACATTATAATATTTAGTCTTCATAATCACCCAATAAGCTAAATATATTTAATATTTTTTAGTTGAAGAAACAGGCTTGGAGGAGTTAAAATAATTTGCCCAGGGCCACAGGGGTCTGCCTGACTCTCCAAGCAAGTCTTTTGGATAGCTTGAATAATAATAATTTGATCTTAAAATATAAGTATAGAATAATAAAACTCATTTCTAAGATATCCCTGGAGAATCTCCATCCTCCTCAATAAGGGGAATTCTCAAGGCCACTGAAGTGTGTATAGCCTATTAAAAGATTATTTTGAGGAATAATCTCCAATTAGGTTACATTTTGTTTGTTTGGGTAGTGTTTGATGAATAATTTTAATTATTTTACTGTCACCTATTTCGTTCAAATTGTAGGATAAAAAACAAAACTGAATTATGACTTCTACTCATTTGGAATTTAGTCACAAACCACTTTTATTCTTTTGTTTCCAGATTTGTTCCTTTTGTCTTCTCTAGATAACGTCCTGAGGCAAGTGACTGACTTTTTAATCCTTTCACATCACAGAATCTTGCAGAGGACTTTCTATAGAAGAGATTCAATTAAAATTTGAGGTGAATCAAGTTAACATATTCAGTATTTTCAAACATAAAGAAAAACATACATGTATACACACACACACGCATGCATGCTCGCACACATGCACACTAAGAATGAATTCATATACCTTTGGTATACTCCAAGTTCTTACCATAAGTAAACTTTCCAAAAGTCGCCCAAGAAATTATTTACAAAGGCTGGTAACATAATAAATATTAATTATTAAAGCGAATAGCTTCTAAAATTTGTAATTCCATTAAAAGTACATATACAGAATATCTTTAGGTCCTAATTTGATGTCCAGCTGCTAATGTCTTGCTTTGTGCTGGGTATGATAGAGGAAACGGTATGGATATGATCTGAATATAATATGATATGAGTTATATGATACGATGGAGGAAACAATATGGATACGATCTGAATATGATATGTGTTATACGATATGATAGAGGAAACGATATGGATATGATCTGAATATTATATGATATGAGTTATACGATATGATAGAGGAAACGATATGGAGATGGATATGATAGAGGAGGAAGTTCATCTCTACTTTTTTTTTTCTTGCCTTAGAGAGGGGTAGTTATATGAAGAGGGAAGGAGAAGAATATAAGTTAAAACAAAACAACTCTAACCCCTCCCCTGCAAAATAAAACCTCCAAGACCAATTTCCCTCAGTAATATCTTTTCTGTGGTTAAATTCATGAAAGGAGAGATACTTAGTACACACAGTGTCTGAAGAGTCAAGCTATTTTTTTTCAATTCTTGAAAATATCTGTGGCCATTTCTATGATCAATTATCAAAATGTGCATAAGTCTTTGTTTTTTAGGTGATTTTGTGAGCATTTAAGGAAGAAGGTCAACAGATGCTAAAAGCTCACTAGGAGATTATCTAGTTCAATATTTATTTTTACTGGATATATTAGCTATTAATTACCTTACTTTCTAATGTGTGAAAGCATGATTAAGAATGTTATGGAGTCACCTCTTGGAATTAAGTCGTGCTCTACAAGAGTCAATACATAGACTGACTTTTTATCACGGACCCACATTCCATCATCTTTTAAAGATACTACTACAATTCTGAGCTCTGTTTAGGGAGAAGCAATATAAATACTTATATTAGCACATTAGCTAATATATTGTTGACTTTTTCTATATGACCCTGACCACAGGGCCTCATCATTCACTGTAATTCAGTTGAATATAACCTAGTTGATTATGGAATGGAATGTTTGTTCTCCTTATTGTTATTGATCTTTCATAACTGGAAGAGACATTATCTGTGTTTTTTAAAGATTGTTTAATATATATTTACAATATTGATTATAGCTGAAAATTGTTTATACAATATGTCACAAAGGTAATTAAATAAAAACTATGCATATTCAGTATATAAAAGTAGCTATTCATATTATTGCAGTATGGAAGTAGCAGTATTTCTGAGAGTTTAATATATGTTTGCCTTAAAGTACAAACATTAGATATCAGAAAAACCAGATTCAGAATCATTGGTTAATACTCTTTAAAATGTATAGTTTCTTAGGCACTGTGGCTAGTATAATTTTTGTAAAATACCCTAGAGTCAGACAAAGCCAGGATGTCACTCAAAATCCAATAGGAACTAATTTTAAATATACATAAAATCTGTGGTGCTGCCAGACCAGAAAAAAGAAGCAGAGAATATGGAATTCCATCTACATAGTTCAGATGGTAAAATACAAAATTCGGAGGCATTGCATGAACTATTCAGGGGCATGTCATTTTGGTGCCTTCAGAGACAGATCTGAAGAAAATACAGTGTCTTAAGAGAGCCAAAGAAATGCAAAATCAGAAGAAGGTTAAAGTTAAATGAGTATGTAGATAACTGAAGTCCAGTGGACAAATACAAATGTGTAACTTGGATTTAGGGAATGAGGGTTGTAAAACCACACACCTTTGTAACTTTGTAACTAGTGAGTATTTAAGTATTTTCCAGTTTTGTCTTGGGAGAAAAAAAGAAAAGAAAAAAAAGGGAATGAAACTCACTTTCCTGCCAAATCTTTCTTTATATACAGCCTCATTTTTCAGACATGAAAATTCTAGTTTGCTTGGGAAAGCGTACTGGCCACTTTATTGGGTAAATGTGTTTTATCAAAGCTTAATATGATAAAGCAAATCACACATCCAGTATGAATACTTTTATGTTAAGGAAAAAAAATCTGTGTACTTTTGGTAAATTAAAGTGCTTGTACTGTTCATTTTTGTTATAGTATCTAACTTGTAATTTCAATTTAAAATGTTTAAGGAAGAAATTAATTATAGGTTGAGATTTTAATTTGAAAATAAGAATATAAGTCTACTGTTTGAGAACAACATGAGAATAATTTTGAGTTTAATATTTACTATAAAGTACAATTTATTAGGTGTAAAAGAAATACTTAAGAATTTGTGAGAGTTTTGTTTGTTAGAAGAGTTTTTGCCACCCTTTTCCATTTTGTGCACATATAGACACAAGGCCTCCAGGCATTCAAGATCCCACCCAGCCATCCCGAGGTCAGAGGAAATAAATAAGCTTTGTAATCCCTGCACAGCACACCAATATGCTTTCACATCTGCATTGAGAATGCTCTCAGTGAGATAGTTAAGTTATGGATAAAAACTGAATATTTAAAATTATAAATGTAGATTAAGTGTTTTGGTTAGATACAGTTATAAATTAGGCAAAATACTGATCAAAGGCCATCTTTAAAGTGATTGTTACATGTTAACTGGATTCATAATTAGAGAAAAAGATTGTAAATTGACTTGAAAAGTTTAATGGGTAACTTAGGTGGCAGATTAGGGATCAAAAGTACTTTCCTGCCTGAAATAACTAAAAAACCAGGCAAGCAATGTGAAACAACAGTTTTAAAGAAATTGATCATTAGGCAATGAAGGACAGTGAGCCCTGAGACGAGAAACAAATGAGGTGAGCCTTTTGATTACCCCAGCCTACTTCCAGGAGACAGTTTCCAGGTTGTATCATGGAAAGTACATTCCAGACTTTTTCTTGGGTTGAGGAGACATAACTGGGAGTCCAGGGAGGCCAAAGCAGCTACATTTTGCAGAGCAGAATACCAGAGAAAGGAGAGCTCCCTGGAGGAACAACCAGAACCCTGAGAGGTACTCCCTGGAGTTTTCAGCTGAGGTCTGATCAGCACACATGTGTGCAGAAACTCTTCAAGGCTGAGGAAGAAACATCTGAAAAGATTAGAGGAAATATTACTTGGAACTCACACAGGGTCTCGAACAGTACTAGTCCCAATAGCCAGAGTGGAAAGCTTTGCAAATCACAGGACATGGGGTAGATCACTAAGACGGTTCTTACATGAGTAGTGGGGAAAAATTCACCCTAGACTATACCCTGATCCTGCCAAACCTTACGCAGATCTAAAAGGATCAGAACTGCTTTCAGGTTACCTAGTGGTTTGCCATAACAAAGCTCAAGAATTGTATTGGAATACAAACATATTAAACATTCCCCAAGGTAAAATGTACAATTTCTGGTATCTGATCAAAAGTCACCACACATGCAAATAAGCAGGAAAATACTAACCATGATGAGAAGAAAACTCAATCAAAACTTATCCAGAATGGCATAGATAAACTATTAGGTAAGGAACAAGAAAACAATTTACAAAAATTAAATTGATTCCTGATAAAAACCCTCAACGAATTAGAAATTGAAGAAAATCTTCTTATTTTGATAAGGGATATATTTGAAAAATCTACAATTAATAACCTATTTTTTTAATGTACAGAAACTTTGAACTGATATTTCAGTAAAGATGAGATGCAGTTGTCAAATAAGTGCATGAAAGTCTCCACATTAGTAGTCAGAGTGAATTGCAAATTGAAAGCACAATGAGAAACTTCTACATGCTTATTGGAATTAAAACTAGTCTAAAATTAAAAAGATTGACCATACCAAGCATTGGTAAGGATATGAGGCAGAGGGACCCTTGCATACTAAGTGGGGATGTGAAATGGTACAACCACTTTGGAAAACAATTTGTCATTTTCATAAAAATATTAAACATATCCTATTTACCACATGACTGCTGTTACCACTTTTACGTATTTCTGCAAAAGAAATGAAAGCATATGTACATGCAAAGACTTGTACAAAAATGTTTATATCAGCTTAATTGGTAATAACCAAAATCTGGGAACAATCCGAAAGTCCATCAATAGGCAAATGCATAAACCGATTGTGGTATATTCAGACAATGTAGTAATACTACTCAGCAATAAAAAGGAACGAACTATTAATATATACATAACATGAATGAATCTCAAGATAATTATTCTGAATGAAAAAAGCCAAATAGGGCTTCCCTGGTGGCGCAGTGGTTGGGAGTCCACCTGCCCATTCAGGGGACACGGGTTCGTGCCCAGGTCCGGGAAGATCCCACATGCCGCGGAGCGGCTGGGCCCGTGAACCATGGCCGCTGGGCCTGCGCGTCCGGAGCCTGTGCTCCGCAGCGGGAGAGGTCACAGCAGTGAGAGGCCGCGTACCGCAAAAAAAAAAAAAAAAAGAAAAAAGCCAAATATTTCTCCCTTTAAAAAACAAAAACTCCAAGAACCTGTTCCATATATCATTCCATTCATATAAAATTCTACAAATGTAACTAATATCTAGTCACTGAAAGCAAATCAGTAATTGCCTAGAATGGGAGGTAAGGTGTAGAGAGGGGGGGAAAAGGAGAATTACAAATGTGAATGGGAAATTTTGGGGGGGTGATGAATGTATTATTATCTTGATTGTGGTGATAGCTACATGGGAGTACTTATCAAATATACAATTTAAACATACGGAATTTATTACATGTCAATTATATTTCAGTAAAGCTATGTAGAAAGTCAAGAGAAATCTGCATTTCTGAATTCATTACTTTAATAAATTGAGTTTTAATTATAAAAATATTTGTAAATTCTTCTCTATAAATAAAAGCTCTCAAGTGCATTAAAAAAAATTGATGCTGTCAGATGTAAACCAGCCTAATTAAAACTCTTGGTTGTGGGGTTCAGAAATTTCTACAATTTTAATAACAGTCCCAGTTGAGTCTTATGCACATAAGCTTTGAGAATCATGCCTTAAAATGGTCAGAAACCTTACAGATTTTACATTTGGCACAAATCATTGAGCATCTTTTAATTCCCTGAACAATTTCATAATTTTAGCTTAGAAGTTTTCCAAAGGATGAAAAATAATTGAATTGTTTGGCCAGGAAGATGATAAAATGTATTCAAGGATAACTAAGCCATAAACTTGCTTGTTATTTTATACAATTATACATGCTGGAAAAACATTAGAAACAATTACATAAGAAACCCACCATTGGGGTTCTGTGTGGCAAATATCACTCTGGAGTGGTGTGGAAGTATTACTTTTGGAGTTTCTCTCATTAATACACGAGGGTATAGTAGAAAGGGAAATGGTTAGGAGCAGAGAAGATACATAGGCTGTCTCCTTTGTATTTCTGCTTACCAATTGAATGCCCTTGAGAAGAACAGGGGGGTGAAGTGTTTGAAAAGAGGAATTTGGGGGAGAGATGTTAGTGGAGGATACAGAGAAGTGTCAAGAGGAGAGCAATGAGAACAGGATATCACAGTGCCAAAAGAGGAGTCTTGTTGAATGTATAAGGAGCACTGGTATGTGGTTATAATAGGATTTATTGTGTATATAGTTTTCTTTTTTTTTCTGCCAGGAAAACTGACTGAATCATAATTATCTCAGTAACTTGGGAGATTCTTACTTTTGAAGTTAATAAAATAATTCTCATCATTATGTACGTTTTTATTTTTTATTATTTTTTTAATGAATCTAGGATGGCAAGAACATTCTCTTTAGTGGGATTCTGATGGTTATTAATGCTCAGTATTCCTCATTGCCTAGGTCTGAATGGGATGTACATCATTTTCCTAAACCACAGAGCTGTCTCTCAAAGTCCTGATTTTCATTCAGAGTGGTAACTGGCAGGACGTGGATTCTGGAATTGTTTACAGATTCTCTCTGTTGAATAATTGTTATTGAATATGTAGTAGGGACTTTGCAATCAGGCTAATTCAATGAAGGGTGTTTCTTTCTTCTGAAATGGGATTAAAGCTTGTAAGAATTCATTAATGTAATGCATGTAAAGCACTTCACCACTGCTTGGAACATAGTGATTGTCTAATAACTATTAGCTATTAGAAATAGTATGGAGGCAACATGGCATAGTTGAAAGTCACTAAATTATGAAGCTGGAGACCAAAATGCTAACAGCCTAAGTACAGACATTTGGGAAAATTTATCCCACTCAGGGTTTCTTTACTTAATCTATCAAATGGATTAATATAATCTCTGACTAGGAACTAGATCAAATGGACATGTTGAGGTCCTTTCCAGGAGTAGGTTCTGTTCTACCAAAAGAGGACCCCAAATAACAAAATGAAACGTCCTGAGGGATTAGATAGAGACATACTTGGAAAAGCTACATGAAGACGACATTCACAAGATACATCTTAGAGGTGTTGATTCTGTTGATGCTACTGAGTTGCGATTTGCTGCTTGTCCCCCCAATAATTCCCTTTTGAAACATTTTGTAATAAGACAGTGTCACCATAGAGGTCAATAGAATGAGCAACACTTCGTTGTGCAAGGAGCTGAAAGAAGAAAAGTAATGAGTTGAGGAGAACTGCTAAACAGATTGAGTACCAAGGTTGCTGATCCATTCCTGATTCCAATTAACCTTAATTTGTCTAGAGGCTCAGCAACACCAAATGAATATAACTGGCCAATTAGCAGACCAGAAACATGAGTTCAGCTCACCAAAGGCTGTTTATCACTGGACATGATGAGGGCTCACCTGCTAATTCTATGGTGTCAGGGCACGGCTCTGTCTTGTAGAGCTCCTTAACTTGGGAGTTATAGAATGTACACATTCTGAGATACTGAGTGTAGGGATTGCAGGAGGAACGACCTGCACTTCCTCGGGAGATTTTATTAGTAAGTACAACTGCAGCTACTTACAAGCAAATATTAATAAGACTACCGCTTAAGCCCATGAGGTTTAGACTATGATTCTTTGCCACATACAGTTCTTAGAAGGGACTCAGTGTTCAACAAATGCTAATGAATATGCTTCTTTCATTTTTAAACTTTACCAAGTATTTCCTTAGTGCATATCCATTGCTCTTGCCAAAAATCCTTTCTACCTACTAGGGTAAAAATATGATATATTGTATTTTAAACAGGATTTTTGAAACACAGACCCACAGACTTGTTGAAGGTAACATCATTTCCTTCCTGGACAGCCATCATCTGACGTCTTGTTTAAAGGTGAAACCCTTTGGTCACTATCAGAAGAAACTGCAATAAAATCTATCTCATGTCATTACTGGTTAATAAATTTGAATTTACCATGTCCAAAATTATTTATACAAATTCCCTAATAGGCAGAAATAGCAACATGCTGTTGATTCTTTATGAAAATTATGCAGAAAGTGGACTTGGGCTCTTATTAGGACAGGAGGCGACCTGGTGAGGTCTTAAAATGAGGCCGGGAAGCAGCAACTAATTTCAGCTCTGATAATAACTTGATTGTGGCCTCAGGCCACTCATTTAAATTCAGGAAGCCTCCAGTTTTGTCATGGTGATAATAATGTATGTCTACTTCCCACATGTGTTGTGGAGATTAATTATTTAATGTTTGCCAAGTGCTTTGAAGATGAAGACTAAAGACTAGATGCTAAGTTTATTACTTGGAATAGGATATATCAGGAAACTGCATTCTTTATCAACTGTGAGCGCTGGTGTGCAGAAAGGGGAGTTTGAAGGGAGACCAGGTGAAAGTGTGAAAGAATTGAAGATGAAACAGCCACTTCTCAATGAATCAGGATTTCTTTTTCTGCCCTCTACTTTTGAAGAAATGTGTTTGACAGCCAAGCACAACAGGAATGTATTTAAAAGTTTGTCTAGAAAATATCTCCAGCACCAAAGCAGTGTCAGTTTGATTTTCTACCATACCTACATTAACTGCACAATGAGAGTTCATTGTCTAAATAATAGCTCTTAGGCAACAAGAATTTCCCACCACAAAGAATTTACTGTTTTATGTTGAATCTACTTTTGAAGTAAGAATTTGGACACATTAAAATTGTTGGTTTGAACATAGTTTTAAATTAAGCAACAAATAATATTATGATTTCTGAAAGTGGTAGAAACCAAAAGGATTTTCTAGCTAAGTATAATGAAACAGAAAATCATAAAGATCATTTCAATCTCTCATGTCCATCTATTTCTTAAGCATTTAAGTGTGCAAAGAGTTTACTCTAATTAATAGATGAGTGTTCATGAAATCTCTATTCTATTGGAAGGATTCTATGGAGGCAAATGTAAGGTTAGCAATTGTTCAGGCTAAAGCAGCACTGTGTTTTAGCTATCATGAGTCGATAGCCACAGACTGAGTGACCAAACCCTTTAAAAATTTTAATTTCTTATACTTGTGAGTTTTGGACCGCTATTAGAAAAATCATAGAAATATGGAAAAATAATGTTGCAATTTTCCATCTTGCAAATGAAGAAACCAAGGCCCTGAGGTTGAAATGACTATACCAAGTTTCCATTGATAGTTGATAGCTGAACAAATACCCTAATATGTATACTTTTTTCCTCCACATTGAATCCAATGAATGAATTACATTCTAATAATTAAAAATAACAAAAATATGATAGAAAAAATTTACATTATATATGTGTATGCCTCCCAGGTGATGATCTTTGTTCAAGGGGAACACAATGTGGTTTTGCCAAACCATTTTTCATAGAAAGTTGAACACATTCTGTTCTTCTACAGAAGTTTCCAGTACCTGAATCCCAAGAACTGAAAATGAAGACACCTTGTGATGTTTACAGGCCCAGGTGGTGCTTTTAAGATATTTGGCTCCTATACTTACTCTGCTAAAACTTTTATATATCATTTAACCCCCAAATGCCCTATGAAGTAGGTACTATTTTCTCCCCAAATGACTTGCACAAGATCATAAACAAGCATGAGAGGTATAATTTTAAGTTATAAATTTAAATTTATAAATTTAGATAAATTACAGCTTTCTGACTCTAAACTATTTGATGTGGAATTAATTGAGATTAATCAATTTAAATTAATTGAAACTAAATGTCAGCAACTGAAAAAGGAGAGGTGTAAAGGGGAATATGAGCAATGATAACCAATCACTAGATTCTGTCAATCAGTTCACACTTCTATGTGTGCCTAAAATATCAATAAACTACAAATAAAAATAAGGTTATATATTTGAAAATCCATAAGATTTTGTTCTATTTTTACTCTCATGACTTCCAAAGCATCTCTTCAGGTACACTTAAGTATGAACACACCAAATTATAATTTATATACAATTCTAATTATACTTTGGACCTTGATTGAATTGGACCCTCAGCATTTAGTCACTCAGCTCATCTTTGCACCTTCTTTTTTCATTTCCTAGTTCTACATTGCTGTCTTCTGTGGTGTGCCTTTAAGTGATACCATGGTTGTATTGGGCTTGATATTTTAATTCACATGCTTAGCCTCTTTGTCTGGATCTACTCAAAGTTCAGTCTTATAGGGAGGAAATTTCAGCGCAACGTTTGTGACTCCTCTATTTCTTTTTAGCTAAAGCATGGTCTTTAGAAAGCTGTTTCTTTCAAGTGTGTATTTTCATATTTATTTTCCACTATGAGAAAGAATGACTTTTCTGAAGTCATGTGGTGAGAACAAGGCTCATATACCCCTTTCTCGCTTTTGGCCAAAAGAGAAAAATCTTCCTGTTTGAGGGTCACCTGAAAATATCTCCCTAACTTTATGTTCACTTTCCATATTTTTCTATATTCTCCTGGATGTCACAACCTTGAATTTAGAAATTTTCTGTTTCACACCAAATTATGTGTTTCTAATAAAAGAATACAGGAAAGGAATATGGCAGAACAATGAAAATATTTTAGAGAACAGTTCTTTGAATTATTTGTTTGGCCCAATTGCTTTTAAATTATAAAGTTATAGAATAATAGACACAGCTATACTGTTTATGGCATATTTCCACTCTGTGTTATAGTAATGACGATAATACTCCAGTTAATAATTGTACTATTATTTTAGATTAACTAAAAATTTAAACATATGCTATATCATTTACTCTTTACAGTAATCATTTGGGTTTAGGATTCTTTACATTTAATAATAACAATAAAAAGAAAGGTTCAAAAATCATAGCTGTTGGTATATAAACATAATGTTCATAATGGTGATAACGATGATTACAATAGTAATTTGAGTGCAATGTTCCAGTCCACAGCTCAGTTAATTCTAACAATTATATGACAGAAATTTATCACTGTTCATTTTACAGTGGAATAAATGAAGTTCTGAATGTCAAAGCTCACACAATTGTTAATTCATAGAGCTGGATTTAAATGCAGGTCTCTCTGAAATGGTATGGAAGTTACACCCACATTTCAGACTGCAAGTTTTTACACTATCCACCACACTGTTCTGTATTTTCTGTTTATACCACAAACATTATGTGATTTATTGACTCTACTGTGAGTCATCTTTTATGTGTATTCATCTCCTCTTTCAAATGAGACTGTTCACCTTTGTATCTTCACAGTTCCTAAGGTGTTATCATTAACAGTATTAACAAATATGATTCTAGACACTTTGGGAAAATCCAGTGGAAGCAAAGATCTTATCATCTTGTAATAGAAATAAACCGTTATACACTTAGCTGAAATCAAGGTAAAGGTAAAGATACGATAATATTAGCTGAAGCCACTATCACTACAAATACCATGTAATGCATTTTGTGATGTTTAATTTTATGTGTCAACTTGACTGGGCCGCAGAATTCCCAGATGTTTCATCAAACTTTATTCTGGGCATGTCTGTGAAGATGTTGGTGAATGACATTAATATTTGAATCAGTAGGTTGAGCATTGCTTTCCCCAATGAGGGTGGCCCTATCCAATCAGTTGAAGGCCTGAATAGGACAAAAAGGCCAACTGTTCCATGAGCAGGAGGAAATACCTGACTTCAGAGCTGAGACATCAGTCTTCTCCTGGCTTTGGACTCAACTGAAAATTCAGTTTTTCTTGGGTCTTGAACCTGCTGGTATTTAGACTTCAACTCACACCTTCAGTTCTCCTGGTACTGAGGCCTTGGTACTCAGACTGGAACTACACATTGGCTCTCCTAGATTTCTAACTTTCCTAGCACAGGTCTTGGGATTTCTCAGCCTCCATAATCATGTGAGCCAATCCCTTATAATAAATCTCTTTATATATACATAAAATATATAAATTTATAGACATATATAAACACACATGCATGTATAACAGAACCTATTGGCTGTGTGTCTAGAGAACCCTAACTAATGCAGATTCCTTCAACAAACATTAATTAAGCATTAACTCTGTTCACCTACTGCCTTAAACATATCTCCTGAGTGTGTGCTGTGTGTAGGATTTGTGTTAGGTTCTAGAGAAAAAATCCAAGTAAAAGCCATCCTCTCTGCTTTCAAAGGATATTATAGACAAAGTCAAGGGCACAGAACATACACATAAAATATAAGGAACCCCCTGTAGCACATGCTGAATGTCCAACAAGTAAAGCCTGCAGTAAATACTATTAGAATCTTGAGGAGATATTGCTCGCTTCGTGGATAGGGCGGCCATCCATCCCAGTTTAGCAGGGACAGTCCAGTTTATGCCTTTGTCTCAGCCCTACTAATTATTGCCGCATTTCACTCTCAACGTTGTTCCAGTTAAACAATAAACTATAAGGTCACCTTACTCACAGATGGGATAGAAGGAAAGCTTTCTTTAAAAGGTAAATTGTGGACCATGTCTTAAAAAAAGTAACAGACATGAATCATAGATCCGGCGTTGTGAAATGTGTCTTTTATCATTTCCTTAAATTTCCAGCCATCGATTGCTTCAATCCCACTGTCCACCTTCATTCTAGAAAGTCCTATGAGAAAATAAGACATATTTTACAGGAAGGGAACAGAATGTTTCACTGATGTCTCCGCTCTCCTTCTCCAGGAGGATGGCAGGCAGTTCCAGTTCAGCATCACTGTGCCAGTGTGTGTGGTAGGGAGGCATGGGGTGCCATAAGCTCCTTCATTTTTACAGCTGCTAAAGCAATTACTAGCTAGGAATTAATGTTAACCAGAGCAAATTAGGTAAAAAGTCACTTCCATTCACTCAGAATAATTGCCTGCTAAATTAAAATTGGCTCACATTTGAGGAAATAATGTAAAAATGTCTTCAGTGGACATATTTGAGTGCTTGTATTTGATGAACAAGGGAAGCATTTGGGGAATGCTAATATAACATTTAAATATGTTTTACATGAAAATCACGTTCAACTTTTCAGAGCAAGATAAAGATGCAACCCTTGGCAAATAATGCCACACCCTCTGCTAGAACTTCTGCCTTAGTGTTCAGCAGAAGCAGACTTTTCAGAATAAAAAGAAGCAGTGGTCAAAGGTGCAAGTTTCATAAGGGGAAGTGATGTATTGTAGTCTTTATGATGACATTTATATAAATTAAAAATTTAGATTATATGGTTTCACAGTGAAAGGTCCACACTGTCTCCCAGATCGGTAGATGTCTGTTTTTGAATGTGAACACTTTAGAACAAATGCCATACCATATTTATCTTGGTATCTCTCATTACATAATTGAGTGCCTGCTATATACTAGGTAGTTAAAAGCTGTTGGTTGAATTACCTTGACTGCACTATGCATTTTTTAAATTACTAAACTATGCACAAAAGTAGGTATATGTGATGACTGAGCTCTAAACTAAATTCCTAAGAATTTTCTATGCATATATTTGATATTGGGGCATGTGAATTATACTTTTGAATCATATACTTACTTATCATATACTTACGATTACCAAATGCACACCCAGAAGTGAATTAGGACACATTTAGCAGAATTATTAAAGACTAATTAATGGAAAGTAAGTCACTGGGAAAGTTCTTAGCACTTTAAAGAGTTCTGCCGTTGAAGCCCTAGGACAATCCTGATCTTAAGTGGTTGTATGGTCCTATCAAGAATGACAGCATTTCTGGATGTTTGTAAATTTTGCTTGCCTATCAATGCCTGAATCAGTCAGTCTAAAGATTACTTATTAACACTTTTAAAAAAATCACAGCATGTTTTAATAACGATGAGTGGATTCACAGGCAAAAGTCTTAGGTTAAAGTCCCAGTTCTGCCATTGATATGCTGTGTGAGCTTAGTCATATAATTTAACCTCTCTGAACCTCAGTGTGCACCTCCAATATGTCACTGAGGTTGAGGGTTGCTCTATGGATCTCTATATCCTGCACAAATAATAAGTCCAGAAATTTCAGGAATATGGACACTGAGTGATCAGACGGAAACAGCATCTGTGACATCTTTCAGTAATGTATGGTTGAAGAAAATGAAACAGATGTACTGTTCAAATATTTAAATGACAATTCATATTTTAAAGTGATTTGAAAAGATTGGAATGCAATTTTTATAATAACAGTCTTTTAGTTTTTAACCTTTGTTAAATTAGAAATCCAGAAATGTAAAAAAGATTACAGAAAGGAACGAATAAGACTTAGAGGAAGAAGTTGGAGGCTAAAAATCTAGAGTAATTTACTTGTCTATAGTAAGAGGATAAACTAAATGATAGCCATGGATTAATTTGAAAATCTTTTCCTAGGATGAACCTGCAGATTGAATTATTGAACACCTAGTTTGGCAGTATATTTTTTAGATTAATTTTTATTGGGGTATAGTTGATCTACAATGTTGTATTAGCTTCTACTGCACAGCAAAATGAATCAGCCATACATATACATATATCCCCTCAGTTTTGGATTTCCCTCCCCATTTAGGACACCACAGTGCCTTAAGTAGAGTTCCCTGTGCTATACAGTATGTTTCCCTCAGTTGTCTGTTTTATACATTGGCAGTATATTATGAAGAAATACAGCAGAGAATTGACAAACATGCACATCACTTTGTGCTGTCATGGCACATTATATAACAGTAACTCTTGGCCTTTTTTTGGATAAAAAAACTTTTTTAAGACTATGATCAAAGTTACTAACCGGTACATTAATCAGCTTTTGCTAGATAATGCTATGTAACAAACACCTCCCAGATTTTAGGGATTTATAGCACAAAAAACATTTATTTCTTGCTCAAATGTCATAAAGTTTGTAGGGCTACTCTGATTGTGATCCAGGCTGGTGACCAATGGTAAGTCTGCATTAACACACCTTTTCATTTCAGGACCCAGGCTGAAGGATCTGCCCTTAATTGGGGCATGCTATTCTCATAGCATAAGATAGTAACACAAGAGAGCCTGAAACAGACTTTAAAATAATTTTAAACCTTCTGCTTAACATGATTAACAGCACATCTACTCACATATCCCATTCAAGAGTATATCACCTGGTCAAGCCCAAAATCAATAAGGCAGAGATATATATGTTCTTCCCACATAATTTATTGGCAAGTCATATGACACTGGGCAGGTGTTAACCTACTGTTGTGGATGGCAGTGAGGTTTAAATATTGGGAACGATAGTCTACCTTTATTGCCATAGGAAAATGTAACTGCAAGGAAATATTGAAAATTTCTAGAGGTTCCAAGTCATAGTTTATGTCTCCTGGACAAATAGCCAAATAGCAAGGTAGTACTTTTCTTCTCAAACAGTTTAACATGTTTGGCAAATAGTCTTGAAAAAAATTACATCCGGTAGGACTTTCCAAAAAACAAATTTTTTTCCTCACAACTTACTTACTGAATTGTATTCATAAACATTTCCATGGAAAATATTGGTTCTTTGAATGAGAGATCTAGATGTAAAGTAGGGAAAGGACAATTGGATATACGTACTTGAAAAATTCTTGAGTAGCAATGATATCTTAATCTTTGAAGGTGAGTTGTGAATATTTTGTTCACATTGTTTCTCTAGTAAACATGAAAGGGTGGTGCAGTAATTAGCAGGTTAGTATGAGCTAACAGAACTTGGATTAGCCCCGGGTCTCACTAACTTCAAAGCTTGCCAGACTTTTTAAAAATCATATTCTCTGTGAAGGGAGGAATGCAGTGATTCTATGCAGAGCTGGGGAGGGGGGAGTGGAAAAATCGAACAAACAAGAAATAGTTAAATAATTTGGAAACTCAATAGCAGTAATTCCTGTTAATAGAGGTCATAGCTGGAGTTAAAGGCTTAACATTTCCAGAAGACGAAGAGTGCCTGGTAGGTACCAAGCCATGCCTCCAACATGGTTTACTTACTCCAGCAGTAAGTAAACAACACTTACCACATTCATCTTGAAGTTATGTCTACACTATGAAGTGCAAATCGAAAAATGACTATTTTGCAGATGTAAAGGTCAAAATAGAGCTGACATATAGAAATAGAAGAAAGGCAGATTTTGGCTTAATGCCAGCACCTGCTAATTTAATCTGTAACACTTGTATGTTCTTCCTCATTAGGAATGTCTTTACTATTTTCCAGAAAGCATTTGTTAATTAACTAGGTCGGTGTGATGATTTCTTAGACAACTTTTACTACTGAGATGCTATGACTCACAATTTATCTCCGTTTTTTATTCCTTCCTACCTTCTTCCCTCCCTGCCTCCTCTCTCTCTCTCTCTCTATTCTCTCTCTCTTTTCTCTCTCTCCTTTTGTTTTTCTTTTGCTCTGTAAAAATTAACATACAGATGAAAATACATTTTTTCTCCTCTCTAAATTCATCTGTCATTTGGGTATATTTTAACCAGTTATTTTTTTGTTTTTGTTTTTGTTTTTGTTTTTGCGGTACGCGGGCCCCTCACTGTTGTGGCCTCTCCCGTTGCGGAGCACAGGCTCCAGACGCACAGGCTCAGCGGCCATGGCTCTTAAGATTCTTAAGAATGTGGTCTTCAAATAGCCTTTTGTTTTAACTATTAAGCTTTTCTCATTTCTTTTATACCAGCTGTATAGAGCGACATTTCTGCTTAAATAATTACTTTTAGAAATCTGTTTTAAGTCTCCAGTTTCTTATATGTGCAGTCATAAATTTAAACATTTATTTATAGAAAAATAATTCTATTTGAGTTTGTGTTCGAATGAACACAGAAGCAAGAGAATTTCCAAATCTTATTGTTTTGACAATAATACCAGATGGGTCTTTACTTCAAGGCTAAAGAAAACTTAATGCTTTAGCAATATGGCTTTCACCTTGAATCATAATATTTTCCAATGGACTTGATAATATAATGAGCTTGATTACTTTAACCCAACCATGGTATAAGATGCAATTTATTTTTCTTCCACTGTGACACTTTTATTATATAAACAGCTCATAAGTACCTTAGGAAAATAATAATTTACGGGGTTTTTAAGAAATGTGTAAATCATTTTAAACTATAGTCGTTGTATACAAATCTTTAAAGGAATGTTTTTCATGGTTAAATGAATATTCTACTCAATAATAAGTTGCCTTATTGTTAACTGCATGGACCACCAATTTCAAGGACTTAGAAATACATAAAATATACTTAAGAGGAAAAGATTCTGAACATTTTTGATATCAAAACACACCTAAAGGACCTTAAAATTAACATTAAAGGGTTCTATAAAAACATATTCTGTTTCTTTCTAGTTATTTATATTCTTGAAAAAAAGAGTTTCTATACTTCGACCACGAATGTGGACATTTTTTCTTTTGGTCTTTCTTTCCAGTATTGATATCTCCCAACATTCTCAGCTCCTCCAAGAACTTGATCCAAACCTCAACATCTCAAATTCTATTTTCCATCTTTCTCCTTTGGTATAAAGTGTGGCAAATATAAATGCCTCCATGGCCATGCAGGCAAGAGAATGCATTAAGGAAAATACAATAGGGAGTAGGGGAGGTGGTGGTGACATGGGAGCTTGCTTGTCCTGCCTGAACAGGGCTGTGACTACTCAGTTCCATCTGACTGTCACCATGTAGGAAAGAAGACGTTTGTTGTAAGATAATCAAATTTTCAAAAGAAACCACAGAAAGGGAATTTTATGTAAAACTCTTGAAATAATAAATATTGCCCACTAACATTCCTCTCTTTTTATCTTAGTTATAAAACTAAAGGAAATACATTGAAGGCAAACTCCAACTGCCAGTCTGAGATATCTATTTTATACCCACACTTCTATATACCTGCTCAGAGTTCTAGTATCTTAGATACTGTGTCTTATGATGACATTTAGGCAATGAGATGAACCAAGCATTCATGGTTATAATAACCTCAATCAGTGATTGCATATACAGCCCAATAAAAAATGGAACCATGTATATTCAATTATTTATTGAACAGAGATGTTCTGTAGTCTGAATAATACTAATTTGGAAATTATTGGAACTAAATTAGTCACATCGTATTCTCAGATATTTGTCAGTCTCTAAGAATTAGTGCAAATCACTTTCTCATTTTTTTAAATAAATTTATTTATTTATTTTTGAATGCGTTGGGTCTTCGTTGCTGCGCACTTGCTTTCTCTAGTCGTGGCGAGCGGGGGCTACTCTTCATTGCGGTGCACAGGCTTCTCATTGCAATGGCTTCTCTTGTTGCAGAGCATGGGCTCTAGGCGCGTGGGCTCCAGTAGTTGTGGCACGTGGGCTCAGTAGTTGTGGTGCACGGGCTTAGTTGCTCCGCAGCATGTGGGATCCTCCCGGACCAGGGCTCGAATCCGTGTCCCTGGAATTGGCAGGCAGATTCTTTTTTTTTTTTTTTTTTTTTTTTTTTAAACATCTTTATTGGGGTATAATTGCTTTACAATTGTGTGTTAGTTTCTGCTTTACAACAAAGTGAATCAGCCATACATATACATATGTTCCCACATGTCCTCCCTCCTGCGTCTCCCCCCCTCCCACTCTCCCTATCCCACCCCTCCAGGCTGTCACAAAGCACCGAGCTAATATCCCTGTGCCTTGCGGCTGCTTCCCCCTAGCTATCTACCTTACTACGTTTGTTAGTGTGTATATGTCCATGACTCTCTCTCGCCCTGTCAAAGCTCACCCTTCCCCCTCCCCATATCCTCAAGTCCGTTCTCCAGTAGGTCTGCGTCTTTATTCCTGTCTTACCCCTAGGTTCTTCATGACATTTTTTTCCCCTTAAATTCCATATATATGCGTTAGCATACGGTATTTGTCTTTTTCTTTCTGACTTACTTCACTCTGTATGACAGACTCTAGGTCTATCCATCTCATTACAAATAGCTCAATTTCATTTCTTTTTAAGGCTGAGTAATATTCCATTGTATATATGTGCCACATCTTCTTTATCCATTCATCCGATGATGGGCGCTTAGGTTGTTTCCATCTCCGGGCAATTGTAAATAGAGCTGCAATGAACATTTTGGTACATGACTCTTTTTGAATTTTGGTTTTCTCAGGGTATATGCCCAGTAGTGGGATTGCTGGGTCATATGGTAATTCTATTTGTAGTTTTTTAAGGAACCTCCATACTGTTCTCCATAGTGGCTGAACCAATTCACATTCCCACCAGCAGTGCAAGAGTGTTCCCTTTTCTCCACACCCTCTCCAGCATTTATTGTTTCTAGATTTTTTGATGATGGCCATTCTGACTGGTGTGAGATGATATCTCATTGTAGTTTTGATTTGCATTTCTCTAATGATTAATGATGTTGAGCATTCTTTCATGTGTTTGTTGGCATTCTGTATATCTTCTTTGGAGAAATGTCTATTTAGGTCTTCTGCCCATTTTTGGATTGGGTTGTTTGTTTTTTTGTTATTGAGCTGCATGAGCTGCTTGTAAATTTTGGAGATTAATCCTTTGTCAGTTGCTTCATTTGCAAATATTTTCTCCCATTCTGAGGGTTGTCTTTTGGTCTTGATTATGGTTTCCTTTGCTGTGCAAAAGCTTTGAAGTTTCATTAGGTCCCATTTGTTTATTTTTGTTTTTATTTCCATTACTCTAGGAGGTGGGTCAGAAAGGATCTTGCTGTGATTTATGTCATAGAGTGTTCTGCCTATGTTTTCCTCTAAGAGTTTGATAGTTTCTGGCCTTACATTTAGCTCTTTAATCCATTTTGAGCTTATTTTTGTGTATGGTGTTAGGGAGTGATCTAATCTCATACTTTTACATGTACCTGTCCAGTTTTCCCAGCACCATTTATTGAAGAGGCTGTCCTTTCTCCACTGTACATTCCTGCCACCTTTATCAAAGATAAGGTGTCCATATGTGCGTGGGTTTATCGCTGGGCTTTCTATCCTGTTCCATTGATCTATATTTCTGTTTTTGTGCCAGTACCATACTGTCTTGATTACTGTAGCTTTGTAGTATAGTCTGAAGTCAGGGAGCCTGATTCCTCCAGCTCCTTTTTTCGTTCTCAAGATTGCTTTGGCTATTCGGGGTCTTTTATGTTTCCATACAAATTGTGAAATTTTTTGTTCTAGTTCTGTGAAAAATGCCAGTGGTAGTTTGATAGGGATTGCATTGAATCTGTAGATTGCTTTGGGTAGTAGAGTCATTTTCACAATGTTGATTCTTCCCATCCAAGAACATGGTATATCTCTCCATCTATTTGTATCATCTGTAATTTCTTTCATCAGTGTCTTATAATTTTCTGCATACAGGTCTTTCGTCTCCTTAGGTAGGTTTATTCCTAGATATTTTATTCTTTTTGTTGCAATGGTAAATGGGAGTGTTTTCTTGATTTCACTTTCAGATTTTTCATCATTAGTATATAGGAATGCCAGAGATTTCTGTGCATTAACTTTGTATCCTGCTACTTTACCAAATTCATTGATTAGCTCTAGTAGTTTTCTGGTAGCATCTTTAGGATTCTCTATGTATAGTATCATGTCATCTGCAAACAGTGACAGCTTTACTTCTTCTTTTCCGATTTGGATTCCTTTTATTTCCTTTTCTTCTCTGATTGCTGTGGCTAAAACTTCCAAAACTATGTTGAATAAGAGTGGTGAGAGTGGGCAACCTTGTCTTGTTCCTGATCTTAGTGGAAATGCTTTCAGTTTTTCACCATTGAGGATGATGTTTGCTGTGGGCTTGTCATATATGGCCTTTATTATGTTGAGGAAAGTTCCCTCTAGGCCTATTTTCTGCAGGGTTTTTAGCATAAATGGGTGTTGAATTTTGTCGAAAGCTTTCTCTGCATCTATTGAGATAATCATATGGTTTTTCTCCTTCAATTTGTTAATATGGTTTATCACATTGATAGATTTGCGTATATTGAAGAATCCTTGCATTCCTGGAATAAACCCCACTTGATCATGGTGTATGATCCTTTTAATGTGCTGTTGGATTCTGTTTGCTAGTATTTTGTTGAGGATTTTTGCATCTATGTTCATCAGTGATATTGGCCTGTAGTTTTCTTTCTTTGTGACATCCTTGTCTGGTTTTGGTATCAAGGTGATGGTGGCCTCGTAGAAGGAATTTGGGAGTGTTCCTCCCTCTGCTATATTTTGGAAGAGTTTGAGAAGAATAGGTGTTAGCTCTTCTCTAAACGTTTGATAGAATTCACCTGTGAAGCCATCTGGTCCTGGGCTTTTGTTTGTTGGAAGATTTTTAATGACAGTTTCAATTTCAGTGCTTGTGATTGGTCTGTTCATATTTTCTATTTCTTCCTGATTCAGTCTTGGCAGGTTGTGCATTTCTAAGAATTTGTCCATTTCTTCCAGATTGTCCATTTTATTGGCATAGAGTTGCTTGTAGTAATCTCTTATGATTTTTTTTATTTCTGCAGTGTCAGTTGTTACTTCTCCTTTTTCATTTCTAATTCTATTGATTTGAGTCTTCTCCCTTTTTTTCTTGATGAGTCTGGCTAGTGGTTTATCTATTTTGTTTATCTTCTCAAAGAACCAGCTTTTAGTTTTATTGATCTTTGCTATCGTTTCCTTCATTTCTTTTTCATTTATTTCTGATCTGATTTTTATGATTTCTTTCCTTCTGCTAGCTTTGGGGTTTTTTTGTTCTTCTTTCTCTAATTGCTTGAGGTGCAAGGTTAGGTTGTTTATTCGAGATGTTTCCTGCTTCTTAAGGTGGGCTTGTATTGCTATAAACTTCCCCCTTAGAACTGCTTTTGCTGCATCCCATAGGTTTTGGGTCGTTGTGTCTCCATTGTCATTTGTTTCTAGGTATTTTTTTATTTCCTCTTTGATTTCTTCAGTGATCACTTCATTATTAAGTAGTGTATTGTTTAGCTTCCATGTGTTTGTATTTTTTACAGATCTTTTCCTGTAATTGATATCTAGTCTCATGGCGTTGTGGTCAGAAAAGATACTTGATACAATTTCAATTTTCTTAAATTTACCAAGGCTTGATTTGTGACCCAAGATATGATCTATCCTGGAGAATGTTCCATGAGCACTTGAGAAAAATGTGTATTCTGTTGTTTTTGGATGGAGTGTCCTATAAATATCAATTAAGTCCATCTTGTTTAATGTATCATTTAAAGCTTGTGTTTCCTTATTTATTTTCATTTTGGATGATCTGTCCATGGGTGAAAGTGGGGTGTTAAAGTCCCCTACTATGAATGTGTTACTGTCAATCTCCTGTTTTATGGCTGTTAGTATTTGCCTTATGTATTGAGGTGCTCCTATGTTGGGTGCATAAATATTTACAATTGTTATATCTTCTTCTTGGATTGATCCCTTGATCATTATGTAGTGTCCTTCTTTGTCTCTTGTAATAGTCCTTATTTTAAAGTCTATTTTGTCTGATATGAGAATTGCTACTCCAGCTTTCTTTTGGTTTCCATTTGCATGGAATATCTTTTTCCATCCCCTTATTTTCAGTCTGTATGTGTCTCTAGGTCTGAAGTGGGTCTCTTGTAGACAGCATATATAAGGGTCTTGTTTTTGTATCCATTCAGCCAATCTGTGTCTTTTGGTGGGAGCATTTAGTCCATTTACATTTAAGGTAATTATCGATATGTATGTTCCTATTCCCATTTTCTATATTGTTTTGGGTTCGTTATTATAGGTCTTTTCCTTCTCTTGTGTTCCTTGTCTAGAGAAGTTCCTTTAGCATTTGCTGTAAAGCTGGTTTGGTGGTGCTAAACTCTCTCAGCTTTTGCTTGTCTGTAAAGGTTTTAATTTCTCCATCAAATCTGAATGAGATCCTTGCTGGGTAGAGTAGCCTTGGTTGCAGGTTTTTCTCCTTCATCACTTTCAGTATGTCCTGCCACTCCCTTCTGGCTTGTAGGGTTTCTGCTGAGAGGTCAGCTGTTAACCTTATGGGGATTCCCTTGTGTGTTATTTGCTGTTTTTCCCTTGCTGCTTTTAATATGCTTTCTTTGTATTTAATTTTTGACAGTTTGATTAATATGTGTCTTGGCGTATTTCTCCTTGTATTTATCCTGTATGGGACTCTCTGTGCTTCCTGGACTTGATTAACTATTTCCTTTCCCATATTAGGGAAGTTTTCAACTATAATCTCTTCAAATATTTTCTCAGTCCCTTTCTTTTTCTCTTCTTCTTCTGGAACCCCTATAATTCGAATGTTGGTGCGTTTAATGTTGTCCCAGAGGTCTCTGAGACTGTCCTCAGTTCTTTTCATTCTTTTTTCTTTATTCTGCTCTGCAGTAGTTATTTCCACTATTTTATCTTCCAGGTCACTTATCCGTTCTTCTGCCTCAGTTATTCTGTTATTGATCCCATCTAGAGTACTTTTAATTTCATTTATTGCGTTGTTCATCATTGCTTGTTTCATCTTTATTTCTTCTAGGTCCTTGTTAACTGCTTCTTGCATTTTGTCCATTCTACTTCCAAGATTTCGGATCATCCTTACTATCATTATTCTGAATTCTTTTTCAGGTAGACTGCCTATTTCCTCTTCATTTGTTAGGTCTGGTGCATTTTTATCTTGCTCCTTCATCTGCTGTGTGTTTTTCTGCCTTCTCATTTTGCTTATCTTACTGTGTTTGGGGGTCTCCTTTTTGCAGGCTGCACGTTCGTAGTTCCCGTTGTTTTTGATGTCTGTCTCCAGTGGCTAAGGTTGTTTCAGTGGGTTGTGTAGGCTTCCTGGTGGAGGGGACTAGTGCCTGTGTTGTGGTGGATGAGGCTGGATCTTGTCTCTCTAGTGGGCAGGTTCACGTCTGGTGGTGTGTTTTGGGGTGTCTGTGGCCTTATTATGATTTTAGGCAGCCTCTCTGCTAATGGGTGGGGTTGTGTTCCTGTTTTGCTAGTTGTTTGGCATAGGTTGTCTAGCACTGTGGCTTGCTGGTCGTTGAGTGAAGCTGGGTGCTGGTGTTAAGATGGAGGTCACTGGGAGATTTCCACCGTTTAATATTATGTGGAGCTGGGAGGTCTCTTGTTGACCAGTGTCCTGAAGTTGGCTCTCCTACCTCAGAGGCAGAGCCCTGACTCCTGGCTGGAGCACCAAGAGCCTTTCATCCACACGGCTCAGAATAAAAGGGAGAAAAAGTAGAGAGAATTAGTAGAAGTATGAGGAAAGAAAGAAGGAAAGGAGGAAAGGAAGGAAGGAAGAAAGAAGCAAAGAAGGAAAGAAAGGAGGGAGGGAGGAAGGAAGGAAGGAAGGAAGGAGGGAAAGAAGGAAAAAAGACAGAAAGAAAGAAGATACAGTAAAAATAAAATAAAGTATAATATAGTTATTGAATTAAAAAATATTTAGAAAAAAAAAAAAAAGAGGGACGGATAGAACCTTAGGACAAATGTTGGAAGCAAAGCTATACAGAGAAAATCTTATACAGAAGCATACACATACACCTTCACAAAAAGAGGTAAAGGGGGAAAAATCATAAATCTTGCTCTCAGAGACCACCTCCTCAATTTGGGGTGATTCGTTGTCTAAAGGAGGGAAGGACGGAAAGAAAGAAAGAAAGAAAGAAGGAACGACGGTAAAGTATAATAAAGTTATTACAATTAAAATTAATTATTGAGAAAAAAAATTTTTTTTTAAAAACCATGGACGGATAGAGCCCTAGGACAAATGGTGGAAGCAAGAGTATACAGACAAGATCTCACACATAAGCATACACGTACACATTCACAAAAAGAGGAAAAGGGAAAAAAAATCATAGATCTCGCTCCTAAATTCCACCTCTTCAATTTGGGATCATTCCTTGTCTATTCAGGTATTCCACAGATGCAGGGTATATCAAGTTGATTGTGGAGCTTTAATCCGCTGCTTCTGAGGCTGCTGGGAAAGATTTCCCTTTCTCTTCTTTGTTCTCACAGCTCACAGGAGCTCAGCTTTGGATTTGGCCCTGCCTCTGCGTGTAGGTCGCTGGAGGGCGTCTGTTTATTGCTCAGACAGGAAAGGGTTAAAGGGGCCGCTGATTCGGGGGCTCAGGCTCATTCAGGCCGGGGGTGAGGGGGGGGAAGGAGGGGCACTGCGTGCGGGGCGGGCCTGCGGCGTCAGAGGCGGCGTGACGTTGCGGCAGAGGCCGGCGTGACGTTGCACCAGCCTGAGGCCCGCCGTGCGTTCTCCCGGGGAAGTTGTCCCTGGTTCCCGGGAACCTGGCAGTGGCGGGCTGCACAGGCTCCGCGGAAGAGGGGTGTGGAGAGTGACCTGTGCTCGCACACAGGCCCCTTGGTGGCGGCAGCAGCAGCCTTAGCGTCTCCCGCCCGTCTCTGGGGTCCGCGCTTTTAGCCGCGGCTCGCGCCCGTCTCTGGGGTTCGCGCTTTTAACCGCGGCTCGCGCCCGTCTCTGGGGTTCGCGCTTTTAGCCGCGGCTCGCGCCCGTCTCTGGAGTTCCTTTAAGCAGCGCTCTTAAACCCCTCTCCTCGCGCACCAGGAAACAAAGAGGGAAGAAAAAGTCTCTTGCCTCTTCGGCAGGTGCAGGCTTTTCCCCGAACTCCCTCCCGGCTAGTCGTGGTGCACTAACCCCTTCGGGCTATGTTCAAGCCGCCAACCCCAGTCCTCTCCCTGCGCTCCGTCCAAAACCGAAACCCGAGCTTCAGCTCGCAGCCCCGCCCGCCCGGGCGGGTGAGCAGACAAGCCTCTCGGGCTGGTGAGTGCCGGTCGGCACCGATCCTCTGTGCAGGAATCTCCCCGCTTTGCCCTCCGCACCCGTCGCTGTGCACTACTCCGCGGTCCCGAAGCTCCCCCCTCCGCCTCCCGCAGTCTCCGCCCGCGGAGGGGCTTCCTAGTGTGTGGAAACTTTTCCTCCTTCACAGCTCCCTCCCACTGGCGCAGGTGCCGTCCTTATTCTTTTGTCTCTGTTTTTTCTTTTGCCCTACCCAGGTACGTGGGGAGTTTCTTGCCTTTTGGGAGGTCTGAGGTCTTCTGCCAGCCTTCAGTAGGTGTTCTGTAGGAGTTGTTCCACGTGTAGATGTATTTCTGGTGTATCCGTGGGGAGGAAGGCGATCTCCGCGTCTTACTCTTCCGCCATCTTCAAGGTCCTCCGGCAGGCAGATTCTTAACTCCTGCGCCACCAGGGAAGTCCCATTTTCTCGTATTGACTGTGTTTAACTTTTTTTTTTTTTTTGCGGGGGGGATTTAAAAGATGAAGGGTACTAAAGCCATGGTAAGTTTTAAGAATCTTAATAATAATGTTGAATTTTTACATTACCCCTTTGCCATCAAATTATTTGAGTCATTAACAATAATATGCACAATAGCATATGATTTAAATGTATTTACAAATTTTGGACTTCTATTGGAATACACCAGGTTAAATGCTAGATAAAATTTAAATTTTATGATTATTTAAAAATATTATTTTTTAATGCACCCATGGGTTGTCAAAATTTGAAGAATACATAGGACAGGGAACTTTGGGATCTAAGGAGAGCATGTAAGCAGGCTTTGCATTGAAACCTTTGTTCATTGGTTAAACTTAGTTGATTACTTTCTGGGCTTGTAATGCTTAGTGAACAGGGAGTAATTTAGGGTCCTCGTAACACTTCTTTTTCTTCTTCAGAAGGATGAAATAATAATATTTCTACATGTGTATTTGCAATGAAATGTGTAGTTCACACAGGCCCAGTTTTAATTACAGGGTGTGTAAATTAGTAAGCAGGTTAAGTTGTGTCACATCCATATTTCATGAATATGTTCACATTTCATATTTGTTCACAGATTTCACTTGCAGAAAAGAGTTTTTTTGAGCAATGCAATCACTTTAGATATGACTCTCAATAGCCTTAAGAAAGTATGAAATGAGAAAGTACAGATCTGAAAAACAGGTGAAGGATTATTATTTAGTTTTCAGAAAACTCCTTTCTTTTATAAAGTTGACAACCTATACACATTTCTTATATAAATGACTTTCACCTTTGGAGTTGAACATTTACCTAAAGATGTGGGATTACTGGGCAGTGAGGAAGAGGACAGAAGATCTTAAAGCATTAGGAGTCACAGGAAATCCAATCAGTTTCTTTTTATTGAGCATTTACTTTCCATAAAGCACAGTGTGATACAAGGTTGGATACAAAAAAGGAGCTAAACATTTGTTCTCAGGAGATTTGGCATAAAGCATATAGCACTTGGCAAGATGAATAACAATATAAGAAATTCAGAAATAAGCAATATGAGTTAAAAGAAGAGAGAGAAATGTTAATGAGATGACTAAATAAATAGAATTAATCTAAGCAGATGTTACAAGCTTAATTACATCCTTCCAAAATTCTTATGTTGACGCCTAACCCCTACCTTTAGAATGTGACTGTATTTGGAGATAGGGCCTTTTACTTTAAAAGGCAAAATTAAGGTAAAATGAGATCATCTGGGTGGGCTTAAACCCAATATGACTGGTGTCCTAATAATAAGAGGAGATTAGGACACAGATACAGAGGGAAGACCATGTGAAAATATCAAAATAGGATATCAATCTACAAGCCAAGGGGAGAGGCCTTGGAAGAAACCAAAGCTGTCGACACCTTGATCTTGGACGTCTAGACTCCAGAACTTTGAGGAAATAAACTTCCATTGTTTAAATCACCCAGTGTTTGGTACTTTGTTATGGCAGCCCGAGCAAAGCACACAACTGGAAACACAGGCCAAAGAAACCTGGCCTGAGTGTTCTGCTAACTATTAAGAGATATTTACCCTGAAAGAGGATTTCATGGAGGCAACAAAGTGGAAGAAGATAAAGAATATTTTCTTTATCAAGAAAAAGAAATTGTTTACATCAACTTAAGAGTGCATGTAATGTGCAGACAAGGAAGCTAAATTGCTTTAAAATTTACACTGTAGAGAAATTTAATAATACCACAATTCAATTAATTTGTGCTAAGAAATGCATTATATGTATTGAAATATGCATAAATAATTGGTTTTGTTTCTTTAAGGATTCAAATCCTCACAGGATTTTAAATTGAAATAAGTCATAAGGTGAGATATAACTGAATGAAAGTTGTTAATGATGTTGCTGCAGGAGTGGAATGGGCTTTGCTTAGAATCATTTTGGCAGCATAGGACAACATGGTTACCTTGGGCTTATCTTCCCAAATTAAATACCCTTTGATCAGATAAAAATTATTAAAAAGAATCCTAACACACTGAGGAATAAAATGGATAAATGGTTAAGTATTCTTAAGTTATCTTACAATTATTTAAGTTATCATTTTGACATTGCTTTTCTATAATGCAGAGATTACTGAAAAAAATGTAATTTCCTGATTCATTAATATTTTAAGGTACTTTATTATTCAAAGCTTTGCCATTGAGTAACGCTCAATGGCAATTATAGCTCCAAACAAAATACAGTGTTCTACTTTCTTTGACTATTTATTTAGCATTAAAATGGTCTAATTTATAACAAAATCAGAGAATTATGCATTAAAATGAAATCTAAGTTTCCTCCCAAGAGAGAAATTTTCAGCTGTGTAACTTGTGGGTAATTACCCAACCTCCAATAGAAAATCTTCAAGGATAGGTTTTCCACTACATCACAATTTAGTCTTTTGAAAGTTTTGTAAATCCTGAAATTTGTATCATCAACATACAGTAAACAGCTCATGAGATTATACCATGATTTATTTGATCTTGTACCTCCAAAGTCTATTTCTGGCCCATAATGGGAGTGCAATAAAAATGTGTGCAAGTAAATTGAATTGAATATCCTGAGATTATCTGTTGACAGTTAAGTCATTTTTTTTTTTATTCTGAAGCAAAGGTGAACATTTTCTGTGGGAGCTCCAAGGATGTGAGAGAGGCCTGGGGTTTCTGCTCTATTCTTAAATGCCCTTGGGATTCTATCCTGTTCTTGACTGATACCAAGTTAGAACATTTATTGATCAAGTTTTAATGCCATCTTAAATGTTGTCAGTGTAAGTCTTGAGATACTGCTTTGTTTGCTCATTTTGGACACAGTATTTAAGCACCCTGTGTGTCCAGCCCCTAGCTCTTAGAGCTAGAGTAAACATGGATCTATATACTTAGTGGCAGGAGGCTTGCAAATAGCAGAAAGTCGTCTAGGAGAACTGTTAATGGAAGTATTTCCATTTAATTTTAATCATCAGTATAATTATCCTTTTGCCAATGAAATAATGCCTTCTCCTTTTAAAAGATAAATACTTTTACAAAGCGCATTGAATCCTGAGAGACTCCTGGCTTAAATCCTTGTATACTTTCTAGAGAGGGAAAATAACAGGTTAGTAAAAATATTTCAAATGAGGCCTTTGAAGAAAATCCCTAGTAGATTAAAATTCTATATCTGGGCCAAGTGAATAAAGTGCTAATGAATTGAAATACAGATTGAAACACGCACAGATTAATATTTAGGGGAAGAATTTAGGTCAAAGAGTAAAAAGGGTGGTTTGTATACAATTTTCTATACATTAAAAAAAGCAATTGTGCTTGAGCACGTATTTGTTCCAATGCTAAAGATGTTATTCAAACAGCTTTGCTATACAGAAAAATGTGTACTAGATGGCAGTCTAAGTACCCTTTTCATTTATGTCTCAGGCTAATTTTTGGATTCCAATCCATGAGTGGGGGAGAAAAGAAAGTATCATGCATTATTTTACCAAATAAATGATTTTATCATAACATAAGCATAGTGTTTAAATAATTAAACTAATGAGTTGTGATTCAACTTTAAAATGTCATAATTTGTCTTTTACTTGTACATCATCCAGAATTGAAATTGCGCCTTGATGCAAAAATACCCTTTGAGACACCTTGACCCAAGTTAAAATTGTGTTTTTAAGATCTATGGCACATTGCCTTTATACAATTCCTCATTGCTTGTCCTCAGTGTTTGATTTTAAAATAAACAATGATCAAGTGAAATTAGAAGCAAAACACATTAATATTTTAGAAATTTTCAGGACTGAGGATGCAAGTGCAATCAAATTGCAGCCACATCTTAGATTATTAGTGAGTGTTTTAATTGTCTATGTGGACTTATGCTGTCCTTACACCTAGAAAACTTTATGTTTGTTCTTAAAATCTTATGTTTATTCTTATTCTCTTTTTCCAGATTGGTGCAGAATTTTTTATTCTCACTTTCTTTGTATATTTACCTTCTTTTCAGGTTTTGTGTCTCTTCCTGAAAATTATCCAGGACCAAATATATATTTAAATAAAAAGTCAAAGTTATACCTTTGGAATTTTAGTTTGCTTTCACTATATTTGATCAAGATCTTGTCTTTTTGTTCTTTTTACAGGAGATGTTTGTGAGTTTGGAATCATTTTCTCATAGATAATCCAAGCTGGCTGTTTAAATCCAATTTGCATACTTGTTTCAAAGATGTTTGAAAAGCCAGACAACCCCTCTGGTTCTATTTGCATAAAAGCTGCAAAGTTCTAAGTTGCTGGGCAGCTGGCAATACTGGAAACGAAGTGGCCTAGGCTATTGAAGAAGCTGAGGAATTTAGGGGGATGATAGACCTTTAAGCTTGGAGCTGAGAAGACAGTAAAAATAATAACTAATACATCTTTTGAACTAACTAAAATGCCAAGTGTTGCAATAAACTCATTACATGGATTATTTCATTTAACTTTTAATCATTTGTGGTACGTAATACTATTAATCTCACATTGTAAATCAATAAACTTGGTGCAGCTTGCTTAAGCAACTGCCTAAGTCAAAGAAAAGGTAAGTTCTGGAGCCAAAGCTCAAATCCAGGCAGCCCAGATGAAGATTCTAATCCACTCCAAAGATTTTACCTGTAAAATTATACTGCCATAGTCCAAATGACAGGGTTCAAAGAACTATGAAGTTCTAGGTAGAGGTTGCTTGAAATCAGTTAAAGTATCACCATTGTGGTTCCTGACAGAACATTGTCAAATAGAGCCCAGAGATTTATGTGTATTGAAGCTACAGTGTCTAATTCCAGGGCCTGGGACTAACAAGAATTAAGCAAGTTGACTGACCAGTCAGTTGACAGTTTTCAGGAGGAGACACAAGTGCATATCAGGAACTGTGGAAGCAGTCCATGCACATGTAGATAGCTCCATAAATACTGATACAAGTTTTACAACAGCTGATTAATTAGAAAACCCCACAGACTATCTCTAGTGCAGGTTTTCATGCATTGTGCACACAATTTAAAGAGAGAGAGAGTTCCACAGACCTTTTAGAAGCAGCAGTACCACAATCCCACTCCCTGCTTCCCACTTCACAGAGGCAACCATTTGCAACTCTTATTCTTTCAGTATTCCCTCTACATCTCTATCTACTACTTTTTAATTTTTAGCTTTATCAATTTGCTTTCTAGCATGGAAGAGGAAGATTGACTCTTTTTTTATGTGTAACCCCATCATACCTCCCCTTGCTTTCTATCTCCCCATCTTGCCATTATGGTTCTATCCTAATGTTAGTAAGATGAATATTTAATATTCATATTATTATAACTATCAATATTATGATTATATGACTGCCTTCCCAACTGAGCCATGGGGCATGCCATGATTAATTTTCATTCTTGTGCATTTTTGTCTTGCTTAGAGTTACTATTTGCCCCTTTTAAATGTTTGTTTAGTTTTCTAAACACATCACTTATTTATCCCCAATTTGTTCCCTAATTATATAATCTCCTCTCATATCATTTAGTCATGTTAGTTATTCTATCACTTTCACACATGTGAAGAAATCCTTTCCAGAAGTTTCTTGTTCCAACCGAGATTGGTTCATCTCTAGGTCTGATGGTTTTTACATTGATATCTCCCCACATGATCACACTAAAAATTCTGTTACTCTCTCTTTTAATTTGGATCTCCAGTTTCCTGGATCCTATGATTTCCATATTTCTGTTTTCCTTCCCAATTTTGCTGCATCAGTTGCCCAGGAGTTTCCTAAGCACATAGGGAGTCACATTTTCTAACAACTTGCATGAATGAAAATATCTTTGTGTGTTTGTTTTACGCTCACAGGTAATCGCTTGGCTTCTTATAGGATTCCAAGTGGGAAAGCGTTTTTCCCTCAGAGTTTTTAAGAAGTTCCTACATTGTTTCCTAGCTTTCAGTATTGTTTTTTCTCTAATTTTGTTTTGGCTGCGTTGCGTTTTCGTTGCTGCGCGCGGGCTTTCTCTAGTTGCGGCGGGTGAGCAGGGGCTACTGTTCATTGTGGTGCGTGGGCTTCTCATTGCGGTGGCTTCTCTTGTTGTGGAGCGCGGGCTCTAGGCACACCGGCTTCAGTATTTGCAGCACACGGGCTCAGAAGTTGCTGCACATGGGCCCTAGAGAGCATGGGCTACAGTAGTTGGGGTGCAAGGGCTCAGTAGTTGCAGCTCGTGGGCTCTAGAGCGCAGACTCAGTAGTTGTGGTGCACGGGCTTAGTTGCTCTGCGGCATGTGGGATCTTCCCGGACCACGGATTGAACCCATGTCCCCTGCATTGGCAGGTAGATTCTTAACCACTGTGTCACCAGGGAAGCCCCAGCTTTCAGTATTGTTGTTGAGAAATCTGATATCTTCACATGAAGCCTCTTCCCCCTCTCAGAAATCTCATGGGATCTTCTCTTTATCCTGCTTTCTAAAATTTCACAGTGGCATAGATTGCTGAGAAGGGTCACTGCACTACAAAAATCCAGGGCACCATTGCAAACGGCACATGGCAAAGGAGGTTCATTCACATTGTCAATGACAATGTTGCCCCTAAAGTTGTGCAGTTTACAACCTGTGTGACTGTATAAGAAAATTCTACTGAGTGGGACTATTTTCATCTATTGCACTGGGCACCAGGTGAGTATTTCAATGTGGAATCTTATGACTCTGAGATCTGGAACATTTTCTTGAATTTTTTTTGCCTTTTTTCTTCCTCTCTCTCCATTTCTCTGTTGTTTATTCTTGAATAACCTATTATTTGGATGTTAAGAACCCCAGATTTGTCCTCTAGTTTATTATTTTTTTAAATTTCCTATATTTTATCTAATTATTCTACTTCCTGGGAAATTTCCTCAGCTTTATCTTCCATTTATACTACTGATGTTTTCATTTCTAATATCATATATTTATTTTCCAAGGACTCATTTCTTTGTTCTCTGAAAGTTCCTTTTTTTCAATATATTCGTATTTCTCTTATTTCTCTGAAAATATTTATCTAATTGTGTGTATGTGTGTGTGATTTTCATCTCTCTTTGTAACCTCTTTTCTCTGTTACTTGTTTCTGGTTTTTTTGGCTTTTTAATATTGGCTCTTTCATAATAGAGATATGCCTCAAATGTCTGTTCATTTTTGACTGTAGACTCATATTTAAAAGAGGGGCACTAAAAAATCCCAGAAATTGGGTTCTCTGTGCATATAGAAAAGACTGTGGGCTTCCTTGTGGGGTAATCTGCCAATGCTTCTTACTAGGGAAATACTTCAGAACTTTTCTCTGGGCTGTCCAGACTTCCAGTAAAACTTTCAAGTGGCTTGCAGGACATAATTATGACTTTCAGTTCTGGGATCCTGGTGAGATAATATATTTAGTGTCTAAACTCCCCCTCAATTTTCTTGTTTTTCGTGTAGTACTCTGAGCTTCAACTCAGATCAGAGATAGTGTAATTTGCCCTCTCATGTTAATAAACCAACAGTCGTGTGCCTAGTTGGTATACATGTGTGGAGAAGGTAGAAAGTCCTTAGCTATGCAGAGGAAGGGAGGTGATCTAGAGATCTAAATAGATTTTCAACAGGTCTTTCTGATTTTATTCTACCACTTTTATTCCAACTTCCATACGTACCCAATACTGCCAATTCCTGAGTCACTGGTTCTTTGGAATGCATTGGGTCATCCTAGATATTCTCAGATTTCATTGCTGGATTAGGATTTGGCTTTCTTGGATCTGTTAAATCACTTACTACTTTTGCATATGGCTTCAGCTTCCAGTATGTTTCTCTCTTTGTTCTTTGGGTTTATTCCTCCTTTTAAAATAGCTATTTTTAAATGGACTTTCAAGAAGTAGGGGAGATAACGTCTTGTGTTACATTAGTTATCTTGAACCAAGTATTACATAATTCTATTTTTTTAACTTATTGTATTTGAATAACATTTAAAGATAAATCATGCCAGTGTGCATTATTTTCCATTTTATTAATTGGGAGTATATTTTGTATTACATGTTAAAACTACATTTAAAGTATTATAAGCATTACTTAAATTATCTTGATATATTTATCACAAATGCATTTCCTTTTTTACAGCTTCCACATCTCTCTTGAACTTTTCCCTTTCTCCATACATGTTGTATACTTTTTCATTAGAATTTTTGAACTTTTATCACATTTAATTTAAAGTCCATGTGGTCTGTCTCTGCTTTCATTGACTATTTCCTCTCTTGATCATGGATCACATTTTCTTGCCTTTTGTTGATGTTGCTGCTGCTCTTTGCTTAATTTTGTTAGGAATGGAACAGACATAAAAAACTTCTCTCTTATAAAGGGCTTGGTACTTTTTGGAATTTATTTCATTAAGTGTTCTTTGTGTTGTCAGCTCTTCAATGATTTTTTTTAACACGAATTTGTAGCAGTTATCTCTTGAAAGTTTTAGCATTCAAATAGGGGAATGAATCTTGTAAATTTTTCTGAAAAAGTGGATTTTGAATACAACATGTTTTACCTACAGATATGAAAACATACTTTCACACTGAAAGGTGGTGGTGTTACCTGTAGCCTCTGTAACTTTTGAGGTAGGATGGGATAAAATAGACAAACAGATCAGTGAGAGATTAGCATCCCATAGTAGCAACATGAATGCCCACAGCAATTTGAAAGGATGATGTTATACCGGAAATGCAGATTGTAAAACAGCTTGACAAAGAGGATTTGCCATTAGAGATGCAAACAGTTCGTGCTTCTCTTCATAAGAGTTCATGTTCACAAAGGTTTGCATCAGGTTTTCAGTATTACAAACAGCAGTTGGAGCTCTCGATTTCTTGCAGTTCCTAAGTATCAAAAAACTGAGGTTGATTTGAATCAAAGAGGGAAAATATTTTAAAGATGAAAAAACCCTATGTGTAAATACTTATTTTATAAAACTAACACTTTTTATATTGACAGATCTGACTCAAAAAAATTACAGCATTTGTGAATCATGTGCCTATCGTTCTTCTAGCACAGCCCAAATAATGGCCTTCTAAGCTCTTTTAAAATGTATCAATGATATATGTGAAATTGGAATTAAAAGAAGGGAATTTAAAGGAATTTAACGTAATTACATCCTTCAGCTAGTTCAGTGAGCAGAAATTGTTGGCACCATCTTGCTACATTTTTCCAAACTGAAGCTGCCATGTTTTGTATTATGAGCAGTTCAGCAGCTTTGCGCATCTGTCCCTCCCCTCCAATTTAATTAGACTGTCTGTTGCAGACAAATCAGACTGTGGCTTCTGGTTTTTTTTCACCCAACTGCCATAAATGACAAGTCAAAATATGAATAAGAGGAAAACAAGATGTTCTGCAAACACATGCCTCTTTATTGGGCAAAAACATGATAGGAGGATCTGCTCCTACTCTCCATGAGAGATGAGAGAAGTGAGGCCTGGAGAATGTGGTTATAAAAGGGTCAGATTGATACTATTTTCTTTCTTGGCTCCAGTAGAGCAGGGACTTGATTCTTCCCCCAGTGTAATCTTGCTTTGACACCGCAGCCAACACAGATTTATGATTACACATTCTCCTATCATGATAGGAGTGAGAGTCACAGCAGATGAAACATGAGACAAATAAATTAAAGATTCTTGTAGAAATGTATAGTCTTCTATGATTTGCATTCCTGTGGATGGTTTGAACCATTATACCCTTATAGGTCACTATAATGTCACATTTGAATCATTTTAATAATCAGTAATAAGACTGAAAAATAGTTGCTTTTACATAAGAGAACGTTATCTACAGGCAACCATTATATTCTGTGGAAGATAATAGCTGAATGGGATGCTTTTCTCTAGATTATTGTCCTGGTTAAACAGTGATACATAGAAAACACTTGGTCCTAAAGGTAAGGGTCACAGCAGGAGGGAGTAATGCGAAGGTAAACAATGGAGTGAAAAAAACTCTCAACAGGTAAGTAAAAAGTAGTGGTGTGTATCAGGGCAGACAATTGACTGGGGGCCAAGGCTTAGATACAACTGTGAGCAAATGAAAGCAAAAGTCAGGCAAATGAAGTTCAAGGCTGCAGGTTGGCATTGAAAGCAAGAGGCTCTTAATTACTACAGAAAAGTTATGTGAGGGTTGTGAACACAGTTCTTAAGTAAATCAGTCTGAAAAAAGATTCACATTTTCACTGGACTTCATTAAGAAAACCAGAAAAACTGAGTCCTCCTTTTTGAGATCTTGAAGCTACACTTGACTACCAAATTATCCCACTGCTCCCTTGAAATTATTTGTTTTTCTAATAATTGTAATGACCTGCAGTAAACTATCCGAACTTTGCTTACTCAGCTTCCATTGGCACTGGTAAAATTTTTTATTGAAAATGAGGTTTCAGTTTGCATTCATGGGAGAAAATGTAGATTATTTGTTCATCTTTTAATTTGGCTTTATTATGTGTTTAACGCACTCAGCAGATGAACTCTTTGGACCTCCTGGCTGTTTCTTCCTGGCAAACTTCTTATCACCAAACAATATGGTACTTCCTCTTAGAAATCTTCCTAATCCCCAAAGAATCTGTTACTCTGTATTAACTTTTGCACATCATTCTATTACAGTCGCTATTATTTCCCAGAGTCCATTCACATTAAGATTTGTGCTGCCAGTATGTTTCTGAGTTAATGTGATGAAAATAGATATCTGAATGGCTACTAGCCTGGGGACTGAAAATTGCACACCCCATGCCCAGTTTATAAGACAGAACTTTTCTCCACTTATACAGGCTGTGCTCCTGTGCAGAGAGAGTATCTTCTACATCACCTTCCCATCTCATTCCTCCACAAATCACTGTAACAGACTCTTAGGGTAAGTGTCATGAGGGAAAGAAAGGAAGAGCGTTTGACATTTATCTTTGGGAATTCCATCTTATTTTCTGATTTTTATTCTGTGGGACCTTGGCTTCTTATTACAGGTAACCTCTGGACATACAGCAACATAAGTGTACCCAGGGCATTAGATATTCCCAATATAATGGAAACATGCATCAAGTTAAACCCATTTGCATCCTGCATACGCATGTCAAAATACGAGTGTATACTCACATAAACCTTTCATAGCCAGTTAAGGAAAGGTAAAAATTTATAACTTGAACAAAATAATTATACACATTTGATTTGTATCACATAGAAAATTATCAGAATTCTCTGGGTCAAAAGAGCATGCAGAGTGCTATCAATGGTCCTACCCTTAGCTAAGGAAAAGAAAATGCTTAAGAAGAAAGTGTCTAATGGGAAGGATTCTTCTCACCTGGAAGACGGAAGAGTAAAGTAAGTTAGTCTGAGTATCTTCCCTTTTAAATCTGTCTTTCAATTTCCCTTAGTGTGGTGTATTAAAATAATACTAGTAGGCATTTGTACTAGGAGTATAGTAGTTGTTAAATAGGTCTTTGTGGAATGAAGGAATTGATAAATCTAGACCAGAAGCACAATTGCTAAGCTTAAGACATGCTATTCTTTCTTTATATCAAGGATGTAAATAGTTGCTATTATTTTCAATTTGCTAGTAGAGGCCTTTGTAAACTACAAAGCTGCTGACCTGAGACCAATTAAAAGTGAAGTTTCAGAGGCTCTTTCTATCATTAAAACTGTGATAACAAATGCCAATCTCTTTAACAGACAAAATACTGAATTTAAAAAACTGAATATTAACTGTTCCATTACTTGAGATAAATGGTTTATAGTTCTGCCAGGTCCATGGGCTTGCTCATTAAAATTATATGCTGAAATATTTGAGATAATTATATTATGAAAATTCTGGCACTTTTTCCTAAACATGGAAAACAAGACACATATGCTAGGCATTGTGCTAAAGATCCAAAGTTTTATGGCTAATTTTTCCATTTTAAGTATACATCACTTATGTCACAAAATTAATTTTTGGATCACAAATAATTGGAGGCTTTGGCAGTCTTCAGAGAATTCAGATTTGTCTGAAAGTCCAGATTATTAAGAAGGCATCTCCACTATATAAGAGGTTTGCTACCAAATTTTGTGCGGTAGTGAAATGATCTTTCCTTGAGTAATTGGTGTTATTGTGTTCACGTGATATCATAAAAAGTCTTGAAAAAAAGATGTTACTGGGCTTCCCTGGTGGCGCAGTGGTTGAGAGTCCTCCTGCCGATGCAGGGGACACGGGTTCGTGCCCCGGTCCGGGAAGATCCCACATGCCGCGGAGCGGCTGGGCCCGTGAGCCATGGCCGCTGAGCCTGCGCGTCCGGAGCCTGTGCTCCGCAGCGGAAGAGGCCACAACAGTGAGAGGCCTGCGTACCGCAAAAAAAAAAAAAAAAAAAAAAGATGTTACTTAGGAAAAATATTATTCTACTTTTAGGAAGCATAAAAAAGTTTTGAGGATACCGAAAATTTAATTATGTCTTTAAGAAAGCCCTAAGGAAAAGAGAGGACAATTTTAGTGAGTGAAACTTATCATACTTTCTTTTAAGGATCTCTTTCATGTGTTTATTTTAATGACAAGAAACTTCTTATTTTAACAGTGACATTTGAGCACTGCACTTCTGATTATACCCCAGTATGTTTCTACTCAATCTTTTTATGAATATTAAATGAGCTTATGTTCTCTTTCTGATGAGAGAATTCCAAACTTAGATTTACCATCTCTCTTTATATCATCAGATCCTTCTAAATGACTTTCTTTGACACATAATTTCTCTCACTAAACTCCTACCATCTTACTAAACTCCACTGCATTTTCCAATAGTTGTTTGTTGTTTTTTTCCTGGAAAACCTAGTATGATTCTCCAAATTCGCATTTTTTTTTTGCACACTTCTGAAATGGAACTGAGTGAGTGTTTGAATTCTGACTCCAACTTTCTATAACGGACCATGCAACTTAAATATATTTTCGCTGGTGACTAACTACCTGGACCTTTGTCTCCCAACTCCTCCTCCCTCCCTCCCAACACATGGTTCAACAGATTTGCTCATTGCCCTGCATTGTTAGATCTAAAATATATTTACACATGGAAACAAAATGTGGTATAGGTGTTTGGAATAGAAAATTAAAAGATTTGAGGAGTTAGTCTTATACCTGTAACTCAAAAACTTACGCTATAAAAACAGATCAGGGCTTCCCTGGTGGCGCAGTGGTTGAGAGTCCGCCTGCCGATGCAGGGGACACGGGTTCGTGCCCCGGTCTGGGAGGATCCCGCATGCCGCGGAGTGGCTGGGCCCGTGAGCCAGGGCCGCTGAGCCTGCGCGTCTGGAGCCTGTGCTCCGAAACGGGAGAGGCCACAACAGTGAGAGGCCCGCGTACCGCAAAAAAAAAAAAAAAAACAGATCAAAAACTTGATGCATTTTTCTCAAATGTATTAATTACATCTTTCATAAATTTTTGGAATGTTACTCTTTCCGTCTAAGATCTATTTCCCTTCTTTTCTTTTTGGGAACAGACCTGATAACTTTTCACAGAAGTGGGCATGAGATTTAGGATGCTTTATCAAAGCAACCCAGGCACTTGGTGCATGCTCGAGCAGCTCCAATCAGATCATATTGTGGAGACTGACATAGATACATGGTGAGAAATGTTTTTCTGAGACAGAAGTGCTAAGGACCAGTTAAGCCTCAGTTTCCAGGAAGCAACTTAGCTATCACATGGACAGAGTCAAATAGAGAATGAAGCCAACAAAGAAAGTAGAACTGAGAGTTGGAAAGAAAATGTCAAGACCTTGCTGACAGCTTTTGAAACTCTGGATTCAGATTTACTTGAAAACTTTTCTTGAACTTTTCAAGGATGTAAGCCAAATAATTCCTTGTTGTTGTTGACGTTTAAATGAATTTCTGTTATGTTTCTGTCAATTAATACATTCATAACCAGGATTGCTCTAGTTGATGATGATGGTGATAGCAAAAGGAACAAAATAATAAAGGTTTGCTTAGGGAATTCTTTTTCTTCCCTTGCCATAAAAATAAGATTTACAGAAATTTAAAAATTGTTGTTGTATTTGAATTATCCTTTCATAACCCGAATTTGCAGAGACACTGCCAATGAGCACCATAAACAATAGTGCTGTGTAAACAAACATTGTACTGTGTGAGATATTGTACATCATGCTCCTCTATTCTCCCACAACAGGAGTATCTTTAGTACAGGAATGTATGGTTATTTATTTTTAAAGCTCAAGTAGAGAATGTCAAAAGCTCACTATTTGTTTAGATGTCTCAACTCAGACTGTAATCCTATTTTTCTATGACAGAAAAAACTACAGAGGTTTAATTGTAGGTAATTTTTGTGAACCTTTATGTAAAGTCCTGTGATCTGTCTCTGTTTTTATCATAGGTTAAACGGTTGATAATAATATCTAAATGACAGGGAATTAGTATTGATTAAATGAAACAACACATGTAGTAGGCACTCATTTATATTTCAGATCTTGTGGATCTTTGAGATCAGACTCAGTCTGAAGCAGAGGTACACAACAAAAGAATAATGTGGGATTTTTAAAACATATAATTAATATCTGGGTCACAGTCTGTAATAAAAATAGATTTATTTTTCCCTATATGATCTGTATTCTCAACTACAAACACGGAGCACTTCTACGTAGAAAGGTGAAGAGCCAGCATCCTTCATGGCAGCCGTGGTATTGCCCTATAGGATGACATGAAGGCTTCAAAATGATCGAACAATTAGGTCTCTGCATAGAGTTGAAAGAAGGAAAACAGGAAAGCAAGCTCTTGTTACACCCCAAAGTATGCCATGCCAAGTGCATACGGATATAGAAATGAACAAACTTTAAAGACAGTTAGAGAAGAGTTAGAAAACTTCCTCACTTCCCACTCCCTACTACTATAATGACTCCTATCCATTAAAGCATAAAATGATGTATCTAGTGCTCTGACTTCTGGAGGAATAGAATAACAACCAAAGTAAATTAGCCTATAAAATGTCTTTTAATACTTTGGACCATTAAGACTGGAAGAAAAAGCTCAGCATAGCTTGTAAGCAATACCCCAGGGTTTATACAAAGTCAACAGCGCGTAATTTATCATCAGAAATAAAGCAGATTCCACTTTCTTTTGTTACCTCTGAGAAAATACATATGAGATGAGGTAGTACGTAACAGAACCAAGGCAAATCATTCACGTTATAGACTCACGTTACGTGAGCTTGTTATGTTCCTTAAAGTCAAATATGTTAATATGTTAACATGGTAACAGTGCCCCTTTCCTGATCCTTTATCCACAAAAGCTTGGCTGAACATGTAGAAATGCAAGCTTATCTTATTTATGCCTATGGACAGAACAAAGATTTAGTACGTTTACCAACATGCATGTGTCATATGTACTGTAAGTCACTGTTTCATATTCCTCTGACCTTGCAGGGTATAAAGTAATGCTAATGTCAAAAATGACACTTACATAAAAACTTTATCATCTGCAAAACACTTTCACATGCGTTACCTCACTTGTCTATAAATATATCACAACTGGTCAAAAACCTCCACATAGTTCCCCAGATTCATTTTGTTTATATAATGTAATTATTGATGCCTCACTCTTGTATCAGTTCCATTCAAACAATATTGATATAAGCTTATTCTATGCCAGGAACTGTGTATTGGGAGGGTGTGGTGATGATAGTGATAGCTGGTATCATATAATCATGGTATGATGACGATAAAGGCGGTAATGCTGATCACAGCATTTATGAAACAATTTCAATGTGCTGTGTCCTCACATATACTTGAATCCATTTTTGGATTCTCTAGTTTGTTTCAATGCTTTATTTTTCCATATCAATGCCAATTATGTGTTAAGTACAGAAGCTTTATAATATGCTGTGATATCGGATATGAAAGTTTGTTCACTATTCTTTTTTCAAATGTTCTTGGTGATTCTTAGGCATTTATTTTTCCATATAAACTATAAGGTCTTTTTAAAAAAATTTTTTCAATTACTCTCAGAAACTCTTGCCTTCCCCAGAAGTTCAACTCTATTGGGATTCTATTAGAATTGTATTAACACTTACTCATTCATTTTTGAACAGCTAGCATATTCATAATATTAAGGCTTTTGTTCAAGACTATGAATTGGTTTTAACTGGTTCATTGTGTTTTATGTCCTTCAATAAGATTTTATACATGTAGATCCTATGCCTTTACCATTAAATTCATTCATGTGCATTTTACAATTTTTGGAGCTTTATGAATGAAAAAAAATTTTTTTCCTTTTCTTGTAAGTGTTTATTGCTAAATTAGACACAGTATTGCATTGCTGATTTTTGTTTACCAATACTTGAATGCGTTATCAGTTTATTTCTTAATGAGTGTTTTGTTTTTGTCTATTTAAAATATCAAATCATCCAAAAGTCTTATTTCTTATATTTCTTTTTTAAAAAATATTATTTTATTTTATTGCATGATTGCATTTGCTAGAAACTCTGAGGTAGGACTGAGTAATGATGGTGATTGGGCATCCCTGCAAAGTTCCTGAATTCAAATGAAATGGGTTTGGTGTCTTTATCTATGGTAAAAATTGTTGATTTTGGTAAAGTATTTTATTTAAGTAATTTTCTTTTATTCCAATTTACTTATAATTGGTATTAGTTCTTAAAAATTAATGTGTATTTATCACATGGTCATATTAATTTTTTCCCTAACCATGTTGATGGAGTGAACTATACTGATAGGTTTTACGATAACATTCCTGAAATTAGTCTTACTTGGTTATGGTATAATAATATTTTGATACATGAATAATTTTCTTTTGCTCATATTTAATTTAGGAGGCTTGGAATGAAGCTATGGAGTCTTACCAGGAACACCAGGGAGTTTTCCAGTTTCACCAGGCTCTGCAGGTCAGTCTTCATCCTGCTGGTGGTGGTATGGAGGCCATCATACTTGCCTGTCAAAACACCTGTCCGGGATAAATACAACCGTTTACCTAGCCTGCACCTCCTCTGAGCTTCTTTATCACTTTTTATTATGACCACTAATCTCAAGTAGGCCCTTAGTGCTACTGGAAGTCCTACTAGATTTCCCTAATCCAGTCAACATTTTACCACTCCTCTGGTTATCTATTTCATATCTGTTCCTATATTTCCAAATCTAGAACGCTCTCCCAAATATTCATCTTAATATTCAAATATTCATCTTAAGTAGTGTAGGTCTGACAATGGAGGGAAGAGTAGTTGCATTGAGATCTCAATATTCCTATAATTTTCTGCTTACAAATGCTCCAGAATACTTTATAGATTGCTTATTCTCATATTCAGATTATGAACAAAGGGCTATTATACTAGGACAGGGTTCAAGGAAAATTGATGTATACAAAAATGAGAAAAAAATAGTCTCTCTTTTTCCATAATTTCAAACAAGCAGAGCAATCTTCAAAGGTTTGAACAAGCATCATTTAAAAAAACTGAAGACAGTTTTGACAAATAATAGCTAACACTTAAACATAACACTTTGTGTGGACAGGCATTTTTCTCAACACCTTACCTACGGTATTTGGTTTAATCTACACATTGACTTCATAAATTGGAGACTATTGATGGCCACATTTTATAATGAGAAATGGGAGTCACAGGGAAGTTAATCAACTTGCCTTGTTCAAACTCTTGTTACTAAGAGGTGTTGGCAGAACTTGAACACAGGTAGTATGACTCTTATTCCTTCTTTGTGAGAAGGAATGAGGGGAGGGAAGGAGCACAAGAGGTGAGACATGTTCAAGGGAAATCCCTCCTCATAGAAATCAGGAATGGGGAAAAGAGTTGTCCCACTTTTTATTCCTATAAACATGTAGGGTTTAACAAAATGGGGGTTTGTCTATTGTCTCCCAAGAGAAGAGATCAGCAGTGTATTTGGACAGTCTTCCATTTTCAAGGTGTCACTCCTATATACTAACTACTTCTCTTTGAGCATTTTCTTAGAATCAATGTGGACAATAGGCATTTTGCCTTCAAAGTTCTGAAATGGATGAAAATCATGTATTAATTAACCCAAGGCCACTCAGTCCCCAAAGCCCATGTTCACTTCGTATTGATTTCTTATCCAATAATATGCTCAGTCACATAACGTAATATGTTAGAGATTCTTAAGTGAGATTAAATGAATTAAGATATTCCAAGATGCCAACGTCCAGATGCCAACATTTGAATGCAAACTATTGACGTCTCAGAAAGAAATTAAAGCTAAACATATAATCCACTTTCATACTCAAGAAATTAAGCTCTGTTTCCCTTTTAATAAAAAATTAAAGGAGTAAAAGTGCAAAATTCATCCTCTCCAACTTCTTCAGTCCAGTCCTAGCTAGAATGATTCTTCCTGCTTTGGTAGACCTGGGTTCTATCAGCGGCTACACCTTGCACTGTTTCCTTCTAGAACAAGTCAAATTATTTTAATGGTCTGAGAAGCTGTGTTAGTTCAGCCACAATTTGTAGTGTCTCCCTTTTTAAGAAGTTCAAAAAATAAGACACAAAAAGGATCATACTCTTCAAATTAAGGAATTTTAAGTTAAGCCAATCCTCACTTCTAAAAACAGTTATTCCAGAAAAAAAAAAATACTCCCAGAACCTGATATTTAATGACACCAAAGACCAGAACAGAAAATACTTTTGAGAGAAGAAGAAAAAGTTCTTGATGGCAACCTGGCCAGGGCACCACTCAGTCTGTTCCAGGTGTTCTAAACCCAAGACGTGTGAATATAAACTCAGTTGTGAGAACTCTTCTAGCAAGAAGTTAATTTTGGTGCTCTGCAGTCACGTGTCTGAGGGGAGAATCCATTTAGGCACTTAGCCTCCTGTCTCTGAGACTGACACCTAGCCTGTTTGCAAAGTTTAGAAGTTTGCAGAGGTGGCGGCTCAGGCCCCAGGGACTCACTCTCCTGGAAATAATACGTTTTCAGTTCTGAGCCATTGTAGATTGTTCCAGGGCCTCTTGCCAAGAAACTTGCCTGCGACCTTCTCTCCCTCAACCTAGAATTAACCAATCCACTACCACCCTGAAACTGTGACGTGGGAAATGATTTTGAGTTTGTAGACAATCTTCATGGTGGGCTCTCCCACACTTATTTCCTTGACTCCACACACAGAATGGAATTGAGCACATCCCGTCCAGAGGTGTCTGGCAAGAGTGATCTACAGCTAAACCTCACCAGTGCTCAGAAGCTTATGCAGGATTTCACTACCTGGCAATATAAAGCAGCCAATACTGTTTTGCCCGCTAAGATCTAGAGGCCTGTACTCGCTTCCTTGCAGTGGAAGATTTGCCTCAGCCATATCTCCTTAGAAAAAGCTGTGCCTTCAGAGGAGGGTGCAGTTTTCTGAATCTGGATCTCTGTGCTTTCTAGGCCCCAGAGCTTTGAGTCTTTGCCAAACTCTACACGTCTGCTGAGAGCTGAGTGACTTCATTCTGTTTTGCTGAGGTCCCCGCATTCTGCTCCTCATCTCAAATAATCACTCACAGTTCCCCTCTCATTGACGTCCCTCCTTGAGAACATTTCCTGAAGCCCAGGGGCCTTTGTTTAAATCTTTGCTTCCAGGAAAACAGCTTTTGCTTTTAGACAAAAAGACCACTAGCTACAGTTATGAACCACAGCCCAAAATACCATGAAGTTGGGTTAAAATATTTCAATTTATTCAGTCACAGAATGTATTAAAAACTCCTCTGGGACTAAAATTGCCTTCTTCATGTCACCAAGGTCAGAACACCAAGGCCCAGACCACACATCCTTAAATCCCCAACGCTTCTCCATGTATATACTTTGCTGCCCACTCCAGCCCCCCAGATTCTACCATTTTAGTTTTAATTTTCATTATTTCTGGCTGATGCATTTAATGTCAGAATACTGACAGAGCCACCACACAATCACTGTTGTCCCTCCTCACGCTGGTGTGATCTAAGGAAGTTGAGAAAAAAATCACGTCTTCAAAATGGAGGCCCCCAAAATACCAGAGACCAGGTTGGCAGGTATGGCTCTCGATTGGTTAGCTAAATACTCCTGCTAATCTCAAACTTCAGAAATAAGCAGATTTACCCTCCCATCATGGGCAACATAGAGAAATGGAGGAAAATGTGTTCTTTGAGGACAGGCTCATGAGCACAAGAGAAAAGAGTGAAACTAAACCAAGTATGCAGTTCTTTTTCCCAAAGTAACTAATTAGTTACGTCACTTTACTTCCACTAGGGTGGAGGGAATAAAGAAGGGGTGAAAGGCCAGAGTGTGCTAAGAGAAAAACACTGGCAGATTTTAAGTTGAAAGGCAGAATTATCCATTTAAATTTTTATTATGTATTTTTGTTCATATCATTGACTAATAATTAAAATCAATTCACTGGGGTTTGGGCAACATAATCAAGTGTCTTAAAATCGTTGAAATTATTTGCAATTAGAGTATTCCTTATTCAAGGGTTATTTTAGGAGTCACTAGTTTTAAAGTTTTCCAAATTATATCAACTTTAAATTTCTAAAAATATATTAAAATAGTGATCTTGTAATAATAATGCCTAAGAATTTTAAAAGGGTGTTCGCACACATCCATTTCATTAAATTTCATGTCACCCTATGAGAAAAGTGTTATTATCATCTTTGTCAGTGGTGAAAACAGAATTAAAAGGTGTAAGTGACTTTCCAGGGTCATACAATTAAGAAACAGCATGTCTTGAACCTAGACTGTTATGACTTCTAGGTTAGTGTTTGTTTCATGATACAGGCTTCAGGCCAGGAGGGACCCACATGGATCAGTTGAACTCTACAGACCTGATTAATGTCCAGCTCTGATGGAGATGAAGTGTGTCCTCAAATAACACATTCCTCAAAGTTTTCTGGAAAGTTATGGGCTTCCCTGGTGGCACAGTGGTTAAGAATCCACCTGCCAATGCGGGGGACATGGGTTCAAGCCCTGGTCCGGGAAGATATCACGTGCCATGGAGCAACTAAGCCCGAGTGCCACAACTACTGAGCCTGCGCTCTAGAGCCCATGAGCCACAACTACTGAGCCCACGTACCACAACTACTGAAGCCCCGCACCTAGAGCCCTTGCTCCCCAACAAGAGAAGCCACTGAAATAAGAAGCCTGCCCACCGCAACGAAGAGTAGCCCCTGCTTGCTGCAATTAGTAAAAGCCCCCACGGAGCAACTAAGACCCAACACAGCCATAAATAAATTAATGAATTTTTAAAAAGTTCTCTGGAAAGTTAAATTATGAAGTGGTTGTTCAACATTTCCATAAGGACTCATCGGTGCATATTTTTTGTGTTTCTCCTAGAAAGGCAATACATTATTTCAACTTATTTGCATAAATTTTGCATCATTAACATAACCAAAAAACCTAGGACTACAGTACATTCTGCTCAAGGAGCAAATGTGGTATCTATTTTCTGGGACACTCCTATCTAAGACTCTTCCATAGTAAAGTGACTGAAGATTTTAGTGTAAATAAAAAGTAACAAAAATGTGTACAATAATAAATAATCATTTGCATCATTGCTGCTAGGTAAAATGCCCTTCGACTTCTTTCTCGTTTTCAGATATTCTTGTAGAAAGTGAACAATTTATGAAACACCAGATGTGAAATCAAGATGCATTTATATTTTAAAAACCTCAAAATTGAGAGATATTTCTCACTGGTGAATAAAATTCTTATTATTTAAAGTACTCATCGTAGAAAGGTAGGGTCTTGGATTCAAGTCTCAGTTCAGCAATCAGGAAGAAACCTGTGAAGTTAAGTCATAGAATTTTATCTTTTAGGGTCCTGTTTTGCTGGCTTATGACATGGAGTTAGAAGCAGATTCATTTGATGCACTTGAGTGTCTCTTCTATGACCCGCACACATGGACCACTGCTGCCGTTGGTTGGTATTTCTAACTCACAATTTACAGAATCGTGAAGGATAATGTCATTCACCTATGATTACTGCTCTTTTTGTTTGTGCCACTTACAGGCAGAATTGTAGCTAATATCATATATTAACGCATATGTGTGGAATCTAGAAAAATGGTACAGGTGAACCGATTTGCAAGGCAGAAATAGAGACACAGATGTACTGAACAAACGTATGGACACCAAGGGGGGAAAGCGGGGGTGGTGGTGGTGGTGGTGGGATGAATTGGGAGATTGGGATTGACATGTATACACTAATATGTATAAAACAGATAACTAATAACCTGCTGTATAAAAAAAATTAAATTAAAAAAAAAGAATTGCAACTATGGCTTAACCTGATTATTATAGAAAGATATAATGGCCATAATGACCATTATCTGAAGGGTCATTGAGAACAAGACAAAAGAATGATGTGGGCTTTCAATTATTCATGTGAAAAGACAGAGGTCTGGTTGTGGAAAGTTTTAATTCTGTACACTATTGTACCAGTAGCAATAGAGACAGGAAGACTGCAATCCTTAGAGAGAGAGGAAAGCCCTCTTGCAAAGAACTCGTCCCTCATGGTATTGAATCTGCTTTTTTTACTCACCATCTTTGATGCTTGGCCTCTAAATGTTTTTTATCTGTTTTATGTAAGGGAACAATAAGGACATTTTTGCTGGAATGTGATTAGCAGTTTGTTTGTTTCTTTTTTTTTTAACATTTTTATTGGAGTATAATTGCTTTACAATGGTGTGTTAGTTTCTGCTTTATAACAAAGTGAATCAGTTATACATATACATATACATATATCCCCGTATCTCTTCCCTCTTGCGTCTGCCTCCCTCCCACCCTCCCTATCCCACCTTTCTAGGTGGTCACAAAGTACCGAGCTGATCTCCCTGTGCTATGCGACTGCTTCCCACTAGCTATCTATTTTACATTTTGGTAGTGTATATATGTCCATATATACACTACCACTTTCTCACTTTGTCCCAGCTTACCCTTCCCCCTCTCCATGTCCTCAAGTCCATTCTCTAGTAGGTCTGCGTCTTTATTCCCATCTTGCCCCTAGGTTCTTCATGACCAATTTATTATTATTATTATTATTTTTAGATTCCATATATATGTGTTTGCATACAGTATTTGTTTTTCTCTTTCTGACTTACTTCACTCTGTATGACAGACTCTAGGTCCATCCACCTCACTACAAATAACTCAATTTCGTTTCTTTTTATGGCTGAGTAATATTCCATTGTATATATGTATCACATCTTCCTTATCCATTCATCTGTCGATAGACACTAGGTTGCTTCCATGTCCTGGCTGTTGTAAATAGAGCTGCAATGAACACTGTGGTACATGGCTCTTTTTGAATTATGGTTTTCCCAGGGTATATGCCCAGTAGTGGGATTGCTGGGTCATATGGTAGTTCTATTTTTAGTTTTTTAAGGACCCTCCATACTGTTTTCCATAGTGGCTGTATCAATTTACATTCCCACCAACAGTGCAAGAGGGTTCCCTTTTCTCTACACCCTCTCCAGCATTTATTGTTTGTAGATTTTTTGATGATGGCCATTCTGACCAGTGTGAGATGATATCACATTGTAGTTTTGATTTGCATTTCTCTAATGATTAATGATGTTGAGCATTCTTTCATGTGTTTGCTGGCAGTCTGTATATCTTCTTTGGAGAAATGTCTATTTAGGTCTTCTGCCCATTGTTGGATTAGGTTGTTTGTTTGTTTGATATTGAGCTGCATGAGATGCTTATAAATTTTGGAGATTAATCCTTTGTCAGTTGCTTCATTTGCAAATATTTTCTCCCATTTTGAGGGTTGTCTTTTGGTCTTGTTTATGGTTTCCTTTGCTGTGCAAAAGCTTTTAAGTTTCATTAGGTCCCATTTGTTTATTTTTGTTTTTACTTCCATTTCTCTAGGAGGTGGGTCAAAAAGGGTCTTGCTTTGATTTATGTCATACAGTGTTCTGCCTATGTTTTCCTCTAAGAGTTTGATAGTGTCTCACCTTACATTTAGACCTTTAATCCACTTTGAGTTTTCATCAAACTTATTTTCTAGAAGGCCCTACAGAAAGCATAAGATTTTTAAAAATTCTAGAGCCCAATAAAAGGGTTAGGGAGATATTTATAGCATTGCCATCTTTCTTTCCCATCTTTTTTCTCCTGATTGTACTATGTTTTCCCTCTCTAAGATGTCTTCTCTCATTTTTTCTCAAAGACTAAATAATGAATGAAGCAATGAATAAATCTGAGACTGTAGAATGGAATAAAGAGAAAGCAACTGAGGAAAAATGTTACCTGAAAAGTAGTTGATAGGGGAAGCAGAGCTAGAATGCCTAGGTATTAGGTAGAAGAGAAATCTGGCGACAGCAAAGTTACAAATCAATTATATCAATACAAAGTACTGAAAAACACCCAGTAAAATACAGCACCAGTAGCCCTTAGTTGCTATATATCCATAAAAATAACTAGAAATGACAATCTGGGCAAGCATATCATTTAATATTTATATTTGCAGTGCTAATGGTATCAACAAACACCTCACTATTTAGCCTTCATATCGTTGCTAAATACAAAAAGGTAAGAGAAGGGTCATCATTTTCTCCTCGGTGTTGGCTGTTCTCACGCAGCCTTATTCAACATATCTTTCTCTGTCCTCTTAGGAGACAGGTTATATACCTGACCTGCATTAGAAAAGTTAGCAAGTGAAATGAGATTTACCTTAAGCCCCTAACAGTGTTCGTTGGAATATATTTGAAAGCTTATCCTTTAATACAGTAACATTCCTTTCTCTACAGTGTTATTACTTTGCAATTGGATCCAATCCCCACAGTCAGCGGAGAGGCACACAAGGAAATGGTACCTTGACTACCTCATGAAGAAACTTATTGGTGTTCAGACACAAACGCACACACACACACACACATACATTTTCTGTATACCAAGTAGTTTGCTTGGCAAACAAAAGAAGAAGGAATCAGATCTAGACCCAGAATTTTGATGGAATTAGACCTCAGCTGCATATACCCCACTATTCTCAGTGGAGTTCACCTTACATTTATGCACCACCATCAATCACAGATTTCCCTCATCTAGGACAACTCCCAATCATTTTCACTTTTTAAATCCTATCTATCTTCAGAAACTAACTGAGGTTCTTTACAACCCACGAGACAGTTCTAGTCCAATCCAGACACAGATGTGTCTTTCTTTTCTAAACTTATGCCACTTCTAGTTATTATCAAAATCGATCACTTGCAAATGCCCCAGGCACATTCTTATGATACCTATAGAACTCTCTCTCAAGTACTGTTCTATTTCATTTTAATTTGTGTAAATTGGGGCTTATTGGTTTCTTCCTATGTATATTAGTCTGCAAATAAGGTCCACGGCTATAAGCCGACTGTTATGTCATGAGTAATAGCTCCAAAAAGGCATTTTCTATAGCTTCATGTGGTTATGAGCTTTACATTTTTCACTAGGGCAGCAAAGGGGAAAGGAGAGAAGAAAATATTAAAAATGCAGGAAAAGAGACAAAGGAAAAGAATAAAAGTATGTTCTAGATAAGATGTAAACTTCCTGTAAAGGCAGCACTCATGAGAGGAGAGCACAGAGCTGAGAATGTATGAAGGGAATGGCATCTATAATGGCTCCCAGAGAGATCAGGATTGAGCCTCAGTGAGAATCTAGCAAAGTAATAGGGATACAAGTGCACTAATAGCTCTGGAAGCAGGGCTAGTTGAAAGGGTCTCTGTCCCCAGAGACTGTAAGTATCAGGAATGAATATGTAAAACATTGAGATTTAGCAGGACTTTCAGTTTGCACATATAATCTCTTAAGTTGATTTCTGAATTTTTTTTTTCTCCTAAACTTTCTTCCACCTTATGTTGAGACCATTTGCAAAAAGGTAAATATGGCATATTCCTCAGACACACTGAATACTGCAAGCTCAGTTTCAGGAAATCAGTAGGATTCCATAGAGTTATGCCTTACTTGTTGACAGCTTGATAGTGAAATTCTTGAGATCAGCAACTGTTTTTAGTCATCTACTATGGACCAAATATTTGTGTCCCTCCAAAATTCAAATGTTGAACCCTAATCCCAATGTGATGGTATTTGGAGGTGGGGCCTTTGGGAGGTAATTAGGTCACAAGGGTGGAGCCCTCATAAATAAGATTAGTGCACTTATAGGAAGAGGTCAAAAAGCTAGCTAGCTGTCTTCCCAGTATGTGAGAATGCAATGAGAAATTAGCCATCTGCAAGAGGGCTCTCACCAGAACCTTCTAGCACCCAGATCTGTCCTACAGCTTCCAGAACTAGAGAAATACATTTCTATGGTTGATAAGCTATCAGTTTATGGTATTCTGTTACAGCAGCCCGAGGTGACTAAGACATCATTCTTATATTCCCGCCAAACCTATCACAACACTTTTCATGTGATAGATATTCCACTAATATTATGTTAATTAACTTGTCCTTGATTCTTCATGCTTACCATTTAAATATTAGGAATGTTCAATATTCTTTCCTAAATGATGTAACCTTGTCCAATTAATTAAAAAAATCATTAAAAAGCCAGTCAGATTATTAATGTATCTTGAGTGCAATAAAAAGTCAGGTGGGTGGAGCTGATAATACACCCAAGTCTTCTTTTTCACCATTATTTTTATACTTTTGAGCTGTGTGTGGAATTGCCTTTGAAAACATTTGTTCTTCTCATTTAGATGAGCTCTGTGACATGCAGAGAAAGATGAAAAACAATCTCTGTGTGAAGTCTCATATGAGGGGTTAGTTCTAAATTTACCAGCCACTAATTCCTTTGAGTGATCATATTTGTTCTTTGATTATGCATAACCTTACTGATTTCAAAGCAAAAGAGCAGGAGGAGATGAAAATGCTTGAATCACACAACAGCCTCAGGTTGTGCCTTTGGCATTGAAGAACTGACATTCCATTTCCAAGTCTCAAAACACATGAGGCGTAACAGACTTTGGGCAAACCTGGTGCAGTAGCAACAGCCTGTGGCAATCCAGGACTAAATACCAAGTGGAAGACAGTACGTTTAATGTGTATAGGAGCCTATGCAGCCCAGACAAGGAGCATGAAGTGATGGAATAGGAACTCCCTGACATGATTTCTTGGGGAAAGTTTAGTGGTGTTGCACAGGCAGTACCATGGTGGCAATGCCTCTGAACCTTGGGAAAGCTCTTTGCCAAACACGAAAGGACTCTTCTTTCTTGAAGGGGATTAAAACTCTCTCTTATTATTGACTGTATAAAGAACTTTGTTCCTACAGAGTGGCTGGAGATAGACATAAAGCAATCTGGTAAAAGACAGAAAGTTGCAGAGTATACTAGAGAAAATAAAGTCTCCCTTAGGAATTATAAAGTCATAGGTTGAGAAAGCACATAAAGTTATACATTAAATCATTTCACTCATTGTATAATTGTTCATGTTGGTTTTTTTACAAGGTTACAGTTATTGAGTGATTACTATATGCCAAGTACTGCACTGAATATTTCACAATGTTATTGCTTTTAAGCCTTATTGAAAATCATAGGAAATATGTATAACTATCAACCGTATTTTTTAAAAACAGGAAACCAGAGCTTAGAAAAGTTAAGCAAATGGCTCAAGATCATACGACTACTAATTTCAAGACTGAGATTTTCCAGCTAAAGAATATCATTCACCATTGGCTCTGCAAGGATTGAGTCATTAGCCACTTCAGCTGCTGACCTTCCACGCACCCTGAAATGAGTTCAGGGTGGAGACCAGGAATGAGACACTCTGTGCTCTGTGGAAACTGGCAGAACAGGCCTTCAGATAGTAAGATATTTTCGGGAGGAAATTTTATGAACCCAATTTCTTGCATCTCCCCATACTTAGAAAAGCATTAAAACCATTAACTTAGATATCTGTTCCTTGTGACTGGTCGTAAGCTTCTACCGACATGTGTGCTTGATTGCATGTACCCCCTTCTCCAAAATCACATATATGCTGACCACCCCCACCTTAACTCTTTGGAGCATTTCCTCAGAGTTATCTGAGAGGCTGTCTACTGGGCTATTGTCCTCAGTAAGGCCCCAGATAAAACTGAAACTCACAGCTCTCAGGTTGTGAGTTTTTATTTCATTCGACAGACTTGAAGACAGTTCTGACTAACTCCAAATCCCATGTTCACAATTACTAACCTGGATGATCCCTAAAGCAAGACACAGTTTTTTTTTAGCATGAACTGTGATGGTCAGCAGCAAAACTATGCACCCCAGAGAGAAGTCAGATGGGACAAAATTTATTTCTTAATAATGTGGCATTGGAGACCTCTATCAAGAATCAAGAATTATTGTATATCCTTCTTCACTAATTGTATGTATGTATTGTATGCCTCAATTAGACTTACTCAATTATAGTGTGTCTCAATTTAGGTTCAGTCATTCTCCAAAAAATTATCTTTATGGATTCCTGAGTTAAAAGAGACCTACCAGTATTATCATATAAGGACACTGTGATGGTTGATTTTATATGTCAGCTTGATATGTCATGGGATGCCCAGATTAAACATTTTTTTCTGGTGTGTCTGTGAAGGTGTTTCCCTAAGATTAGCATTTGAATCAATGAACTCAGTAAAGTAAATTGTCTTCCCCAATGTTGATGGGAATCATCAAATCCCTTGATGGCTTGAATAGAACAAAAGGTAGAGGAAGAAGGAATTCACTCTTTTATTTTTCTGCCTCACTGCTGGAGTGAGGCATCTCATCTTATCTTCTGCTCTCAGACTGTGAGCATTACATTATCAGCATCCCTGGTTCTCAGGTTGTTGGACTTAGACTGGAATACACCATCAGCTTTCCTAGGGCTTTGTATTTCCTGGGGCTCCAGCCCACGGACTGCAGATCATGGGATTTCTAAGCCACCATAATCATGTGAGCCAATTCCTCATAATAAACGTATCTATCTGGCATCTATCTATCTGTCTTTTATCTACTATTGGGGTGTGTGTGTGTGTGTGTGTGTGTATATATATATATATATATATATATATATATATATATATATAAAACTCCTCTTGGTTCTGTTCCTCTGGAGAACTCTGACTAATACAGACACTTAAGTTAGGGGATAAAGATTTTGATGCCCAGAGAAGATAAAGTTGAGTAAACAACAACCTGTGCAGAATCCTGCCTTAGCAAGGCTTTCTTTGTTTTTTTCCCTGGGAATGCTGTGAGCTACACCTACAAATGTGATCAGTCAGTCTGTAGCATTGAAAACAAAGGCTGCTGTGCTTTGTAGTTCATAGCAATCCAATTAGAAAGAAATTTCACATCTTTTTTCCCCTTGTGAAAACAAACTGTCTTCACATTAATAAACGTTAAGACTGGTGGTCCCAGGGTATAAAAGTGTCCTGACATTGGTGAGTTGTATTACAGTCTTCAAATCTTCTTGCCAACTGTTTTTGGAATACATTGCATCCTTACATTAATTCATCTATTCATTCACTTAGTCATTTCAGAACAACATGTGGAATGCCTACTCCATGCCAGACATGTTTTACATGTTAACAAGGAAGAGATGTGCAAATAGGCAAATTCCTTGTGCTGGAAAACACATCAACAAATAAACATGACGTATTTTATCAGTTATAAATGATAAGAGAATGAAAAAAGCTAGGAAAAGAAAGAGAGGGCATCTAGAAGTTGGGAGTGTGTTTTAAAATAAGGTGTTCACTTATTTACAAAACAGAAACAGACTCTCAGACATAGAAAACAATCTTATGGTTACCAAAGAGGAAAGGGAGAGGGGATAAATTAGGAGTTTGGAATTAACAGATACACAACTACTATATATAAAGTAGATAAACAACAAGGACCTACTGTATAGCACACGGAACTACATTCAATATGTTGTAATCTCCTATAATGGAAAAAAATCTGAAAAAGAATGTATATATAAATATTATATATATATTTTATACATATATAGCTAACTCACATTGCTGTACACCTGAAACTAACACAACATTGTAAGTCAGCTATACTTCAAGTAAAAAATTTTAAAAAGAAAAATAAAAAGTAAAATAAGGTGTTCAGAGATGGCCTGGCTGAGGAAGTAGCACTTGAGTAACATCATGAATAAGGCAAAGGAGTAAAGGAGCACATCTCTGGGTTGTGAACATTCCAGACTAAAAAGAACCCACAAACACCTTGAAGAGAAACCTACTAAGTGTATTTAAGGTTCTGAGAGGAATCTGGAGTGCTAGGGCAAAGCGAGAAATAAGAAATGAAGTCAGAGTAATGACCAGGGGCCAGATTACGAACAGCCTTGCACACTGTGGATTTTGTTCTACGAGTGACAAGAAGTCATGGGGAGTTTTGAGTAGGGTATGGAAAGATCTGGTTTGTGTTTAAAAAAAGAACATTTTTACTGTGTAGGATAGATTGTACTCTGTATAAATTAGGTCTCTACAATTCTGAAGTTAAAGACAAATTCATCACTGGCCCTTTAGAAGGATATTCGTGTTATTTTTAAGTAGAATTTTGTATATATTATTGTCATTTGCTCTGTTGTTCAAGGTTTTTTTTTTCTTTCAGTTTTATTGACTGTAGCATACATACAGAAAAGTGCATAAATCAAAACGTATAGTTTAATGAATTGTCACAAGGTGAATAAAGCTGCATAGCTATTATCTAGGTCAGGAAATAAACTATTTCCATTACTTTCAGAAACTCCATTTGTGACCTCTCCCAATCATATGCCTTCCCTCCTCCCAAAGAGACTACTATCCTGACTTCTAAAATCATAGATTGGATCTGTCCATTTAAAAAATATGTAGAGATAGAATCATCTATTATGCACTATTTGGGTCCTGGCTTCTTTTGCTCAATGTTGTATTTGTAGGATCTTGGCATTATAAATCCATCTCCAGTGCATCTTTATTTTCTATCTTATTGATGTATCTTATCATTAGTATTTTCCCTCTATATTCTTTTAAGTTCTCTTTTTAATGTCAGAAGGTCTATTTCCTTTTCTCTCTCATTCCTAAAGTGTAGTCCTTTTGGATCCTGAACTAAATCCTGGAGCGCCTACCACAGCCTTTCATCCTTAGTGGGCTCTGGAGTCCAAGTTTTGTCCTTGCTGTACATGAACCTGTCAAATGCTCTGCTTGGCTTCTCAGTCTCTTAGTAATCTCCTCTCTAATTGTCATTTGCCCCTGGGAAATATATAGCCCCATAGTCTGGGCTTATCTCCATGGTACTTCCTTTTCTTCTCTCCTAGATCTTGGCCTTGCAATTCCTCTCTACCTTGGGAACTCTTTGGTATCACCAAACAGATTATATTTTTGTTCCAAATTTTCTCATTCTCCTTAACGAGAATGTAGATATGAACAAGTGGGTTCACTTTTACCACCATATTTTGATAAAGTTTTGATCATTTTTTAAGGTAGCTAATACTCTGAATGCCTTGAATTTACTATAACTATTGTCATCAGTCTAAAATTCTATAGATTATTTTTAAATGGAAACCTCTTCATTCACAAATGTAGTAGCCCTACCAAACAATTAAAAACTAAACAAAGAATAAATTATAAAGGTTTATTTCACTAATTCTTTTCCAGAAAAGCTCTAGGAAATCACATATAGGATTTCTAAATGCTGAATTTAAAATTATGTTTCCTTGAAAAGAAATGCAGACTTTTAGTGTAATTACTGCAAAGTATTTTTTATCACTCAGAAAGAAACCAAATAGTTTAAACCAATGTGACTTGAAGAAAGGTAAATCTTATACCCTAAAAACTGAGAAAAGATCTTGGAGAAATTACTCCAATTTAGATGAATTGTGTTTATAAAGTTATTTTACTTCCATTATTAATTTTTTTCTAACTTCGTAACTAAGGGAAGATAAGTGACTTCCCCATGTCACACAGCAAATAAGTAACAGAGATGGACCTCAAACTCTCCTGCCTGCTGTAAGTGTTCTCAAGTGTCTCACACCTTCCCCAGCCCTTCTTTAACTCTTAGTTCATGTCTAGTTACTATGTTCTCCCCTCCCTATATTTCCTAACAAAATTTCTTGAAAGTGAAAAAACAACAATTATTTTTGAACTTCTTCAATCCCTGTGTTCAGTCTGAACGACTAAGGATTGTTCATATTTCCAAGTTTTTGGAATTTTGTAAAACTAAACAAACTAAAAATAAATAACTTAAGTCAATGGGTCAAGATATTAAAAAATGAATTTCTGTATTAGTTGAATGGTTGTATGGAATTACTTCAAAATTACCTTCCAAGTTCACTACTGTGCAATGTTATAACTATCTTCAAATTGTCTTATTATTTAAAAACAACTTAAAAATAATTTTAAAACATTCAAAATATTTTTATAATAGTGACTATTTTATTCAAAAATATGTAATGTTGACGTGAAAATGACTGTCAAACCTTTTTCAAGATGAATATAAAGACACCACAAAGCTCTATGACTAGTGTCTCTATTTGCCACTTACATTTCTCTTTCAAAATATATGTAATTTGTTTTTCTATAAATAGTCCATCTTTTGAGTCCAGCCAATATGGTATCTAATAATGGCTCTCTGACATCAATCAGCAGTGCATTTCTCTGAAGGAAATGATGTAGTCTATGTGCAATGCCTATTGTCTCTTTGTGGTGCATAGTGTATATGTGGTAATTAAAGCAAGCAGCTAGTGTAATCATGGGTTATTAGGAGGAAATGCTTGTGACTAGAATAAAAGATGTTTGTTGTATTAATATTTCAGGTGGCAGAATCTGTCTGAAAGGAAGCTATTTCTGGAAAGACTCCGTCTTTTAGATGCATATGCTAATCCCAAACCCTGTAACTAAAATCCAGACTATATTTATCCAGTATGAACCTGAATGACTTTTCCTACAGACTACTTGAGACTCATTGAATACAGAGAGAAGAAGGAGAATGGGTAGAGTATGATACTGTAAGAAGATCATCGGATCAATCAAATAAATACTGAACCCTTCTCACTGTATGCAAAGCAACATACCAGATGCTATTGGTTATAGACAGAGATATTGAAAGCTCTGCCTGACCTCAGAGGGCCTGTATTAGCAAGGAGGCAAGACTATGCATATGTTTTTTTAATTGAACATCACAGTATAATGCTGTATTAGTTTTCTAATGCTGCTGTGACAAATTACCACCAACAGTGGCTTAAAACAACACTAATATATTATCTTACAGGTCTGTAGCTTTGAAGTCTCAACAGGCTAAAATCAAGAAATCTCCAAGGCTGCATTCATTTTTGGAAGTTCTAGGGTAGAATTTGTTTCCTTGCTTTTTCCAGTTTCCAAAGCTGTCCATATTCATCTGCTGGGAGCAACGTTACTCTATCTTCAAAGTTTACAACATTGGATTTCTCTCTCATCCTCCCCCCTTCATTGCATCTCCATCTGATCTGCCATCAGAGGAGAAAGGTTCTTCACTTTTAAGGACTCATGTGGTAAAATTGGGCTCACCTGGATAATCCAAAGTAATCTTTCTCAATGTTTTTAACATTTATTATAATTGCAAAGTCCCTTTTGCTGTGTATGGTGACATATTCACAGGTTTTGGGGGTTAGTTCATGGACATCTTTGGGGGCCATTATTCTGCCTACCATAACTACTGAAAAAGTAGTTTAAAAACTAAAACTTAAATTAAGATTCAGAGAAAGAAGAGAGATCATGTGGGCAAGTTGCTAAGGGAAGGGTTTATCAAGAAGATGGGGAATAAATTGATCTTTGAAAAGTAGGTTATTTGTTTCTTGATGTTTTCTTCCAGAAAATCAATTATTTCGTCAAGATTTGCCAAGTTATTTGCATAGATGATAATATTATTCATATTATCTCAATTTATCCTCAAAACAACCTCATCAGGGAGGTATTATTATTATCCCTGTTATATAGTTGAAGAAAAATTAGGTTAAGAAAATTACCCCAAATCACATTCTTTGTATAAATTGAAACTAAATGCAAACCTACATAATTGGCACCCATGTCAACACTTAACCACCATACTGTATACCTCTTGTTTTATGTTTTCCTTCAAATGTCTTTTGTTGTAGTATTTTCCTTCTTAAAACCAGGTTTATGTTTATATTTTACAACTGAAATTATACATTCTATACTTTTTGTTTGCTTATGTTTTGTTTGCTTTGTTTATGTTATTTTCAAATGTATTGATTTCTCCTTTCATGTTTATAATTTTCTTACTCATTTTTTCTTAAAAAATATTTTTTCTTCTAACATCTTGTGTTGAATTATTAATTATATTCTTCAAAAATGTTAAGGCATGGAATTAGTTTCTAAATATAAATTTTACCATATCTCAAAAATATTGCAATTCAGTATTTTTGTTTTAATTATTTTAAGAAAGTCAGTAATTGAGTTTTTGACAATGGCAATTCCCACAGCAGAAAAATAAAAATCAACAAAGAACTAAGAAAATAAATGATCTTTCCACCTAGACACCCAGAGATCTTGATAGTTCTGATGGTAAACAGCTTCTAAGACTCCAGGACTCTTTTATTTTTTTGGCATATATTTATAAAAATAAGTTAATAAGACGTAAAAAGTTTATAATTTTTAATTTTTCTTGTAGAAATACATTAAGGATATGTTATGTCAACAAATCATTTTATGTCATCATTTTTGCTGATTGCATAGTAGGCCTTTAATGAGGATAGTATAATGTATTTGTCTAATCCTCTATAGTGAGGCTGTTTTTTTCCCAATTTTGGATTACTATAAACAACACAGCAATGAACATCTATATACTTCTAGCTCAACTATCTATCTATCAATCTGTCTACCTGTCTATCTGTTCTCTCCATATAACTTATTCACCTGTCTGATTATTTCCTTTGTAAGGGAACATAGTATATATTGTTAAGTATGTGAGTTTTGGTCTCAGTTTTCCTGGAATTGAATCTCTCTCCACAACTTATTATGTGAGTTTTGGCTAGTTGTTTAACCCCACTGTGACTCAGTTTTCTCATGTATGGCCAGGTAATAGGCTTGACCTCTTTTTTGGATTTCCTTCCCATTTAGGTCACCACAGTGCATTGAGTAGAGTTCCCTGTGCTATACAGTATATTCTCATTAGTTATCTATTTTATACATAGTATCAATAGTATATATGTGTCAATCCCAACCTCCCAATTTCTCTCACCCCCTCCTTCCCCCTTGGTATCCATATATTTGTTCTCTACATCTGTACCTCTATTTCTGCTTTGCAAATAAGGTCATCTATGCCATTTTTCTAGATTTCACATATATGTGTTAATATATGATATTTGTTTTTCTCTTTCTGACTTCCTTCACTCTGTATGACACTCTCTAGGTTCATCCATGTCTCTACAAATGACCTATTTTCAGTCCTTTTTATGGCTGAGTAATATTCCATTGTACATATGTACCACATCTTCTTTATTCATTTCTCTGTTGATGGACATTTAAGTTGCTTCCATGGGACAGTCACCTCTGAGCATCTCATTTGAATTGAATGGGCTCCAACCATGTTCTGGTTATTATGTTTTCATTAAAAAGTGTGCCAGTGCTTAAGAGCTTGAAAAACATTTTATCATGCTTATGGAGTCTGCATGTCAGGAATCCAGACAGAGGCCCTAACATTGAAACCCTAGCTGGAAAGTCTTAAAAATAGGTTGAGGCACTCTATACCTGGGTGCTGAAATTATTGGCAGGCACCTTTATTCTCAAATGACAGTTGCTGTCAGCTGTAGGCTGGGACCTCAGCTGGGCTTGTCAACTGAAGCATCTTCACAAGTCCTCTCCATGATGGCCTCAGGGTGGTCAGAATTTTTATGTGGCCACTCAAGGTGTCATAACATATGTCTCAAGGAAGAAGGCAGAAGTTTCACTGCTTTTTGGGACCTAGTAGTATATGACCTAGGAGTCATATAACATCATCTCTGCCGTATTCTATTGATTGAGTTAGTCACAAGGTCATTCAGATTCAAGGGGAAAAGATAAAGACTCCATTTCTCAAAGGTAGGGTGGCAGCATTAATTGTTAATGTAGACGACCATGTGGATTGGGAGATGTTATAGTTACCTTTGGAAAATATTATCTGTCAACCTTTCCTATTTATATGCAAGCACATATTTGATTCCAGGGGACATCTGAATGGATAGGTCTTATTTCTGTATTTCTGCCTGGGATCTCACCTTCTTCACCAGGAAGAAGAGGCCTTGTGGAGAAGAGGGTCTTCATATTTAGAGAAGAAGATGCATCTGAGGGAAATGGTTACTGGACGAAATACCAAAGAAGAAAGTTGGAGTCTAACGTGCCTTCTGGTATCATAAATGTCACAGCAGCAGGCAATATAGACCAGGAGCAGTGACTCTAAGAATGCCATAAGATTTCTTAAAACTTTGAATGTCTCTGTGTTTGTTGTTATGTTCTTCTGACTGTTTCCCCAGAAGGATTTGAAGTAAGAACCTTAAAACCAAAAAGGCAAGTATTTGTCCTTGAACATACCAAGAAAACGTTGAACTGGAGAAAAGATAAACCACTGAGGAGGCAAATGTGGGAAGGAAAGGAGCCCCAAGAGAAAGGCTGTGTAGCATCAGCTGCTAAAGAGGAAAAAAAAAAAGCAGTCTGGGTCCACAGAGACTACAGGGGGGAAAAGAAAAGCACAGGAAACTGGCCTTCACCTTAGATGTGGCCCAGGGGATTTTACAATCTGAAATCCCTAGAAAGGTGATAGCAAACCTGCTGTTAACTATGCCAGCTAAATCAAGACGATCCAAAATTTTAAAAATGAGAAATACCAGGATATAAACAAGAAACTGTTTGCAATGGCCAAAATGTGATTATGATTCTTTTCTCTTGGGTCCTTCCATTGGTTTTATTTTCTCCATCCCCTCTCTCTTTTCTAAACCCCTCACTATTTTTGTTTAGTCTTAAGTCATTTTTAGTACCTGCTCTCCTTTTACACTTAGTGAAGGTAGAAAGAAAAAGGAAAATATTAAAGATCATCTAATTCAACACTCTAATTTTAACAAAAACAAAGCAGCCCCAGGGACGCAGTGACAGGCTCGGAGTCAACATGGATTATTTGTAGCAGCAGAGTTGTGGCTGCAAGCAGCTCTACTGACCATTCATGTGTTTCTCTGTATATGAGACTGCCTCTCTGGCCTAGCTTGAGGCTGAAGTCCCAGACAAGGAAAACTGTCCCTGTGTCAATTTTAGTTCTCTGGAAAGCTGATGCCAAGACACAATGAAAAGGGCATGGGATTTTTGAGGGGAGGTGCCATGAAGAATGAATAAGAATAAATGAGGGGGGTGTTGTTTGGATCACAGTGTCAGTCTGACACTGTGAAGGAGAGAGGGGAAAAGGAGGAAGAGACTCTGATTGCCATTTCTGGGAAAATGGCAGTCAGGTTGATGGAGTACCTTAGAGCAAAGATTAACCATTAGAGGAGTCCCATATTGCGCAGAAATGGCTCAGCTCTAATATTACCAGGCATTATTCAGCCATTAGCTGAGAACAGCCTGGGGTGGCAGGGGCTGGGGGAGTGGGGGTGTGTGGGGGGAGATGGGAAAGAGCAGAGTAGTGAGAGCAACGCAGTGGATCCCAAAAGTGTGGCAGCTGCAGGCTTTTGGTTAACCACACTCCTTGCAGCAGATCTCTTTTTAAGCAGATCTGAGTCGTACCCTCCTATGACTACCCCAGTTCCCTTCTATATAACTTACTTCAAATAGGACTATAGTAAGGTGGGTAAGTCAATTAGTTGTCTATTGTTGTGTAACAAATTACCACAAACAGTGGCTTAAAACAGCATATAGTTATTATCTCACAGTTTCAGTGCGTTAAGAGTCTGTGCGCAACTTACTTTGATCGTCTGCAAGGCTGCAATCCAAGTGTTGGCTTGGACTGGGTTCTCACCTGAGGCTCAAATGGGGAAGGACCTGCTTCCAAGTTCATATGGTTGTTGGAAGAATCCAAATTCTTACAGGTTGTCAAAGTGAAAGCTTCATTTTCTTGCTGGCTGTTGACTGGAGACTATACCCTCAGGTCCTTCTTTGTGCCTTTTTCTACAAGGCAGCTCTCAAGAAGTCAGCTCACCTTTTCAAAGTTAGCAAGCGAGAAATTCTTACAGCAAGATGGATGTTACAATCTCATATAAAGTAATGATGTACCTATAATCACACATATTCCATCATCTTTGTTGTATTCTGGTCGGAAGCAGGTCACAGGTCCCACTCATACTCAAGGGGAGGGATACACGAGGGCATGAGGATCAGGAGGTGGGGATAGTTGGGGCCATCTTAGAATCTTTCTGCTACAGTTGGAGACTCTATTTATTGGACCCAAAGGGCTGCTGAACATTTATATACGTGAGCATTTGGGTTCTGTCCCAGAAGACTTAAAAATTGAGAAATTCAAACATAGAGGTGTTCATGATCTCAAATTATTTTAAACATTCCTGAGTAGGACTAGTTCATTCATATATATATATATATATATATAAGTTGGGAGACACCGAGTATGTCTGTTTGCTAAAGACTGAACATATTTTTTCCAGCCTGCAAAATACTGTTTCACTTAGATTCATCCAAACTTGAGCCCCTCACTCAATGTTCCTTTTTTTTTTTTTTTAATGCTTTTGTTTGGGCCATGTTATCAGAAACACAAGCAATTTTAAGATGAAGTCACCTGAAAACGTGTCCTCTCTGAAGCTAACCATCAATAATGTCTCAACAGAGATGATTTTTTTTGAATTTTATTTTACTTATTTTTTTATACAGCAGGTTCTTATTAGTCAGCCATTTTATACACATCAGTGTATACATGTCAATCCCAATCTCCCAGTTCATGCCACCACAACCCCCACCCGCCACTGCTTTCCACCCTTGGTGTCCATACGTTTGTTCTCTACACCTGTGTCTCAATTTCTGCTCTGCAAACAGGTTCACCTGTACCATTTTTCTAGAGTCCACATATATGCGTTAATATATGATATTTGTTTTTCTCTTTCTGACTTACTTCAATCTGTATGAAAGTCTCTAGATTCATCCACATCTCTAGAAATGAATGAATTTTGTTCCTTTTTATGGCTGAGTAATATTCCATTGTATATATGTGCCACATCTTCTTTATCCATTCATCTGTCAATGGGCATTTAGGTTGCTTCCATGACCTGGCTATTGTAAATAGTGCTGCAATGAACATTGAGGTGCATGTGTCTTTTTGAATTATGGTTTTCTCTGGGTATATGCCCAGTAGTGGGATTGCTGGGTTATATGGTAATTCTACTGTTAGTTTTTTAAGGAACCTCCATACTGTTTTCCATAGTGGCTGTATCAATTTACATTCCCACAAACAGTGCAAGAGGATTCCTTTTCTCCACACCCTCTCTAACATTTGTTGTTTGTAGATTTTCTGATGATGCCCATTCTAACTGGTGTGAGGTGATACCTCATTGTAGTTTTGATTTGCATTTCTCTAATAATTAGTGATGTTGAGCAGCTTTTCATGTGCTTCTTGGCCATCTGTAGGTCCTCTTTGGAGAAATGTCTACTTAGGTCTTCTGCCGATTTTTGGATTTGGTTGTTTGTTTTTTTAGTATTGAGCTGAATCAGCTGTTTATATATTTTGGATTACTCCTTTGTCCGTTGATTCATTTGCAAATATTTTTTCCCATTATGAGAGTTGTCTTTTCGTCTTGCTTGTAGTTTCCTTTGCTTTCCAAAAGCTTTTAAATTTCATTAGGTCCCATTTGTTTATTTTTGTTTTTATTTCCATTACTCTAGGAGGTGGATCAAAAAAGATCTTGCTGTGATTTATGTCAAAGAGTGTTCTTCCTATGTGTTCCTCTAAGAGTTTCATAGTGTCCAGTCTTACATTTAGGTCTCTAATCCATTTTGAGTTTATTTTTGTGTATGGTGTTAGGGAGTGTTCTAATTTCATTATTTTACATGTAGTTGTCCAGTTTTCCCAGCACCACTTATTGAAGAGACTGTCTTTCCTCCATTGTATACCCTTGCCCCCTTTGTCATAGATTAGTTGACCATATATGTGTGGGTTTAACTCTGGGCTTTCTATCCTGTTCCATTGATCTATATTTCTGTTTTTGTGCCAGTACCATATTGTCTTGCTTACTGTAACTTTGTAGTATAGTCTGAAGTCAGGCAGTCTGATTCCTCCAGCTCCATGTTTTTCCCTCAAGACTGCTTTGGCTATTCAGGGTCTTTTGTGTCTCCATACAAATTTTAAGATTTTTTGTTCTAGTTCTGTAAAAAATGCAATTTGTAATTTGATAGGGATTACACTGAATCTGTAGATTGCTTTGGGTAGTATAGTCATTTTCACAATATTGATTCTTCCAATCCAAGAACATGGTATATCTCTCCATCTGTTGATATCATCTTTAATTTCTTTCACAGTGTCTTATAATTTTCTGCATACAGGTGTTTTGTCTCCCTAGGTAGGTTTATTCCTAGGTATTTTATTCTTTTTGTTACAATGGTAAATGGGAGTGTTTCCTTAACTTCTCTTTCAGATTTTTCATCATTAGTGTATAGGAATGCAAGAAATTTCTGTGCATTAATTTTGTATCCTGCAACTTTACCAAATTAATTGATTAGCTCTAGCAGTTTTCTAGTGGCATCTGATTGACAAAATCAATCCCCATTGATTAGCTCTAGTAGTTTTCTGGTAGCATCTTTAGGATTCTCTATGTATAGTATCATGTCATCTGCAAACAGTGACAGTTTTACCTCTTCTTTTCCAATTTGTATTCCTTTTATTTCTTTTTCTTCTCTGATTGCTATGGCTAGGACTTCCAAAACTATGTTGAATAATAGTGGTGAGATTCAACATCGTTGTTTTTTTCCTGGTCTTAGAGGAAAGGCTTTCAGTTTTTCACCATTGAGAATGATGTTTGCTGTGGGTTTGGCGTATATGGCCTTTATTAGGTTGAGGTAGGTTCCCTCTATTCCCACTTTCTGAACAGATTTTATCATACATGGTTGTTGATTTTGTCAAAAGCTTTTTCTGCATCTATTGAGATGATCATATGGTTTTATTCTTCAATTTGTTAATATGGTGTATCACATTGATTGATTTGCATATATTGAAGAATCCTTGCATCCCTGGGATAAACCCCACTTGATCATGGTGTATGCTCCTTTTAATGTGTTGCTGGATTCTGTTTGCTAATATGTTGTTGAGGATTTTTGCATCTATATTCATCAGTGATATTGGTCTGTAATTTTCTTTTTTTGTAGTATCTTTGTGTGGTTTTGATATCAGGGTGATGGTGGCCTCATAGAATGAGTTTGGGAGTGTTCCTTCCTCTGCAATTTTTTGGAAGAGTTTGAGAAGGATGGGTGTTAGCTCTTCTCTACATGTTAGATAGAATTCACCTGTGAAGGCATCTGGTCATGGACTTTTGTTTTTTGGAAGATTTTTTATCACAGTTTCAATTTCATTACTTGTGATTGGCCTGTTCATATTTTCTATTTCTTCATGGTTCAGTCTTGGAAGGTTATAACTTTCTAAGAATTTGTCCATTTCTTCCAGGTTGTCCATTTTATTGGCATAGAGTAGCTTGTAGTAGTCTCTTAGGATGCTTTGTATTTCTGTGATATCTGTTGTAATTTCTCCTTTTTCATTTCTAATTTTATTGATTTGAGTCCTCTCCCTCTGTTTCTTGATGAGTCTGGCTAATGGTTTATCAATTTTGTTTATTTCTCAAAGAACCAGCTTTTAGTTTTATTGATCTTTGCTATTGTTTTTTTGCTTCTGTTTCATTTATTTCTGCTCTGATCTTCATGATTTCTTTCCTTCTGCTAACTTTGGGTTTTGTTTGTTCTTCTTTCTCTAGTTCCTTTAGGTGTAAGGTTAGATTTTTTATTTGAGATTTTTTGTTGTTTCTTGAGGTAGGCTTGTATAGCTATAAACTTCCCTTTTAGAACTGCTTTTGATGCATCCCATAGGTTTTGGATCATCGAGTTTTCATTATCATTTGTCTCTAGGTACTTTTTAATTTCCTGTTTGATTTCTTCAGTGATGCCTTGGTTATTTAGTGACATATTGTTTAGCCTCCATGTGTTTGTGTTTTTTATGTTTGTTTCCCTGTAATTGATTTCTCATCTCATAGCGTTGTGGTCAGAAAAGATGCTTGATATGATTTCAATTTTCTTAAATTTACTGAGGCTTGATTTGTGACCCAAGATGTGATCTATCCTGGAGAATGTTCCGTGTGCACTTGAGAAGAAAGTGTAATCTGCAGTTTTTGGATGGAATGTCCTATAAATATCAATTAAATCTATCTGGCCTATTGTGTCATTTAAAGCTTGTGTTTCCTTATTAATTTTCTCTTTGGGTGATATGTCCACTTGTTTAAGTGAGGTGTTAAAGTCCCCCACTATTATTGTGTTACTGTTGATTTCCTGTTTTATAGCTGTTAGCAGTTGCCTTATGTATTGAGGTACTCCTATGTTGGGTGCATATATATTTATAATTGTTATATCTTCTTCTTGGATTGATCCCTTGATCATTATGTAATGTCCTTCCTTGATTCTTGTAACATTCTTTATTTTAAAGTCTATTTTATCTGATATGAGCATTGCTACACCAGCTTTCTTTGGATTTCCATTTGTATGGAATATCTTTTTCCATCCTCTCACTTTCAGCCTGAATGTGTCCCTAAGTCTGAAGTGGGTCTCTTGGAGACAGGATACATATGGGTATTGTTTTTGTATCCATTCAGCAAGTCTGTGTCTTTTGGTTGGATCATTTAATCCATTCACGTTTAAGGTAATTATTGATATGTATGTTCCTATGACCATTTTCTTAATTGTTTTAGGTTTGTTTTTGTAGGCCCTTTTCTTCTCTTGTGTTTCCCACTTAGAGAAGTTCTTTTAGCATTTGTTGTAGAGCTGGTTTGGTGGTGCTGAACTCTCTTAACTTTTGCTTGTCTGTAAACCTTTTGATTTCCCCATCAGATCTGAATGAGATCTTTGCTAGTAGAGTGATCTTTGTTGTCGGTTCTTCCCTTTCATCACTTTAAATATATCATGCCACTCCCTTCTGGCTTGTACGGTTTCTGCTGAGAAATCAGCTGTTAACCTTATGGGTGTTCCCTTGTATGTTATTTGTCCTTTTTCCCTTGCTGCTTCCTAGGTATAGGAAAATAAGTTTTCTTTGTCTTTAATTTTTGCCAATTTGATCACTATGTGTCTCGGCATGTTTCTCCTTGGGTTTATCCTGTATGGGACTCTCTGCACCTCCTGGACTTGGGTGGCTATTTCCTTTCCCATGTTAGGGAAGTTTTCGACTATAATCTCTTCAAATGTTTTCTCAGGTCCTTTCTCTCTCTCTTCTCCTTCTGGGACCCCTATAATGCAAATGTTGTGTGTAATGTTGTCCCAGAGGTCTCTTAGACTGTGTTCATTTCTTTTCATTCTTTTTTCTTTATTCTGTTCCACAGCAGTGAATTCCACCATTCTGTCTTCCAGGTCACTTATCCGTTCTTCTGCCTCAGTTATTCTGCTATTGATTCTCTCTAGTGTATTTTTCATTTCAGTTATTGTGTTGTTTATCGCTGTTTGTTTGTTCTTCAATTCTTCTAGATCTTTGGTTAAACATTTCTTGCATCTTCTCGATCTTTGCCTCCATTCTTTTTCTGAGGTCCTTGATCATCTTCACTATCATTATTCTGAATTCTTTTTCTGGAAGGTTTCCTATCTCTACTTCATTTAGTTGTTTTTCTTAGCTTTATCTTGTTCCTTCTTCTGATGCATAGCCCTCTGCTTTTTCATCTTGTCTATCTTTCTGTGAATGTGGTTTTTGTTCCACAGGCTGCAAGATTGTTGTTCTTCCTGCTTCTGCTGTCTGCCCTCTCCACTTAATGTTCTTGAGCTTCTGTTTCCACACTCGCATTAACTCCTGCTCCCATCTGAGGAGAACTGGCCCCTGAAGTTGTTCCCTCAGCCATAAAAGATTTCCTCAGATATATGCATGACTTTGCAGTCACCTTCTTCAAGGCATTGCTCAAAAGACACTTTCTCAATGAAGTCTATCCCACTAATTTATTTTAAATTGCAACCCACCCCTTCCTTTAACACTCTTGATTCTATTTACCCTGCTCAACTTTTGTTTGTTGCCATAATACTTATGGCTGAGTATACCAAATATTATTCATTTATTAGGCTTCTTTGTTATTGTCTATCTATGCTCTAGAATATAAGCTCCACAACAGCATAGATTTTTGTCAGTTTCATTCATTCATGTAGCTCAAGTACCTAGAGAAACAATGTCTGGAAGATAGTAGGCACTCAACAAAAATTACTCATGGAATGAATTGTCTTAAAACAACTCTCTGTGATCGGTATTATTATTATTATCTTTAGCTTGCAAGTGAGAAAACTGATGCACAAAGAAGTAAGCAATTTTCACTTATTTTTCAATTAATAATTGACAGAACTTAGAGTCAAATGCAGATAGTATGATTACAAAATCTGAGCTCAAAAAATAATGTGCAAAAGTGCCTACACTGAGGAAAACAAAAACTGATATGCAAAACTGTAACAGTCATATTGCCTATAAAGACAATGATATTTCTTAAAAATTTCACTTTTTTATCCCATTATGAGTTTTCAAGAAACTTAAGCTCAGAATTTGTAGAAAAATGCAATATAACAGCAAATGATCCTGTCACATGGATGCATATTTTGCTTTTAAGTATTGTTAAGTTTTCCCTTCAAATAATATAAGCGATATTTCCCCTCAGAATTCTAACATTTTTCCTTAGTAATTGAAAATCTGAATACTGGAAAGCAAGGGAATATTATTAATAATGTTCCTTTTAATGCATCTTTCTAGATTACTCTTTAGCAAGGAGAATGAGCAAATTTAAGTAAATGACCGTTCAGAGGTTCCCAGGCACTTTATAGGTCTCAATATTTGGCCTGGTTCATTACATTTAATGGATCTTACTCCCTTTTACTAAAATACTCCTTTTAGTTAAGTTTGACATCAAAATCTGGGTCAAAATTATCCAAGATTGACCTTGAAGAAAACCATAAAAATAATTGACATGATCTAAACAGGGAATTCCTGAGTAAGTTGGTTGCCATTATGAAAGCTTTCAAGAAAAATGTTTCACAGAATAGTTTTCATAAAGCTGAGAAATCATGAGAGTCACAACAGAAGAATCCTGGGTTAGGAGACAAGAGACCCAGTCCTGGAGCTGCCATTGTCTTGTAATGTGGTCTCATGTAAATAATTTTCCTCCCTGGGCCTCTGATATTTCATCTATTGGGAAGAGTTACAGTATGATCTTTACTGTGACTTCTAGCCTTAATAAGACGTATGAATTTGTGAAAAATAAGAAATCCACCTTTAATAGTGAAAGTACATGAAGCAGTGTTCCTTGCTGAGACTGTGATTTGAAGTCTGCTACCCTGGAATCCTGAATCTGAGTGTGTCTGAAGAACTGGTGAGATGTCCCTAAGTGTTTACTGACTTCATTTATGTTACACGAATAACGGAAGGGACCTCAAGGAGGAAAATTTTATGCACCTTCCCTACATACTCTCTCAGTTGGCCATTATCAACAATAACCCCATATAATAAAATCCCCAAATACAGTGACTTACAATAATAAACATTTATTCATATGCTCACAGGTCAAGAGATTGAATGCAGTCTGAGCTGATCTAAGCTTCTCCATTGGGTGGTGTACTTCAGGCTGTGGATAAGCTGAGCCCACCTCCGGGTTATCAGTTGGGCTCAGATCTATTCCATGCGGTTTGTTCTAGGGAACAGGTTGATGGGACATGTTACTAGGAAAAAATCTTCTCATGGCAAATTCCCAGAGCAAAACAGACAAGCCAAACCATGCAAGGTCATTTAAGTCTTCTGCCGCTGCTACCTATGCCAATATCACATTGGTCAATGCAAGTCAAGTGGCCAAGCCTAATGTCATCAGGATAGGAAATATACTCTGTCCACCAGGAGATGGATTTAGATGTAGTGTAGAGTAGATGGGTATAGATATAGTCTAGTGAAGAAATGACAACAGTAGTTCAATATATCGCAGGGACAAGATGAAGTGGGGGCACAAATTTCCTTGGCCAGCCTTGTGGACTGATCTGAATCTTATGAAAGGAGAAAATTTCCCCCAATTTTTGACAAATTTCACAGGATTCATTCCTCAGTAAGGTTTGGAGGACTATAGTGCTCTTTTGTGCATGAGAAGTTTTTTATCTGTTGTGGAGCTATTTGGGTGGCACCACTGTGGGCTGGCCACGTCGGGCAACAGCAGTGTCAATGATACTGGTGGTATGTGGCTCTCAAGTGCCTCTTTAGATGCTAGTGCTCACTGTGGAACACAAGAACTTGAGTAGCTTTGTTTGTAAACAGATGCCTCATTTTCCTGGGAGCTCTCAAAATTACATGGAAAGAATAGCAGGTGTTGAGGACAAAATTATGTCCCCTAAAAGTCATATATTCAAGACCTAACCTCAAGTGTATCTCAAAATGTGACTGTGTTTGGAGATAGAGCCTTTAAAGGGGTAATTAAGGTTAAATGTGGTCTTAAGTGTGGGGCCCTAATCCAATAAGATGGGCCTTCTTATTGGTTCTCCAAGGACCCAGTGCAGGGAGAAAAGTGAAGGCTCCTCTGCTGCTGTCTTCAACCATGCAGGGAAGGTGAGAAAGCAGAGCTGCAGAGATGTTAAGAAACCTGTACCAGGTCATTCAGCTGGAGATTCAGTACCAAGAATGAAATTGCTGGGAGCTCTGTTGCCAGAGTAACCCAGCTTTGGTGTTGGTGTTGGTTCCTTGCTGTTGCAAAGATACCTGTTTCCTTGTGCTGAGATCCTGAGGTAGTGCCGTGTGGCTGACAGGGTCTTGGTGCTCCGGCCAGGTGTCAGGGCTGTGCCTCTGAGGTGGGAGAGATGAGTTCAGGACATTTGACCACCAGAGACCTCCCAGCCCCACGTAACATCAAACAGTGAAAGCTCTCCCAGAGATCTCCATCTCAACGCTAAACCCCAGCTCCACTCAACAACCAGCAAGCTACAGTGCAGGACACTCTATGCCAAACAACTAGCAAGAAAGGAACACCACCCCACCCATTAGCAGAGAGGCTGCCTAAAATCATAATAAGTTCACAGACACCCCAAAACACACTACTGGACATGGTCCTGCCCACCAGAATGACAAGATCCAGCCTCATACACCATAACACAGGCACCAGTCCCCTCCACCAGGAAGCTTACACACACTGAACCAAACTTACCCACTGGGAGCAGACACCAAAAACAATGGGAACTAAGACCCTGCAGCCTGCAAAAGGGAGACCCCAAACACTGTAAGTTAAGCAAAATGAGAAGACAGAGAAATACGCAGCAGATGAAGGAGTAAGGTAAAAACCCACCAGACCAAACAAAAGAAGAGGAAATAGACATTCTACCTGAAAGAGAATTCACAGTAATGATAGTAAAGATGATCCAAAATCTTGGAAATAGAAGGTAGAAAATACAAGAAATGATTAAAAGGGATCTAGAAGAACGAAAGAGGAAACAAACAATGATGAACAACACAATAGATGGAATTAAAAATTCTCTAGAAGGAATCAATAGCAGAATAACTGAGACAGAAAAAAGGATAAGTGACCTGGATGATAAAATAGTGGAAATAACTACTGCAGAGCAGAATAAGGATAAAAGAATGAAAAGAATTGAGGACAATCTCAGAGACCTCTGGGACAACATTAAACACACCAACATTCGAATTATAGGGGTCCCAGAAGAAGAAGAGAAAAAAAAAGGGACTGAGAAAATATTTGAAGAGATTATAGCTGAAAACTTCCCTAATATGGGAAAGGAAATAGTCAAACAAGACCAGGAAGTGCAGAGAGTCCCATACATGAAATATCCGAGGAGAAACATGCCAAGACACATATTAGTCAAACTATGAAAAATTAAATACAAAGAAACAATATTAAAAGCAGCAAGGGAAAAGGAACAATTAACATACAAGGGAATCCCCATAACGTTAGCTGATCTTTCAGCAGAAACCCTGCAAGCCAGAAGGGAGTGGCAGGACATATTTAAAGTGATGAAAGGGAAGAACCTACAACCAAGATTAGTCTACCCAGCAGGATCTCATTCAGATTTGACAGAGAAATTAAAACCTTTACAGATAAGCAAAAGCTAAGAGAATTCAGCAGCACCAAACCAGCTCTAAAACAAACGCTAAAGGAACTTCTCTAGGTGGGAAACAAGAGAAGGAAAAGACTTACAATAACAAACCCAAAACAAGAAAATGGTAATAGGAGCATACATATCGATAACTACCTTAAATGTAAATGGATTAAATGCTCTAAGCTAAATACATAGACTGGTTGAATGGATTAAAAAAAAAAAAGACCCATACATATGCTGTATACAACAGACCCACTTCAGACCTAGGGACACATACAGACTGAAAGTGAGGGGATGGAAAAAGATATTCCATGCAAATGGAAATCAAAAGAAAGCTGGAGTAGCAATTCTCATATCAGACAAAATATACTATAAAATAAAGACTATTACAAGAGGCAAAGAAGAACACTACATAATGATCAAAGGATTAATCCAAGAAGAAGATATAACAATTGTAAATATTTATGCACCCAACATAGGAGCACCTCAATACATAAGGAAAATGCTACAGCCATAAAAGGGGAAATCAACGGTAACACAATCATAGTAGGGGAATTTAACACCCCACTTTCACCAATGGACAGATCATCCAAAATGAAAATAAACAAGTAAACACAAGCTTTAAATGATACATTAAACAAGATGGACTTAACTGATATTTATAGGACATTCCATCCAAAAACATCAGGTTACACTTTCTTCTCAAGTGCTCATGGAACATTCTCCAGAATAGATCACATCCTGGGTCACAAATCAAGCCTTGGTAAATTTAAGAAAATTGAAATCATATCAAGTATCTTTTCTGACCACAATGCTATGAGACTAGATATCAATTACAGGAAAAAATCTGTAAAGAATACAAACGTATGGAGGCTAAACAATACACTACTAACTAACCAAGAGATCACTGAAGAAATCAAAGAGGAAATCAAAAATACCAAAACAAATGACAATGAAAACATGATGAACCAAAACCTATGGGATGCAGCAAAGCAGTTCTAAGAGGGAAGTTTATAGCAATACAATCCTACCTCAAGAAAAAAAACCATCTCAAATAAACATCCTAACCTTACACCTAAAGCAATTACAGAGAGAAGAACAAAAAAACCCCAACGTTAGCAAAGGAAAGAAATCATAAAGATCAGATCAGAATGAAATGAAGGAAACAATAGCAAAGGTCAATAGAACTGAAAGCTGGTTCTTTGAGAAGAAAAACAAAATTGATAAAACATTAGCCAGACTCATCAAGAAAAAAAGGGAGAAGACTCAAATCAATAGAATTAGAAATGAAAAAGAAGTAACAACTGACACTGCAGAAATACAAAGGATCATGAGAGATTACTACAAGCAACTATATGTCAATAAAATGGACAACCTGGAAAAAATGGACAAACTCTTAGAAAAGCACAACCTTCTGAGACTGAACCAGGAAGAAATAGAAAATGTAAACAGACCAATCACAAGCACTGAAATTGAAAGTGTGATTAAAAATCTTCCAACAGGGCTTCCCTGGTGGTGCAGTGGTTGAGAGTCCACCTGCCAATGCAGGGGACACAGGTTCGTGCCCTGGTCCAGGAAGATCCCACATGCCGTGGCGTGGCTGGGCCCATGAGCCACGGCTGCTGAGCCTGTGCGTCTGGAGCCTGTGTTCCACAACGGGAGAGGCCACAACAGTGAGAGGCCCGTGTACTGCAAAAAAAAAAAAAAAATCTTCCAACAAACAAAAGCCCAGGACCAGAGGGCTTCACAGGCAAATTCTATCAAACATTCAGAGAAGAGCTAACACCCATCCTTCTCAAACTCTTCCAAAATGTAACAAAGGGAGGAATATTCCCAAACTCATTCAATGAGGCCACCATCACCCTGATACCAAAACCAGACAAAGATGTCACACAAAAAGAAAACTATAGACCAATATCACTGATGAACATAGATGTAAAAATCCTCAAGAAAATACTAGCAAACAGAATCCAACAGCACATTAAAAGGATTGTACATCACGATCAAGTGAGGTTTATCCCAGGAATGCAAGCGTTCTTCAATATATGCAATTCAATCAGTGTGATAAACCATGTTAACAAATTGAAGGAGAAAAACCATATTATCATCACAACAAATGCAGAAAAAGCTTTCGACAAAGTTCAACACCTATTTATGATAAAAACCTGCCAGAAAGTGGGCATAGACGGAACTTACCTCAACATAATAAAGCCCATATATGACAAACCCACAGCCAACATCTTTCTCAATGGTGAAAACTGAAAGCATTTCCACTAAGATCAGTAACAAGACAAGATTGCCCACTCTCACCATTTTATTCAACATAGTTTTGGAAGTTTTAGCCACAGCAATCAGAGAAGAAAAAGGAATAAAAGGAATACAAAGTAGAAAAGAAGAAGTAAAACTATCACTGTTTGCAGATGACATGATAATATACGTAGAGAATCCTAAAGAGGCTACCAGAAAACTACTAGAGCTAATCAATTAATCTGGTAAAGTAGCAGGATACAAAAATAATGCACAGAAATCTCTTGCATTCCTATACACTAATGATGAAAAACCTGAAAGGGAAATTAAGGAAACACTCCCATTTACCACTGCAACAAAAAGAATAAAATACCAAAGAATACACCTACCTCAGGAGACGAAAGACCCATATGCAGAAAACTATAAGACATTGATGAAAGAAATTAAAAATTATACAAACATATGGAGAGATATACCATGTTCTTGGACTGGAATAATCAACATTGTGAAAATGACCATACTACCCAAAGCAATCTACAGATTCAATGCAATCCCTATGAAACTACCAATGGCATTTTTCACAGAACTAGAACAAAAAATTTCACAATGTGTATGGAAACACAAAAGACCCCGAATAGCCAAAGCAACCTTGAGAAAGAAAAACGGAGCTGGAGGAATCAGGCTCCCTGACTTCAGGCTATACTACAAAGCTACAGTAATCAAGACAGTATGGTACTGGCACAAAAACATAAATATAGATCAATGCAACAGTATGGAAAGCCCAGAGTTAAACCCATGCATATATGGTCACCTTATCTTTGATAAAGGAGGCAAGATATACAATGGAGAAAAGACAGACTCTTCAATAAGTGGTGCTGGGAAAACTGGACAGCTATATGTAAGAGAATGAAATTAGAACACTCCCTAACACCATACACAAAAATAAACTCAAAAAGGATTAAAGACCTCAATGTATGGCCAGACACTATAAAACTCTTAGAGGAAAACATAGGCAGAACACTCTATGACATAAATCACAGCAAGATCCTTTTTGACCCACCTCCTAGAGAAATGGAAATAAAAACAAAAATAAAAAAATGGGACCTAATGAAACTTAAAAGCTTTTGCACAACAAAGGAAACCACAAACAAGACAAAAAGACAACCCTCAGAATGGGAGAAAATATTTGCAAACGAAGCAACTGACATAGGATTAATCCCCAAAATATACAAGCAACTCATGCTGCTCAATATCAAACAAACAATCCAATCCAAAAATGGGCAGAAGACCTAAACAGACATTCCTCCAAAGAAGATATACAGATTGCCAACAAACACTTGAAAGGGTACTCAACATCACTAATCATTAGAGAAATGCAAACCAAAACTACAATGAGGTATCACCTCACACCAGTCAGAATGGCCATCATCAAATTTCTACAAAGAGTAAATGCTGGAGAGGGTGTGGAGAAAAGGGAACCCTCTTGTACTGTTGGTGGGAATGTAAATTGATACAGCCACTATGGAAAACAGTATGGAGGTTCCTTAAAAAACTAAAAATAGAAGTACCATAGGACCCAGCAATCCCACTGCTGGGCATATACCCTGAGAAAACCGTAATTCAAAAAGAGTCATGTACCACAATGTTCATTGCAGCTCTATTTACAATAGCCAGGACACGGAAGCAACCTAAGTGTCCATCGACAGATGAATGGATAAAGAAGATGTGGCACATATATACAATGGAATATTACTCAGCCATAAAAAGAAATGAAATTGAGTTATTTGTAGTGAGGTGGATGGACATAGAGTCTGTCATACAGAGTGAGGTGAGTCAGAAAGAGAAAAACAGATACCATATGCTAACACATATATATGGAATCTAAAAGAAGAAAAAGAAAAAAAAAGGTTCTGAAGAACCTAGGGGCAGGACAAGAATAAAGACGTAGACACAGAGAATGGACTTGAGGACACGGGGAGGGGGAAGGGTAAGCTTGGACGAAGTGAGAGAGTGGCATGGACTTATGTACATTACCAAATGTAAAATAGATAGCTAGTGGGAAGCAGCCGCATAGCACAGGGAGATCAGCTGGGTGCTTTGTGACCACCTAGAGGGGTGGGATAGGGAGGGTTGTAGGGAGACACAAGAGGGAGGAGATAATGGGATGTATGTATAGCTGTTTCACTTTGTTATACAGCAGCAACTAACACACCATTGTAAAGCAATTATACTCCAATAAAGATGTTAAAAAAGAATAAAAATAAAAAGAGGCTGAGACACCAAGGATATACATACACAGAACAAGGCCATGTGAGGACACAGCAAGAAACTTCCATCTGCAAACCAGGAAAAAAGGCGTCAGGTGAAATCCAACCTGCTGACACCTTGATCTTAGACTTCCAGCCTCCAGAACTATGAGAAAATAAATTTCTTTTTTTTAAGCCACTCAGTCTGTCACATTTTGTTATGGCAACCCTAGGAAACTAATACAGATTTTGGTATCTAGAAGTGGGTGCTGCTGTAACCAATACCTAAAAGTGTGAAAGTGACTTTGTGGAAAAATGGATAATGGGCAAAGGCTGGAAGAGTTTGGAGGTGCATGTTAGCAAAAGCCTAGATTACCTTGAAGAGACTATTGGTAGAAAAATAAAAATTTAAAGGTGATTCTCTTATGAGGTCTCAAGTGGAAATAAGAAATATGTTTTTGGAAACTGGAGAAAAGTTGATCCTTGTTATAAAGTGACAAAGTCCTTGGATGAATTGCATTTCAGTGTTTTGTGGAAAGTAGAACCTGTTTGAGATGAACTGGGATAATTACCTGAGGAAATTTCTAAGTGTTGAACATGCAGGCTTGGGTTCTTCTTATTGTTTATAGTAAATGCAAGATGAGAGAGATGAATTGAAGAAGGAATTGTTAAGCCTAAAGGAAACAGAATATGAATATTCAGAAAATTCTCAGCCTATCCATATTTAAAAATGCTAGAAAACACGTTCTGGAGAAAACATCAAGGATGTGGCTGAAAAAATCCTTTGGTGAAAAGATAATGAGTATGACTCTTGGCCACAAAGATAGGAAAGAGTGGCACTGGAATTTGAACGTAGCAATCCCAGGTCTAGAGTTTGAGTCCTTAACTCCAAGTCTCCCATAATTCGTATTTTAAAGACTTTGATAAGTTCTTTTGAAATCGTTTCACTTTTGTTTAAAATCTTCTCAAATTTATTTAAGTATCATACTTTGTTATTCACAGAATGCATAAATATCTAATTCTATGGGATGCATACATGGGAACTTACCAACAGATTTTGGAAGATAGGACATGTGAAGTTTTTAGGAGAAGTTACAGGATTATAAAAATAATAATACTAGTGCTAGGGGTGACTCATGTTGGAGGGACACTTTGTCAGCATTAAAATGTATCTACAGTCATAATGTGGAAGGGTTTGGTATCTCGTGTTTCCTGGAATGAGTTGAGCAGTAACTTATATTTGGTAAAAAGAAGAGGGAGGTCTCCATGTCCCATTGTGAAAATTCCACAAGAGTTTTAATGCATAGAAACTGAGTATCATTGGAAAATACTGCAGATGTCTGAAATTAATTGAAAACTGGGAAGAAACCTTTGTTTTTGTCAGTAGTAAGCTCATTGGCAGCTAAGAAAGGCATTTTAGTAGAGTGGTAAGAAAGTTCCAGCTTATTATAGCCATGCATTAAGAGAATGTACTCTTGCCAGATTTTCCTTTTATGGTTTGGTTTTGGTTTTGCTTTTTGAGATTTCATGCATCTGAATTTTTATGTAAATTGACATTTTTTTAATGTTGGGAAGTACTTAAAAATTAAGCACCATAAAAGAAAAGAAAAATGCCTATGCATTGAATTAAGACCCAAGACCTCTAGTTCGCAATCTCTAGTCTGACAGTTAGTGAGGAAAATATTTAAAAAGAATAAGCAACAGTCTCATTATGGGCCAGCTAAGGCTGGATAGCAGAAACCTACAGTGTAGCCAAAAAACTTGGCCATATTTAGCAATATTGGAGGAAATATTGGAGGAAAGGAAACAGATAGCTCTAGCTAACATAGAAGTTTTGTTCTGTGGGTTTGGCAGGAGATCAAGAGAGGGAAAGGAATCCGTATACAGAGGGAGGGGCCTTCATGATGAATATGGTTAACAAGCTGAGAACCTAGAGAGGCCCCCTTTGCTCCTTCGAAGATAGGTTTATAGAAAAAATAAATAGATCAATCACCAGAGCCACTAGGGCGAGACAAGTGACACCCCTGGAGTACAAAATTCAAGGATGCATTCATTTCCAGCGTCGTGCGGGTTCAGGTTTGGAGTTTGCACCAGCCTGCGACTGAGTGTCTTCTTACGCTGTGTGCCCTAGGTGCCTCATTCACCTCACCCAAGTGCTGCTTCTGGTGCTGGCATTATTTCAAAAACATTTATGTATTCTTTTCTTATGTGATATGGCTATATTTCAGGTTTGAGAATAGCAATGCTCAATAAAAAATAGTAAAAAGTGGTAAAAAGAAAAAAAATGTCTGGACACCAGTGACCCATTTCATGATGATAGAATTTGCAATCATATTTGTGTTTTGTCCCTGCAAATCGCTTTTTATTTTACACCTATAGATTTTCAATTGTACCCTCAACCTATGTTACAATTTCATTTTCCTGGTTTATATATTTATTCAAAAATATTTATTGAGTGCTTAACCTAGTGTGCCAGTCATTGTGCTAAGAAATGACTACATATTTGTGAATAAAACAGAAACAATCACTTCTCTCTTGGAGTTTATGGTAAGTGAAGAAGAAAGAGACCACTGACATGTATGTAAGTAAATAAATATGTACTTATCATTGTGGTAGGACAGACAAAATGCTGATGTATCTACTGTGATTGGTTCATATGAAGTAGGACAGTCAAGGATCACCTCCAAAACCTGAATAATGGGGGAGATCAGTCATGTACAAAAAGTTTGGGGGTTGCAATGTGGTTGGAGAGCATTCCTGCTAGAGGCCTTGAGAGACTTGAAGAAGTAAACTATGTAACATCTTTTCCTATTAAATATTAAAAATAAATAATTCATGTATGCTGCAAAAAATTGGAAATTAATTTTTAAGTATATAGAATGAAAACCAAACACATATAATCATACCACTAAGATACTACTGTTAAAAGTATTTTTATTTATTTCTAGTTTTCTTTCCCATGTCAACACTAATAAAATACTTGTTACTCTGATTATTCTTTTCTCCTTCTTTTCATCCTCCTCCTTTTTATTCTTATACATTTAGGATTTATCTAATTTTAACTTTTTTTTCTCATTTAAACTACTCTTGGATACTTTAAGTTTTTGTTGCTGTTGTGAGCAATGTCTCATCTCTATATTTTATTTGCATAATTTTCACCATCTACGTAGTCTAAATGTTTCACTGTGGAGATATTTTAAAAATAGGGCAATTCTAAAGAAGGAAAAATCACACACAATGTGATATCTGGTTGATGTTTTCAGTATAATTTTCCAGGTCTATGTCTACATATATAAAATAGCATATTTTTGTTGAGCATATGTAATGAATATATTTTGCAATTATTATGTACTTTATAAAAGAAAGCATGTATTTTTCTATATGTAGCTTGCATATGACATTATCCTATTATACCTAATCACTAAGATTTTATAATCAAATGCTTTATCTTCATTTATTGAAATAATCATTATTTTTATATTCTACCAACTGATTAATACCAGAGTAGATTTATAGATTTTCTGAAACAGAAATGGCTTTGAGTTTCTGGGACAGAATTTATCTATTCTTGGTAGGTTATTTCTATTTAGTTTATGTAAATTTACATAGATACTTAAAATTTACAATTGCAAATTCCATATGCATTATATGCCAAAACACTGTTCCTCTTTAATTATGAGTGAATCTTCTGGTAGAACCTAATAATTCGTCTATTTTTGCTACTTTCATTCAAATACTATTATTTCTTTGACCTTTCAGCATCTCACTCTAAAGTCCATTTGTTTAAAATTAAAAACATAATTTTATATTTTTAGCTACATTAATAGTGGAATTGTATAGAATTTACTATGTAGTGATGTGCTGGTAAATGTTTATCAACCGACTCCCCAGAAGGAAAAAAAACCCCATAATTTATAACATTTGCTCGTTTCCATGGTGCAAATACTCCCACCATGGCTGTTTTCAAACTACCAGTGTGACATTACTGAACATGGACTTGGGAAGCAATGCACATAATTGACTTTCATGAACTTGTGGGATCCAGCTCCAACACAGTACTGAAATTGATGGTGCAGGAATTAGTCATTGAGAAGCTGAATACAAGACAAGCCTTAATATCTATAAATGGAAATGGCCTTATGCAATAAGGCCTTATTCAAACAGCATTGTCCATATTTTATATGAATAATTCAAGAAGCTTTTGAAGGCTTACTCACCCAACACATTGCAGTAAAAAAGTACTGAAACAGGAGCAGGAGACCTAGACAACAATTTGAGATTTACCACTGACTAATTGTTAAGTACCTGAGCAAGCAACATAAACTTTCTGGGTCTCTGTACTGGGGTGGGGCGGGGAATTGTGTATGTATATATCCTTAACTCCAAGTCTCTGTGAGTCAGACACAAATGTCTTTATTCCTTCATAAATTATACAAATGTACATTTTCCCAGCTGTTTATAGAAATTGTAGCTACCTTTCAAGATCATAATTGAGTTCCTAAGTCCTTTATCATGCCTTTCCTGACTATATTAATTTTCATCTTTATCCATTTTCTTCTTCTTTAATTCTGGTACATTCATTCTCTCTACCACACAATGCAACATGTGTATATCTATGATTTGCATTATTCACACCTTCATGTTTTCTGATCTTTCCCTTTCAGATAGATGCAAATCCCTTAATGATTGGAATTGCAATGCACCCAAATATTTAGCATATTGCCACACATATAGCAGTTGTCCAATTAATAACTGTTCACTAAATATAAAAATGTAACTGTGAACTTGAAAGAGCAAGAAAATAAATCCTTATGCAATGGTAATTTAGACCTGTGTTGGTATTTTTGAATAGTTGCCATGTTTATTGTTGATTGCTTAATGTAACAGTGTCTGGCAAATTATTATGGGCTTACTAAATGCCAAGAAGCCTACTAGGGACTTTTATTATCTTCTCTCATCCTTACAATAACTCTAACTAGATAGGTCACTTCATCCCTTATTTCTGAAACAAAGAAGATGTGCCTTAGCAATAGTAACACCGTCAAGATTATGAAGCTTAAATGATAGATCCAGGAATCAAATCCAGGTGTGTCTGACTCCAAAGTCCATGTCTTAAAGTATTGCATTACAAATGCTAAAAGTATTTTCAGAAGTTAACATAGAAATTAAGAACATATTCAAATATATGGAAAAGAAAAATGTAATGTTCTGGGTCTAAATAATACTAATGGTTGGTCATACAGGAAATCACAAGACAGCTACTTAAATTTAACCTTACCCTAGAAAGAACTCTAATTCTAGCCAGCAAAATTGAATCAGCCATTAATAATGCAAGATTACATGCAGAGAAAGACTCTATGCCAATAAAAGTGATTCATTCACCCTCTTTCCGGAAACAACATTCCATTGGGGCAAATCAATGCCGCAAGCTGCTACTGAACACAGTATCTACACGAGCTAAAAATCACTGAGGCTCACTTTTATTCTTTGATTGTATTTCTAAAAGGTACTTGGCAAATATTGCAGGATGTTCTGTGCAAGAAGGCAAATGGTAATAATTGGGGAGAATTGGGTATAGTACATGAATGGACTTCTGAAGGATCTCTGATATTGTTTTTCTTTTTATTCCCTTTTATAAGTTTTAATTGAGGATTAGCAATACAACATTTTATGGTAAAAAAAAAAGGTTGTGTTGCTTTTAATTCTAAACAAAAATACCTGGAAGAAAGGTAAAATAAGAATTATAATAAGATACACATATAAAACAAAAACTTAAAACATTTAGGTCTATATTAATGTTTAATTCCTTTGCATAAACAAAGATTTCCCTTACACATAAGATTAGCATTGAGATTTGTTGGTCCCAATTTTTGATAAAAATTTTGAGCTAACAGAGAGGATAGGGCTAGATTTACATTTGCAAGTCACTCAAGTTGCTTACACATATTAATTACTCAATATGTATTTGTTAAATGGATAAATGTAGTGGATTGGCCAAAAAGTTCGTTCGGGTTTTCATAGTGGTGTACCAAAAACCCGAACGAACTTTATGGCCAACCCAATATATACACATGTATACACATATCTATGTACGTATATATTTTCACAGGAAGAGTTATAATCACACATATACTCCCAGGAGGGTATATACATATATATTGATATACAGAGAGATGTATATAGATATATGCACAGGCATAAATATATATGTCTCTATGTGTACTTGTTATTAAAATATAGAACCTAAGTCAGAAATATTCTAAACACTTGGCCACTGTGCGCTCCATGCTATAGGGGAAGAAAAGATTTTATAGGCAAGCACACCTGGCTTTGAATCCTGGCTCTACCCGTTACCCACTCTTTAACCTTGGGCAATTTATCCATTTCTAAGTCCCAGTAGTTGTCTGTCAGTTCACATTATTGCCTACCTTTTCAGATTTGTTGAGATGAATGCAGCAGATAAGCCTAGCACAGTGTCTGATACAGAAAAGTAAATAAAAATAGCATTTTCCTTTTTTTCTTCCCCCCCTTTCATCATATAAGAAAACTACTCAGTACAATCGATCACATTTTAAATACATCAGTTTGATAATCCAGTTCTTCAAATGGCTAACTCACATTTTATCCTTTACACAAATTTGTAAATACTGTCTAATATCATCTCTACACTGAAGTATGCTAACATTCTATGAACATTTCCTGTTTATTTCATTCTGGAGACATCATTTATGCCTTTCCAATCACCAGGGAAGTAGGTACTCTCATACCTGTCAGGCTAAATTTTCAACTTTTTCAAGGTCCATCTCAAATCTTATTTCAACTCAACATGACCAAAACATCTTTCTTTAAATTAATCCTCTCAGCATTGTGTCTCTACCTGGTTCTATATAAACTTCTAGAGTATTTTGGTGGTCTCTATAGCTGGTAATTTTTTTTTTTTTTTTTTTGCGGTATGTGGGCCTCTCACCGTTGTGGCCTCTCCCGTCGCGGAGCACAGGCTCCGGAGGCGCAGGCTCAGCGGCCATGGCTCACGGGCCCAGCCGCTCCGTGGCACGTGGGATCCTCCCGGACCAGGGCACGAACTCGCGTGCCCTGCATCAGCAGGCGGACTCCCAACCACTGCGCCATCAGGGAAGCCCAGCTGGTAATTTTTTAATGCGTTTTGTTCCCCCACCAGACCATTTATCTAAGATCTTCAAGGAGTTGAATGTGATCTTAAACTTCTTCAACATGCCTCAGAACCTAGGGGAATGCCATAATATGTGCAAAAAAACAAAATAAATAAGCAAAACACTCTCTTGACAATAAGTGAGAACTTCGACAATGCATGGGATAAGTTTGCTCAAGCAGATACTTTCCAATTTCTTGGGTGCAGTCACCTCACACCTGCTATCCTGGAACATGCGACTTTCAACCATTAGCTATGTCGCTGCATCAGCCTACCTGGGACTGAGGTGCAGGGGACACCCAGTGAGATCTTATTCTAACTGTTAGATTAGGGCCTGACCCCTGAACTTGACCATTTAGCACTTATTCCTAAGACAATGTATGCTGTGAGCAAAATGCCCGTCATATGGGAAGAATTCAGTACATGTTATGAATTTTAGTTTTAATAAACTTTGGGTGATGATCTACACTCAGCATTTATGCTTCCCTTCTGTCACGACAACAGAATTTCAAATATGAAATATAAAAGAATCCAGATGATCCCAATATTTTAATGTTATACTGTCTTGCATCTTTCAAGAAGGATATGGTGTTGTGTGATTCTTCCTAGAATGGTATTTTTATTGAAACAAATATAATATCATGATGACAAGAAAAAGACAAATCCTGAATAGATCAATATAACTGAAATGCTATCTTCACTTCAGAATTTCAAACATAGATTATCACTTTATGGCCTAGATTTATATTGTTTGTGTTAGTATACACAAACTCACTTGCTTGGTTCTTTGGTTTGCACACAACCCAGTAAGTTCAGATGCAATATCCTTTTTTAATATTCATGAATTAATTAAGTTGTTTTTCCTCTGGAGTTTAGGCTGCTTTTATTTTATTTTATAATAGAGTGTGATTCCAGACATTCTATTCAATTAAATGGATTTGGAGAGAAACCAAATGTATAATTCAGCGGGAAAACAAATCTTTAAAGAAAATCTAATAAGATCTTAGAATTTTAAAAATAAGTAGCAGAAGTTTAGAACCAATAAGTACATACCATGTTTTCCATGATAGAAAATTGGAAATAATATAATATAAAAATTAATTTTAATTGGGCAGTAATAATTTTCTTTATCTCATTATGAATAAAGGTAGCATTTATGAAGCTCTGGCTCTCATCATATTTAATGAATCATTTCCAGGTGTAGGTATAGTTTTCTTAAAATTTCTAATTCCAAAGTAGTAGACAGCATTCATGTTGCATTCCTCCCCACCCCCCATATCTTTCAAACTCAGAAACAATAGAACTATTATAAAAATAATTATGTATTACACTGAAAGTAAGACAAGGGAAGTATCAATAAACAAACTGAAATGAATCTCTGGCAAAAAGATAAAGTAGAAGAGAAGTAGCATCTGTACTTCTTGACTACCATTAGAAAAAGACAACCAATACAGGCAGCTGATGTCACCTGGTGCTGCTTCAGAAAGCTGCAGTTCAAAAACTGTAGAAGATGCTGCAAAAATATGTTGCAATAAACTTAATCACCATATATTTAAGAAAATCCACATTTATGAAAGAATAACAAATTCAACAAGTAGAATTTGCACTTGAAGAAACAGAGTTAATAGAACAATTAGACACTGCCTTTACAACTAGTACATTTAATGTGTTAGTGAAATAAAGTGAGAACTTGTACTCTTGGAAATAAAAACACGTGTGTAAAACATCAAAAAGATATATTCTGGTAAAGAAGTCAAGTCAATGCATGTGTATAATTTTTGAAATGAATTCTTATTAGTTTTGAAGGAAATGTCACAGGAAATCGTGGTAACTGGGCTTCATTCTCTTTCTTTTTATCCTTCTTCTAAATTCCATGTGCCTTTTTGTTTTTTGTTTTTTTTTAAATTTTCATTATTATTTTTGCCTGAAACTTAAATCCTTTTTATTCATTCATTAGGGGATTCCATAAATTTGCATGATTACTTTGTCTCTGACAGTTATACAGATTTTGGCTCTGTTATTCTATATTCTGAATGTATAAATAAACAAATGCTAAATATAGCAAATTAAACTCAGATGCTTTAGGTTGAACATTCTACTTCCTGTGACTACAACACAATCTTCTAACTCTTTGAGGTCAGCCTCAATTTTAGTAGTCATTATGTTTCTCTATTTCCTCCCCTTTGCTCTCCTGTGGGCACTGCTTCCTCTGCAGTCCCATTAAGCAAATTATTTACAAAACACAGACTCCACTTCAGACTAATTCTCACCTGTGAGATTGTGAAACCTTTTTCTATTTTCCTAGCTCTACGGCCTGAGAGTCCTCCTTTTGGATAGTATTAACTCATCTTGTGGAATACACATTCAGTGCGGACTTTGGTGCCTGGTCCCCAGGATCTTCCATTCCTACTGCATCTTCTCCAGTATCACTCATCCATCTAATCATACCCTCATACAGTCACACTGTGGGCCTTGCAGTCACCCCAACTCACCCATTTCCAAAATTATTCATTGAAACTTCCTATTCTCCAGCCCCTACTGCTTGTGCTTCCAGACTATTTGTTTAACCATTTCCATAACAACTTTTCTTTCTTTGACCCTATTGGAAGTTTAAACTCTGATTTCTCGTCTTTCTTATTGCCCATCATTACCTCCTTTCTTCACTCTTCACTGCCTTCTGTTTTAGATTGCACTTTCCTCTATCTCAGTCAATCTTTTCCAAACCTGAAACTCTGCCTACATCATAATGATCCCAGCCACTCTCTGCATCTCCACTTGGGCAAGTGAGCATTGCCAAAGGAATCTACACGCTCAGATTGGAATGATACTATTGTCAATTTTTTTTTCAACAATATAAACACTGCTTAAATATCAAAGGACATTTTCCTATTCAGCAAATTGTCTTACTTTCCACAATAACAAATTCAGATCTTTCTATTCCACCCAGACTTCCAGCCTCTTCTGCTTCACCACAATCAGCAGAGTTTCAGAAGTCTTTTACTTCCTATAGAAAATAAAAGTCAGTATTTTGGAACTCCTTCAACCTCCCACCACTAAACATAAATACCTCCCTGAATGCTCAGCCATGCTCCTTTTTCCCATGTTTAAAATAGAGGAAAATTTTTTTCTCTAGAGCTGCTTAGAGCTTCCATTTTCTTCATATTTCCTGATTCTTTAACCCACTCCAGTCCAATTTAATGAATTGAAAGTGCCAGAGCCACTTCTGTAAAATTATGCTGCCCAAGGAAACCTATGGGATCTCAATTCACTAAGTTAATTTTTCAACAGTATACGAGCCTTTGCTTTATAATACACTCCTCTTGGTTTTCTTCTTACATTTCTTTTCTACTCAGCCTTGTCTCTTGGCTTTTTTCCTTCAAGACCTAAGTATTTTCCTCTTCTCTTCTCAGCCTAGCAGCCTCATATGATCACATCGATTTCCAGGACTTTAGTCAATATCCGCACACTGAACATTTTTATATTTATATATCCAGCCAAGACTTTTTTCTGAGTTACAGATCCATACAATTATTTGCTTACTTGGCATTTATGCTTGGATTTTTCAGAAACGTTTCAAGTTTCACATGGCCAGAACTGAACTTAATGCTTCTTGCTTTCCACATTCTCCTGTTACCTCCAAACAGGTCCTCAAGTCAGAATTATGGAAGTCTTTCTTGATACTAATTCCCCAGACAACATTATTATGTCTCATCTCTTTTACTTCTCTTATCACTCACTGCAAGTCATCATGTCTCCCCATTTCCACCTTTCTCATGTATCTTCTGAACTACTGCAATAGCCTTCCAACTAGCCTAGCTTCATTTACATACCTGTTCATTAATGACTTAATAATTGAAAGAATGAATGAGTTCCAATTATCCCTGATGAAACAATTTACTCCCTACCTAGAAATTAACTCCTACTCTAAGATCTGGGACCAATTTATTTCTTTGAATGCTTAACAGATATTATCGTCTTAGGTCCTCCTTTTCTTGATATTATATATCCCTTGGGACCCCTTCTGGATTGATTCATGAAGTTCTCTCTCATAACTTCACACAATCTTTACAGTGTGAAATAAAGACCTTGAAAATCTCCGTAGTACTAGGATGGGGGCATTTAATGCTTGTCACGGTCCACTGATCTAAACTTGAGAATAACCTCTTCTTATTTCAGAGAAGTGAGTTCTAAGACCAAGATTAGTGAATAGGTCTAGTGGAAATTGTTTAAGTGGAGCAAATAATATTCTTCCATATAAGTGCCAGTTTCCTCATCACTTCCAGGGTTTTTCTACATAGGTATATGGAACTGACGTTCCTTGTCTTTTCTGTAGAGTTTCGAATGTGCTCGGTTAGAACATGATCCTGCCGTTTGGTGATTTGGGATTTGTCTATCTCTAACAACTTGGAATTTATAAATGTTCTTCTCCTTCTCCATGCCCAGCTCCTATTACTGTCTGATTTTATTTTTTCCATCTTGATTGGGGTATGGTGTTCTGAGGTAATTTTTGAGACAAGGGACCTGCTTACCTAGTCCTCCCTCCCTCTGAGAAATGGAGTCATCTCGGAGACCCATTCTTGATGTTGTGTCCGTGATTCCTGCTGCACCCTTTGAACACTAAGCTCTTGGTAGGCTGCTTTTATATTCCACCATACTGCCTGATTTCTCTGCCTTTATTTACTGCTGGAAGCTTGCTTGAAACTTTTTTATGGACCTGGGGAAGTTAATTTTGTTCCTTTCATCACTGAGCCCAGGTTTCAACATGCAGAGTCCATGTCATTTTATGTTTGTTTATTTTGATCGGATTAAGAAGATAATACTTACCTGATACAGAAAATTGTAAGGTCTAGAAAAACATTCAATCACAAGTCACACAACACAAATACACACATATACTCACAGTCACTTGTTAAAGAACTAGCATTGAACTGAAGTCGAATTGTCAAAATCTTGTATTTTAAGAAGATTTCTGAATCACCTGATGCTTTGATACACTGAATATACTGACACACAGTCTGACACCTCATTATTATGGCTGTATATTGATCAAATGAATACTACGGTAGTAATTTAATCAGCTGAGGGGAAAAAAAGGCTCACTTGGTGACCTAGTTAGTTAATAGATGGGATTATAAAATTAGCACAAATATTGCTCGTTTTATTTTATTCAAATATTTTTCAACGTTTTATTGTTTTTTTCTTTTTGACTGAATACAAAAAAAACTATATCTTACAAAGATGCGCTTAATAGAGTATATATCAATAGAGTACAAAATTTAAGATGCATATATAACAGAATAATAAAATCCAAAATGAAATAATACAATGCCATATATACAAATTCAAATGATACAAATGTACAGTATGTGAAAGAGTCTAGCCAACATGTTGATATTGTGTTGTTATTTAAAGAATGAAATGATATTTTAACTGAATCCTGTGGTGGCATTTTAGGAAGAACTTTATGTTAAAATGGAATATTTGGTATTTGGAGAACTTATTTAAGGCCAAGGTTTATTTACTGAAAGAATGTTGATTCTCTTTTCAGTGCTGTCATATTCCTTAACTGACATGGCAAAAAACTACTGGTTTATTCCCTGCATTTTCCTATAGAATAGAGAATCCAATTTTTTTCCCACAAGGTTAGATTGCAAGTAGGTATCAGAGTCTAAGTGATGAAAAAAGGCTGATTTCTCATAGAAGTAGCACATATTTTAGCCATCTAGCTTCTATTATATTTTTCTTCCAAGATCCTGCTTCCTCAAAACTTTTTCTGGAACACTCTACTACTATATCTGCTCTACTTAAAATGGCTCACCTATTTCTTGGGGTAAATTATATTGCCTTTCTTACTTCACAGCTGAGAATAACTGAACAATGAGTAAAATATCCCAAATGGAGCTTTCAACTTGAACATTGCTTTGGAATTATGCCAGCTCTTCCTGAGTATTAACTGTTCTACTAATGGTTGCTTAATTCTTTAAATTGCAGTTTGAGTTCTGGCTATTTTAGATCCACAGATGGAAAGATTCAGATGTTTCACAGGAATTTGGAGAATTAATTTTTCATGCTAATATGATTTGCTATGTCCTAGAAAAGGAAATAAGTGAATTATCATGTGTGGTTTAATAAAACTCAAAGAAGGGAAAGGGAATGAGTATCTTTATATTTACACAGAAACTTATTATAATAGTCATTAAAAATGTGCTTTGATCCATTTTTGGATCCATCCAAAAAATGTAATTTTCTCAATAGTTCAATTTGCCTTATCTAGCTTCCACTCACCAGAAGAGTAATGTCTAATTCATTGGTGTTTGTCTTTGGGACCTGTTTAGCGGTGGGGAGAAAACACCAGCTCTGTCATCCCTGTGAATCTCAGAACAGCTTCATTTGAATTCAGTAATTGTTCCAAGTTCATTTTATTTCTTTAAGACATAGAGTAAAATATAAAATGGGGCCATGCCTCTCTCTCAATGGAATTTTTAACAGATAGTTTAAATACCACACTAATTTGAATTTTCTTTCCACCCTTGGAGGAATGACCTAAGAACAGGGAAGAATCTGTAACTTGATCTCATTAAATCCTGGAGAAGAGCTCATCATTGACTTCATCTTTCTTCTTCTTTTTTTGTTTTTTTGGCTCTCTGCTGATGCTCTGTGGATAAGAGTAGAGAGGTGCCAGCATTAAGTATGTTTTTAGACTTCATTTTCACTAATGGCTTAATTTCCCTATTTAAAAAAGTAACCAAATTGCTAAAAAAAAAAAGCGCTGACCAAGATTTGTCGTGTATTCAGCAAACTTTTAATTGATGTATGATAGCATATGAAAGATGCTGGGTACATAACCCTGCACATTTCCTTTTTTGTAATGATAATATTAAACTTTAGTCTGACAGAGCATTTTCTTTCAAGAGCACTCAGTGTGAACCTGTTCCCAGAAACTCCATGCAGAGAAAGTCATTTTTCTACCTGTCTTTCAGTTGCCTAACAGGCTACATATTTAAGTAGGGTGACCATGTGATTTATTGCCAAAATATGGACACTTTGGAGAGGAAAACAGGATGCTATTAATAATTAAACCAGGTATAAATAAGGATGCCTCAAGAAAGGCAAGACTTAAAATGACACTAGAAATTGGGATAAAGTAGGACAAATAAATGACTGAACTTGGATTTTGGTAAGTGAAACCTGACTTTTATGATTACCATAACTCTGTATAGATTAGCTACGTGAAGCCCCAGTTTTACTATTCCACACTTTCGACCAATAAAAACTGTATTCTGAAGTTGTCAAGGAACATACCATACTTTAGCTTGACTCTCACGGGTTTCTCCATGCTCTTTTCCAATAAGTTCCTTTGTTCTGTTTGTTTGTTTTAAATCAGGATTATGGAGGTATAATTTACATACAGGAAAATATATCCTTTTTAGGTATACAGTTGTATAAATTTGCCCACCAACATCATAAAGATATAGAATATATCCATCACCCACAAAATGTCTTTATGCCCTTTTGTAGTCACTTTCCTCTGCCTAAAGTCAGAAGCTGACAACTACTTAGCTAAATTTCATAGAAATGAAATTTTACCGTATGCAACTTTTTGAGTCTGGCTTCTTTCTCTTTGTATAATGCATTTAAGATTTGTCTATATTGCATGGATCAGTAGTTTGTTGCTTTTTATTGATCCTTTTGCTAAGCAGTATTCCACTGTATAGTGGTACCGCAGTTCACCATTCACCAACTAAAGGGAATTTGTGTTTTGGGTAATTATGATTACAACCGCTATAACTCTTCCATACAAATCATTGAGTGCACACTGTTTTCGTTGTCTCAGATAAATACTTAGGAGCAGGATCATTGGGTTGGATAGTAAATGTATACTTAATTTTACAAGAACTACCAATTTGTTTTCCAGTGTGACCGTACTGTGCTTCATTCCCATCAGCAATGTATGAAAACTGCAGCTTTTCTGTACCCTCACAGCAACTGATACTGCATTAAAATTTTTTTTTTATCCATTCTTATAGATGTGTAGTGGTACCTTATCATGGTTTTAACTTGCTTTCCCTGTTGGTAGTAATGTTGAGCATCTTTGCATGTGCTTTTTTATCATCCATATATCTTCTTTTGTGACACATCTGTCTGAACCTTTTGCCTGTTTTTCAGTTGTGACCTTGTTTTCTTATTGTTGAATTAAGAGATTCTGTATATATTTTGGACACCAATCCTCTATAAGAGATGTGTTTTGCAAATATTTTCTTCCAGTCTATAGTTCTTCTTTTTATTTTCTTAATAGTGCCTTTTGAAGGGCAGGAATGTTAGCTTTGATGAAGTCTAATTTATCATTTTTTTCTTCATGATTCACGCCTGTGGTGTCCTATCTAGGAAATCTTTGCTTAACCCAAGGTTGAAAAAATTTTTCTCAATATTTCGCAAGAAACCTAGATTTTTACCTTTTACTTTTATGTCTGTTTTCCAATTTATGTTAATTTTTGTATGTGGTACAAGGTATGAGTTGAAGTGGGTTGTTTTGCTACTGACGTCCAGTTCGTCCAGCACCATTTATTGAAAATACCATCTTTACTCCATTTACTTACCTTGGCATTTTTATCAAAAGTTAATTGACCATATATGTGAGTATCTATTTTTTGGACTCTCCTGTTCTTTTGATTTATGAGTCTATGCTTTTGCCAGTACTACACTCCCTTACTTATAGTTAGTCTTAAAGTTAGGTAGTGTGATTCTTCCTTCAACTTTGTTTTTCTTCTCCTCCCCATCTTCTTTCTTCTTCTCCTCCTCCTCCTTTTTCTTCTCCTCCTTCTTCTGGCTATTCTAGTTCCTTTGCTTCTCCATATACATTTTAATGTCAGCTTAATTGATTTCTCCAAACCAACCAATCAAACAAAACTTTTGCTTGTGTTTCATTTAGAATTGTATTGAATTGTGTAAATAAATTTGGGGAGAACTGAAACATTAACAGCAATGAATCTTTCAATTTATGAACACAGTACATTTCTCCATTTACCTATGTCTTTGATTTCTCTTCAACGTTTTCAAGGTTTTAGTACTCAAGTCTTGAATATATTGCATAAATATATTTAGATGTGAAAGATACATCTAAGTGATTCTGGTGCCATTGAAAATGATAATTGCTATTTCAATTTTTAATTCCCATTAATTATATGTGAAATAAAATCTATTTTTGCATATTGCCACTATACCTTGTTATACCTGAATTCACTTATTGGCACTAGTTGCAGCTTTTTTGTAGTCTTTATGAGATATTTCTATGTAGACCGCTATGTTGTATGTAAAAGTAGTCACTTTTCTTTTTCTTTCTTTCCCTCTCTTCTTCCTTCCCCTCCTTCCTTCTTTCTTTCTCTTTCTTCTTTATATTTTTTGCATTATTGCACTGGCTAGGACCACTAATATGATGATTAGGAGTGGTAAGAGAAGACACACTTGCTTTGGTCCTGATGTAAGAGGGGAAACCCTTACACATTTACCATGAAGTATGATTTAGCTGTAGTTTTTGTTGTTGTTTGTTTTTATAGTTGCCTGTTATCAGGTTGAGAGAGTTGTTTTCTTAGTTTGTGAAGATATTTTTATCAGAAATGAATTCTTGAAGTATATCAAAGATATTATCTTATATTATCGAGATGGTTATATGTTTTTCTTCTTCACTTTATTAAAGGACAAATTTAATTGATTTACATATATTTGAATGTGGAAGAGCCCTGAATTCCTGAGATAATGCCCACTTATGATGTTAATATACTTCTGGATTTGATTTGTAGTATTTTCAAAAGCTTTTTATGTCTATATTCATGAGGGATATTGGTCTGTAGTTTTCTTTTCTTGCAATATCTTTGTCTGGCTTATGTATCAGTGTAATCATGTACTTGTAAAATGCATCGAGACTTTTTCTCTACCCCTCTACTTTCTGGAGTAGTTTACAATGTAGATGTTATGTTTTTTAAATGTTTGGTATAATCCACTGGGCCTAAAATCATTTCTGCTTGTTTTGTTGTTGTTGTTGGCAGTTGTGGTAGAAAATTATTAACTAACAATTCAATTTCTTTAATAAATACCAGATTATTCTGGTAATGTATGTCTTCTGGTAACATATGTGTTCTTAAGTAATCTTTGGTAGATTGTATCATTTAATAAATTTGTCTATTTTATCTAAATTTCAGAATTTATTGTCATAAAATCATTCATAATATTCCCTTATTAATTTATTAATATTAGGGTGACCTGTAGGAATATCACCCTCTTTCTTGCTAATACTGTATATTTTTGCATTCTTTTTTTCTTAAGCAATGTGTCTAATGTTTATTAATTATATTGAACTTTTAAAAAATAATCAGCATTTTGTTTCATTAATTTTATATGTTGCTTTTCTGTTTTCAACTTCATTGTTTCTACTTTTGTCTTAATATTATCTTCCTTTTGTTTGGTTTGAGTTTCGTTTGCTCTTCTCATTCCAGTTTAAGATGGAAGTTAATATCATTGTTTTGAAACTTATAATACCAGCTTTTAATAGTATAATTTTTAAATTTATTAGCCATATTAAATAAATATGTATGTATTAAATAAATAAGCATGGTTTTATTTTCAATAAAATACTAAAAATATTTTCAGACCTTTGGAAACTAATCAAAAGCCAGTAGTCCCCAGTGAAACATTTTATCAAGAAAACCCAGCTGAATCTCACTTAAGAACAGTGAGCTTTGTGGTGTTTTAACATACCCTGGCCCCATCCCCTGCTCCCTAACTCAGAATTGGCCCTAAAGAAAACAACCATAAGTTATGGTGCTGGAGGAAGTAGAATAGACCTCATTTGCAAAGAAATGTGTTTAGTTTTTGTTTCTCTTGTTGTTGCTGTTGTGTTGACTTGTCTGGTGCTTTCCTGAAGGAGCAGTTCAAAGGGCTTACTTTTAACTTAGAATTAAACTCATTAACTCACCTAACTTAGAATTCCTACAGTGCTGAGGCAGCTACCCAGGGGACATTTGTGAAAAACATTTACAGGCAATTATATTAACTGTTGTTGCCTTGGGAAATGGGTGACGGTTGGAGCAAACAATGGACTAACCAATATTTGGAAGGAAAGGAAGGTGATTGAGATGTTTTGGGCCCTAAGGCCTTGAAAAACTCTGACATATTCCTGGAAATCTAGAAGGCCACGCACATACTCATGGCTGGATGTACGCTGAGGCAAGACCTGGGAAGGACCAAAGCTCTCATCTCTTGTTGACCTTTGGGTCTCTATATGTAGGTGAAAGAAAAACATAAAGGCCACATATTGTTTGATTCCATTATATAAAATATCTAGAATATGCAACCTGTAAAGGTAAAAAACAGATGAATAGGTGCCAGGGGCTGGGAGAAGTGGGGTGACTGTTTATTGGGTATAGAGTATCGTTTTGGTGTGATGAAAATGTTCTAGAATGAGCTAGTGGTTATAGCTGCACAATAGTATGAATATAATAAAAAGCCACTGAATTGAATACTTTAAAATGTTCAAAATGGTGAATTTTATGCTATGTGAATTTTACCTTAATAAAAAATATTTCTATGGCAGTGCTATTATTCTGTGGTAGGAGCAACAACGGGTCACTGGTGGAGGATTTTTCTCAAAGTCCGTGTTCCACTCCCAGTTTCAGCCCTGACTGGAAGCCTGTAATTCCTTATACCACACCTGTCCCTCCTCTAATGTTAGACTCTTATGGCTGGTACTTTGTTCTTGTCCAACTGATGTTGGGGTAGTTCACTGTCGTCTTAGGTAGTCTCTGTGTGACCTCAGGGGTAGGTTTCTCTTGGTGTTCTTGCTTCTCCTCCCATAGTAGGTAGCCTACAAAAGGCATTCAGAGAGTGGAAGGAGGATCTGTGTCTCTATATACATTTTTATTTCAATATAAAAATGTTGAAATTTAAAAATAATGGACTTCCATGGATTGACTTGTCCACATTCTTCTCACTTGACACTTTTGGACAATTTTCACTGCCAACCTCTATTCTCCTTACAATAGAAGCATTTTTATCATGAAACAGCAAGACTTTTTAAATTACATGCCAGAATATAGGTGCATAAATCTCAGATTATCACCTTTGATTACCCTCCTTATTGTTATGCTATTACTTATTGAATTATTTCTTAATTCCTGTCCTCTACTCCATCCAAGGATTTATTTAAATGTTCACCTTTTCAGGAGGCTATCCTTGACTTATCCAATCTAAAATAATAGCCACCTTCCCTAACATCACATCTGTTCTGCTACATTGTTCCTTGGTTTTCCTCAGGGCATATTACAACATGACATTATATGTATGTATATATATATAGTTTTCACCAAGCAATGTGAAATATGTTTATTCTTAACATGGTCTCTGTACACCAGAAGTAAGAGAGTAATCCTTTTTACAAATGGAACTGATTACAAGAAACAATGGCAAAACAAACTGGTATTTAATGTGAATCCATGGGAGCTGAAATTTCATCTCAGGTTTGTTACAATCTCTTTCAGCTTTGCATCTGATCCTTCTGAAATCTTTCCTTCAGTTCAAGTTCAACTGCACTGGGTGTTGGCAGACAGCATGAGTCAAGAAAGTGTTCTCAAATACTGGGGTCTTGCCAGACTCCAGTTTGTCAAGATACCTCTACCAGCATAGATGACAGCCACTTATTCTTGACCAGCCATGGGATGATGCTGTGTTGGCTTCAGGAACTTGATCAGACACACACTAAGGCTCAAGAGTTGTGAGGGGCAGCATCGAAGTCAGAAATGAATTGGACAAAAGTAGCGACTTCATGATACTGAGGCAATTTGTGGTATTTGCTACCTGTTTCACAGCCCCAGATTGGGTGGCAGACTTAACGTGTACAGTGGACAAACTGACGTTAATGAAAGGGTGGGTACTTTTGAAGAACAATTATGTCTCACTTAAAGGATTAAATTAAAAGAGGGATGGGATTTTCTTGTGCAAATGATGTACTCTTTTGCTGGAAGAGTACCTGGTAGACGGGCAGATTTTTTTTAAGCAGATGCTTAAAAAGTGTTTGCTGAATGAATGAAATCAGGTACAATTCTTAGCCAAATGCATAGCATTAAGAACCTTATTTTAAAAATGTATAAGAGCATTAAACCATCAGCTGACATATGAATCTGAGTCCCTTTTCTATACAAATAATTTCCAGCATTTTAAAGTTTCTTCATTTTGCTCATCACAGGTGAAGATGTGCCAGTTTCCTTCTTATGCCCTGCTTAAGTTTTCTTTTCTTTTAATCCAACAGAGACATAAGTGGATCACTTGAATTCCTATCTTTTAGGTATTGATATCTGAAATTTCTGGCCTGTATTCTTGATTCCTCTGAAACACATGAATTCCATCAGAAAAAATCTAAGAAAAAAGGGGACAAAATCTTAGATACTTTTTTCTTCATTTTTACTTTAAGTTACATAACACATGAATTGCCTAGGCAAAAATATTAAAAATTAACTATGTTTTTCTTTTCCTCACACCATGGTCTTCTCTCCTTCCCTTTAAACAGTTTGCCTGGAAAAGTGGCATTGATCTTCTTCCTCTGAGTTTTGTTCTTCCAAAAGAATTTGCTAATCTACTACCTGGCACTGTAGCCTGCCATGCCTACTTCTATAGACAGTCTGTACATAAACCGTTGCCGTGTTGTGCCTCATCTATTTACATTGCATTTTACATTGCTAAATGAAATAAACCATGATTTAGGGGGTAAAATCTGGGGATATAAAGCCATCGATATTGAGAAAAAGTAAGAATCACCACTCCATGATATTGGGCTCAAGTACCTATTAAAATTGCACCCTAAAAGATGAATAAACTGAAAATGAGATTTACATGAACTCGTCTCACCTCGACTGAAATAACAATGAAATTTAGCCAGAATCTTGAAATTGCTTTGGAAAAAGTTATCAGTTATGTTCTAAATGTCAAATATAATCAACTATTTTAACCCTTATTTCCGTTTACTCCAACATATAAAAACTTTGCTCATCATTTTCTCTTTCTTTGTAATGACTTTTTTTTTTTTTTTTGCATTACGCGGGCCTCTCACTGTTGTGGCCTCTCCTGTTGCAGAGCACAGGCTCCGGTCGCACAGGCTCAGCAGCCATGGCTCACGGGCCCAGCCACTCCGCGGCATGTGGGATCTTCCCAGAGCGGGGCACGAACACGTGTCTCCTGCATCGGCAGGTGGACTCCCAACTACTGTGCCACCAGGGAAGCCCTGTGATGACTTTTAACTGGAGAAATAAGATTTGGTCATTTTAGAAAATGTGGGGAATACACAAATTGTTCTTAAAGATGAAAATAAAGGAATTGGTTTAAAAAACACCATATAAGAGTAATTAATTAACTTTTGTATACACACATAGTGTGCATTATACATATGTACATGGTATATGTGATTAATATAATAAGCACGTAATGCTTTATATGGTATATATTATACTCATATGATATGCATTATGCAATATATAATATACATTAAACTGTTGTGTATAAAGCAAATTATAGAAATTGATATGTGTATATAAATGATTGATTTTTTTACTTTAACATGATAGCTTTTTTCAAGTGTTATAAAAAGTCACAAAAATAAATGTGTTCATGCAGAAATTCTTTTTTAACATGTCATTTTATTCTTACAAATATTTAAAAATAGAGACATTAGATTAAAGGTTAAATACATTTTAAGGCTGGACATATTTTACCCAGGTTACTTTCTCAAGCAGCTGTATTTCTATATTTTTTCATCAACAATGAATAGGAATACCTATTTCACAGCTCTGAATAATGCCGTGTTTTAAAAACAATGTTAAAGTGATGAGGAAAAGTTATTCCTGATTATTATTTTTATTGATATCTTTCATTATTACTGAAGATGAATATTTTTTCATATGATTATTAGCCTTTTGCATTTCTTCTCTTGTGTATAGACTGTTTATGTCCTTTGTCTTTTTTTTTTTTTTCTTTCTGCTGAACACTATCTCCTTGAAACTTACTTCTACCTTGGTTTCCATAAAAATCACTTGGATTGATTTTTCCTCCCAGTTCTTAAAATCTTACTTGTCAAGCTCAGCATGGCTTGGCCTTCCTGGGAGTCAGCAGTAAATTCTGCTATTTTGTGTATTTTGGGTCTGAGAGAAGATGCTTGAATATCAACCAAAGTTCTCTCCCAAACTCACCTTCCACATTTCCCTGGAACATGATACCTTCCCCAATTCCAACATCTCAAGAAGAATTCATATCTTTATAACAGGAATGCTTCTGAGTTTCAAAAATGACATTTAAAAAGCACGGCTTTTTGATTTGTGAGAATTAGGCTTTTAGAATTGAAAGTACCTCAAATTCTAAAATTTTCCTTTTGTTTGTCAATCATTAAGTTTTTAGGAATCAGAGTACAAGGTGCATGCCATGAACAGTGATAGCAGAGGGACAAGATAACACTGGCCAAGCTGCCTGAAATGGGAAGTGGAAACATTAGCGAGATGGGGAGCTGCTGGTGTGTGACTCTCAGAAGGGGTCCTGTACCCTTCCTCCCCGCTGTGGGAGCACAAGAAAACTCTAAATAAGGTTGAAGAATCTGGGACTGAAGGAAATGTGTTCCTCACTTTCCAAGGTATAGCTGAGGATAAAGGTAAACTTGGAGTAAAGTCCTTGGCGAAATAGGACACCGTACCAGGAGAGCATCAGTGGTGGCATTAAGCCTCACAGAATTCTATTCATTTCAGATTTTTGGAGGGAGCAGCAGAAATATCTCCTACCCTGGAATATGGTACATACATCAATGGGGGGAGAGATTAAAAGCTCATGCTAGGCCATCTTAATGGTGTTGTAGCCTTCCTTTCCTAGAATGCCTTTTCTAACATTGCCAATCTGGTTTCCTGCCCACACTTAGATCACAGCACTTAAAGTTTTATTTCAATGATTGTTCTTGTTTGCTGTACGCTAAGCTCATTGCGAACAGAGCTGAATTTCATTATTTTTAATCCGCCATGATTTAAATCATGTCTACAACAAAGAAGGCATTTAAAGGAGTAATCTCTTAACAAATCCAATGCAATTTTCAGTCAAGCTTTTAAGGGGAAGAGACCTCTGAGTTGGTTTCTTTCTCCTCCCATGAACAGCTTTCTAGTTTCTAGCCTGACTTCATGGTGGAGATAGATTGGAAGGCAGGAAGCAGAGGATGTGTTCCTGCCCTTTGACCTCAACTACTATTTAAAAAAAATTTTTTTTTAATTGAAGTATGGTTGATTTACAATGTTGTGTTAGTTTCAGGTGTACAGCAAAGTGATTCAGTTATACATATATATATATTTTTTCAGATTATTTTCCATTATAGGTGTTTACAAGATATTGAATATAGCTCCCTGTGCTATCAGTAGACCCTTGTTGTTTGTCTATTTTATATATAATAGTGTGTATCTGTTAATCGCAAACTCCTCATTTACCCCTCTCTTCCCTCCTTTCCCTTCAACTGCTATTAATATGATCCAGTGAGCATCTTAAAAGTCTCACCAGTTGAGCTGCCAACTTCTCTTCTGGAAATGGATTCGAAAAGGAGCAGGCAGACTAGGACTAATGGGAAAAGGTTCAGAAGTGTCCTTTCCCTCTCAATATTACTACTCCTATTTTATAGCTTAGAAGGCAGAAGAGAGGATATTGTTATTTTATCAAGAGCATAGAGCTATGGAATAGCAAAGTCAAAATGCAGACCCTGGCTTATCTGGTCACAACAACATACTCTTTCCCCTAAATCAGCGCTTCCTAATAAGTGCAAGAATACATTAAAGGTGAAATATTATACTGATTCTCTCAGTCCTGTAGTCAGCCGACATGGCCTGTGGCAACTGGAATCCCTGGCTTATTGCCTCTGACACAAGCAGTCTCATTAAATGATCCTAGAATATACAAAGATTATCTTTTTCTATGTGTACCTTGATATGAAAATGGCTGAGGGGCATCACATCATTCGGCATTCCCAATGAATTTTTTAAGGGAAGGAGCTGGAGAAGCAAAATCTGGCTGCAAAGTATAAACTAATAGGTAACAAGAGAAGAGATGGGTTATAGACATAACATAATGAGAGCAGGTGTATATTTCAGAGATACAAAGAAGATGGATGTCAGGTTACCAGATAGCAACATATATAAATTGAGTGAGCAGAGCACAGTGAGAGGTTGGCTAGATGAGTCTAGAATGATGAAATGAAAAGTCTGGGACGAACATTGGCTAAGGGATCAGGTAATAGTGATAATATCTGGAGAGGCAAGAATAAGATTTTAGCCAGCCTATAAGTAACACTAGCATCCCTAATTCCTATGTGTATATTACTGTTCTAAGTGTTAAATATTCACATTAAAACCTTATTTACACGATTAATTTGCCTTGCAGAGTTTTCACCATCTATGTATACAATAAAAAACTACAGATTTTTTAGTGTTACACATTTCAGATGATGAAGTCTCAACAAATGAAATGTTAATTCATCTAATAATAAGCTACTTTTTCCACATAAATTCAGCCTCCTTATTATACTATGGCTTCCAGTGATACACAGAGAAGACAGTCTGGCTTACAGACCTCTGGGAAATTTTACATGTCCCATGAATCCTGGAGCCCCCTGCAAACAGGCTGGCTGTGGATTCAGGTCTTACGTGAAGAGTGAGATTTTCATTAAGATAACAATGGGCTTCAGGCCACCATTACAATATGTATCCAGGCTCCCAGCAGTTACTCTGCTCCTATTTTTAAAATAATTCTTATCCCTTGGAAAGCCATTTTGCATAGCGGTCAATGCACAGACTATAAAACCAAACTGCTTGGATTGGATCCTGGCTGAATAACCCTGACTGGATTACTTAATCTTTCTGTGCTTCAGTCTCTCATCTCAAAAGAATAATAACAATACATCCCTCATAGTGCTATTATAAGGATTAAATGGGTTAATGCATGCAATGTGCTGAGAATTGGTCCTGACACATGGTAAACCTTCAACAAATGTTAGCTATTATTAGTATCACTTTTATAAGAAACAGCAAGTGTCCTTAACCAAAAGGCTGACTTTTAATGTTGAACCCTTGGGGAGTGTTATTTTTTTATTAGCATTTCAGAATCTAAAGTACTAGCAATTAATTTACAGCCCGCAATCTTCCCAGACTGCTTGGCATCTCATAATATTTAAAGTCCATATGTATTTTCCCAATGTGTAATATGCACACACAAAAACTCTTCAGTTATAGACCAGCGTGATAACTTTTTCACTTCTCATATGCCTTGTCCACGTCAGATGCTAAACTAGAAAGTCCCCAGACCATCTCTTAAAATGTGGCAATACCCAGAACATAGTAGAAGGCATTATATATATGTATGTACGTACATATATATAGTAGAGAGCAGAATAAAACTAAGGAATGTCATTAAGAGATAACAAAACTGTAGGAAACATGAGCTTTATGAAGATTCCAAGTTGGAATGAAGAAGAGGGATAAAATTTAGAGTCACAATCCAACTGCCTTTCAGTTCATTTCACTCTAAATTCTATTGAATAGTATGGCACCAATTGTCAATATTAGGTCTTCGCACTATTAATAATTCGTAACATCTATATCACACAGGATTGTGTGGGGAGATATTTTTCTCTGCTATCTACATGGCAATAAGTGACTTCTTGAGGAAGTCATCAATCCCCCTTGTCCAAAAGCATCTCTCTCACCAACAAAACCAAAGATAATTACTTCTACCATCTTCTCTCTTTTCTAACTTCATGAAAGGGCAGAGAGACAAAAGAACTTCAAGGCACACTTGCTTACTTCATGGCTTTATCTATGCATGACTTTAATAATTGCAATGAAGTTTTCTTTACTACAAACTCAAAACAGTTGATCATGTCACCTCAGGTATTCTCATGACACCTTGGAACAGTGAAGGGCAGAGCATATTTTTTCTGATCTACAAATAGAGCCCCAGATAAAGTTATTACAGGTTTCAAAGGCCCATAATAGGGTGAAGGCCAGACAGGTACCAAGACAACTGTCTGTTGGTGTTTTACTGAATGCTCCAAGGACTTCCCTGGGCCAATAATGTTTCCATAATAAATACACAAACAAAGTTTAAGCCTGTAAAAGATGCATGAAGTCAAGAAACTATCCATATGGCCATGGCTGCATTTAAGTAGCTGTGAATGTCAACCTATTGGATGAACCCTCATACTCTTGGTTAAATACAAAATTCTTATAAAGTTGTTACTGTAACGCCTTTGGTGGACCCGCTTATCCTTGTAAAGTGTTAGCCTGAATCAAACAGTCCTTATTAGTGTATTTTTAATAATTTGTCCCAATTGCTGTTACATGCATAATAATGCATTTTTTGGAAACACTGATAATATTCAGTCTCCCTAAATCAAGAAGTTTACAAATTCTTCGGAGAGATAATGTTAAATACATAAAATAATATCAGAATGTCTAAAATAAATATATAAAAAATATTAGTACTCCACGAATTCATAAAATGGTAGTTTGAAATAATTATTTTATAGAAGAGGAAAGTCAGTATGCTTTGGAAAAGATAGGAGAACAGTGGGCTAGGAAGCTGCTTTGAAGGAGTAGACTCAGGGTCTGATTAAGAACACACTTCCTCTCCCAGGTAACATGCCTCAGAAGTCCCTCTAGCAACTTTAGAGCATGACTGTCAACCCATCACGGCCATGTGCCAGTTATCCTTGTCCTTTCTGAATGTGAATATTTGCTAGGTTTGTTGGTTGGGTATGTTGTGGGCTTTTAATTTGTCTTTTTAGTTCATAAATATATAACTCAAGAGGAATTATATCCTGACCTGATATAGAATATCATCAGGTCAGTTTTTGGTCTCATATGTCGTGTGCTGAGTTGTTTCCCTTGGAGAGGGAATGAGTATATTTTGCAGGCAGAAGGGAGGAAAGTAAATATTTGTGACAGAGAGTGGACTGTAGTAGACTTCATAAATTTTCAAAATATTAGCTGCTCCTCTTTATGGACGTATTATACATCCCGGTTCTATTGACATCAGGCTTAGCCATGAGATATTCTGTGCCTCTCCATCTGAGGAAAAAATTTATCTCCACCTGACTGACATCAAGCTTCACCAAGTGACCTACTTTGTCTAGTGAAATGTGAACAGATGTGAAATGTTACAATTCTGAGAAAAAGCTTTAATAGCCTCTACCATGTTGATTTTTTTGCCCTCTACAACAAGAATCTGTAGACTGATACAGACTGGTAGGATCTGTATTGGTGGAAGGAGAGACACATCCTCATATAACAATAGCAGATGTGAGTAAAGAAAGTAAAGTAAAGAAAAGATGCAAGATGTTTTTGAGTACCAGTGAAAGGCAGCCCTGAACAGAACATAAGCGTTACAAAGAAGTGAGGTATGAAAATTTGTGTGTCGTTCTCTTCTTCGGTGACGGGAAGTCTGAACACTAGTCATAGGAGTTTAGACTTGATGTAGTAACATTGGTGAACATTTAGGCTTTTAGGTAGGGGGTCACAAGATGAAAATACGTGTAATGATAACTAATTTGCCTGTTATAAGTCAGAAAAATTGAGTGAGGAAGGAACAGCAATTCTGGAAAAGCTAAAGAAAGTGCTGTAATAGTCATTTAATTGTGAGGGAAATGTGGTCCATAATGGTGGAGATCGGAAGAAGGTTAAGAACAAAATAATTCTTTACAAGTAAAAATATGGAGGTCTAGATCATTTACAGAATATAGAGAATAAAGGAGAGGAATGAGTCAAAGAAGACTGTGCAGTTCCAAATCTGAAGAGCTGGGGCAATGGAAATACCATGGACAGAGGTAGGTAAACTAGAAGGGAGGGCTAATTTTGAGTGAAAAGTTTATGTTTGGAGTAGTTATGTTAGTTTTTTATACTTGACATGAGCCATTCAGTGAAAAGTTAGAGGTTTCCTGCCTGGATCAGAGATCAGATCGCATGATAGAAATTTGTGAGTCATCTGAACTGGGGTTATCACTAAAGCCAAGAAAATGAATGCATCCTCTGAGACAAAACATACAGTGAAAATGAAAGAAATTTAAGAAAGAAGCCATGGTTAAGGGGTCAGAAGGATGCAGGTAGCTATAGAATCATGAAGTTAGATATGCATATATACTAGACATATGTATTATTACTAAATTGATATTTTTCCCCAAAGATAGCTCCTTTAGAATTATCTGAGGCATGAGAGACAGCAAGAATAGGGAGGATGGAAAAAGTTCATTCGATGTATCCATTCTTAGGGTCTGTCTAAAGAGTCATTTAGTGATAAAGAGAATTGAGAAGATTTGTGAGGTTTATAGATGGCACACAGTAAGCAATGGAAATCAAAGATTTTCAAGGAAAAAAAAGTCGGGGGGAATAAGTGTAAAAAGAAACAAGGTCATTCACAAACCAGAAGTAGATGGAATTAGATACAGGTAAAGGGATCTCTAGGTGAGATAAGTGTTTCTACTTTATTTGACTCTGTGGGCTGGGGTGAAAATAATAAAAATAACCACATAGATTGAGTCCTGGTTATGTGTGAAGCACTGAACTGAGAACTTGACATATACTATGTCAGTTAATCCTCCAAATAAATTTATTGGTTAAGAAGTGTTATCATTATTCCCATTTATAGGGAAAAAAACCCCAAAGGCAGTGAAAAGTAAAATGAATTAACATAGGTCATTAATAAGTAGCAGAATTGAGAGTCAAACTCATAAGTTTAGATTCAGAACCAGTACCCTAAACCACTATATTTGGGATGAAAGTGATATGAGTTGAATTTGAAACAAGGAAAACTAGGTATGGCCATTACAACAAGCAGATTGAGGAGAATAGCAGGCTTTTAAAAATGTCACTAAATACATATATCTGTTCTATTACCTACTATTTCAAATACTAGGACATTTCAGAATAAAATAAATACTTAAAAAATCCAGTAACTGATTTAGCATAACTCTTCATAAATTATGATTCACCTGTAGTATCTCATTTGATTCTTACAGGAAATTACATAATAAGTAATATTGGTTTTCTTTCTTTCCTTTCCCCATCCTTCCTTCCTTCCTTCCTTCCTTTCTTTCTTTCTTTCTTTCTATCTTTCTTTCTTTCTTTCTTTCTTTCTTTCTTTCTTTCTTTCTTTCTTTTTTTTTTTCTTTCTTTCTTTCTTTCTTTCTTTCTTTCTTTCTTTCTTTCTTTCTTTCTTTCTTTCTTTTCCTTCCTTCCTTCTTTCTCTCTCTCTCTTTCTTTCTTACAGATGGCAAAAACTAAGGAGTAGAGGAAAAAGATGTTAAATTTATCAAAGGTGCCCTGTTAGAATATGACAGCCCTGAAGTTCAAAGCCAGGCCTATCCTTTTTCTCTAAACTCAGTGTTCTTGCCACTTTCTTAACTGATCTTTTACCAAGCACATACACTCTTTTGTAAATAACAGCATACGTACATGCATAGCATTTGATAAAGTCCTTTAAGTTTCTCTAATTATTCCTGAAGAGAGCATAATATAGGAATCAGAGAAATCTAACTCTCCAACCTGGACTGGCTTCCTGACTTCCTCATTCCTACCCAAAGTCCACTTATTGCCTTGAACACAGAAGTATTGATAGTTTGTTCTTAAGGGATGCTTCAGGCTTCTTTCTGTATTACTTTTGAGAAACATTTCCCTGAGGCAGTAAAGAAGTGCCTGTGTAGCCCTTTCATCATTCCATCCAAAATACAATTTTAGCTTTGAAATTGAGCATCACTGGGGCTGGAAGGGCATAATTTATCCCATGTTCCTATGAGTCACATATTTTAACAAAGCCCAGCTTGTAAACTTTTGTCACAATGTTGTAAAAGCTTCTTCAGTATTGTTCTTGTTCTTCCTTAAGTTATTAGGAATAAATTAAGCTATAATTAAAAATAACATTTTAGGTCCCATTCTTCAAGTAGGCAGTTTACAAATTATTTTTGTTTACTTCAGTCCAGCACTGTGAAATTACCACCAAATGTTTGGATTTTGGTCAAAACAAGATAAATTATTTATTAGGAAAAAAAATACAAAAAAATGAAATTCATTGCGATTGTTATTAGTTGTTTTCTTTTCCCTAAGACTAGCTAAATAATTTAGCTTCATAAACAACCACAATTCACATTGAAAAAGCAGTCTTAGTTTGTTTAATTGAACCTAGATGTTTGGGTTTCATGATTAGCGATATATAAAAGCAAACATCCATAAGCAGATGAGGCTTAGCATCTTGTACAGAGGTCTGCTCTGACCATAGTCCAGTTCTCCAGACTTTAGCTCACTTCCCAGGAGATGGCATATGAAACTCTAGCAGCATCCTATTGAAACAGTTGATTGGAACCCCAAACAGTCCATACCTGCATAGCATAACCCCCAGGAGAATAAAATAATCTAGGTAGAGCTGACATTGAGAAAAGCTTATAAAATCTGGAATTATCTCAGTCTACCTAGAGCCAGCTGTGAAGAGAAAACGTGGTGCATGTGGTTCTTAGGTTTCTGGCTCTATAACTTGAGTGTATGCAGGAAGATGAGCTATTTCATTTTGCTTCTATCCCCAAATATCTCCTTTCACTTAGATAGCAAAGTCTTACCAACAGAAACTCCTCTTCCAGTTTCATTTGGATTTGCATGTCTCTTTTAAAATGCAAATATCCTGGACCAATTAAGGGGTTAATGCCTTAGTTGGAAAAATCTTTTAATCAGATTACTTTTTTTCCTGACATTGAACAAAATTCATCCACTATGAGGACAGTTAAAGACCAGACTTCCTAGGATCGTGAAAGTCAAGCAGTCTTTGTACTGGATGTATTAGGCAACAACTACACTTCTTTGTGCAAGCGTAAAAAATACTGTTAAAGGAAAACTAGTCAATAAGATGTTTGGGGTATGGATTAGACCATTACAAAATAATAAACAAGCATGATTTCAGACCCATGAGTCAGTGGACTTTCCCTATTTTCTGCTCTGTCACAAACCTACTATATTTTCATGACCAATTCAACTTACGTTTCTTAGTTTTGGTTTTATCATTCTAAAATGAGGGCGTTAAGTTAGATTTTTTTTTAGGTTTGTATAGATGCACTGATTTTTAAAATTGAAATAGAACTGACATATAACATTATATTAGTTTTATGTGTACAACATAATGATTCCAAAAATGTATATATTACAAAATGATCATCACAATAAGTCAAGTTAACATTCATCATTATACACAATAACAATTTTTTCCGTGTAATGAGAACTTTTAAGATCTACTCTCTTAGCAACTTTCTGATATGCAATACAGTATTATTAACTATATTCATCCTGCTGCCCACAATGCAGTATTGCCTCACACTTGTTAGAATGGCTATTATAAAAAAGACAAGAAATAAGTGTTGGTAAGTGGGGAGAAGTTAGATTGCTTTAAGGTTCCTTGTAGCTCAGATTAAAAATTAAAACAATCATCAGAATGGAATCATAAAACCACAGACACTTAAAGTTAGAAGAGACCTCAGCAATTACTTCACCTTCTATCCATTTTAGGAATTCTTCTTTAATATCGCTGATTAAATAACCTGTAGCTGAAGATTAACCCTGAGAAGGAGCTCTCCATCTTATAAAGCAGGTTCTTCTAATAAACAGATGGAAGAGTGCCATGGATTACAGTTGGAACTCTAGAGTTATACCCATCTGAGTTTGAATTCCTGCTCACTAGCTGAGTGACTTTGGGAAGGTTACTTCATTTCATCATTTGTTACAAAAATATTATGACTACTATTAGTATTACTATTATTGAGAGACTGTCTCCTTGACTGAATTTTAGTTAGGCTCCTTTAAGCCCTCTTCTCCACTAGGTTTCCGTGTCCATCCTTGCCAATCCCAGTCTTAGCAAGAATTCTGCTAAGTCAGTTTAGTGAGAATCTCCCACCCTTGATATCTGATCACCCTCGATAGCTGATCAAATTCCTCATCCCCATTCATGATATATAATCTCTCTGGCCTATCTTCAGTAAAAATCCTAAGTAAGTTTAGTAAGAATCTCCTTATTTCTGATGTCCCCTCTTAGCAATTTTCTATCTACTGATGCCCCTCACTCTACTCATTGGCTATAAATCCTCAGCTGTCTTTGCTATATTTGGATTTGAGCCCAGTCTCTCTTCCCTGTTGTAACAGTCTTGAATAAAGTCTTCCCTACCATTTTAACAAGTGTCAGAATAATTTTCCTTTAACATTATCTCTAATTATTAGAAAGTTCTCCTTCATGTTGAGCTGAGAACGTATCTTTTATCAATTCCTCGCACTGGTCCTAACACTTTCCTTTTGGAGACATAAATAACATTTCTATTTCCTCTTTCACATGAAAATTTTTTAAATACATGAAAAAAGTGATCATATATCTCAATTTTCTTTCTTTTTTTTTTTTTGCGGTATGCAGGCCTCTCACTGTTGTGGCCTCTCCCGTTGCAGAGCACAGGCTCCGGTCGCACAGGCTCAGCAGCCATGGCTCACGGGCCCAGCCACTCCGCGGCATGTGGGATCTTCCCGGACCGGGGCACGAACCCGTGTCCCCTGCATCGGCAGGCGGACTCCCAACCACTGCGCCACCAGGGAAGCCCTCAATTTTCTTTTCTTCGGGTTAAATATTCTCATTTTCTTCAGAGTTCCATATTATTATTATTTTGGTCCCTCTTATATGAATGCTTAAATACATCATTGTGACACTTAGTTATAATACTTCAAAAGTAATCATAAAATCTTGGGCCCAATGACACCATTATCTTCCTTGGTCTAGGCCCTACAATTCTATGAAGTTGACCTAAGAAGTAGCCCACAGATGCATTACTTTTTGACAGGTGCATTACAATTTTGACACACAAATACTGATAGGAATCTGGGTTTTCTCTGACCTGAAATTTTTGCAGTTGATTCTTTTTAAAACTAAGTGCAGAATTTAATAATAGGATGTGAATACTCAGGATAGTCTTCCCAAAAAAAAAAGGCATTTCCAGTTGACTCATGAAACAGTGATGGACATGTTTCTTGTAAACTGAAGCTTGAAAGATAAAGAACACTGTAATAATACAAAGTGAATATTTTCTAATGGCAGGATGGAAGAAAGAAATGCATGGAGATAGGAATTAGCAAAAGGCATGCAGGTTAGAAGGATGCAAAGCACTGAGTTACGGTAAGTCAGCTTTTAGCTGAGATATTACTTTCTATGAGAAATATTCCTTGCACTCTCTCTTTCAATATTGGTGGATTTATCTTCAGAGCAGCTTAGACCACAATTATACCAGTTTCAAACTGTAGTTTGTGAAATGTATTTTTTTTTTTCTGGAACAAAAAAGCAATTTATTAGAGAAAATTTTGGAAGCATAGAAAAGCACGTTTGATCTTAATTATCTATCTATCTATCTATATGCTTATGTCACAGAATTACATGTATATTTATCTAACAATGCACTATATATAAGTATATATAAATAATAAAAAAAATTTCCCTTTTTCCTTGCCATTTCCACTTCTGAGACATAATCATCACAATTTATTTGTCTGTGCCCTTCCCCCTTTATGTTGTAAGTTCCTTGAATATGTAAGGTAATATCAGTGTTTCAAAACACTTTTATATCAAGCTTATAAAACCCATGATAAAAGATGAAGCCTGTGAAGGTAAGATCCTTTAAGTATTAAATCCTACCAGGCAGCACTTCAACATGCAGTCAGTATTTCACATTATATAAAAATACCTGAGGATGCAAAGGAGAATTCTACCCATAACACGATTGCCAGAAAAGTGAGAATATATTTTGTCTGGAAAAATCTTAGCACAAGCTAAGCAATCCTGATGGCATTTAGACTTTTAAAAATTACTACGGGAAATAAACTTCAGTTGCACCCTGATAGAGAAATTTTGCCTAAAGACAGTGTTGTTAACCTTTTGTGCATCTTAGCAGCATGCAACAGCACTAAAAATGAAAATTGGATTTAACTATAGCAACAAACATTGTCACATAGAGTAGACAGAACAAAAGTAACCAGGAGAACAAGCTTTAGAGATGATAAAAGCTCAGTATCTTGGCAACCTTTTGTGTTGGGTTATTTTTAAAAAATGGATAATACTGTGCTCTGTTTCTAATTTATTCAGCCACTCGCTGAGTGATAGCAACGTTATAACTACAGAAACTGTATGTGACATTGTGAATAATTTTAAATATGGTAATATTTGTTTTATTTTTTTCTTGTTTAGTTTTGCTGCAGTGGGAAGAAATCTTTAAAGTGGCCTGTAACTTGATTAGCTCAACTATGCTGTCTGGCTGACAAGTTACTATTTTGTCCAATCAATTTTTTTTTTAATTTTGAGAAAATTTTCTTAATGTTTCTATTAGATAAAGATTTGTGAAGCCCACCTCCCTCCCTCTATTCCCCAAGTGCAACTTATGGGTTGAGTCAGACTCTTGAAAACCCTCCTCTCAAATTTGTGAAACTCACATCAGGCGTTTTTCACATGAGGCTGTAACAAATCTGTAGTGACCAAATTGTCTTGCTGTAGATTTTTATCCTGCCTCAATCACCATCAAGCATATCATCATTTAATATAAGGCTAACAAAAGTGTGTGGTGCTCATCATTCTCTTTTTCTAGGCAATTTATTTTTTCTGTGTAATTTCTTTTCCCTGTTGGTTCTTCTTTTAACTATTTCTTAATGCCTAGCACAGTAAATATTTGTCAAATCTATAAATAAATGAATAAATGAATGAATGAATAATATTCCACTCTTTCTTCTCCCCCTTGAGAGCATTTCCCACCTTTGTTTGCTCTCTTTGCTATTTGCTTTTAATAATGTCCCATAAACACTGTAGTTCTGACTGGATGTCATCCTGTCTCTCTCCTCCTCCATAGCCCAGTGGCTCCAAATACCTTCCCTCACATCGTGTTGTTTTTTCTCCTCTTCTCACATTTCTCATGCTTAGGAGATGTCTTTTGTGTTTTCATTTTTTTTCTTTTTGCAAAACATTCCTTATCACAATGATTTCTAGTAGCTACATAGAAACATTTCTAAAACTCTCCTTTTCCAGTTCTTCAAATTTGTTTCATGACAGTCTCCCTTGGTATCCACAGGGGATTGGCTCCAGAACCCCCTCGGACACCAAAATCCAGGGATGCTCAAGTCCCTTAAATAAAATGGTGTAGTACAGTCAGCCTTCGCTGTCCACAGGTCCACAGCTGCGAATTCAACCAACAGCGGATATAAGGTTGGTTGAATCCACAAGTGCAGACCCGCGATGTAGAAGACCTATTGTATTTCAGTGTTGTCCCTCCACCACCACCCTGAGCCTTTAGATCTAAAACTGCTACCTCTACTAAAATCTACCACAGTATTTGAGTGCCTATGTGTTAAGCACTTTACATAATGACTCCATTTAATTTCCACCATAACCTTGGAATACTGATAAACAACTGTTTTACTCATTTTACATGTGAAAAGAAAACAGACTCCATTTGGGTAACTGGTCCAGCCTTACAGCTGATGATTTAAAAGCCTGATGTCAAAGAGCTCCGAGCCTGCCAAAGCTGGTGCTTTCCCCGCTGTGCTGTGCTTGTGCTTCGTCATCTCTCCCAGTTTTTGCCACCTTCTGCCTTCATGTATTTGAAAGACAAAAATATTGACTGATAAAATACTTTGACATTGATCATTTCATCCTCTCGTGAGAAATAAAGAGCCTCCTGTCAAGTTTTTTTTGCCCTTGTTCTATAAGGATGTTAAAATGACTCATCAATGAAGGAGCTGCATGCAGTTCGTGGGAGCTGTAATGTGCAAATACGATTTGGCACTTGGCAAAGCTTAATTATATGTATCCTGAATTCTAATACTTTTCAAATCCCCTATGTTTATTTTTAATCTTCTGTGCTGTTATTTTTATTGCCCTAATGTCATTTTGCATCTTCCACCTGTCCAAAGCAAATTAAGCATTGCCAGTGGCCCAGCCAGCACTTTGATATCTTCAATATTATCATGTCTCTCTTTGCCTCATTTTATAGCACTGTGCCTCTTGCTTCAGCTTTCTGGGAATACCCTTTATAGATTTTAAATATTCTCATCTTTGGTCTATCTGCATTGTCAAGAGGATGCTATCTGCATAAGGTACCTAGGCTTATTAACCTAGGATAGCATCTCTCTTTTAAATCATTTTCATTTGTCTTTTCTCCAGTTTATTTCTGTTGTCTTTGGAGAGGGTCTACAGAGCACACATGAAAATATAGGACCATCTGGGTACACTTGCCTCACTCTTCTTGTCACACTAATTTGTTTCTTCCCCCACCCATTGAGCATTGAATGTGGATCACTTTGATACATAACATCCTCACTTATTTCAGCAGCTAACCTGGCAAACGCTACTTTGGATCTAAATTTAGAAAAAGAATTATAGTTAACCATGAAAGCCATATTTTTAATAAACTAATTAATAATTTTCCCACCTCTCTATTTTTGGCCTGTTTCAGATTGCCTCTGAAATTCACAATCAGCTGTTTCTGGATGTCTGGCATACCATTTGCCCTGTGAGTCCTGCCTTCTGCTAAGCTTGCCAACCCTTGCAGCAAGATGTCTACATAAGTGTTGTGATCTACTGATCAAGGTTAGTGGTCTCTAGATTCTAATGCTTTTCCTCTCTCCCTAATAATTATTATTGGTAATTTCCTTTGTACTGGCCTTTGCACTTTTTATTCATATACCTTTAATACAAAGCTTTTTTGGATTTCTTTTTTAAAGGGCTGTAAAACTCAGCAGAAAACCATCAAATATCAAACCCAAGAGAAATATCAAATTCTGCCTTAATCACTCTGCACAGTTTTTGAGTTGATTTGTTTGCTGTAGAATAATTTTTAACCTCTAATTCCTCGGTATTGGCACACATTACTTTTCTTTTATGTGACTTCTAATATTTTGTCTTAAAGGACATTTCCTTGATTTCTAATTTCTCTTTCTGTATCATCTTATTGTCTCTTTTTAATACCTTAAAACCAATCTGAACCTTCTTTTCTTTTTATATTCGGTTTTCTATCTGACAGTTTGCTCTTGTCTGACATTTTATTTATGCTTTTTACCTTGATGGGATAGACAATTTCTCTCACCTATATTTTGAATCTTGCTATTTTAGCTTTAATTTATGCTTTTTTTTTTTAATACTCTTGCTCTCTCCACCAAATGTTTCTGTAGCCCTATGGAATATTGACTTTCTTCTTGAAAGCCTTGTTTTTATTCAGAACCTTTTAAAATCATTCTTCACATCACTTTTAGCTTTCCAATCACTCTCTGACATCATAAAAGGGCATCTACACTTCACTCCCTTAATCAATCCTCCTATAAGTTCTCCCTGTTCTAACATCTCATCCTCTACTCACCATTATAAGTTAATTCCTCTAGCTCTAAAATCATCCTACAAAAACCTTTATAGACTCTTTTCAAAGCAAAGATTGTCTGCTATTGATTCTAAGAGAAGTCAGTCAGGAGAATTTGCCAGAAGGCCAAGGGCTGAGGCGGAGAATCAAGCTTCCCATTAAATCTGCCTGGAATGGTTCTGCCTGACAAAGTAGTAGGCTACCCAAATATGCATGCACTTTTTATTACAAGTACAGCTTTGGAAGGTGAGTCAGACATCATCTCTTTGGCAAGACCTAAATGAACAGGATGAAACCTGCAGCTCTAGCATCTTGACTGTTTTCCGAAATCACTGGCTCATTCTCATCACCCTTTCCTCCAGGTCTAGTGAATTTACTTCATTTCTCAAATGGACCAGATCTTATCCTTCCTCACCTTAGGGACTTCATACTCTTTCCTTTCCCTGGAACATGTGGACCTCCCAACATCCAATTAGTTCACTTTCTGCATCAGGCTTCAGTTTACATGAGCTCTTCCCTGCTCTGATTCCCTGGGTTGGACACTTCTCCTATGTGCTCTCACAATACTTTATAAGTACCCCTGTACAGCTCTGGTCACACTTTATTATAACTATTTATAATTATACATTGTTTATATTAACAATACGCCAGTCTATAAGTTTTCTGAGAGCACCAGATCACCTCAGAAGCATCTTCAGCATGGTGGCTAAGGGGACAGACTGGAGTCATGCCAACTGTGACATTTACAAGCTTATGGACTAGGGAGAGTCGCTCACCTCTCTGTGCCTCATTTATTCATCTGTAAATCATGGATATTATTACTACTTGTTTTGTAGTTTTTTGTTGGTGAGAATCAAATGCTGAGAACAATCCCCAGCGTGACTCACAGTAAATACACTGTAAGTTTTCTATAAAGTATACTATAATAACTATTATTATTATCATTATTATTAGTCACAAACACATTCCCAGGATATCTAGCACAATGCTGTCATAAAAGAGTGCTCAGTCAATGCTTGTTGAATAAGTGTTTGTTGAACTAATGAAAGAATGAATGATTTTGAAAATAATATACTCAGATGAATAAATCTCACACGGCAAGAGAATGTATATATACTGGAATATGTAAGAATGGGAACTTCCCAGAGGCTGGATTGCTCTCTTTTTCTTTTCCCCGCTTCTGACTGGCAGATATATCTAGAAAGGGACAGAATTTCCAGAGGAAACTTCACCTAAAAATAGCTGGGCACTGATAATTAGCATGCACTTGAGTGATATCCTTTGTTATCGCACAAAACTTCCTTTCTGGCCTCTTCCCAAATTATACTTCTGCCAAATTTCTCAGTTTATGAGAAATTTCTGCTTTTCTATGACATTGTAAGAAAAGGGATCTTCTTTCATATTTTACAAGCTAAATTCCTTCTTACACACAAATCCTATCGGCTCTGTCACATCTTTTTTATTGAATTTGTTGCAGAGTGTTAGCATGGGCGTGCAAATAAACACCCTGCAATCCTGTGGCATTTCAGATCATTTCTAGCTATCTCTTGTATAGATCAGTTGTTGCCCTCATCCCTATCACCTTTATGGGCAGGCAGCCAAAATCCTCTCAGTTGGTTGTATGCAGAAAAAAACAGGGTGTTTCTACATTCCTCATTCTTTCTTTTTCCTTTTGAAATATATATATATATATATATACATTCATGTGTCCAATCACACCTCAAAACTTCCCTGAAATGACTCTATATCCAAATATTAATTTTCCACAATTCATCTTTGCATTTCACATTCATTGACTTGATATCTATTGAAAACTTACAATGTACTATAAAGAAGGCATAGGCAAGATGGCTTTTTAAGAAGTATCTTTTTATAATGTTAAATAATTTTATAGTGGTTTGCGTGTAATAATTCTAGTAAAAATTGACATTTATTTAGCCTTTCCCATGTGCCAGGCTTTGTTCTGAGCACTTTACATGCATAATCTCATTTAGTTTTCACAATAAGCCTGTAAATACTATTGGGGTAGCCAAAAAGTTCATTTGGGTTTTTCTGTACCATATAATGGAAAAACCTGAACGAACTTTTTGGCCAACCCAATATTAATATCCCCACTTTATATAGTAGGACACTGAGAAACAGAAATCCCAACAATTGCTTGCTACTGAACATACATTTGTTAAATAAAAAGATGTAAAAAAATTTTTTTAATTAAGCAGTATATTATTATGAATCCAATGAGGTAAAAATATCTGATTTTTATTTTAATACAGTAGTTTATACAAGTTCCAAGGAGTGAAAGAAGGTTATGATGTGCGGTGGCCGGAAGTAAATTTTGAATTATGGTTAGTTTGGGCATTGAAGGGTAGATAAGGTTTGAAGTGGTTATGAGGAGAAAGGAAGAATAAATAATCAAAATTCTTTGGGTGGGAACTTTGCATTTGACAATGCCCAAATATTTCCCACTTATTATTTTCAAATTATTTTGTTTTCAAATTATGAGGTAGTTCCTATTATGGTCTCCATTTTATAGGAGAGGAAATTGAGGTTCAGAGTGGGTCAGTATATTGCTAATGTCACAGACTAAGTGATAGAGGAAGTTTCAAACCAGGCAGTCTGACTTGAAAACTCCATTCAACCACTGCAAACAGCTCCTTTGCTGAGGAAGAATATTTCAGTTAATTGAGGACCATAGGTAAGAAAAGAATGGGCACAAAACACACACACCACACACACACACACACACACACCCCAAAACAGAAGGGAGAACTACCACGTTCAAATAGTTAAGAAAGTTGAAAAGTACAGACACCAAAACCAATAACAGTAACCTCTGCAACTTCCGATGTTGTTATCGGATATCACAAAATAATAAAATTGAGCTTTGAAGCATATTTCTAAAATTCTCTGTTTTTAGCTAGTGTTTCTAGATCCTTTTATAGGTAACCTTTGGTAGAAATATATAACCGTAGTCAGAAGGATAAAGGAAGGATTTCAGAGGGCGAGGAGTCAGCAGGTCACCTTCATAGTGGCCCCAGTTGAGAGTACTTTATCCTGAAGTAGAACTTCTGTTGGGAGCAGAAGTTGGGACTTGAATTTACCTGGCAGGGGTTCCCTAGGCACCTCTCTCTTTCTTTGTAACATATCACTGTGACTAAAGTCCCTGAACCAGTCTAACTGGGTTACAGGGTATAGACACCCCAGAACCTCAAAATTCTCACTGTATTTCTTACTAAAAACATACTTTAACAGACACTCATAGCTTTTTAGAGAGCTCTTTGTTTTTCATATGTACATAAGCTATTTCTGAGACCCTTCTTGTTTTCTTGCTCTTATAAAAATAACTCTCATTTTTGTGTCTATAACTTCCAAGTGGATCAAATGCTGTATTAGTTTCCTACTGCTGCTGTAATAAGTTACCACCAACTTAGTGGCTGAAAACAACACAGATTTATTATCTTGCAGTTCTGGAGGTTAGAAGTCTGAAATAGACCTTCGAAGGAGAAAACTGAGTTGTGAGTAGAGCTGCATCCTTCTACAGGCTCTAGAGAAGAATTTGTTCCTTGCCTTTTCCAGCTTCTGGAGGCTGCCTATATTCTTTGACTAGTGGCCACATCACTATGACCTCTGTTTCCAACAGCACACCTCTTTCTCATACTCTGCATCTCCTGCCTCCCTCTTATGAGGACCCTTGTGATTACATTGGTCCCACCTGGATAATCCAAATAATCTCCCCATCTCAATATTCTTCACTTCTTCACATCTGCAAAGTCCCTTTTGCCATCTAAGATAACACGTTCACAGGTTTGTGGATTAAGACATGGACAACTTTAAAAGGCCATATTCTATCTCCCACAAATGGTAAAAATAAAACTACAAAAGAACAAGAAACAATACTAGCAGATATGAATCTGTCTTCAGATGGGGAAGAATATTGTAAGCATAAAAGTGAATGAAGAAATCATAAAGAAGAGACTTACAGTCTTAAACCAAGTTTAAAAATCTATATACAAGGGGACAATATACCACATTAAGTAAAGTAACAGGCAAATGAAAACCTAGAATAATAGTTGCAGCAGATATGGCAAAGGGTAAATAAAATATCATTATTGATTAAAAAATAACATTATCAATAAGTAAGAAACAGATGAATACCTTGGTAGAAGAAGGAGGAAAGGACCTGAATAAACTTTTAATAAAAAAGGAAACTCAAGAGACCAATAAAAATATGGAAAGAATTCAACCTTACTAGTTAAGAAATGCAAACTAGTATGAAGAAATACTATTTCCTTATCTAATCAAGCAAGATGTAAAAAACCATACTGACCAATGGTAATAAAATGATTGTAGAACATATATGGCCAGCAAGAGTTTTAAATGTCACAAATTGTATGATGAATAATTTGTGACTATATATCAATGGTCCTTAAAATATTCAGTACTTTATCTCAATGACTACATTTCCAGAATTTGTAAATAAATAAGAATAAAATATAAATATTTACCTACAAATCTTTTTTACTACAGCTGAGTTCATATTGGGCAAAAATCAGAAAAGAACTCAAGTCTGAAAAGTGATTAAAGGATTGGTTATGCACAGTATAGTGGACCCATGTAATGAACCATTATATTTCCATAAACATGCTGTTTTCAAAGATGATTTTTCAGAATATATTATTAAAGGCTAAAAGTTAGATACAATTAACATTGTATTAGATTAGGACCTGCTGCAAAAAGCTCAGAGGCTTAAAGTATAAAGATTCATTTCTCATTCATGCAACATCTGCTGTGCAAGTGGTGAACCAAGGCCTCATCTACTTTTATGTGGTGGCCCTGCCAGCTCAGTCTGAGGCATCAGGGTTTACCCCCAATTTTCAATACCTCACCCAGTAAACTCAACTAGCCATATGGTTCTGGGTAACTGCTAAAGAGGTGGAAAATGTATTCCTTTCGCCTGCCATAGAATAAGACAAAAATTAGTGAGAATTAAAAGTTTCTAAAACAGGTAATATCTTTTGGTCCTGGTTTTTTAAATTAGTTGTTTATACCATGCATATATATATAGACAGATGGATATAGCTGTATCTACATCTATGTGTCTAAACTAAGGGCTAGCTTAATATGGCCCTCGTCAAATCTGGCTGGCTGCCTGTTTTTTGAACAACCAGCCAGCTAAAAATGCTCTTTAGAATATTTACAAGGTTGAACAATATTTGTTGACACATGAAAATTGTATGAAATTCAAATTTAAGCATCCATAAATAAAACTGTATTGAAGACACAGTCATGATTCTTCATTTACATTTGTCTTTGGCTGATTTCAGATACAACAGCAGAGCTGAGTAGTCATGACAGGAATCATATGACTCACAAAGCCTAAAATATTTACTCTTTAAGTCTTTATGAAAAAAGTTTTAAACTTTTATTTCTACTCTAAATAACTAGGAAAACTAAAACTAAAATCGTCAGAGTAGTTAATTGTAGGTTTGGGATTTAAGATCATTTTTAGCTTTTATACTTTCTTGTATTTTTAAAATTTCTAAACGAATAGATATGATAGCCATATTTGTGGAAAAGTAATAAAAATAACTCATATGTAGAATACCTAAGAATAGTCTTACATCATTAGTTCCAGATAAGTGCTTTCTCTCTGGAGGCCTCCAACCTAGCACGAGACCAGAGAATTGCTGCTAAAGATGAAACGATGGTGAAAGATTTGTGTGTGTGTGTGTGTGTGTGTGTATATACACACACACACTGAATGAATAAAAATCATTTTGATTATAACATTAATGTGTAATGCTATATACACATTGACATCTTACACAATCCCAATGAAAAGTCAAATCTTTCTGCTGGAGAAAGTCTCTCTAGCTCAGCAAAATCCCTAAGTTTATGTTAGTCATCTATCGACATTTGAATTTTTAATCTAACTGTGCCAGTGACAATAAAAAAGTTAGTGGTTCTTACAACTGACATGATTTATTGCTGATTGAAGGTAAATGTGGCACACTAAGCAAATATAGTGAAAATAATTAAGAATTTCCTTGCAGAATCATATGATTTGTGGGTGCACTTATAATGCTGTTTTTCTGACAACATACCGATGATAGAAGGACAAAATAAATGTGCTTATGCCTAATCAGTACCAACAACACACACTCACTAGACATCTAATTTGTGCAAAGGTAAATGAAAATGTTACTGTTTTCAAGAAATCTTTAGAAAATGAGGGGGAAAGACATGTAAACATAACTGTTACAGAGATAACATTTGTTGTCAACATACATTTAAGATATTGAAATATCTTATGTTATGAGAATAATATGCTCAATTCCTTTTTTTTTCTCCACTCGTGATCCCATTTATCTTACAGCTCCATAGTGCTCCCATGGGCATTTATAACGTACTTGTACCTGCCTCAACCAAAGCACATGAAATCTATTCCATGAGGTTTTCAGGATTCTTTCCAATCCTGATCTCCGCTCTGTCTGGGGTGGGGTCGTCCTTCTGCAGCCTGTGTTTTTTTTTAAAAAGTGTGATCTTTATTTATATTTTTTAATTTTTACTTTATATTGGACTGTAGTTGATTTACAATGTGTTAGTTTCAGGTGTACAATATTCTCAATTCTTAACTGCTAATGGGAGAAATTTACATATCCTTGAAGCAAAACTAAAATTAAGTTTTTGCAACTTAACCTTTTGCCTATGGCATTTCTGAACTTTCTTTACTTTTAGGAGGAGCACAGACAAGATTCCATGTCTTCATCAAAGAGTAAGTTTCCTATAACGCATTATTCCTAAGGAGTAAGATCTGATTTTCTTTCTCAAGTTATAGTTTTGGGAATATTGTCCCTGACTCCTGTGTATTTTTTTCTATACTATTTTTTTACATGACATTTAAAAAATATATAAAACCAGCTATGGTCAGAAATTATTTTACTAGATTTGAGACATTGAGAAAAATGAGAATATATAGAAGGATGCAAATTCCGTATTGTTCAGGTCAGCTACAGAATTTTGCCCCTTTTCTAAAAGTCTTCATCTGTCACATGCCCTTGCATTTCTTGCAACTCTTCACCATTCTTATTTATTATTTTTGTTTTTTGCATACAATCACTTAGATTCAGCATAAATCTCTTTTAAGGGTCCAACTTAGAGATAACAATTTTGTATCAGTGTCAGTTAAATAACACTTGCATGAAACACAAATAATTGGTGGAGGAGGAATACACTACTTGTCAAGAAGCACAAAATACCTTATTTAAGGAGAGGCAGCAACTGTGACTTGCTTCCCTTGAAAAATGTTTAGATGCTTAGTGCAATGGGAATGACCTTGATCTGTTATGTGGAAAAAAAATATCTCAAAACCTGTTTTTTATTTTTGGTCACGCCTTGCAGCATGCGGGATCTTAGTTCCCTGACCATGGATCAAACCCATGCGCCCTGCAGTGGAAGCACAGAGTCCTAACCACTGGACCGCCAGGGAATTCCCCTCACAAACTGTTATTGGCTGTCCAAAGATGTATTAACTCTCAACTGTGTGGTCACAGAGAGATATTTAAAGTCCTATCTTTACTGCTTTTACAGATAAAATGTTTTTGTCTATAATATTCATGAATGTCTCTCAAAAATGGCATTCATGATACAATTTAACATAATGATTTTTATAAACCAAATGCTATGGTTTCCTTTCCAATGCTGTCACAAAGTCAGTTATTTCCATCAAAACCCTATTTTCTATACCTCCTGGAGATAAAATAAACAATCGTGCTGTACTCCCTGTCTTCAGTGTACTCAGATGGAGATGGATGACTGTCAATGGGAGGTGAATGAAAGTTATGCGGCCACTTCAAGGCCTGGACCATTGACACCTTCACCTTTCCAGACACCAACTGGTTGTTGATCCAGGCTGCAGGTTTAGTTATCTTCAATGCATTGCTCCCAGTGTCTCTGGTCCGTGAACGAGCTATCAAGCAGGGTAGTTCTCATTCCTCCCACCGCCTGTAAAGTTCACCTGAGTATAAAAAATAGACCACCTTTCTCTTAAGTCACTAAAGTTTCAGGAATTATGTTTTATCATTGTGGCTAATTACATTAAATAATATAAAAAGTCTGCAACAATATGTCTAACAATACTGCTGTCCAGCTTTTCTCCATGGCCATAGTTAACTTTCTGAATTGCTGTAGCCATTTGCCCAAATGGACTTTGAGTAGTATAATAGAGGAGAAAAAAAATACCCATTCATCTCTTCAATAACTATTAGTCGATTATCTCCCTCATGCTAAACTCTGTCTAGACACACAAAGATACTGTCAATACACTGATACAATACACTTAAGTGCTTGTGTGTCTTATAGCTAAGGCTGTGTTCTTCTCAAGCCAGGAGCTATAGTATCAGTTTGCTGGCTCTGCAGGCAGCACTTTTATGGTGAAGTAGCAGCATGCCCTTTGACTTCCTATTTCTATAGCATCTTTGGGAATCATTCCTGCAGGACCATATTTCTTTTGACTTCCTAGGGATTCTGAAAATCATTTGATGATTCTCTATACTACATTGTTTCCTGCTTAAACGAGCTTCAGGGTATTCTGCTCTCTGAAACTGAAACCTGAACCCCAAGTATTCAGCATTCCAAGAATATATCTACAGATGTCTCAGTTTTGGACTTCAGTGAGAAGTATTGCATTTAATATTAAATGTTACTACTTTCGGGTCTCAGTAAATAACGTGTGACTGCAAATTTAAATTCCAAAGCAGGACCTGAAATGTATCAGTATTCAATGATAAGATGATCATTCAGATAATTCAGAAGAGGTGTATTGTTTATTAACAAAATGACATAGAAAAATTTTTAAATAGTACTGTATGAACTTACAGACACAAGATGCTACACTTGATCCAAGGTTGAAAAATCCTGCTGTAAAGAAGATAGCTACATAGCTCTTGGCCCAGTAATGAGAAAACACTCCATCAATTTTTTGTAATTTTAAACATAATGTTATTGTGAAACATCAAATGAGATAACAACGTGGAGAACTTTGTAAAGTGGTAAAATTCTTTACATATTGGTGATAATGTCATCTACATAAATACCTCACATTTCCTAGTGCCATAATTACAATGGCCCAGTGTCACATTATTGTAACTGGAGAACAAGACACTGTATATTTTATCTACCAAAGGCATAGATAAAAATTACATAAAGGACCCTTCACTCTACAGACAAAATTCAAGTTAAGTAGCACTAGTGTAAACAAAAAAAGAGTCCAATAATTGAATGCCTGCAGTGATTCTCTCGGTCAAGGTAGAGGACTACATGTAGAACACTTTAAATTATTGCTTCTCATGTTCTATTTTACTTCCAGAATCTCAAGCTGCCATTATAACACCTTTCACCAGACTGAACTTGCAACTGAAAATAAATCAATCTTGAAAGTGATTGAAATTACTATTGCCTGACTTCTCTTACTGTGTCATTCCACAGGACGCCAGTATAGGCAGTGGATAGAGAATCTATTTTTTCCTTTCATTTTGTTGCATCACAGTCTTTAAGAAAAATTAATTGTAACGTCATTTTCTCCTATGAACACGAACTCATGAATTATAAATTTTAGTATATGTTTCCCATATTTATTTTTTGTATATTTTTCTGTTTATATGTCCTTTAACTCAACATTACAATCTCCTTTGAGTTCCAGTCCTTACAGTTCAAAAACATAAAAATATTGTTAAACATACTATTAATATATGTGTGTATACAATCATCCCTTTGTATCCATGGGGAATTAGTTCCAGGACCACCCCACCCCAAGGATACTAAAATTTGGGGATACTCAAGTCCCTTATATAAAATGGCATAGTATTTGCATATAACCAACACATAGACTCCCGTATACTTTGAATGATCTCTATTACTTATAAAACCTAACACAATGCAAATGATTTGTAAATAGTTGCAGGACACCTGGAAAATTTAAGCTTTGTTTTTTGAAACTTTCTGGTAATTTTTTTCCTGAATGTTTTTGATCTGTGGTTGGTTGAATCTGCAGATGCAGAATACTTGGCTATAGAAAGTTGACTGTATATACTACATATATATGTATACATACATATATAAAATACAGATAAGGTGAACTTAGATATATGTAAATAGTGCATATATATATAATGGATGACCCAACTTTCATGGATCTTCTTGATTAATTTCCTATTTAACTAAATTCCACTTTCTTTGAATTTATTAATTCTACTTTTATTCTGCATAGCACCTATATATTCACTCATAGAACTTTATTTTTGCCCCCACTGACTTCTTAAGCCCTTTCTGCCTTTTAAAGATAATCAAGAGAAAAAGCTAGTAAGATTTTACTAACAAGGGCCAGTTTTTGTCCCTCTCTTTTGTTCATTACTTTATATCCAAGCAATCAATATGTTCTTTTCCTTTGCCTCCTTTTATCACAGATTGTGCTTTTTCTTATTTCCTCTGTACCATGAGGGTCTCATCCTTGGTGCCTCACACCTGCACTAGGGCACTGGCCACCCTGCCAATTTCCTGATACAATTCCCTTTTCCCCTCTCCACCTCCACACATTTCCTCCACCAGGTTCCAGATTCTGAAGGATGATTTTTACCATGATGCAAACTTGTTCACGAATCTGTACACATTCCCACCACCTTTTGCAAATTTTACCAAACCAAAAAAAAAAAATGAATCATCTGAAAAAGAGTTCAGTGTCTTAAGTGAACAAATGTGAAGACATTTCTTTGCTACACAACTCCATAGAACTACAATATGGTAAAACTGTAAATTGCCATGAGGGCATAGAGTAGGTAGCAGTGCCCAAGTAGAATAGTTTATTATTTTGGAGGGGATCAGCAAAGAATATCTCCATTTTTTTCTTCACCAATTTTTGCCCATGATCACTGTGATTTGGGTCAAAATCCCACTCTCCCAGAAAGCCTTTCTTAATTATCTCCATTTTAGGCTATTATGCTTTTATTTTAGAACCATAGTAGACATGCAAATTTTTTATTCTTCCATCTAAAGTTTATATCCTCTTATATGTCAATCTTTATTTTCTGTTTAAAATGTAAACTTCTTTTGGGGGTGTGACATTTCTAATTCTTTATTTGCTTAATTCTTACTGTTTATGTTTATGTGTTTGGAATGACTTAGTAGTTGTAATATCTTTATGTGATATTTTCCTCATATATTATTGGTTTGTATCTACAAACATAACATATCCTTCTGACTGCTATACTGAGTAAGCATGCTGTCAATATCCCTGGATGCATTTTAAATGGACAGTAGCAGCATAGTGAGTCAACAGCTGACAGTGACAGTATGGCAACAGACACTCAGGACTTTTGTATGGATGAACGCTATTTCTGACAGCTCATGCATGACTCAAGAAAACAACTTGCAGTATACTATAAATGAGAGTAGGGACTAAAGGGTTTTCACCAGCGACTTTATAATGTTAAATAAGCAAAGGGACAATGTATGCATTTATCATATGTATAACATAAATTATGTAAATCTAAGTATCAAGGAATTCAAGTATTTAAGAATGAAATACACTAAATTTTAACATTTGGTAATTCTGAGTGATGGAAATGTGAAGGATTATTGTGTCCTCTATAAGTTTCTATCTATTCATATTTTTCATAAAAATGGAAATGGCAAAAACAATTCTGCATAACTTACAGGATTTTTTGTGAAATCAATAACAATTTGTACCTTGATGTCATTTTATTTGAATCCCATAGATTATCTTGCTTCGAGTCTATATTTTCTAAGGAGCTTTCTGATTATAATTTCCTGCTTTAGTAGCCTAAGTGTACCGCCTTGCATGAGTTGCAGTTTTCATTTTAACGTATACTTTAGCATATTGTTATATATATTGCTTTCTGTCCACTTGGGTGACAAACATCTGATCCAGACTGATAGATCCATACTTGTACTTAAATATTTTCAGCTTTCTCAGTCTGTGAGGATGAGTCAGACTCTAAAGCAATTTCTCTAAGTGTAGTCGCCAGAATCATCTGGGTGAGGGTCCTGCATTTAGGTCTGGTGAATGGGGGTCTTCATGCATGAATCCCAAGCATCTGTGCCCCATATTCACTTGAAGGAACATTGTCCCTAGACCACTGAGTACATGTCACCTTCTAACTTGCCTTACTACAGGCAACTATATAAAAACTCACTACTCCATGGACAAATTGATGCAAAATTTCCTATCCAATTTATTATCAAATATTAAAAATAGAAAGCTCTGCTATTTAGAGCATAATTCTGAAATTATAAATCATAATTTTATAGGGAATACTTTATTCCTTATTATTAATCTAGTGGTATAATAACTTCTTTATAATTTTTATACTTAAGTAAATCCCAAATCCATGCAAATCAATATGTTCACTGTATAAATCCATTCTCTTTATTTAGTGAATAATTTCACTGAAATTATTCAGAGGCCTATTAGCAAGTCTGTTTTTGATTTTAAGAAAGGAGATAATAAAAGATTAATAACCTAAGGATTAAAACACATACAACTTTGCCTCGATGCCTTAGATTTTATATATTTATCAAGACATTGGTTTAAATTTCTTTCTTCCCTGAAAATGAGTTGGCACAATATAAAATTCTAAATTTTAAATATGTTTTTAAAGGAATATTATTCAAGGTATGTTCTGTGGACAGTGAGTGATCTCTCTACACTCCGAAAGAGGATATTTAAGATTTCATTTTGACTAACATGTGAAAACCAGTGAGCACTGCTCATTGTTCTAAGATTTTGTCTCCTAGATGTTCTGTGATAAAAAGGCAGCATAGAAAAAAGCTATGATGGAAACTCTTCTCAGAAATATTCTACTACTCTGCCTGTATACATAGTCCTTTTCTGCTAAAGAACATACCTTATATAATGTTAAGTAAAGTAGAAATCTAGGAGGTTTATTTCTATAAATGTAATAAATGAGGTAATTTTATCAATAGGAGAATGTAGATCATGGATGTTTGGCTTTAAAAATCTCTTCATAGAGATATAAAAATAGCATCATTATTATATTTTACATAAAATGCACTCTTTTTTGTTCAAAATAATCTTAAATCAATCCCCACACCAATCTGATTGCCAAGATATCTTGCTTTCCTCATTATAAATAATGGAATGCCACTAAAACTTCTGAGTTAAAGGGAAGTATTTCCATCTTAAAGTTTTGGTGGGATTTCAAAATATTTTATCTAAGTATAAATGATCCTTTATGATGGAATCTATACATTTCACTCTCTAGTTTAAATTCCATGTTAGAAGACATCACTTTTCTTTTCTCAATAAAATTGATGTACATCATTGTTTAGAGGAGGCTGAAGTAATAGTTGCTAGTCTATCTTCTGTATATGCAATCTAGGGAAAAGTAGAAGATAAGTGCCAATGTGACTAAAATAGCTGTGCAAATTAAATAAGACCATACTTTAACTGTCTTGTATCACTCACACCTAGCAGTAACATGAATAGCCAGAAAGAGAGAGAGAGAGAGAAACTATATATACTCTATAAAAACATGTACAGTTGCCCCTTGAACAGTGTGAGGGTTGCGGCGCTAACCCTCAAGGAGTCAGAAATCTGTGTATAACTTATAGTCCACTCTCCACCATTCTTCCATGTCTACGGGTTCAACCAACCACCAGTCGTGTAGTACTATAATATTTACTATTGAAAATAATTTGCATATAAGTGGACCCATGTATTTCAAACTCTTTTTGTTCAAGGGTCAATGGTACTTACTGTCTTTACTCACATATGGATATGTTATATTTATTTATTTTTATTGGTGCCTACAAACAAGTTGAATGTATTTTTGTTGTTGTTGTTTGTTTATTTTCCCTCTCCCCTCCCAATTTCTCAGGAATGAGAGGTTAATTAAATCATAATTTTCAGGCTGTGGTGCAAAGTTATCACTGGTCAGTGCAAGGTCCCACCCGTTTTATACTCCCTCCACCCTTGAACCTCATTCACTTCCTTCTCTCCTTTTCCAAAAGTATCTTCTACAATGCATTTGATATATTTTCCTGACTATATCAAGTGACCAAAATTTATTTTCATTTTTAAACTCCAATTTTATGAAGGAGTTAGAGAAATAAATGGCTATGTCTAGACCGAAAATTAATTTGACTATTTTGATGAAATTAGATGTTAGCATCCAGTTTAGCATGCACCAAGACATTACTCAAGGAAATACAGGAACCACCATGTGCTGACCCCCTTCCAGACCATGTTTGAGGCACTTTCCAGAAATTTTCTCATTTAATTTTCACTATCATTATAATCCACTTTGATTATCCACATTTTAGAGATGAGAAAACGGATGCTCAGCATGGTTGAGTAACTCTTTCTAGCTTAAAACAGGAAAAGGATGTGCTAATGCTGAATAATTTTATGATAATAAATCCTTTTGTATGAATAAAATAATGCCTATATGCCTGAGTAAATGAATTAATATGACACATTCTGCCCTTAATAAGCTTATATTTACGATCTAGGGAGTATTTACTATCTGTGGAAAGAAGAACAACTGTGAAACAACCGGAAAATTCGAATCTGACTAATAGTAAAAGCTAAACGTATTATTTAGATTAACTTGGCTATATGAAATCAGGAGAAGTGAGATCAATGTGAACTATTCTGCAGATCGCAAACGTATAGACAGTTGTGAATTTGTGAATGAAGCCTATGAGGCTAGGTTAAAAAAGCACAGACAGGGCTTCTCTGGTGGCGCAGTGGTTGAGAGTCCGCCTGCCGATGCAGGGAACACGGGTTCGTGCCCTGCTCCGGGAAGATCCCACAAGCCGCTCCGCGGCTGGGCCCGTGAGCCACGGCCGCTGAGCCTGCGCGTCCGGAGCCTGTGCTCTGCAACAAGAGAGGCCACAACAGTGAGAGGCCCGTGTACCGCAAAAAAAAAAAAAAAAAAAAAAGCACAGACAATGCTAGAGAAAAGTCATGCTTCTTTCTTGTTTGCTTTTTGCTTTATTCAACGTGCACAAAGCAAATATCTGCTGATTGAAGCTCACTTATGCCTAAGTCAATAAAATGGATGTCAGGACAGCAAGCGAAGCCTTTAGGGTTCACAATGCCAATTTCATAATCAATAGCATTGACTAGCATTGACTATTAAGATGTGCTGAACTGAGCCCGGGAGGCTGTTTTCTATACCTTGGTCCTATTCTCTCTCCTCCACACAGCTGTGGCCTCATGAAGTAGGTTCATTCACTATTGGTCTGGTTGGACTGAATTTGTAATAGCCATCTAGTTTTTAAAAATTTCTATGAAGTGATTTACCAAGACAAAAATTTGTGCACTGGACTCTGTTATGGATAAAATTTAGTCCATTTATAAACTTTTTAACAGCAAGCTTCCTACACAACTTTTGTACACTACTATGTTTGTATATGCCTTCGTGTAAAAAATTAAATAATATTGGTTTTGCTACATTAGAGTGGAGTAAATTATTTAGACAATTTATAAAAAATGAGAATATGCAGTGAATAAGCTGCATTTATGTAAATATATAATTGTTTATATATTGATCTTCACATACATGTTTAAACCTCTGTGGACATGCTTTTATACCATCACTTTCACCTATAATTTAATTTCTATTAATGGCCCCATAACCTTTGTTAAATTGAAGCACTCCTCTTTTAGAGATGCTCAGTATCATGCTAGTTTAGAGAAGGAATCTGGCATCAGACAAACCTGGGACTGAATCCTGACTATGTTACTTACTAGTTGTGTAGAATATGCTATACTATTTATTTGTTTTTTCACCTGCAAAAAAAGGATAATCATAATAAGAAGTTCATATGTTTTTCTTTTAGGTTTAAAAGAGATAATGCATGTAAAGTCACTTTCCAGAGTGACTGGAAACACTTATGGAAACATATAAGGGAAAATGATAGCTATCAAGACTATTGCTATTATTTTTCTTATCTATTAAACCTAGCTTATTCACAACAAATAATCAAGTCACAGTTTACAAAGAGATGTTTGAAATTGAAAAAAGTTATTTGGACAATTCAGATCTTTCAATCTGGATATGAAATACAATGAAACTGAAGTACTGGTAAGAGAAAATCAACTGCTTATTTCAATTTACTGGCTGAGACATGGCCTAACTTAGTTAAGATGCAGTCAGATAGACAGACAAAAAAAGATGTGCATTTATAGAACAATTACCACCTTGGGTTTGTATTATTCACCTTCTTCATTTGTTCTTTAGCACTTGACATGCCTTTGATGCATTTTTAGTTGGGCATTTTATTAATTAAAATTTCAATTAATCTAAAGTTACTCAGGAAGATTGGAAGCTGCCAAATTTGTTTTTTTTTCTTTGAAAACTACATTGTGCAGTAATATTCATAGCTACACCCACTCTCTAGCAATTTTGAGTTGTGTGGAATGAGTCATACAGACATATGCATGTGTATTTTTATCTGGCTAGAAAATGTCATGCCCATCAAATTCTTGGTCTTCCAACTACATGCACTTCTGGGCTTCAGACTTCTTTCTCACATGCATGGAATGCAAGAGAGGGACTGCTATTCTGATGTATATAAGTTATTTTTTAATTGCCCAATAGAAGCTATTTGGTGCTTTGAAAGCGTTCTTTTAATGAAACTGTGAAAATGAGTAAAGGAAGCCTCATTTAAAATGGAGTCGGGAAGCCCCTGAAGGGGGAGCTCTCAGGGCTGTATCCTTCACCGCAGCTAACAGACCCCAGCAGGAAGAAAAGACTGCTCTGACCCAACAGCAAGCTGCCGACTGCCTGCAACCAATGAAGAACCACCATAGCCCTCCACAATTTCCTCCTTCCCTTTGTAAAAGCAAGACCCTTTCCTCTGTTCTCTGGACTTGTCTATGGTTACCTATAGTTTGCTTGTCCCAAATTGAAATTTCTCTGCTATTCCTGAAAAGAACTCATTTTGTTGGTAAAATTACTGGCTCTTTTGCTTTTGTAAAGTCAACAAAACCTACTATTGTGTTTATAATATTTTAGTAGATTGTTTTTATAAAACCTAAAAGAAAAATGGTCATTGTTTAGAATATAAAATGTGAGGCTGCCTATTGAGATATTTTGATCTTTTGTTTGATTTCATATCCTGTATAATAACACATATGTGCAAAGATAGACCTCTTATGTTTGGATTTTTCTAAGAGAGTGAAGATTTCTAAGAAAGTTGAGCGAAGATTTTGATCAGATTGATCAAAAACATTTTTGAATGATAAGAACTTTTTAAGTTATATTTCCAAATTGTTTAATGAAATTATCTGCTAATTATCCACTATCATATTGTGTGCCCTATAATAGGTTGGTTTAGCTATTAGATTTCATCAAAGCAACTACTTCTAGGTTAATCTTTATTTCTTACTTTTATCTTTTGTACATAATTATGTATTGCTAGCTTTTGTTTAAAGTTCTTTTGACATTTCCCTCACCCTGCTACTTCTTCAAATCTTGAGAAAATCAAATACTTTGGTTCAAGACAGTCTCACAGCGCACATCAACCGTAGAGCTATTAGAAGCAAACTAAACTAACTGATCTTGCTATACATTCTAATATCCTTAACCATGCTGATGTAAACCAAAAATAGAGATAGCTGTTTCTTCAGAGAATATCATCAAAACCTTGTAAGAACAGACACTGTGCCCCCAAATTTATACTCCTTCCACCCACCCCCACCTCTAACAACAGTCAAGCTCATTTGACTCCAGGCCAAAAGTCAAACTTAATTGCATGAGACTCAAATTCCCTTGCAGTCTGGCCACCACCATGTTTCTAGCCTAGTCTCTATTATCCTGCAGGAAAGACTTCTCCTTTCCTCAAACACTCAACTCTTTCCAGATTTTGCCTGTGCATAGTCCCCCGAGGAAAAGAGATAATTCAGCTGGAATATTGGTTGTATGGCTGGAAATGGGGAAAGGTGGGGCTGGAGGGATGAATTGGATCCAAAGTATGAAAGTTTTGACAATTTGGCTGTCAAATTTGTGTTGCTTTTATTAAGCAATGGAAATATATTTATGATATTTTAGGAAGCAAGTGCTGTAGAAAGATCAGCTAGGCAGTGGTATATGAGAAACTTCAGAAGGAATAGAAAAGTGCTAAAATACTGAATGAGGAGAATGTATTTGCGTGGAAAGGAGATGAAGGAGACAGCATATTAGTAAGAGCATAAATTCATATCCTAGCTCCCCTGCTTACCAGGTGCATGGATTTGGACAAGTTGCTCGATTGCTCCACACTTTACATCATTTTACAAATGAGCATAACAAAACTACTGCTTATAGATTGGTATGAGGATAAGAATTTGATGAAACAATACATACAAAGTTTTAGCATAGAGTCTGGCTCATAGTCAGTGCTCAAGAAAAATTGCCCATTTCATTATTATTATTGCAAAATCAAATGAATTTGACAGCATATTGGCTATAAATGTCAAGACAAAAGAAAGAATAGAAAATCATTCTGAGACTTCTAGATTGAATGCCTGGAATACGAATGATATCAACAGAATTTGAGAATACAGGAAGCAGAAAAGCTGGAGAAGGGAAGATAATAAACTAATGCTTTGTTCTATCTTTTATTTGAAGGGTTGACGGGATGTCCAGGTAGCACTTATTCAGTAGGCAGAGCTGTGCCCTTAGTGCTTAGGAGTAAGCTGCCAACTCACCATGTTATAAATAGTTAGACTATGACAAGATCTGATCAGATAACTATTTTTAATTTTGCTTTTGATTTTTATCCAGTGGATAGGTTTCATGAAACTGATCATTATGATCATACAGAAATCTAAGTGTATCTTTAATAAAATCTAATCAAAGAGATAAACCATTTCACAACCAAGACTTTCAATCTCATGCATACAGACTCTGAGTCATTTCCTTCACTTATATAATCATATTGTATGTTTATTCAGAAGAGAAATGCAGGCATAATTTTGTGCATTTTCAACTGTAGAAAAATGTTTCAGTTACCTTAGTAACACTAAAGATGACTCAGGGAATCTCCCCATAATCAGTTCAGGGAATTTCCCCAGTGTTGATGACTACCAGAGCTGAACTGTGCTATTTGGCTCTAGCTGGGTTCTCAGTGAAAATTACATTATTCATGTCTTGGTAATTTGGCAACACATTCACTGTAACAATTATTCTAAAATGTCGTCTTTTCATCCACCTCCCCATTCCATTCCTTTACCTGTCTCTTTCAGATTATCACATTGCCTTTTCCTTTGGAAATTAAAGTGGATTTCTCAATCTTGCCTGTTTTATGTAAGAAAATTGGTGTGATCTCTCTCATCTCCAATCTTTACCCTGCTTTAAGATAACTCACTTTAAGATTTTCTCTTCTGTCCATTTATAAGGTACATGTTTTGAAAATGTGCCGTTCCAGAACAACTCCAAGATCTGGTCCTCTAGTTATCTTTTCATTTTAACATCTTCAATCTCATTGCTTCTACTCTTAACATATCTGGCCTATAATTTCTGAATCATATTATGCAATGAAATGCATAACATGTGCATTTCACACACATAATATGTGTATTTTTTATTATGAGATACACATGCATAATGTGTCTCATAATAAAAAATAGTAAATTATTTTCCCCCAAAGATTAAAATGCAGAAGATAACTCAATAATGAAGCAACACAAATAAAAAGTTATTTACATTAACCAAAATCCCAACCCTTAGGAAAAAAGTGTTTCTTCCTCCCTTTAACATCTTTAATTTTTATTTTCTATGTGCCTCATAAGATGCTGGTCCTACAATGCCTTGTGTTGGATTTATTTTAAGTTTCCTGTCTGGCTGCACAGCAATCACCTTGAAATTTGACTTCACTTTTCATGCATTCTTGTATAAGTATTGATCATAAGATAAGGATGAAAAGAAATGTATTTGAAGCGGAGTTGCATTAAGATCCCGATTTTAAAAATAGAGCTTATGGCAACTCTATTTTTAGTTTTTTAAGGAAACTATGGCGATTCATGTGTTGATGGACACTTAAGTTGCTTCCATGTCCTGGCTATTGTAAATAGTGCTGCAATGAACATTGGCGTGCATGTGTTGTTTTGAAGTATGGTTCTCTCTGTGTATGTGCCCAGTAGTGGGATTGCTGGCTCATATGATAGTTCTATTTTTAGTGTTTTAAGGAACCTCCATACTGTTTTCCATAGTGTCTGTACCAAGTTACATTCCCACCAACAGTGTAGAAGGGTTCCCTTTTCTCCACACCCCCTCCAGCATTTGTTATTTGTAGATGTTTTAATGATGGCCATCTGACTAATGTGAGGAGGTACCTCACTGTAGTTTTGATTTGCATTTCTCTAATGCTTAGCGATGTTGAGCAACCTTTCATGTGCCTTTTATGCCATATGTGTGTCTTAATAAGAAAGTTTATAAAAATGAAGGCTATATATAAGGTAATAGCTGATCTTTTAAGTGAACAAAAAACACAGCAACTCCCATCATCGTGGTATTTTCAGACCTGCTAAGGAAAGAGAAAGAGAATTCACTTTATTGCATTCATTATCCTTGTTGAGGTCTGTCATCTGATTACATGTACTATCTGATTTAATCATTCTATAAACACATTAAGGTGGGGCTGGGAATTTGCCTGTTGTTCCTATCTCCTTCGTAAATTGAATTTTTACCATTAAAAATAATTTGTTTCTGAGGGGAGGGAAGATGGGGAAATTTCTGTTCAATGGGTATAGAGTTTCATTCACACAAGATGGAAAAGTTCTAGAGATCTGCTGTACCGCACTGGGCTTATATGTAACAATACTGTACTGTGCACTTAAAAATGTGTTCAGAGGGTACATCTCATGTTATGTGTTTTTTTTTGTTTGTTTATTTTTTGCGGTATGCGGGCCTCTCACTGTTGCGGCCTCTCCCGTTGCGGAGCACAGGCTCCGGACGCGCAGGCTCAGCAGCCATGGCTCATGGGCCCAGCCGCTCCGCGGCATGTGGGATCTTCCCGGACTGGGGCACGAACCCGTGTCCCCTGCATAGGCAGGCGGACTCTCAACCACTGAGCCCCCAGGGAAGCCCCTGTTATGTGTTTTTTACCACAATAAAAAAATAGCTTCTCTGAAACATGTGGGCCTTTCAATCTTCACCAACTCCCTTATAAAACAAAATGTCCATAGAAGAGAATGCACTCTATCTCCGGGATCCTATAATGTGATTCTCAAAGTGTGGTCCAAAAACTGCTGCAAGTCTCTGAACTATTTTTACTTATTTCAAGTAAGTATAAAAATTGAGAGTATGCACTTAGACGTTTTTACAGAAATATGACATTGCTGCACTTAAAAATTTTATTTTACAACAGTGTACCTCTGCAACAGATCAGAGGGAAGAAGAAAAAAAAGATATTTTCTTACTGATAATTTGAGAAGCAATGCCATAAAGTGATTCTCACTGGGGACTTGTTCCCAAGATTCTGTAATGCTAGAACTTGTGGATGTAGCTTGATACTTGAAGGACTTTTTAGTACAAGAAAATAGAAATAATTACTTTCTATAATGGAGAGTATCCTTGTGGAATTCAATGTTCCAGAAGATACCATAAGCTGAAAACCTAAATAGGTATAAAAGACATGTAAATCATTTTAAAGTTGCTGGAAAATTATGCTTTATCCATAGTTATAGTAAAAGATGGCCCAGGGTTATCATTAACTTTTATAGCAAATTTTTAGAGGTCAAGACTCCTTTGAAAATCTGATGAAAAATACTTATTCTTCTTGAGAAAAAGTTTAAAAGGTGGATATAGACAGATATTTGCATATAATTTTGGGATGTTTGTGGTTTAAGTTGGAGTTAGTCTGATTAAAATTAATACATAATAAGAGACTAGATCTTAAAATTTTTCATTACAAGAAAAAAATTGTAACTATGTGTGGCATTGGACGTTCGTTAGGTTTATTGTGGTGATCATTTCACAAATATACAAATAGTGAAGCATTATGTTGTACATCTGAAATGAATATATGTTAATACATTTCAGTTTTCCAAAAAAGTAATACATAGGAAGGCTTTGAGCATTCAGATTTATACCCAATAGGAGTTTGTTTTAACCTTGAACCATAATCACTTTCTCATTCATTATATGGTGAACACCATGAAGCATGCCTTTGGTTGTCGGGGCTTGGTGAGACACAGAGGTTGTTGCTTGGGGAACAGGAAACACAGAGACAAATGGGGAGATAGCAGCAAGCCCTTGCAAACTGAGAGAAAATACTGCTGCAACACAACTAATGAACAGATTCCTTGGAAAGAACTGTCCTCCCTCCATAGCCTTGCCTCTTAAATTCCCCCATCTCCACCCATCAGTTAGAGCCTCTGTACATCTACATGCAATTGTAACGGAAAGTGGAGGTTCTGCTGCTCGCTGCTCAAAAGCCAAAAAAGAGGCAAAGTTGGTGGAAAGGAAAGTTTGCTTTATTTTGGATGCCAGCAATGGGGTGGGGGGTTGGGGGCAGACTTCTGTCCAAAGGTCAACTGTCCCCTACTGACAACCAGGGGGCAAGAGCTTTTATAGACAGAGGGAGGGGCTACATGCAGAAACAGCACAGTCAGCTTTGACTGTCATTTTGAAATTGGTCATGCGGTGGTCTGACCAGTGCCATCTTGATTGTTTTAAGTACAATTAATTTTCAGTTCCAGGGTCGGTTTGTTCCCATTTCTTTGAGGCCACTTCTCGAAATTGTGGCAGCTTATGTCATGACTGCAGTCTGGTCATCATGCAGTTAACTTCTTCAGTATCTACAGGGTAGCTCACAGGATATGGCTGTAGTCCATGAAGAGGAGCTAAATGTCCTTAACTTTGCTTAATGACTAAACTATTATTGTTTTGTCCTGTTTGACTGCTTTTCTTTGCTTCTGCATTTTCTCACTTCTCTGATTAAACTTATGCTTTGGCTCAAGTTTTTCCACAGGCAAAAGGCAGGTGGGGGACTTGGGGGGAAAGGACCATAGGGCCTTGATCCATTTCACAATAACCTCACTTCCTTATGCTTCATTTTCCTAGGCGAGCCTCACTCATTTTTCATGACTCAGCATAATAGTTATGATAATTATGATGACAATAACAATAATATGATAATAATTGCTAACATTCATTGAGTGTTTGATTTATTAGGTGGCAGTCTTTATAAACACACACACACACACACACACACACACACATACACACACATTTATGAATGAAATTTACTCTTTCAATAGCCCCATAAATGATGTACAATTGTACAGATGAAGACAGTGATGTAGAGAGGTTAATTAATTTGCCCAAGATGACACAGCTGTTAAGTGTTAGAAATAGAACAGAGATATCATCTTTGCTGTGACTTCTAGGATACGTTCATTTCCTTTCCTGTGTGCTTTCAAAGAAGCCTGTATTGATCACATCATAAAGCTTACAGTTGTAGGTTATAGTACTTTATAGTTCATGGGAGCCTTCTCCAACTAGACTACAGCCGCCAAAGGGGGATGAGGCTATCTTGTTTATGTTTTAAATATCTCTAGTAATGAGCACTGAACAGCTAGCACAGAAGAGGCGCTCAATAAATATTTGTGGAATACAAGTATAAATGAATGAATAAATGCTTGGATGAATAAATGAATCTCATAATTAAAGACTGTATAATCAAAGGCTGAATAAATGAATCTCCTAATTAAAGACTGTAAGTAGTAACAAAAATCTTGTTAGGAAGAAGTGACATCCTTGTTTTCCAACTTGGCTAATGAAGGTTATTTCTGTTGTTTATGGAACAATGGAGCTACATTTCCCTTGACTACTCTGGGCAGATCCTACAATCACGAATTAACAGCAACAGTGGAATGAGGGACAATATGCCACTGATCTCCATTTCTCATTTTGTATCAACTGGAAACTCCTACATTGAACATGAAGCTCTATCAAAATAATGATAGTTTCCAAAAGAGAAAAATTCGTTCAATATCTTGTTATTAATCTCCATAGTATCAAATACCTTGCTCCAGGTTTCCTTGAGATTGAATTGTCAATCTCATTCAAGTCAATTTAGTTCTAAGTGACAACATTGCCTAATGATTTGAATTATGAGTATAGCTTTTCCTCATAAGAAGAGACTTTTGCAATGGCCTATTTGCTGACATTCTGCTCTCAATTCTTCACTTCCAATCCTTTACCCAGACACCAGACTTCTCTTTCAAGAAGAATGTTTTCACCATGGTACTTCCCTGCTAAAACCTCCAATGATTTTCTCACCAACAGGGTCAAGGTCAGATTTCTTAGCCTGATGTTCAAGGCTTCCAGAGTGTGTCCAAACTTGCTTCTCTTATTTCTGACTCTTCTCTTACAGCACCTTTCTGTTTCATGTTCTCTAGACATACCTTGCTCAATCCAATAAGGTACCATGCACAAAGAATAACGGTGAAAAATATTTCCTCTTCCTTCCTGAATCTCCCTACTCTACTTGTCTAATAGGCCTAATATAAACTCCATCGATTCTACTGAGTGCTCCAGATTATGTTAATTTTCCCTTTTCAGTTAGTGGGATTTATTTTTGATACCATTTATTTAACATTTGGTTTTATACTATCTGTGACATCCTTTTCTTGTCTTTTTTTTTTTTTTTTTTTACTTATTCATGCCTTCTTCTCTTAACTTGATGGTCAGCATCATGAGAGCAAAGACCATGTCTTAAACTTCTGCTATATTCCGTATCATCGCTAGTTTCAATAATGAGTGTCTAATAAATATCTGTCGAATGCACATACTTACGCTCCTGGGGTGAATGTTTGATGAGAGGTACTCAGAGCGGCACATAATTCCAGACAGGAAATGTGCCAGGCTGAGTCATTCAACAGCTGCAACATGTTTGCAATGCATTTCCTTATCTGGGTGTGAGAATTAGGAATAAAGAAATCTCAGTTTGAGTGTAGTGAATAAACTTGGGTTTTGCGCCTTGTAATTTAATAATGCATTTTTAGAACTCTTGCTGTGCATGATTCTTCCCTTTGATTCTATACAGATAACATGATTTTGGGTGCAAGTAACAAAAATGGCTTCAATAATAAGGAAACAATCATACCAAAAGAAAAAAAAAAAAGGAAAAGTTCAGAGATAGAATGGTTTCAGATTTAGTTAAATTTGTAAATCAGTGATGTTATCTGGGGCAAAATTTCTTCTATCTTTCTGTTCTCATGCCTTCTACTATACTAGTGTAATTCCCTCAGGCTGAGTCTCTTTTTAATTGCAAAATGGCTGTTAAAGATTCATCTCTTTGTTGAAGATACCACAAGTGTTCAGTGGGAGAAACAGAATCATTTCTTCTTTGGTGACTCTATTTGGGAGTGAAGAAGTCTTTTCCAGAAGCCCCTAGCAGATTTCTTCTTGTGTCTTATTAGTTGAAACTGGATTACATGCCCGCCTCTAAAGCAATAAATGGAAGAAAGGATAATACTACTACATTTATCTTGGCTCCAGAAGAATTCTGGTCAAATGAGATGAACGGATGGATAGCAGAACAAGACTGAGGCTTTTCAGTATGTTCAAAGTGAAAATGTCTGCTAGCCAAAGAAACAATCTTTGGCCTTAGATCCAAACACAATATTAGCAATGACCCCTCTCAAAAAGGTAAGCAATGGGGCTTCCCTGGTGGCGCAGCGGTTGAGAGTCCGCCTGCCGATGCAGGGGACACAGGTTCGTGTCCCGGTCTGGGAGGATCCCACGTGCCGCGGAGCGGCTGGGCCCATGAGCCATGGCTGCTGAGCCTGCGCGTCCGGAGCCTGTGCTCCTCAACGGGAGAGGCCACAATGCACCTATCTCTCTTATACCTTTTCAAAGGATCAAATAGGCTAATGCATTTTCTGACTCTGGGGGATACCAACCAGCTCATTAGTGGTTGGAATCCTCTGCCAGAACATTTTAATAGTCTTAATGACCATAAATTATATATATTGTTTGCATTACAATATTGGCTATGACTAAGCCCTGAGGTTTCTCTAGGGCACCTTTTTAAAGTAATAAATTTTAGACTAGACTTTTTAAAGTAATAAATTTTAGACTAGGCCTTCCTTAGCCAACTTATAAAGCAGAGAGATCTTATGCACAGTTATCCTCACCTCTTCCTTTTACTCTTTTTTTTCACCTACCCAGCTGACTTCAAACCTTCCAGAGGCCCAAAGCTATGTCAAAACCTGCTCTTAGAAGTGTTCTAATGCCAGTCAGCTATGCTGGAGGGTGAGTCTGAACATGTGTTCCTCTACCTGGAATATATGAATGAAAAATTAATTTCTAATGGTAGAAAGAAGCATTTCTGGTTTTACATGTCAAAATTGTAGTTATCAGTTAAGATAGCATGTGCAAAAACTTGAGATTTTAGCAGTTTTCTGGCACACTAAACTACTCAATATAACATTAAAGCTATTGCAAACATTTTAATTAACCAGGTAAAATATTCGTGTGTGTGTGTGTGTGTGAGAGAGAGAGAGACAGAGAGAGAGAGAGAGAGAGGGAGAGAGAGAGAGAGAGGGAGAGGGAGAGGGAAAGGGAGAAAGAGAGAGGTGGACTGGAAGAAACAGTTCAAAATGCATGTTTTATATTGTGATCCTAATTAGGTTTATATATACTATCTCCATCCATCAGTTTATAGTTTTCCTTCAAATGCATAGACAAAGTAATTAAGGTGAATATATACGAACAACAACACAGGATGGTGTTCTAATGCTACTTGGAAATAATTTTGTTTGTGATAGACTGCTTCTCAAAAATAGTTTCTCAAAGATTATAGAAAGGTAATGTCACCAAAATATTTTCACTCTTCACTTTTCCTTCTTAAAAACTCTTTCAACCTATACCATCTGCTTAATTGAGCCGAGGGCTACACATACAACATCCAAATTCACTGAACTATTCAGATGCCTAATGAGTTTTGTGCAAACATTAAAAAAATTTTTAACCCAGAATATGTCAGATTTCTGACACATATTTTGCCTCACTAATTACATTATTCTTTTCCTACATTTCCCTTGGATAGACCAACATGAAAAACTATCTGTCTCTAATCTGTCAAGGAGAAGGAATACTAATTAGGATAAAGTTTTCAACAGAATAATTTATAATTTCTAAAAATAAATTATGATTCTTCATCAAGTCACTCTTTTGAGAAGTTAAAAGACATACTTTATATAGAGTTTTAGCTAACAGACTAATTTAGCACAAGAATCCTTTGTGAAGTCTTCTCCAACTCAGCTGTAACTGGCTCAGTATAAGCCCTTCCCAATTTGGACTCTTACGAAACATTTATAGGGCTATATTTCTACTATTTTACTTACTACGGTGCATTGTATTTATTTGTATATTTTCCTCAACAACAAACCTTTGGAACTCAGGAAGCATTTCTTTTTTTTTTTTTTTTGCAGTATGTGGGCCTCTCACTGTCGTGGCCTCTCCCGTCGCGGAGCACAGGCTCTGGACGAGCAGGTCCAGCGGCCATGGCTCACGGGCCCAGCCGCTCCGCGGCATGTGGGATCCTCCCGGACCGGGGCACGAACCCGTGTCCCCTGCATCGGCAGGCGGACTCTCAACCACTGTGCCACCAGGGAAGTTAGCTAACTTACCCACACTTAGCTTACCTTACAACATAGGTAAGGAGCTATACCATGGATGGCCCAGATGTTTGGACTGTGTGTGTTAGCTTTATTCAAACCCAGTCTCTGAAGAATATTTTACCTATTAAGGTCAATTTTGCTAAAAATTTATAAATGCTTTGAAAGTAATTACAGAAAATTCCTTCTTATCTGGCCTCTTGACAACTGGCTTGAATGTTTCCCATTCTCTCCTTAAAATGCACTGACTCATGACCCTAGTCAGCAATTGCTCCCAGCCATAGTCTTCTCTTTATAATGTCTGTGCCCTTCTGCTCCTTCTTGGATTAAGATGCTTCTCAAGATAGCATTTGTTCTCAACCTGTATGTGCCAATTGTATTTATCAGGGCAATAGCTAACTTGAAATACTTGTAAATTGATATCGTATGAAAACAGAATATACTGCATTGCTAAGTGTTGATGAATGTGGGTTGCGAAAATAATTCTGATAATTTGATGTTGGAGAGATTGAAACCAAGTCCCCCCAGACTGAGTTCCTTTGCCGAGTTTATGATTAACCTCTCTACCCAAAACTTTATTCCCTTTCTTGTCTCACTCCTGTTCCCATTAGGATTGAGGAGTATCAAAGAAAAGAGAGGATTGAAACTGAACAGGACCTTGCTGGGCTCTCTCAGGTACAAAGATCCCTCTGTGTCCCCCGTTTCTTGTAGAAAAAGGCTTTACTCTCCTAGACCTTCCCTGAGTTCCAAAGAGCAGTTACTAATTCGGGAAGTGAAGTAATGATAGCTTAAACAATAGTTCAGGGATAAAACAGAGTCCTAGTTTCTCTTCAAGGGATAGACATAATCTGATACATATCTTTGAGTTGCTCTGCAGAAGCTAAGACTCCCACCCAGTTGGAGGATCGTGACTACATGCTGACCATGAACATGTAGACTCCAGACTGGTTGGAACAAGAAGGTCGATGATTAAGATCTCAAAACATTACCCTGTTACCTCACCACCAACCAATGAGAAGAAAGTCTATGAGCTGTAACTCTCACTCCAAATGTTGTCTTTAAAAATCCTTCCCTGAAAGCCACTGGGGAGTTCAGGTCTTCTGAGCATTAGTTACACATTCTCCTTTCTTGGCACCCTGCAATAAACACTGTACTTTCCTTCACCAAAACCAGTAGATTGGTGTCAGTAGATTGGCTTTGCTGTGCACAGGCAAACAGACCAAATTCAGTTCAGTAACAAGATAACTAAAAACTAGGGTGAAAATATAAAGATTAATGAAGGATTATACCCAAGTCCTGAATGGTAATCAAGTTTTGAATCCAATTGCTTTACCTGCCTCTTCAAGCTCTCATTATATTGGGAGGAAGGAAAAGAGGGAAGTAGGAAGGGATGCAAAATGAAATCCGTAAAGAAAGAAAAATAAATAAATTAAAAAGAAATAAGTTGGAACTGTAAATGGTGTATTTGGGATATGATTCATGTTAGAGGTATAATATAAAACTTTAAATTCAAAGAAAATGCCACATCAGCCTCTCTATATCAAAATATTGGCAAGTAAATGCACATGTATTTTTTTAAGTTAAAATGTTTAAGAATTGTATGTATCTTTTTTATTAGATGCACTATAAAACTGACTTTTATATCTACTACTGATTTTCTTATTAAAGTGGTGTTTCTGTGTATGTATATATTTGTGGTTTACAATAACTGATTATTTTTTATTTTAAAAGGGCAATGTTGCTGCAAAACAACCCAGGCAAAAATAGCTTATTATGATGAAAGAGTTAAAAAATCCGTTACCCTATCTTTCCAAACCTTTCATCCTATTCTTGTCATTATATATTTTTTTAACTAAAGTTTTAAAATATGTATGGTACACTTTACAAATTTGGCTTTAACAGTATAAAATCAATAATATTTATGTTTCTTATTTTAATTTTGAAAAACATAATATAAATAATTTAATTTAAAGTGCTTATTTGGTAAACACAAAATGAAACCGCTGAGTTTAAAAAAAAAAAAAAGAGAGAGAGAGGGAGAAAATCTACTCAGAAGAAGAGAGAAACAGCAGAAAGAACTAAAAGAAAAATAAATGGCCGCTGTTTATTTTCAAATTCTCAAAATGAAACGTATTTGTGTCTAGTCATGTAGAGAAGTTTTTTTTTAATTTGAAAATCTGTTAGCCAACTTTTATGTGATTTAGTGAAAAGAGAGTAGCTCAGCTCTAAGCTGAGCTTTATCATGAGTCTCCTGTAAAATAGTTAGCATTTTTGAATATTTACTCTAAACCAGGCACTATACTAATCCCATTTCATCCTCCTATCAATCCTTCCAGGTAGATATCCTGCACTGTCTCACTACATCTTTTCATGTCTCAATTTCTTCCTCTGTAAACTGGGAGTAAATTTATCTGTCTTCCCTAGAGTAGGTCAAATGAAATGAAAAATGAAAGAAAAAAAATTCTGGTTCTTTGCAAATGTCAGGTAGTGTTTATTGTTATTATCAGTTTTCAAAAAAAGTTGGAGAAGAGTTGGAGAAACACTGAGTAGAGGAGCTTGTCCTGGAGAAATGGAGTCGTGTTCAGCCTTCAGTCCTGGCCAGTGGCTCCAGTCTGTCCTGTCTTGTCATGGCCCATGCTACCAGCAAGGGCTCCATCGGGCTGAACAAGGTGACATGCATTTTTCTGCTGCTTATCTGTGGGTCAGAGAATTATCAGATTAACTTTCTTAACAACTTTCTCTTGTAAAAGGGAAGAGCTAGAGGTTGCATAAGTCCCAAATCAGATATTAACAGGGGCCAGTGACCAGCTACCAGAAAGCATGGCTGTTTCTTCTCCCTCCTAAGTTCAGGAGAAATTCCTGATGAAAAGAAATGATAAAATGAACACTGCAGGGCTTCACTGGTGGCGCAGTGGTTGAGAGTCCGCCTGCCGATTCAGGGCACACGGGTTCATGTCCCGGTCCGGGAGGATCCCCCATGCCGCGGAGCAGCTGGGCCCGTGAGCCATGGCCACTGAGCCTGCGCGCCCGGAGCCCGTGCTCTGCAGCGGGAGAGGCCACGGCAGTGAGAGGCCCGCGTGCCGCAAAAAACAAAACAAAACAAAACAAAAAACAAAAAAAAACACTTCAGAGAGTCATTTTACTGTTTATTAGGTAAAAGGTAGGTACACTATTTTGAAAATACATGCCTGGTTTTATTAAAGTGTGGCCTCTTTGAGGAAATTCATATAACATTCCTGAAAACAAACATACAAAAACAAAACCTGGATTTCTATAGAAAAAAAAAATCCTGAGTGAGAGATAACAAAAATTTAGTGTCTTTTTCAATAATGTTGAATAAATTAGTTTTTAAAATTTGTCACTGAACTCAATAGTTCTTGATTTTATTGGCAGCAAGAAAACACCAGGGATTAGAAGTTAAAATGAATGGCCGGATAGAAGTGTCTTAGGGGTAATTAAAACTGACATTTTACTGAGTAGCGCTGAAGATGGGGGACCCCAGGAGTGAGTTTTAGGGCAACCAGTGTGAGCAGCAATAGGATGTAAGTGTTTCCTGAGAAGAGACTTAAGACATTTGTCCAGAGCAGATCCTTCAAGAAACTCACTAATAAAGTAAATCTTCATAATTTTTTTTCAAACATAACATGCTAGCTTTGACTTGATATCTCAGCAAACAGAGGGGCTAGAGGAAGGTAGGAGAGAGATAAGAAATATATTAAATAAATCATTAAAAAAAAAAAAGAAAATGTTCAAATTCCCATCCTGGGTGCCTGATTTCACAATGTCAAAAGATGGTGTTTCTTCTAGTTTCCCACAGTGTCCTAAATGAGAAAGTTTTTCAAGATACTTAGCTGGAAAAAAAAAAAATCAGAGTTTTTCAATCTAAAATGCAAGTCAAATCACAAGAGAAAATAAAAACAATATTTAGAGGTGAACTTTTATTATGTTCCTGGGTTTGTTACAACAGCTAATGTATGATTTAACTAATGTCAGTTGGTGAAAAATCCAAGTTTCAAATCCATATCTTTTCATAACAAACTATGTTCCTTTAAACACTATGCTGCCTACCGACCAGATACTAATCTGGGTTGGCCAGGCAGTTATTGATGGAAGAGCTTCTTCTCTCTGAAGTCTTGAATTTAGTATCTTGTATTTGTGAAGCTGGTTTGATAACTCAACATGAGAATGGCAATTTTAATAATGATAGTAGTAATGTTATCATGCATTTTTAGCTCTATGTAGTTGATAGAGTATTTTCTTATATAGCTCATTTAATCCTCATAATAACCCAGCATGATATGTAGAAAATTGTCCTAACTCTTTGTTACAGGTGATGAAATGAAACTTAAATAAATATTTTTGTCAAAAACCCTATCAATCAGTGTAGAACTGATGAGGAGAATAAGGACTCCAGCAGGGAGGTCTTTAGGAGAAAAAAAGTGTTAAGGGGAGGGGAGATTACAGGAAAATGGTCAAAAGGTTCAAACTTCCAGTTATAAGGTAAATAAGTACTAGGGATGTAATGTACAACATGACAACTACAGTTAACACCACCGTATGATATTATAAGAAAGTTATTAAGAGAGTAGATCCTAAGAGCTCTCATCACAAGGAGAAACTTGTTTCTCTTCTTTTTACTGTATCTATATGAGATGATGGATGTTTAATAAATTTATTATGGTAATCATTTCACAATACATGTAAATCAAACCATCATGCTGTCCACCTTAAACTTATACAGTGATGTGTGTTATTTCTCAGTGAAACTGGAAACACCTAAAAATTTTTTTAAAAGAAAGAAAAAAGAAGTAGGGGCTTCCCTGGTGGCGCAGTAGTTGAGAGTCCACCTGCCGATGCAGGGGACACGGGTTCGTGCTCCGGTCCGGGAAGATCCCACATGGCACGGAGTGGCTGGGCCTGTGAGCCATGGCCGCTGAGCCTGTGCGTCCAGAGCCTGTGCTCCACAACAGGAGAGACCTCAACAGTAAGAGGCCCACGTACCACAAAAAAAAAAAAAAAAAAGTAGAGAGATGCCTTCAGTAGAATTTCTGACACCATGAGTGATTGAAAAAACATTTCAGGATATAGTCAAGAACATGTAAGATAATTAAAACTTTAGGGAAAAAGAAAATACTGTAAAAGAAATAAAATGGAATAAGAATTACTCTACTTGGCTCTCTAGGGCAAAATATTTACCTAGCCATAATCACATATGCAATATTTATTCATTCAACTAGAAATAGTGATAAAACTAAATAGGACCAAAAAAAAAAAAAAAAAAACTAAATAGGACCAGTGAGATAGAAAGTTGGGTTGAGTTTTAAGAGACCTAAAATCGTCCGAGCAGGAACTCTGTAGATAATATTTGAAATAAAATAACCAGAAAATATGAATCTATGCATTTTGCCTGAATATAGAGGAATATTAACTGTTAGAGAAATCAGTTAAAGGGTTAAACATTTTTGCCTTTGAGATGGAGCAACTTAGGGGTGAGAAGCAGAGTTTAAATTTTCAGTACAGATCTCTTTAATATTGGAGTTTTAAATATGTATATATTACTCTGGCTGGAAATACCATTTATTTTGAGTGACTTTAGAGAAAATGAAAAATGCTGAAAACTGGTCAGAATGATATATATATAGAGAGAGATCTGGGGTCCACTCCTTATCCCCTGAGGGCTAGTTGTACAATTAGCTTAGCTTCCAAGTGGCTGGGAGGAAAGCCGAAGCACCTCTTACACAGAGATGTGGGTGTGTAGGGAATAGGCTGTAGAGAGGCCAGGATAGATGTAGAGAGAACACTTATCAGCAATTTTCATAGTCCGAGTAACAGAGTTTAGTTTGGACTAAACAGTAGAGCTAGTGAGCATGGGAAGAATTCTAGATATTTTCAGGGTAAGAATAGAAGTTTTGCAGATAGATTGGGTAAAAGAGAGGAGGCAACAAGGACTCTGCAGTTTGGATCTGAACAATGTAAAGAATGAACTTGCCATTTACGGAGCTGGAGAGGACTATGTGAAGAACATATTTGGGGGATGAATACCAGGAGTTCAGTATTGGATGTGATCAACTTTTCATGTAATATAAAGACCTTACATTTAGGTCTTTAATGCCATAATCAACTAAATATCCAAACGGATATGTTAAGTAAGCACATAGATATATGAGTCTGGAATTCAGGAATTGTTCTAAGGTAGAGACATAGACTGGAGGTTCAGTGTATGTATAGATGGTATTTAAAGCCATGAATGGATGAGGTTACCTACAGAGTGAGAACAGAGAGCAAGGAAATACAATCTGAGGATGGAGTCTTGGCAACTCTGAAGTTTGAAGGTAGAGAAGATGAGAAGCATTCAGCAAAGGAGACAAAGAAGTGATGGCCAGAGAAGTAGGAGAATAACTAGACAAAGTGGTGTCCAAGAGGTCAAGTAAAGATAATATTTCAAGGAGACGGTTGTGAGCCACTGTTTCAAATACTGTTGAGGAAGGAAGTGAATTCTGAGAAGTAAGTGATCCTTACAAATGGTGACATGCAGGCCATTGGTGTTATTAACATGAGCTTTTTGTAACTGGGGCCAAAATGAGTCCAGGAAAAAAAAACTGGAAGACAAATAGTGGAAAATTTGAATATAGAATTTTTTCTGAGGAATATTGCTAAAAGAGAAGGAAATTGATTAGGCAGTAGCTATAGGAGAATACAGGTTCAAGGGAAGGATTTTGGCTATTGTTTGTTTATTTTTAATGAAGTATATTATAGTATGTTTGTCTGCTAATGAGAATGAGCCTGTAGTCATGGAAAAATTCATGCTGTGAATCAAATGGGGAAAATGAGCGAAGTTGTGCCCTTGAGGAGACAGGATGGAACAGAGGCCAGTGTACAAGTAGAAGACATGAGTACACATAGCATTTTAGATTTGTTGGTGGGAGCATGTAATATCTCCCTGTTACCTTTTTGCTTCTATTTTCCCTGAGAAGCAAAATAATCAGCAGAGAGAAAGGCAGGAAGGAGTTGTGGATGTCTGAGGAGAGACAAAACAGTATGAAATATGATTTATTTTGCTGTGCAAAAGCTTTTAAGTTTAATTAGGTCCCATTTGTTTATTTTTGGTTTTATTTTCATTTCCCTAGGAGGTGGGTCAAAAAGATCTTGCTGTGATTTATGTCAAAGAGTGTTCTGCCTATGTTTTCCTCTAAGAGTTTTATAGTGTCTGGCCTTATATTTAGGTCTTTAACCCATTTTGAATTTATTTTTGTGTATGGTGTTAAGGAGTGTTCTAATTTCATTTCTTACATGTAGCTGTCCAGTTTTCCCAGCAACACTTATTGAAGTCTGTCTTTTCTCCATTGTGTATTCTTGCCACCTTTGTCATAGATTAGGTGACCATAGGTGCATGGGCTTATCTTTGGGCTTTCTATCCTGTTCCATTGATGTATATTTCTGTTTTTGTGCCAGTACCATACTGTTTTGATTACTGTAGCTTTGCAGTATAGTCTGAAGTCAGGGAGCCTGATTCCTCCAGCTTCATTTTTCTTTCTCAAGACTGTTTTGGCTATTCGGGGTCTTTTGTGTTTCCATACAAATTGTAAGTTTTTTTGGTCCAGTTCTGTGAAAAATGCCATTTGTAATTTGATAGGGATTGCCCTGAATCTGTAGATTGCTTTGGGTAGTATAGTCATTTTCACAATATTGATTCTTCCAATCCAAGAATATGGTATATCTCTCCATCTGTTTGTGTCATCTTTGATTTCTTTCATCAATGTCTTATAGTTTTCTGCATACAGGTCTTTTGCCTACTTAGGTAGATTTATTCCTAGGTATTTTGTTCTTTTTGTTGCAATGGTGAATGGAATTGTTTCTTTAATTTCTTTTTCTGATCTTTCATTGTTAGTGTATAGGAATGCAAGAGATTTCTGTGTATTAATTTTGTATCCTGCAACTTTACTAAATTCATAGATTAGCTCTAGTAGTTTCCTGGTGGTATCTTTAGGACTTTCTATGTATAATATCACGTCATCTGCAAACAGTGACAGATTTACTTCTTTTCCAATTTGGATTCCTTTTAGGAAACCATAAACAAGATGAAAAGGTAATCCTCAGAATGGGAGAAAATATTTGCAAATGAAGCAGCTGATAAAGGATTAATCTCCAAGATATATAAACAATTCATGCAGCTCAATATTAAAAAAACAAAGAACCCAATCCAAACATGGGCAGAAGACCTAAATAGACGGTTCTCCAAAGAAGACGTACATATGGCCAAGAGGCACATGAAAAGATGCTCAACATCACAAATTATTAGAGAAATGCAAATCAAAACTACAATGAGGTATCACCTCACACTGGTCAAAATGGCCGTCATCAAAAAGTCTACAAACAATAAATGCTGGAGAGGGTGTTGAGAAAAGGGAACCCTTTTGCACTGTTGGTGAGAACGTAAATTGATACAACCACTATGGAGAACAGTATGGAGGTTCCTTAAAAAGCTAAAAATAGAAATACTGTATGACCACACAATCCCATTACTGGGCATATACCCAGAGAAAACCATAATTCAAAAAGACCCATGCACCCCAATGTTCACTGTAGCACTATTTACGATAGCCAGGATATGGAAGCAACCTAAATATCCATTGATAGATAAATGGATAAAGAAGATATGGTACAGATATGGGAACATATGTATATGCATAACTGATTCACTTTGTTATAAAGCAGAAGCTAACACACCATTGTAAAGCAATTATACTCCAATAAAGATGTTAAAAAAGTAATAAAAGAAAAGAAAAAAGAAAATAAGATATGGTACATAAATATAATGGAATATTACTCAGCAATAAAAAGGAGCAAAATTGGGTCATTTGTAGAGACATGGATGGACTTAGAGACTTTCATACGCAGTGAAGTAAGTCACAAAGAGAAAAACAAATATTGTATATAAATGCATATATGTGGAATCTAAAAAAAATGGTATAGATGATCTTATTTGCAAAGCAGAAATAGAGACACAGACATGGAGAGCAAATGTATGGATACCCAGGGGGAAGAGGGTTTGGGATGAATTGGGAGATGTGGATTGAGACATATACATTATTGTTACTATGTATAAAATAGGTATGTATAAAACTAAACTATGTATAAAACTAATGAGAACCTACTGTATAGCACAGGGAACTCTACTCAATGCTCTGTGGTGACCTAAATGTGAAGGAAATCCAAAAAAGAGGGGATATATGTATACGTATAGATGATTAACTTTGCTGCACAGTAGAAACTAACATAACATTGTAAAACAACTATACTCCAATAAAAATTTTGAAAAAAAAGGTATGAAATAATCATGCAGCAGAGTGAGAGAAAGCTGTCTAAAGAAATACAATAGGATTACCCTGGTGTACTATGGGTCCACTTGAGGGTTTTGATCATGACATTTTGTGTTTCTCTATAGGCACATGCAGCTACTCAGTTGCTGGCACCAAGTAAGTCTGTCGAGAGTTGGATTCAAAGAGGATTGGGGTTTTCCCAAATTAGTTCAACAAAGTAAGAGAGGAGTAAGTGAAGGGGTCTAGGTAGGGCAATGAATAAGACGATGCATCACGGAATCTGAGTCAGGTAAGAAAAGTCAAGAGTGTGTTTGGTGAAACGGTTCCAGTGTCAATAGGTCTTACCTACCTACAGAATGATGGGTATTGAGGTACTAATAAAAAGGGGTGAAAGGTAGGAAATATTAGCAGCAAAAGTGGATAAGAGGCTACATACTGAAGACAGTGGCTTCAAAGAAGCTGGGTTTTTTTGATAGTAGGGAAGAGAATGGTCTGGATGTTGCAATGAGTACCAAATAGGAGTCCTATCCACCTCCAAGCTGAGTGGTACATGGGGTATAAGAGAAAACAATGCCCACAGTTTACAAGGGCTTTTGGCAATTTAGCCTTCTCTGTGGGTGGACAGATTTCAGACTGCCTGACAAGAGAAAGAATGACAATGTATCCTAGAATTTCTTTTAGAATTTTTAAAGAGTATGGCATAATAAACGTAAACACATATATGTACGTATATATATTTTTTCTAGGAATAAAGATTTCCAATGTTTTTCTAAGTGTTTTCTGTAAAGTAGAAGAAGTGCAATTTATATAACATGTGTATTTTTATGTATGCATTTGTTCTCTTCTTATTTAACAAGAAAGTAATAAAAGGAAAACAGGTCCCAAGAAATATTAAGTACACCATTTCCTGATTGTGAAGCATACTTTTTCTCTGAATTTCCTTATTTAAATTAAATCTTAATATACATTAGCACAAGTTTAACATATTCCTTTTGTCACTTGAATATTCACCACTCAGCATTTTGCAAATGACTTCATAGTATTTTGTTAGCAATAACTTCCTTTGGATGCTTTGCCAAGTAGTTGATATCCAGATGCTCATAAGCACAATAATGTGTTGGCATAAACTAATTATCTGCCATGTGCAACTATTTATACATCCTCACTACATTAGTAAGATATGAAAGCGATTTACAATTCCCTTTAAATAGCCACATGCACCTGCAGGCAGTTTTGGTTCAATAACACAGAAATGAATGTTAAAGATAGGTTAAGCATCTTTGTTCTTTATGGCTTGAAGAGTTCATATGATTATGAACAAAACATTTCCTTTCACTTTGCAGCATTACAAATGTGGTGACAATTTTCTTTGTACATTCCCGAACTAATTCTGGAGTGTTCTATCTTGGAAGAAAAGAAACTGGAATTCTACAAACTCATAGAATTTAGCCTAAGCCTGTTACATTAATATACATTTTTTTTAAAGTTTGGGAGAAGTGGAAAAGTAGGTGATGTTGGTGACTTAGGATGTAGTTTTTTTAACTTACTCCATAGATCTGAGTTTGAATCCTCTGTCTGCAGGGCCAACTTGCTTCTTAGGCACAGTAGGCATGGTGTCTATTTTAATTTTAAATTCTCTTAAAATCAGAAAGAAACAACTTAAGAATAATGAACATGTAACAGTGAATCCAGCCTGGGTAATAATCGTCTTTATACTTATTCAATTAACAAAATATTCTTTTATTTTAATTTATTATTATTATTTGAATTTTTTTTTTTTTACAAAGGGGCCCACAAAGGAAAAAATGTCTAGTGCGTCTGAAAGCCATGACACAGCTCTGAGTGGCCCTGTCACCTTGAATGAATAACTTAGCCAGGTTGAACCTGATTCTCCTAATCTTTGAAGCAGAGCTAATATCTGAAAGGGCTGTTATGATAGACTGGTGAGATGCTGTATCTGAAGTTCTCTGAGCAGTGTCATGCACAGTGTAGAGGTTTGATAAATGTGAGTTATTATTAAGTTTTACTAAAAATGGAGAACTTGCTTCCATTACTGCAGCCAAAATGAACTAAGGATCTCGCTCTCGCATTTTCTTTCGCTTTCTTTTAACAATGCTCGCTACATGGCTACTGCATGAAGCTGATTGAGAGGTTTGTCAAATTCAGTAAGAAAAGTTCTTTGTAAAGATAGTTGATAATGCAATAAATTAACTGCTTATTTTAATTATTTAGCCATTAAATGGAAATATCTTGGGCTATACAGCCAGGTTCCTTCACTTATGCAGAGCCCATGTACTACAAGGACTAAGTGTCCATTTACATTTTTTTTTAATTTGGATGATTTATAAATGAGTGAAAAATTACATTTTCCCCCAAATTCTTTAAATGTGACTATAGACTACTTATTTTAACTTGAAAAAAGACTGTTTATAAGCTCTTTACTTCTACCATATTAAATGTGATAGAACTCTTATGAAAAGTAATTGACTAAAGAAAATAAAGTCTGTCATGGTAGCTCCCCTTCCCTGGCACCCAGTGGTTGCAGGCAGGGTTTCAGCCCAAAAGAAAGAAGCAGAAGCATTTCTTTTTTTAATCTGCTGCTTTTTGAGAAAGAGAAGATGGGGAATGAGGGGAGAGAGGGGACTGGATGTTAATTTTCTCCAAATAGGCTCTGATATAAATGTCAATCTGTGAGTGGGGGCAGTATAGACCTTCCCAAGGCCAGATGGCGTAAGGCTGTGCTTGGTTTCCTGTTCTTGCAATGTTCTAGCCTTCCCAACCCTGGTTATTAACTCATTAATCATGCCCTCCCCCTAGTAGAGAATCTAATAGAATCTAATGACTTTTTTGGCTAGTTTTAGACGTGCTAAACTTTCGTCTTTCTCTTGAGCTCTGATCCATGGCTATAAATCAGTAATCTTTCAATTCCAGTCGTACCCATGCTAGCATGGTGTGCTTTCTTTGGGGAAGGAAGCTAAGACCTAAAATATCGCTGGCTCTGATTTATATACCAACAACCATATTCAAGAGTTGCTTTCCACTATCAGTAAGTGTTCTAGAAATAAGGCATTTTTTCTGCCCCAAGATCTCCTACCTATACTATAAGTTTCTTTTCCCAGGGAGGCCTTGTCCAAGTTCAAGAGCCTAGGCTCAGATGTGAGTAAGCTTTCTGTATCCATTCCAGCCAAACTGTGTCACTATTGCTACCTTTAACCCTACGCCAAGTATAAAGCCCTGGCAACATTTTTTTTAATATCAGCTTCTCACTCCTTGTTTTCTCATTTTCAAACTCTACAGTTCCCGTGAACAGTTTCAAATCACCCAAGTGTGCCAGAACCAATTTGGTCCTTTAGTAAAGTCAGGTTCTTCCGGCAAACATCAGTAACCACCCCTGGTTAGAGGCAGCCCCTACCCTGCAACCTCTCTATCAGATGTTAAGTTACAATGAAAGTAATTCTTAAGCCAAAATCTGCCCCAAATAAAAGGTATTTATTAATAAGCAGGCACAGTCATAGAACTCCTTTTAGTTCAATTCAGAGAGGTTTATTCTTTTGCCCACAGGTTCACAGACCAGCATCATCCATGAAAAACACTCTCTCTGAAGGGGACACAGGAAGTTCTGATGGCAGGATCTGCAGTATTTGTAAGTGGATCCAGTGGTGAGGTGTCTCCAGGTCAAAGGATTTAGACATGGCCTGCTGCACCATGGACACCGGTTGCTGCTGAGCTTCTTGCATCTTGTTCATGCAAGGACATTGGATCCTCTTAAACTCCTCTTAACTTCTCGCACATCTCAAATCCCATTGCTATCACCAACAAAAGTTATTTTTCCTAAGGCTTATGCAAATCAATAACCCAAAGGGGTTGATTCATATTGAGACATTTCTTAGGCTAATTAACTTCTTCTAGAATGTTAGTTAAATTTAACTTGTCCATACACGTATGTCATACCACTGATACTGAAACATTTAAAGTTAATTACAACCAGAAAATATAATGAACAAACCAGCTTCTGGGGTGGTGGTAATGAGAGGATTCTTCCCTGATTTCCTAGATGACTTAATAAATAAAATCAATGGGATCTTGAAGTTATTCAGCTTTATAGATCAGTCATGGTCCTAGGTAGAAGGGGATGGGAGGATAGGTTTAGAGGGCCTTTAAGGTCCCTTGTGAACACTTGAGTCTATGATTATCTAAAGTCAGAACACTTCTTTATCCATTAAACTTTGTCAGCCTTCTCCAGGATAGTGCTGTTTAAGGGGCCAGGTCCTTTTTCACTGTTAGATAAAACCCTAAGAAAATGTAAAGGAAGAGAATAAACAAGGAAATGAGAACAGAGCTAGAGGGACAGAGTTCACAACTCTGATTGAGGTCCCAGGAAGACTAGGAGAAACGAAACAGTAACTGATTATTTAAAGAGAGGGGATATTAAAGATGGAATCAGAGCAGGAGTCAGGTGTGGAAGAATTAAGTGCCATGCCACTTACCAAAACCAAGAATTGGTTGGAACTTAATCTCAACCAAAGGACTCTGTTACTACAACTATAAAGACAGACAGAATGGAACCCCAACAAGACTGACTTGAGGTCTTGTAATTAAACTGGTCCCAGGAGACTCTACATTATTTTGTTCTAGTTATTTTCAGAGCTTAGGGTGGGATCCATCCTTGGGAGCAGTTATAACCGACGAAAAATATTACAGGAACAAAATGGCACCATCTTGCTTTATTTTCCTCCAAAGTTTTGTTAATTCTTAACTAGTGTTAAGAATAGTTAAGTCATTGCACTGATATTTTCACGCAGTAAATCAATGTTCCTACTGTACATTTAAAGGAGATCTCTCTCTCTCTTCCCAGAGCCACCTCCATGTTTTGTTCGGATACCCATAATTTCTACCAAGTAATGGTACAAAAGTCAGTGCCCAAGAGTTCACAATCATCTGTAGAGAGACCAATACGTTAGAATTTGATTTTGTAGACAATTGCTTGATCATTGGCAGGCAATGATACCTGAATAAAGAATCCAATCTCTTCTTAATTAAATTCAGTTTCATTTTATCTCTGCTTTCAGGTACTTTGATAAAACGTCAATGGATGTAAGTTGTGGTTGTTATCTGTGGTTGTTTAGTTCAGTACATTTTGTGAGTTAAATAGTAGAAATGTTTAGGACAATCCTGCGACATAAACTGTGCTGATACACTGGGAAATTCCTCTGCTAAGTAACAAGAACAGGTAACATCAACATGCGTGTTCATAGAATCATCAGTAAGAAGGTGTTTATCTCCACAAAACACGTTTTCACCTCTCTAGCTCAACCTGCTTCAGTATCTTATGACCAATCACTGGTATAATCATGCAGAATAACGATGTTTATTTGACCTAGCCATCTATCCATATTTCGTTTTATCATTTCTTTCAACAAATTTTTATTGAGAACTCATTACTGTGCTACCCAGAAGGGGGTACAGAAATACATCATTAGCTCCTATCCTCAAGGAGTTCACATTCCACTTGTGGAGATAGGTGAACATATTTTTGCAATACAGTGTGGGCAAGCAGAGGATGGTATGGGAGCACAGGGGAAGAACACTCACCAAAATGGAAGATGCACACAAGACCTCTTATTTTAGATTTTTGGTGCAGATCTCATGTTCTTTTATCAAACTGTTTCTTGAGGGTGTTCACATTGTTCTTTTCTGTTTTGTTTTTTTAAGAATCTTTTTTTAAAAATTAATTTATTTATTTTTGGCTGCATTGGGTCTTCGTTGCTGCACGTAGGCTTTCTCTAGTTGTGATGAGAGGGGGCTACTCTTCGTTGTGGTGCACAGGCTTCTCATTGCGGTGGCTTCTCTTGTGGCAGAGCACAGGTTCTAGGCGTGCGGGCTTCAGGAGTTGTGGCACGCAGTCTCAGTAGTTGTGGCGCATGGGCTTAGTTGCTCCACGGCATGTGGGATCTTCCCCGACCAGGGCTTGAACCCATGTCCCCTGCATTGGCAGGCGGATTCTTAACCACTGCGCCACCAGGGAAGTCCCGCTTTTTTCTGGTTTTAATTTTAAATAGGACCTAGGGTAGTGCTTTACATTCTATAAATTGTATATTTAAATATCTTTCAATTCTTTCAGAAAAATATATAACTACTTGATTCACCAAGGCATTTTTTGATACTAATTGAACTTATTCCCATGGGAGCTAGAAAGGTGCCTCCCAAATAGAAATTGTTTAAGGGAGGGATGTAAGAACCATCCTGTTATATGGCCCAATTTTTCTAAATTGCTGCTCAGATCATATGTGCAACTCTGATTTAATTCAGAGGTTGGAAAACTTTTTGTCTTAAAGGGTCAGATAGAAATGTTTTAAGTTTTGCAGACCACATGGACTCTGTTGAACTACTCCATCTGCCATTGTAGCACAAAAGCAGCTCTTAGACAATACCTAAACAAATGGGCATGGCTATGACCCAGTAAACTTTTGTATATGAAAACAGCTGGCAGGGCAGATTTGTGCAGTAGCTGGTTAATTTACTGGCCCCTGAGTCTTAATTGATTAGTTCAGATTGTGCTATAAATATATATATATATATGTGCAAATATTAATTTCATTTTATATTTATAATATGTAAAATACATTTCTCTGAGCATACACTTGGATTTATAGGGATATGGGACAGATAAACAGTTCATTTGACTTAAGAGTTAGGAATAACTGATACAAAAAGAAAATTCCCATTTGTAATAAAATTCCTAGGGAAATTATTCTGTTAGTAGATAAGCAGAGTTTTCAAGATATAAGAATATATAAGAAATAAAAGGTATCTTATATTCCATCCACTACAACTCCTATATGGCAAAATTCCTTTTAGAATACTTATAGATCCCACATCCAGATAGTTCATATGGGGCTGCTAATTAGTCCTGCATTCAAACTAAATAAGGATAAATCACCCCATTCCAGGCAGAATATACTAAGGCCAGATAAGTTGGGATGATGAATTCTTGAAGACTGGAACCTAGGTATTGCACATTCTTTGATGTCTTATTCTTTGACGTAAGGAATCCACTGGCTTCCACCATTACCAAATGCTACTGGATGAGCAGAAACAACTTTCCTCATTGTGAACCAATACACCATTATCTTTCTTATCGTTTCCTCTTGCTGGCCTGCCTTGGTTGAATTAATTCTCCCAGCCACTCCACTTCCCCTCTCAGTCCCAACACTGTGTCCCTTCTCATTTTTCATAAACGCAGAGAGGCTGTGACCTGAAGTTCAGCTATTAGTTCTCCATAGACTCTTTATGAATGTGGCAACAATCCAAGTTACTGAACTGCAGATTTATGTATAAGGATATGAGATGCTAGTTTTGAAAGCAACATTTATACATCTAATCCTGTGTTTGTTACACATCTGTTTATCCCTTTATTTGTTTCAACAACTATCTCTGTCAGGCAGTGTACTAATTGCAGGGGGTACAACATTAAGTAAAAATAAGCATGGCTCCTGAGCTCATGGAATATACAGCATGACTGGTTAATAGATTTTAACCAAATAGTGACACACAATCATATATCAATAAAAAAACTGAGACAAGTTCTTTAAGAGAAAGCACATATAACAAAGGAACCTAACAGAGACAAGTGGGGAGGCTATGTCAGAGAAGCCTTCTTGAGGAAGAGCTTTCTATTTTTTTATATGAATATGAATTGGTGCAAATCAGGTGAGTGGAAGGGGTAAGAACTTTCCAGCAGAGGAGATAGGTACTACAGTGACCTATGGCAGGAGGAGAAATAGCAGTAGGAAGCCTGGTACATTCCAAGAACTGAAGAAGGCTGTGGTTGATGAAGCAAAGGAAACAATGGTTCAAGGCCAGGCAGGCATCAAGGCATCTGGGACTAACTTTGGCCATGATAAGGATTTTGGTCCTGACCTTATGAGAAATAGGAAATATGTGAAGGAATTTAAGTTAGGCAGTGACATGAACAGATCTGTATTTTGGACAGACAACTCAGACTACTGCATGGAGACCAGGCTGGTGAGGGTCCAAATGGATCAGGGGAGAACAGATGAGCTACAGTGAACAACATATATGAACTCCTTGACACAGCCTTACATTCTTCTATTAACACTTACAGAGCATCTACAATATGAGAACTACAGTGAGTGATAAGAAGAGAGATAAATCATAGTTTCTGGGTCTTTCAAGAGCTTATTCAAGACAAGTATATTTTTCTTCTCATGTTACATTGTTGCAATGGTTTGTACTTGAATGAAGTTGATTGGCTAAAAGAAATTTGAATCTAGAAATGTTTGCTCCTGTGAATTGTATAGTGACAACAATAGAATTAAAGTTCGTGACTAACTTGCCTTTTCTACCTGGTTGGAAATCTCTGCAAATGGCTTTAAAATTTTCTCACTATATTTAGGTCAGAGTCAATTTCTTTTGTTTTTTCTTTATGTAGTAGAGACACAGAGACATATTCCTAACATGAATTCCTCATCAGGACCAGTTTTCCTATCCACCTCTCATTCACTTTAACATCTAACCGTCGTTGTCCCAGTCATCCTCTTTTTCTTATCCCTTCTCTTTTTGTCATTTTTCCGTCCCATTTCCGGAACCTGACCGATGTTTCGGTTATCAGAGCTCCTGCTGGCACTCACTGAATACCATGCTCTGTCCTCATCAGCACCACACCCAGTGTCTCTGCTGCTGTGGGGCAGGACGAAGCAGAGGCTCAGAGAAACTGTTTGTCAGGAACCACCTTAGACTTTGTCTCAACCCCTCTGGGTGTTTAGGTGGAGAAAGAAAGCGGAGAACCGTTAAGAGATGGAAATAAAGAACAAGTGTTACCCCAAATCAAAGAAATCCATTGGTTCAGACTTCGGTAAGCAACTATTTATACGCTGTGATTTCAGGATGTTTAAGAAAGTCTCCCTGCCAGAAAATATTTTGTATGCCACTCCATCATTCAATATTTCGTATTAAAAAGAAAACACAACAAACCCTCACACTGTTGATAGGAATGTAAATCGGTACAGCCACTATGGAGAACAGTATGGAGGTTCCTTAAAAACTACCATATGACCCAGCAATCCCACTCCTGGGCATATATCTGGAGAAAACCATGATTTGAAAAGACACATGCACCCCAATGTTCATTGCAGCACTATTTACAATAACCAGGACATGGAAGCAACCTAAGTGACAATCAACAGATGAATGGATAAAGAAGATGTGGTACATATATACAATGAAATATTACTCAGCCATAACAAAGAACAAAATAATGCCATTTGCAGCAACATGGATGGACCTAGAGATTGTCATACTGAGTGAAGGAAGTCAGACACAGAAAGACAAATGTCACATGATATCGCTTATATGTGGAATTAAAAAAAAGGTACAAATGAACTTATTTACAAAATGGAAGTAGTCACAGATGTAAAAAACAAACTTATGGTTACCAGGGGATAAGATAAGGTGGGGGAGGGATAGATTGGGAGATTGGAATTGACATATACACACTACTGTATATAAAATAGATAACTAATAAGAACCTGCTGTATGGCACAAGGAACTCTACTCAATACTCTGTAACGGCCTATATGGGAAAAGGATGTAAAAAAAAGAGTGGATATATGTCTATGTATAACTGATTCACTTTGCTGTACACCTGAAACTAACACAACATTGTAAATCAACTATACTCCAATAAAAATTAAAAGAAAAAGAAAACACAACAAAACTTCCTTTTCTCTTCATCCTTCAGTGGTCAGGAGAGGCCAAGTTAAACACCATCCTAAAATTTAGAGGCTTAAAACAACAAATATTTATTTCTATTTCATTCTGTATGTCCATCACAGGTCAGCTAGGAGCTCTGATCTTAGCTCAGAGGATGCCCTCCTCAAGGAACCACTAAGGTACCATTTGGAGCATCTCTGGCTACGACCAGATGATGGAGGAGACAGCAGGGTGAATGAACACAGGCTCACCCAGCCTCCATCTGGAAATGGCCTGTGTCCCTTCTGCTCAACTTCCACTGGTCAGAGAAAGTTCCATTGTCACCTCTAATTTCAAGGAAAGTAATGAAATTCTGTCTATTCATACATCTAGGCTGGAAACTGGCCCTATTTGCCAGACAGCATTAATGCCTGTCATAAGCCACTTTTACAATAGCTTCCCCCAAAAAATATTCTTTAAAGATAATTTGTTAACGCCTAACTCCTAACACAAAAATGTCTCTTACTTTTTTCTCTTCCAGCTGAGTAGCATGGGAATATTAGACACCTGGAAGTCACAAAAAAGGAATAGCAACTTCTAATCATATTTTAATCTAGGGTATGGCTGGCAGGGTGGCTGAAAACTTCTACATTGATTAGTGTCTTTGGCTCTCTGGATGTTACAGATATGGGCCTCTTTTAAACAAATGATCCAACATGTGGCAATCTCTTTATTGCAGGAAAACCAGTAGCCAGTTCAAAAGAGAAAGTCACTTGACTTTTCTATTCAGTTCCTATAATGAATCACACAATGCACTTGAATAATTTAATAGCATGGTTTATAGAGAGACCGACAGACAGAAACACAGACAGGGTTGCCCGTACCTTTGTAGCAGAGACACTCACATTCCCACTGGACAAAATAGACACTTCCCTGCCTGTATGCATTCTTATAAACACACCTTCATCCATATGTTAGACAAGTGTGTGCACAAAAGCAGACTTATGCTATATATAAATATCAAGAAAGAGGGAGGAAAAGGGGACATTAGGGAACTAACAAAAGATGGAAATGCAGGCCGAGCTGGAATAAAAAGGAGGGCATGGTGTACTAAAAGGAGGACAGGGAAAAAAGAGCAGAAAAAAAAGAGAGAGAATGAGGGAAACCATGTATTCATAAGAACAAAAATAAGGCAACATAAGAGAATGTAGGTATATGAGGAGGGCTCTGCCTGATTATTCTGTGAAGGTGGGAACCTGAATGTTAGTGAGAAAAAGTGGATGGGAACATACAGTGGAAAGATAAGACTAAAAAATGCAATAAATTCAAGGGTGAGGAGTGTAACTTCATCTCACCTACTAAATGCCGAGGCAGTGAACTAAGGGCTTTCAAACATGTCAGTGATACCAGCAAACACTGCAGTGTTGTCTGTGATCCAGTTGCTATTCTGTGCACGTGTGTCAACTCAGAGCACTCACACAAGACCTGTGAAGTTGGTTTTACAATTCTCCTTATTCTATAGGTAAGAAAACTAAAGCACAGTGAGGCTAAGGGATCTATTCATGGTTGCATAGTGATTACACCGTAGAACTAGGATTTGAACCGAAAGGCTTAGCACCAGAGTCTGAGCACTTAACCACTACTCTCTTGCATCTCATTTCCTCTGAAGAAATATTGTCTCTCATATACATATGAAGGCACAGATGCTCATGTGTTCTTTTATTTATTCATCAGGTTGTTCATTCATTCACTGATTCATTCTTTCATAAATTCCTCAAGAATTTCCTGAAAGATTATATATGCCTGGTTTTATGCTAGGCACCAGGAAGGTAAAGATGACTACGATGAGGCTCACAGGTGTGAGATAGAAAAGTTAATAAATAAGTTAAATGGGATATTCCAGGTTTCACGTTAAATGCCTGTGCTAAGTTCAGCAGGCGCACAAAAGGACAATATGAACAATTGTATCTAGACGGGTAAGAAATAGTTTATAGGGCTGAGGCGTGACGTGCTCACCAGATAGACAATGTGAAGATGGCATTCCAGTTGAAGGGGCAATGATAACCAAAAGCATAGCGACATGAAACTACTGGCTGTTGAGAGAAACAGAAATGTAAACACTTTCCTTTGTAGGGAGTGTAGAGAACGGGATGATGTTGAGAAATGAATGCTAATTATGGATACGTGTGCGTGTGTGTGTGTGTGTGTGTGTGTGTGTGTGCGCACGTGCCGGCATGTGCATGTGTGTGACAAGGTGTCCGTGGAAAGATCACAGTTGAGGCTGGAGATATAAACAGGGATCATATGTGATGTGTAAAAGTCTGCACCTTATACTTTTATCAACAAAAGATTTTAAATGATTGACAGACACTATCGAATTGGTTTTGGAAGACTCTTTTCTTGGTCCTGTAGAAAACAAATTGAAAAAAACTGAGATTGGAGGTAGAGAAACCAGTTGGCTACTGTGTATTGGCATTGCAGTAGCCCAAATGAGGACAGAGCTCAGGAGATGGGACTGGCAATGGGTAGAATGGGTCAGATGATGGGGATAGATAGGAGGTATTTTCTCAGCAACAGTAAATGTGTGTGTGTTCGGGGAATCCATTTTTCAGAATTTTGGTGGGAGGATGGTGGTAAGATAGAGGACACCAGAGAAGAGACCTTTTGAGGAAAGAAGGTGACTTCCAGTGATGTATAGGGAGCGGTGAGAGATGGTGAGAGCTTCAAGAGTTACCATATATCACAGCTGTGACTGCCAAAGGTCATAATATTTTAAACTCTGGAACCAAGGCTCCCACTTTGTGTTCCAAAGTGCTGAACTCTACAAAGAAATCAGCAATTATTTACTGGGCATCTATGAGCAGGTCACTCTGGCAAATAAAAGAGGTCTCTAGAAAGTAGAAATGGTCTACATATTATTATTTAAAATTATTTGGTATCCATATTTAATTTGCCATGGTATTATTCATTTTTTCTTAGATTGGTTTCTATTTTCTCTGTCATGTCTCTCTGACTGACCATGAAATACTCATAGCCTGATTGTATTTCACTTATTTCTTCACAATATGTATATTCTCTCTTCCTCTCACGATGGAAGAGCTTTGATGCTAAAAATAATGATATTGGAATAATCCTTCGTTGAGACCAATATTATCCTACCTGAGATGTATGTACATAGGTTCAAATTAGGTCCTGGACTTCCTCTGTCCTCTGATTTTGTTGTTGTTATTGTTAGTGGTTTCTTTTGCATGATTTTTCCTGATGAGGTGTTATTATTCAGAAAATATCCCCATAAACTAGATTATTTTTTATCCTGGATATAAAATTTTCCTGGGCCTAGGGGCTTAAGTGTTTTTTTTTGTTTCATAGAAGGTACTTAATCATGTTCTTAATAATAAGAATCCATTTATTAATTGTTACATGGTAACATCTAGATTTGTAAATTATTAAAGGAAACACTCCCTATGTCGCATTCTTTTTCTTATGCTGTATGTTACCCTTAGTAAAAGTAGTATTGTTTTAGAAACAAAGTTTTTAGGGTACATGTATAGGCTTCAGTCGTTAATTTGTTTACAATTAACAACATACATTATTTTATGCCTTTTCAATTTGATATAAGCTCCCATGAGGGTAGGGACCATGCCTTAGTCATAATTATATCCTGAGTAGTGGTATCTAATGGGGTCTTGTACATACACAGCAGACACTAAATAAGACTTGTTAAATGAATATACGGCTGTTATTAACAGACTTATACTACTCAGACGACACCAAGACATCAACAGTTAAATGTTTTGTCCAAAGTTTCAATAGTGAGACTACACATGAGAAGCTAAAATTTTGGCTGTCAAGGAATAATGTAGAGGTAATACAGAATAATAATTAAACATGGAGACTGTGGAACCATATCGCTTGGGCTCTACTCCTGGCTCCCCAACTGGAATACCTGAGCTAGCTTAACCTTTCTGTGCCTCAAGTTTTGCATCAGTGAAATAGGAATAATAATAACCTCTTGCTTGTGAAGATTAATTAAATAAATATGTGCAAAGTATTTAGAATGGGGTCTAAGCTTTTATACTAATGAAGACATTATAGGTTTACATTTATTATTTTCATTACAATGATTATTATTTAGGGAACGTGCCTCACAGGCAAAAGTTGCCAATCATGTAGCAGCTTATCCTTCAATGAAATGCACAGTGTATTTTGCAGTGAGGGAGTTTTTGGTTTGCATTACTGAAATGTTCTCTTTGTTTTAGGAAGCAACTGAATAACGTGAAAATATTCTGCCTATAATTTCACGAAGTAGGATAGCAAAAGGATTTCCTTTCAAATTACTTTGTATATGTGTTTGATGTAAGTAGTTTTTAAAATCTTAGAAATCACTAGGATTTTAGTTTTTAAGCTTTTAATATCTTAGAAATGCACTAGAATGCATGATATATTTGATTTGCAAGTTGGATAAGGGTTTGTAAAATTATTTTATAAACAGAGAGTTATTCTGTTTGAAGAAGGTAATGTGCATTAGTGTATCCAAGTTAGTGTATGTGATATATTTAGCTGTAATGAAATGTGACCTAGATACATTAATGTAACAGAGTAGTTTTGGAATTATTTGTTTATAAGGCTAGTTACTCCCACTTTCCAGCTGTCTCTTCTTGCAAAATCTTGGAGCCTAGTGGACATATTAGAACTATCTATCTAAATTCAACTTACAGGGAAAAATGGAGCTTCACCAAGCCATGGTTTCCACTTGAGAATTAACAAATGGGTATTTGCTCCAGTTTTTTTTTTTTTGAATGATAATGTGGTGAATATGTGAGAACAGACTTGCACTCCAAGCATACTTTGAAATTAGTAAAGTATTCTGGGGAAAAGTACAGAATAATATTTAATTCTGTGAAAACAGGATAATCTATGCTTTAGTTTCTATTTTTTCACAAATATATATTCTCATTTGAATGAATGACTCATAAGAATGTAAAGTGTGTATAAATTTATTATATGAAATATATGCTGATATTTAAAAATTTGTAAATATGGTGAGATGCTATTCTTGTTGAAGTAATTCTGGTACTTCTCTTCAAGGTATGTAAACATCACTAAGACCAGTGATGACTGGACTCACTAAGACAGTGAGACTGAAAGCATTTTGTAGAAATGTATTATATAAATGCTATTCTCATTAAAATCCTTATGCCTATTTTATTAGTTCAGGTATCTGTCTTTCTACAGATAAATATCTGTATATCTGTATGCATGTATGTATGTATATAATATATATGTACATATATTATATATAACTATATACACATCTTATAGAACCTAAAGATTCATTAGGTCCCCTATATATAGATTATGGAGTAGTAGTTCCCTAGAGCAGTGGTGCCAAGTCTCAATATAACTGAGCCCTAAAAAAGGAAGCTCTACAAAATATCTGCTAAAAAACACGAACAGTTTTGTGAATTTTAAATTTTAAATGAATTTTAAAACTATACAATATTGTGAGATATCAGGAGACAAAATCATGATCTCCCAATTCTTCATTTTCTTTTTTTCTTGGTCCTCATGTGGAAATCTCCTTAGGGACTTGGTTGTTAGGGATGGGAACTATATAAGAAGTGACGCCCCCCTAAATCCAATTTGTGGGAGAGTAATTCAAACATGTTCAAACAGAAGGTTTTGCACTGCTTTAGCCTGGGTGGGATTGGATTTACTGGTAATCGACTAGTTGTCAGTTCTTCTACAGGATTGGTTGCCTTAGGACCTGCTCCACAAGGAGTGGGTAGGAAGAGCTTAGTCATGACCTACGCAGGCTGGCTCTCAAATCACAGGCAGTTCGCTGCACTCCATCACAGAGAGGAAAGAAGGATATCAGGCTGGATTTTTCAGATATTTGTGGAAGCTGGACAATCCTAGAAGAAATTTGACTGGACTAGTAACACAGCGAAATATCAGTGAAGATATAGCAATAAAAGTGGAGGTCCGGTGCTTGCAATCGGCTTTTCTGATTTCCATTTCCTTTAATGTACTTTGAAGTTTAAATCACAGCTATCCGGCTTCAATAAAATTGCAAAGCATTTTGTGGGGAAGAACTAAAAATCATGGTTTTATAATGAATTTTTTGAATCTAGCTTTTACTGAGTCTCTCTCAAGTAAGTGTATATCTAAATCTATAGATTGTTCTAACATAGTTTTTTAAAAAGCAAACGGTGAAAATCATCCAAAACAGCTTGAACTTTGTGAACTTCCACATAAACGGGTCATACGGCAGTGAGATTACAAATTTATTAAGGGTGCTAATGGTAGAGGGTTTTTTTTTTGAGAACAAATTCCAATAAATACAAATTTTGAGATAAAACAATTAAAGCTACAATCCATAATTCGTCATTAGCACCCAAGGAAAAGACTATAGTGGTAAGCAAATAATCTATGAAGATATTTACAAAAATTGTACATCCATGAAGGAGAAATTTTCTAGCATAGCAATTAAGGTTGGGAAGAAACCATGGGCTGTTCAACTTTCATTATCAAAATATAAACAACTTAGTAGTAATATAAATGGCGAAGTGTTAGAGATCTTAATAAAGATTGACTCATAGAAATGGAAAATAGGAAAATACAGTAGGAAGTGAAGTGTTCACACTAAGTAGAAGATGTTTAGATTCCCTAGTTGCAAGGTTTTAAATGGCATGCCTTTATCTTTGTGAATTTCAATTAGACTCTGCAGTGGGCAAGTCAGGAAGGGAATATTAATGATGGAGGAGAAAGCTGGGTGGTGTTCCATTCTTCACAGAGGCAGCTAAGTAGAGCAAATGTTTGTTTAGGTTGTAGCTTATTAAATGCTCATTTAGAAAGTGGTGATTAATAGGTTAAAAAGAACAGCTTGAAAAATTTGCAATGTAAAGGTTTTATTGTCCTCACATAATCTTCAAAGCAAAGCTAAAATTTACCGGCGATTAGAAGTGCCTGTTATGAAAACTGTACCATCTAGGAAAAATATCTGAATTTGGGTTCATATCTAACAAAATTGAAGTGTTTGGCATATATTGACTCTGAATGCAAAAGGACAGAAACATATCAGCATACTTTTTGTTTTTTCGTTTAAAATGTCTACCATTTATTACAACTTCTTGAAGAGACAAACACCCGTTCTGCTTTGCTTCAGAAGGATATGCATAACGTTCTGTCTTACCTGCAGTACCAAGAGGAAAATGTCTCTCTTTTTGTTGTTCAAGTTGCACGTTTGGATTTTATCGCCTCGGATAAAGTAGAAGAGAAATGAGACAAATTAAGCACAAGGCTGAAAGTGTACGATGGGACTGAAATTACAACAGGTCTCTACACCAGCAAAAACCCCTAAAGGGGGAAAACCTCAAAACATGTTACATACCCCGCCCCTACCCCGCCCCGCTGCGGAAAGAATTTGCAGAGGTAGCAGAAGCACAGCAGGTTCCTTTTTGCTGGGGGTGGAGGTGGGTAGGGTGGGGAGTACGTAAACTTTTTTGGAGCGGTTGATTGAGTTTGTCCTCCAGGTAGGGAGGACGTTTGTGAAAAGATATTGGGGAAGAGAATTGCTGAGAGTGAGCGGGTTTCCCAATAATTTGCAGATGACTTGACTGACCAGCTCCAGGGAAGTCTCCAGCCCTCAGAGCTTTGAAGGGAAATTGGTCCTGATTGCAGGAGTGTGAAGGAATGAGTGGTACATCAGAAGGGCTCAGGAAATCAGAGAAACTTCCTGCTGTCTGATTCCACGCAACATGCCTCGAACTTGGTCCTGCGTGGATGCGCTGACGACCAAGTACAGGCGTGATGAGTCCCCTCGCCTTCCAGCGGGAGCTGTACCTCTCCTCGGCAGCCACGTCGCTCCGGAGCCAGGGCACGCTGGGGGGCGGGCGGCAGGGAGAGGTACCGGGGATCTAGGGCCGCACAAACACACCGCGTCCCCGAAGCCGCACCAGCACCCACCAGCAGCCCCCTGGAACCTCGGGGCCTCCAGGGAGTCCCTGAGGGCGGCCGCGGGGCGCAGTCCCGGGCGGCGAGTGGGCTCCGCTCCTCCGGCGCGGCGTAGGCACGGGGAGAGGCGCTCGCCGCCGCTTGGGGATGTGCCCTGGCAGGTGCCCGGCGGGCGGCGGGCGGTGGGCGGTTACCCGGTATCTGGGCGGGGGTAGGGGGGCGTCCCTGCGTTGCCGAGAACCTCGTTAGCCCTCCTTTCGGGCCTGGCTCCTCCTCCTCCAGGCGTGGGGCTCGTGCCCGCCGCTGCCTGCGCGCACCGTGCCGCTGCTCGCGTCCCCCCCGCACCCAGCCAGCTCCTGCCAACGCTTTCCCCTCCTCCTCTTCCTCCTCCTCCGCCCATCACCGCCACTACGGACGCCTTCGCCTCCTTCTACTCCTCGCGCCGCCGCCACTCCTCGCGCTCTCCTTCGGCTGCTACCAGCCCATCGCTCCCGCTCGCCGGGCTGCTGCTGCAGTCTGTCTGTCTGTCTCTCTCTCTCAAGTTTCCTATCTCCTCTAGATCAGGGCAAAGGGAGGAAAACACCCAATTCTGCTTGCCGTTTCAGGTAAGGTCGCACACGTTGGTCCCAACAGGGACCCTTGCTTCCCCATTTACCTTTGCCTTCCGTGCATGGCTCATCTCCCCCCATTCACTCTCCGATGGTCCCTGGAAACCGAAGCGGCTCAGGTCGCCCCCTCCTCCCCAGCATGTTTAAAAAATAATTTCGATACTCCTCACCAGAAGCCTATTTGCAACTACAATTAGATCCGAGACGCCCGCCCAGCAGCACGTTAGCCAGGCTCTTTTATAGTCTTTTAACTTTGCACGCTGTGATCGCCGCTGCCTGTCTGCCTCCGCTGGATCCCGGAGCCTCACGCTCCGGCTCGGATTGCGGTCCTCGGCTCCGGAACAGCTGTCAAACGCGTTGTTTCGCAGCAGTTAATCCGAACCCGGCTGCCTCCAAGACGTGGTCTTGGGCAACTGTGGTTGGGCAGGGAGGGAGGTGATTTTATTTTATTTTAAAAGGACTGAAGTAGTGAAGACGTGAGGACTGCAGTTCATTGTAATGGAAGAAGAATAATCGAAAAAAGTGGGCTGGCTGCCCCTTGCTTTTCCCGCTGTGGTCGCGGAGGCGGTCTTGGTTGAGGGGATGTGGCACGAAATACCCGTTTCTCCTCCCCTTTTTCACTCTCCCCTCCAACCCATTCTTTTCTCTAGCTCAAATGTCAGTGCAGGGTCCCGTGTGTCCTTAATACGTGTGTGTCCACAAAACAGTGTTTGCTGACGATGTGGCTGAGGGAAGTTCCTGGCAGAGCAAAGTCTGATTATTTGGCCATCATTCTGTTAAGAGAAAAAAAAAAAAAGAAAGAAAAAAAAAAAGAAGAAAAGAAAAGAAAAGAAAAGACCCTCCTCCAGTCATCACACCCTACACACACTCCGCTGGAATAATCTCTATATCTTTAACTCCAATTCCCAGTTGAAATGACATTCTTTTGGGCTGTTTGGACGGTGGGACTGAATGTAATTTTAAGTGTATTTTGTTTTTCTTCCATGACTTTACAAAGAGCGGTGATGAAGATGAAACTGCACATCTGCAACACGCAGTTGCTGCTTCTTGTTTTCTTGGTGTGGGACCCAGCCAGGTGAGACAATTATTTACTGTATTTGCCATTTTAAATTCAGGGTGAAGGTGTGTTTCTTGAATGTTATCAATGCAGAGGTGGCTTTTCAGAAGCTGAAGTATTTTGAAGGATCATTTCTAATGAAAACATATTGTACCAAGAAACAGAACTATTCAATGACAGAGACTATTAAAAGTTCGCTGCTTCTTGTTTTTAGCGATAAAATATAAAAGGGAATACAAACATTTTCTAAAAAAATAAATCACGGGAGAAAAGAGTGCCCTTTAGATGGCATATTTTTGCAAGGAATTGAAGTGGTTGTTATATGCGATTATAATAACACCAAAGTTCAGTAAAGAAACCATCGGTTTTCCTTTAAGCCCAACAGAAAACATAAGCTAAAATGATTTGAGTGTTAATCTTTTTCTTTTCTTTTTCTTTCTGTCTTTCTTTCCTTTTGGTCTTGGCTCTTTCAGTCAACATAGAAAACCTAAATGATGTGTGGATCTGAAACCTCTAGGTGGAGGTACTATACAACTTCACAATCACAAACAAATAAAACAAAAGCTTGATTTATTAATCAACTTTTCATATTATTGATTTAGAAATTTTTACTTCTAAAATGGTACTGTCATAAAAAGTACTTACTTTGAAAATGTAACAAATTCTGTTTTGCCTGTATTCTACAAATATCAATTTTAATTTCTGTTGTTTTCAATAGCATCATCTTAATTGTAGTCTTTTCTGATTTTTTTTATCATCAATGGGCAGCTTTTATTAATTGCCTAAATTTAGGGTATGGTTTTCAAAATGCCAGAGAACTTAAAATATGATTCATAATAATGTCCATGTAATTATTCCTTTAAAAAAATTAGTGTTTATGATTTTATGATACCTTTATTTCCCTTTAAATTTTTCATTTCCCTATCTCAGTAAAATGAAAGTTTGTCAAAGTTTGAAAATACTTTCTAGAACTGAGAAGAAATCTCTTTATGAAGTCTTATTTTTAATTGGAAAATAGCTCCTCATTTAATATCTTAATATTGAGTTTAGAAAGAAAATGTGACATGTGATTAAAAAGCGCTTTCCAGTGAAAATCTCTAAGTGGAACTTCATGACCATCTTAGTGATTGGTTTTAAAGTTAGCTTAAGGCAACATAAAAACTTTTGAGGCTTGAGGTATGAACTAATTTGCTTACATAATTTTTTAAATGTTTATCTTTATATCAATATTTTAATATTTTCTCTTCTCCCAAGAGGATATTTGCTTGAAGTTGGTTATTGATTTTTCGATGTATTATGACTATTTTTAGCTACTAGCTGTGTAATCATTTAAATGCAAATGAATTCTGTCAATGATATTTCACACAGTACACCTTGATCAGAATGCAATTACATATAATCTTTGATTTTAGAGGAGTGAACAAACTGTGGTCCATTAATAATCATTGAAAATCCTCAGTACTTAACCATATTTTCTTCTACTAGTTTTCTGTTCTATATTTGACCAGTAATGCTCATGCCAGTATTTTATTCTATTATATAAATGATTCTTTTTCTGGACCAGTAATTTAAATCTCTGAATCATTCTGGGGAAAAAAATGGCAGCGAAAAGGGACATTCTGTTTTATACATCCAGTTGCTTCTGCACCAAATTGCTGGATGTCACAAAACCAGGTGTCTGGCTTTCTGATGGAGAAATAATGGAGAAAATCAGTGTTTCTAACCCTCTTCTGGTGATATTTTAAGACCACTTATTCTTTCCTCAAATTTATCACACACACGCACACACACACACATACATACACACACACAAAGTAGCTGGGCATTTAATCTTTGGATGACCTCTATTGCTCTCCTCAGAGACCAGTCAGGAGGGGTACTCCTCCAAGGCTCTCTGCAGCTGTGTCTGTGCTGCTGATGCTTTCAGAGCCCACCTCCACCTCCTGACTTCAGTGGAGTCTGGAACACAGCCAGCGGAGTTTCCCTGATGTCTATATTGCACTTGGCCATTGGGTGGAGGTATACCCAAAGTTAGAAAATCATCTTGGCTTAAAAGAGAAAAAGACATAAAAAGAAAAGACATTTCTGAGAAAGATGGAAAAATTCTGTGCCTCCAAGGAGGCAATTTATTTTCCAATTAATATTCAAATCACTGAAGAATTCTTTCAGTAGTCCTTTTGGTTTTTGTACCTTTCCAAATGCAGAACAATATTACTAATAGTATCTGCATGTGATAATCTACCACCATAATATATTCTAGGGAGTGCATTTTAGAAAAATTGAATAGGTCACACAAAACGCGAAGTGATAGAAATCTGAAATAATTTTGGCATCAAACTTTCTGATAAGCTAGTATTTATTATCTATTTCCAACAGCATGTTTACCTTCCCTATAGACATACTGGCATTTAAAGGAGTGGAAAAAAAAAAAGGAGGAAAACGGGTGACACTAATAGCTCAGGGAGCCTTAAAATTCAAATCAAGGAGGAAGAGCATGTTGGCACTTGCAAAACACACGTATGCATATATATCAGCTTGTAAAATTATCTGTTTAGGTTGGTGCTGGCTAACATCCAAGAAGATGAGGCTAAAAATAACATTACCATCTTTACAAGAATTCTAGACAGACTTCTGGATGGTTACGATAATCGGCTTAGACCAGGACTGGGAGGTAAAAATAGTTTTTCTTTTCTTAAATGCTCACAAAATAATGCCTTTAAAAGTTAAGGGTAATATTTATATTTTAATACATTTTATACATGAATGCATTGTCACATATTAAAAAACATAGGTAATAGAAAATAAGGTATATGAAATAAACATTATCTCTGATTCCTTTTATACAGATATAATGTATTTACCATACCTTTTATAGACTACCTGAAGTCATATAGAGCCCAGACTTTGTGCATGAATAGTTTTTAAATTAGTTTATTTATAATGGCTAAGTTTTTCAAACTTAGACTATGTGAAAGCGTGACATTATTGGGCAGATATGCTTGTATAGTATCTTTCGTTTCCTTCATTGAATTTTACAGATGCCTACTTTCACACTAGTACAGATATATAGAAACGAGAAACATAAAAATATAAAAGAGTATCTGGGTTGAATTTTAGCAACCAGATAAATTTTAGCAATCATCACAGGATTCTGTGATGATATTTCTTTACACGTGCATGTGACGTTTCTAAAATACAGCACCGGTTTGGCATTCTTGAAACTTTCAAAGACATTTTGGGTATACTTCAGCTGTAAGCCTAATTTATTGACCTGTGGTACAGTTTGATTTCAAATTTAAACATTCATTCTCAACTCAGAAAAACAGATCTATTTTTATCCATAAAGGTAAAGGAAACTAGGCTTGGCTAATGTGTTAAATTTTAATTATCCTTTAGCATAGATGGGTGATACTAAGGAGATTAGGCACAAGTAAGGTAGGTGTGTAATTCCTGAAAGGATTCTGAGTCAAAATATTGTTACTCATTAATTCTAACATGAGATGTATATATATATATATATATATATATATGTATGTATATATCTGCATGCACACATTTATCAAATGCATGTTATACTAATTAGGATGTTCAGTTTAATAACTAATTCAAAGTTAAGATGAATTAGTTGAATGCTTGGTACTGACTGAAGGTTTATATAGTTAGCCTGATTATTACCAGGTTGGCAACTTTGCAATATTAAATTGCTTGAAAAGATGTGTAGTGACTAAACACCTGGATGTTTATGTCAATACTGTCTTTTGAAAAATGTAAGTGGTTGTTAATTCTATACATATTTGGCAATTGTATGGTTTGCATTGCCCAGGAGTCAGAAAAGGTTGGAAAAGACCCAACTTGTTTTTAAATAATATGCCATTTAATTGATAGTGGTTTTGGACTTGAATCCTGAGTGGTACCTTGCATTTCAAGAGAGAAGTGATGGGGAAGAATAATGTTCAGAAGTATGATGCATTGTATCTCTCAGAGATAATTCAATTGTTTAATATACACTTAGTCTACTAAAAGAAAAACTCTCAAGTTTATGAGTCTGTTTCCATTTTGTAAATAAGTTCTTTACTCCAATATAAAATAAAAAGTTAAAAGAAAAGTTAAAATAAGGAAAAACTAAAGGGAAAGAATCTTTTCTTAGTAATTAACATTTCTAATGACCATGAATAGAAGGCATTACCGTCCATGTTAGCATATATAGCAAGGAGCTAATGTCAAACTCATACAACAGAAGTATGCCTAGCATGAGGCTGTCATAGTTCATGATGGTAATTTGGGAGGTAGATTGCACTAAGGCAGATATTTTCCCAAGGCTTAGATTTTATTATTTTTTAATAAATCTTGTGCTGTCTAAAAGACTTAAGATATTTAAGCTGGATCTTGGATTTTGTCTATTAGATTTTAAGAGAAATGTTTACACTGTGGGTGTATAGTTGGGAAGTAAAAACTACCTGTTAAAGGACATGGATATTGCCATTTATCTCTTCATATTTCTTTTAAAATATCTCTTCCATTCTTTTTACTTTGGTCATCAGCATTCGAATATAGATCCTTGTCACTCATTCTGTAGGTTAATGCAATAGACAAAGTGGCTCTTCTTGCCTAGTGTCTTCCTTCCCCAATCCTTCTCTGATAGTGGACATGTGCTAACATTTCACAGTCAGATTGGTCTTCTCGTAGTCAATACTTTTCATATATTACTCTCTTGTCTTGATCAAATACCTGTGATAGCTCCCCATTGCTTTCTGTAGATGGTGATGAGGGGGTAGGGGGGAAGGAATATAGGCCTTGCATGCAGATGGATCTAGATTAGAATTTCTGCTCCATCTACACACCCAAAACTGTGTCTTGGCCAGGTAATCGCTGTTTCCTTTCATTTAAAATGGTCATGATGGGGATTCCCTTGTGTGTTATTTGTTGCTTTTCCCTTGCTGCTTTTAATATTTTTTCTTTGTATTTAATTTTTGTTAGTTCAGTTAATATGTGTCTCAGCATGTTTCTCCTTGGGTTTATCCTGTATGGGAGTCTTGTGCTTCCTGGACTTGGGTGACTATTTCCTTTCCCATGTAGGAGGGTACAAATGAACTTATCTACAAAACAGAAATAGAGTTACAGATGTAGAAAATAAACTTACGGTTACCAGGGGGTAAATGGGGGATAAATTGGAATTGACATATACACACTACCATATATAAAATAGATAACTAATAAGGACCTACTGTATAGCACAGGGAACTCTACTCAGTACTCTCTAATGGCCTATATGGGAAAAGAATCTAAAAAAGAGTGGATATACGTATATGTACAACAGATTCACTTTGCTGTACACCTGAAACTAACACAACATTGCAAATCAACTATACCTTCCCAAAATTAAAAAAATAAATAAATTAAATGGCCATGATGTATTTCTACTTTATAGTGTTGTTGAGAGGATTACATAAACTACAGTGTACATGCAACATTCTAGCAGTTAAACACAATCAATTCCTTCCCTCCTCCCATAGGTTCCGAACATGACAATCAAGGTTTTTACAATTTACTTCTCTGGCTTAATTTTTTCTTTGCCACCCATCTATCCTGTACTTCAAACACATTCATTTTCTCTTGATAATCCATTCACATCTGCTCCCTTAGCCTTTGAGGGGAAAATATTCCCCTCTCACTGGAATTATTCTTCCTCATTCTCTCTTTTCTTGTGAAGACCACCTCAATGTGGATCCTTTTCAGTAATAACCTTTCTTAACTGAATTGAAGCACCCAGATTCAATTTTCCCTCTGTTGAATTTCTTTGGCTGTTGTTGGCTTTGTTTCTCATTTGGTACGTATTATGTGCTATCCTGGATTATTTATTACCTTTTTATGTGTCTCTTGTTACCTTAACAAGAGCGTAAACTTATTGAGGCAAGGTATTGTATCATAAATGCTCTGTACTGTCACGACCTAAATATTGATTTGCATATGGTGACTCTAAAAAAAATATATTGATTACTTGATTAACTTTTCTATGACCAGTTAATCATCTGGGAAATGGAGCTACTCACATCTGGCTGACCTTTTAGTTGGGAATGTTGAGGTGATACTTTGTGCATCCTGCTGCAGGAAGGTGGTGTGGCTGAGTGAAGAGAACCTAACTTTAGACTGTGGTGATTTAGGTAAAATTCTAGATGGAGTACTGAGCAGTCTTGTGGCCTTTCAGTACTTTACCTCTCTGGGGCTACATCTGTCATCTGTAAAATAGGATTACTATTACTATTCTTAGGGGTTTTTGATGAATATTAAATGCAGTGATATATGCAAAGGATTTAGCACATGACTGGCATATAGTAGAGGGTTAATACATAACAATAACTAGAAGAGTTTGAAAACCTTTGTAAATACACTGTTGTAAGTTTTAGTTATTATTACGGTTTCTTCTCTGTCCAAAATTCTCAGCCTGAATGTTCATATGTCATTTCAAATAGAAAGTTCAGGGAAATTATTTGTATCATTATATCCCAGAAATTAATAATAAGGGGAAAAATGGGTTTGATTCAATTTAATATATCAAACTGAACATCTCTATTGATGGATAATCTGAATAATTAATCTCAATTATTATTATTTCTCCTTTGTAACGTTAGTATAAATGAGTACATAGGAAAGAGCAATCAGTTTTGTATTAAGAGTTAGAAAAATTATTCTTTTCACCTGGCTCTTCAACTTACTAGCTCTTATCCCAGACAAGTTACTTAGACATTCTGAGCCTTGATATCTTCTTAGGGAAAATGGGAATATTAGCATTTTATTCTGAGAGGAGGAAGATAAATTGGGACTTATATACTTGAAAAGGATTGTACAATAGGTCGAATGATAAAATTTTAAAGTATTTAATAATTAATTATGGGTTTTCTTTTTTTTCTTCCAGTTTTATTAAGGTATAATTGACATATAGCACTGTAAACATTTAAGGTGTACAGACCTATGGGTCCTCTTTAAACTGAGGGCCCGATCACATTACTCAACTGCTCAAAATCCTGCAATGGTTTCTACTTCAGTCAGAATAAAACACAGATTTCTTTCAATGGTCTCCAAAGTCCTGCATAATCTGTTTCCCTATTCTTCTTTGGCCTCACCTCACACAACTCTCCTTCTTGCTAAGACTGCTACAGTCACATTGGCTTCTTTTCTGTTCCATGAAGACACCACGATACACACACACTCCTTGGAGCTTTTCCCCAACTGTTCCCTCTTCCCTGGATACCCATTGAGCTCACCTTCTCAATGAGGCCTACCCAGAACAATGCGATAAATACTATGTGTTCATCCTTTAGCAATACTGCTCCTTCTTATGCCTTTTTTTCTGTTTTCACTTAGCACTTACTATTTTTTAATATACAAGATAATTTTTAAATCATTAGGTCAATTGCTTACTTTTGTCTCTTTTGCTAGAATGAAGGCTAATTGAGGTTAGGGATTTTTGTCTGTTTTGTTGTCTGGTTCTCAAGCATCTAGAACAGTGCCTGGCACATAGTAAGCATGGATTTAAATATTTCTTGAATGAATTTTATTTTATTCATTTATTTTATTTTATGTTATTTAGTATGCTCCCATGAAAAGAATCGACTATAGAACTTACCTTATCCTTAAAATCATCAGAGCAATTATCATTTAATTACTGTACTGGCCTTTCACTGTTAGCACCAGCGTATTAGGCTGACTTCTTGGTGAATGGAAACAATCACTACAATTATTCCAAATCCTGGCTTACGTTAGATGTGATTCTGCCTTGAACTAACTGTGTGATTTGGGGGATTTGGGATGATTCATTTATCCCATCTGTGACGTCATTTACTTACCTGTGAAATTGGAGGGGAGGCTCTACTTACCCTGTCTGTCTCACAATAATATGGTATGGTTCACGTAAATAAGAAAGCATAATGTGGCAGGCATTGATAGGTATTAGGACCGTTAGGAATAGCAGAGAAGAGTTCTTCAAGAACATCATCTTAGAAGGTAGTATCCTTGAAAACATGCCAAGAAAATACTGGTAGGTCTTGTGCATTTGGTTGGCTTAGTCCCTTGTAAGTCTGGAAATGTATCTACCAAGACCATATGTTCAGCTTAGCTAGAACTTATAACTGAATCAATTTCTCCTTTAGTCTTCCTTTTAGTCATTGGAGCTAACAACTCAGGTACCACCTATGGATTTTGATGTTCCATAAGAGGCTTTCAAATTGTTAACTGAATAAAAGGAGCCACACTTGCGTTTCGGACTGTGTTTAGGAGGTCGTTGAAGAAAAGGAAAGTGTAGACAGGCCTCGTATATTTATAACAGCTAACATTCACAGTGCTCAACAATGACAACTATTAGACATGACAAGGCTTGGTATCTAAATTATAGATTCAGTCTGGAAAATCTAGATAGAGTACTGTGCTTAACTGCATTTTGAAAAGCTGTTTCAAGGAGCTTGTCTAGATAGAATTGGTACATAGTGCTCTTGTTTTTTCCTCTAAAACTTGAAGCAGCTTTATGCTTAAAGCCATGAAAAACATGATGTCAGATTATAGACTTAGGGTATGAGGGTCAGTTTCCAACTTCACTCTTGGATATTTCTCCTCAGGCTGTAGAGAGATGGATGATAACATGTTTCTATGAATTTTACTACTCTCAATTTTATAAAAATAAAATATAAGATATTCGGTGGGCAAAAATTAGTACAAAAAATCTGGTCTCTCCCAGAACCTAAGAGGGAGTCTGACCTCAAAATAGCATCGTATTATTTTATAAAGAAGTGGTTAAGATCAGTGCCTCTGAATACCAGCATCTTTGAATTTGAATTCTGTTGCCATACTATATGAACTACAAACTTTTCACTCAACCTCTCCTTGCTTTGGTTTCTTTATTTGTAAAATGGGGGGCTAAAAGTATGTGACTTATTGGTTTGTTAAGTATTTAATTTAAAAAAAATTTTGGAGCGTCCGGCAAACAGAGTAGGAACTCAATACTTGTAGATATTATTGCTGTTATTGTCGATTCTACTACTACTTCTACTATGAATGCATAAGTCCATCACTCAATGTTTTCTTTAATTTGTAAAAGCTGTGACTTCTAAAAAGGATAAATGTGTGGCACAGAGAAAAGATATATTTGTATGTTTCTCATGCTATTAGTTTCATTTCGTAGCACACTTTTGTGTATGTACAGAATCTCTGGAAACAAAGCCAATCACAAAAGAAATATGTCAGATTATTGTAACATATAACAATTGGGCATCACCAGTTCATGATACTGAATTTGCCTATAAGAACAAAATCATATTTACAGAATGAAAACCTCACTATGAGATACAGATGATGATTTTAGGGACATGAAACTGAGCGTGTCCACCATCCTAGCCTGGGATGTGCCAGGAACTTGAATGGCACGAGCTCTGGGTCTTGCAGCTACCGGGTGCGTGCCTGATGCTTGACAGCATCTTATGAGGTGAGGGGTGGTATAGGCATCAGGAAGGAGATAACACACTGAGAATGATCTGAAATCTCTATACGGAATTGAAAGGGGCAGGGGACAAGTGGGTTGCGCGCTGAGCAGAAAGGAAGCGGCTGAGCCCTTAAGAAGTTCTTGTCTCAGGTGGAGGCGGGGTAAACTTCAGGTACTGGTCCTCCGCTCAACAGCTCTGATGTTTGGCATTCTCCTCATTCAGCAGCTGTGATTGGGGCTGATGCTCCTGAAGAGGCAGGAGGCAGCAGAGAATCTACTCTCCCTTCCCTCCTGACTAGGTCTTCTGAGGTCCCCCAGTGTGCCTGGAGTGGGATAACCTTCTTAGGCATAAGAAGATTTCAGAACCCTTTTCACTCTCTGCCACCAGATCTTCTCCACCCACTTTCGTTTGCGAGTTTGATTATTTCATGAGTGAGAAAATAAAAATAAATTGGGATGACTTCACAGAAGTGTGTAATTAGCTTTGGGTAAATATGTAAATAATGGATATCAAGTTTTTTTCATTTCCTCTTTATTGAAAATTATTTTGTGGGAGGCATGAAACAGAACGTGGAAAGGTACTAGGTGCCTGAAGTGGGTTGCTGTTTGGGAGGCTGGAAACTCTGGACATGGGCTTCCTTCATAGTGCGGGCTTCCTCACAGCGCATGCTAACTAAAACGAGAAACGCAGTCATGTTATGTGCAGGCTTTTGGATTCTTTTTAGTATTACAAGCCGACTAAGAAACATCTTAGCGTTTCTGTACACCCTCACTCTAAAGCTGTGTGTTGCTTGCCTACCCTCTTAGGGAGTGGTGCTAAGACCGGCTTCTTCAGAAATGGTTAGAGTGAGGTTTTGCAGAACTCTTTCTCAGTTTGATGTTTTAACTGTATATATAGCTTGTGATTATTTTATAGGAAAGGCAGACTGAGTGCGTACACGGCAGCAATGGGTTGCGTTAGACTGGATGGTGGCACTTTCTTCCCAAACAGCATCTCCTGCAAAATTCAAGGGAGCATCACTGAAGTGAGTGACCCAGAGGATACTACCCATGTTTCAATGAACTAACGCTAAGGCTTTTTTTTTTCACCTTAAAACAGTTTTGGTAAATAGCAGCTTCTTCTCTCAACCATTGCTGCTAGAGAGGCATTGCCCTTAGTCATACTTTTGAGGGATTGTTATTTTTGCTCTTTTCGGGCACAAGCACACCCCACTCACTCTGTTGTTTTCCTGCCAGCTTTTAAGCTCAGGTGCAATCAACATTTTTCTTTTTTTCACTCCTTAATACACAGCGGATAAATTGCACCATAGGCATGACGGATCCATTTGTGTTAGTGTTATTTTTTGATTGCTACATCTCCAATCATCTTGTAGAAATCTATATTGGTAGTGGAGATGGCCAAGTGCACAGCTTGGCCAGCCAGCAATTCATTACTTTTTGATGTGTTAACCTGAAAAGAGTCAAATGAAGTTATTCTAGTAGTTTGTTCCCTAACACATGTGTATTGAAGACTTATGACGTGCCAGACACTCTGCAGGATATAATGATGTACAAGGTGTAGTGTTGGTCTCCAGGGGATGAAGCCCCTTGGAGGGCAGATAAGGTAGGTACAGTGTGATTCTCAAAATGACTCGAAACAGTACAACACATGTTCCATTATAAGAACATGCTATTGAAATAAAGAAAAGAAATCACTTTTACTTGCATCATACAACTGGAGTTAGCCAATTTCTGTCTCTATAAGCCTAGTTCATTCATTCCATTGTTTCTTTCTAAGGGCCAAGGATTTGCTGGGTCCTGCTGTAAATGCTGCAAATACTATGCCGAACAGGACTGAGTCTTTGCAGAAATTCATATCATATCATATTTTGGCTCTTTCTGCCTTTCAACTATCTTAACAGTGGTTTCTTCTTTCTCTCCTTAATTAAGAATATTGTATAATTATTGTATGCTTTTTCTTTATTGAAGTGTAAGTCTTTTCTCATAAAAAGAAGAGAGATTTCTGATATACTTACTGTCAGGCTGAGAACTGTGATATCTACAGAAGAGTATAACATCCAGAGGGCATGTCTTTCTGTGTCTGTAGCAGGGGTGTTGAGAGTATTTATGGAAGAGTGGCATTCCTAGAGGTAGAAAGGGAAGTGTTTATTCCAGTCGAAACTTCTGGATACTCCTCAGTTCTCTTTCTAAGGAAAACTTATTTTCTGCCTCATCTTAATTTGTTTTGAGCTACAGATGAATTAAATAATAACTAGACATGAACTGTGGAATAAAAAAATTAATGATATGAGTTGTAATATCATGAGGATTTAGTGTATTTCCTTTGAGTTTTAATGTTTCTGACCCAACACAGAATTCTGAAAACTTGTTTCTAATTTGAAATACCCTCATTCCTCAAGGTTTAGATCTTCTCATTTAGGAGTAAGTTATCATAAGAATAAAATTAATGTTTAAATCTAAAGGGATTTCATATAGAAACTCATCAAATTGAGGATATCAGCTTATAAGATACATATAATCCCTTCAAATTCTCCATTGGGTTTTTGCATTTTAAGTAACTTATATTAAGGTAGATTTGATGTCTCTGTATGTTATTATTATACCTTTTAACAAATGAAAACACTAGCATATGGAAAAGTATGACTCCATCTCCATCTTAATTTAATATGAATTAAGTCATGTCATTTTTATTTTTTTAAATTTTTTTAAATTTTTTTAAATTTTGTTTTAATATTTAAAACATGCACATTAAGAACATAAAAATGGTTTTGCATAAAATTCAAAAATATAGTACTCTGTTATAAGAGCATTCTTTTTATAAATATCTTTGTTAAGATTCAGGATGGTAGCTCCTTTTTAGGGGAATAAATGCAAAATGTAGCACAAAGATTGTCCCAGTAGTATGTGTGGCATTATTCTTTCTGTATTAAAGTATTGCAGGATTCTTAAGAGGACATGTTCAGTCGGAATAGTACTAAGTTGATTTGAAACATAATAAAAGAAAAGGTAAGGCTTTCTTCTTCTGATATAGTATCCAGAGGAAAAATATGTCAAAAAGAAGATACTGCTATCTTCAGCTATTTTGTGGAGATGGTTAATAATTCATAAATTCTCTGAATATTTGAGGAATATCATATATTGCGTAGTACAATTGGATCTTGTCTATTGAGTAGAGGAATAGAGTTATGCCACAAAGTTAAGGAAGGTTGAAGAGAGGATAAAAATTATAAATGCCTCCTAAGAGCATTCCCAAACCCATTGTTTAGGTTATGTTTTGTAGTGGTACGTAAATATTTTAGTAAGTACTGGGAAGGCATTTGACTTCCCTTAAGAACGTAAAAGGATCAGCTGCTTTTAGAATGGTGTGTGTGTGTGTGTGTGTGTGTGTGTGCATGCGTGCGTGCGTGTGTGTGTGTGTGTTAAAAACTTCCCTGGACGAAGAGAGCTCCAGACTTAAACTGGAGGAGTGGTTTGGAGGAGGAAGACAAACGTCATGGAATGTTTTAGAAAAAGATGAGAGGCTTCCGTTTTACTCCTATTTACTGGTGAGAAGATTTTAGATTTTGAAGCTTTAAAAATGATGAGTTACTACTCATATATATAGGTTGGAGGGTCCACAGATTTTCACTTATATGAATTTTTTGAAGCCTTTACAAGAGAAATAAGCAAATCAGCCATAGGCAGAGAATTAGGGTAAATGGAACAAATTCATTTTTGCTGCATGATTGCATAAACTCTGCAATTTCTCAAGAAAGGAAATAGTGAGCTAAAATGCTAGCCAGGTTTACAAGGAGGATTAAAGTTTTGGATACCAAGAGAGAGGAAGTCTTAATTAAAAGAAAATGGAATTGCGTGGCTGGTGTTCAGGTCGGGTAGAGGGGAATATGGGAGGGTAGATTTAATTAGTTATCTAGGGCATGTGAGAGGATAATCATCGAAGCAAAAAATGTGAAGCTGATGACTGTGCTTTGGAGAATAGCAAAGGAATCATCCAACAGCTATTAGAGGAAGAGAAACTCTAGAGTCTTAAGAGAGTGAATGGGTGGGTTTAGGTGGTGAAAATGTTATAATGGAATGGGGGTGAGTGTCCAGCGATTTTAAAGGGAGTTGCCATTAGAGCATTACTAAGAGAACAAAGTCCCTTGATAACTAAAAACTAAAACTGAGTATCCGTTTATCATTCTGAGTAGCTTTTGCTTTAGTAATGATTACAAAATTACAGGATCAAAGAGAACTAACAGGAAAGCTATAAACTGAGCTGTATTATCAGTAGTGTCTATATTACAGTATGTAGCCATTTAAAATAGATTACATATCAAAAATTGACTTGCTAAGGGCTTCCCTGGTGTCGCAGTGGTTGAGAGTCCGCCTGCCGATGCAGGGGACACGGGTTCGTGCCCTGGTCCAGGAAGATCCCACATGCCGTGGAGCGGCTAGGCCCGTGAGCCATGGCCGCTGAGCCTGCGCGTCCAGAGCCTGTGCTCTGCGACGGGAGAGGCCACAACAGTGAGAGGCCCGCGTACAGCAAAAAAAAAAAAAAAAAAAAAAAAAATTGACTTGTTAAAACATATAAATCTGAATAATAGTGTCTGAATTCTTAAAGGAGAACACCAGGCAGATGAAGTAGTGAGGAGAATATCTCTGTAGCAGAAGAATTCCTTCCCACTCTCATTCTTTCAAGCTCCCCAGGTAATCTGCAGAACTCCTGGAGGTGTTTTTGGCTGCCACCAAACTGATGATCTGACTCATAGCATTAGCAGGGAGGGTCGTTGAGCATTTCCATTATTATCTGTGAAATACGGGGCTGATGAGAAGTCACGTGGGGCCCAGTTGCTGATTCAGGATGGAGCTATTTATGTGTAGATGGAGGTCTGCTTGTTACACGGATGTTGCCTGCCTTTGTCACTCTCCTTTAGCTGCTGCCACACCCCATTTAGTCTTTGTCATTTCTGGTGACAGCTTCTAATACAAGCATTTCACTCTCAGGTATCTGACTGCTACCATTTGTAGGGGCAGCTGCAATCTTTGCCACGGTTGCTGCCGCTTTGGAACAGCTGGGAGGTTAAGCAAAATCTATCAGCAGATAAGGAAAAGTGCTCAGGTTCATGTTTAAGTGAGTGGATATGAAGGTTAGTGGGGCGGAAAGTGACTCTTCATCAAATCCTCTCCCTTTAGGGAACTGTTTGGCAGCCTGTCATTTCTGTAATTTCCCCCACCCGCTCAGAGAGGGTGATGTGACACTTTACATACTTCTGTCTGAAGAAGACATTAGCAGAGGATATCATAATCCCCAGTGGCTTTTTATAGTGCAAATTTAATGCCAGTTGGAACAACATAACTTTGGAATAAAATAATAAAACAGATGAAAGAAGAATATCATGGTAGCTTTTTTTTAAAAAAAATTTTAATTAATTTATTTATGGCTGTGTTGGGTCTTCGTTTCTGTGCGAGGGCTTTCTCTAGTTGTGGCAAGCGGGGCCCACTCTTCATCGTGGTGCGCGGGCCTCTCACTATTGCGGCCTCTCTTGTTGCGGAGCACAGGCTCCAGACGCGCAGGCTCAGTAATTGTGGCTCATGGGCCCAGTTGCTCCGCGGCATGTGGGATCTTTCCAGACCAGGGCTCGAACCCGTGTCCCCTGCATTGGCAGGCAGATTCTCAACCACTGAGCCACCAGGGAAGCCCCCTCATGGTAGCTTTTATCAGTTAAGGATGCGTTTGTCTGAAAGCAACAGAAAAATCTATCTGCAGTGACTTCAGTGGGGAATCAGTTTTTCTCACAAGAAGTCTAGTGGTAGGTGGCTCCTAGTATTGAGTTCTTAAGTGATGCCATCAAGAACATCAAGAACTGAGACTTTTTTTATTTTTCCACTTCCTCTTCCTTAGTGTGACTTCAGTCCTTTATGTTGTTACCTTCTGATCCCAAGGTGGCTGCTGCAGCTCCAGCTATCATATCCATGGTTAAGGCTGGAATGAAATGAAGGGATGGTGCCAGTTCCATTAGTTCCCTTTATCAGAAAAATAATCCTTTCCAGCACTTGCAGCCGATTTCTATATTTATCTCATAGTTATTTCAATCTAGGAGAGTATCTGGGAAAATGAGTGCCCTACCTGGGGTTGGGCACATTTCTGCCCTTATAAAACTGAGGATTTATTAGAAAGAAGGAAGTTGTGTTGGCTATTCAGTAGGCTACTGGCAATGCCTGCCACATTTACTAATGCTAATAAAAGTTACTTAATCGTTTTGTGCCTCAATTTTCTATTCTGTAAAATAGAAAATATTAATTCCAATGATGGATCAATATACCTAAAGTACTTAAAACTTTAATTTGCATATGAATAACGTGGGTGGTGACTGTTAAAATGCAGATTTTGATTCAATATATCTCTGTAGATCTCAAGATGTTGGGTTTCTAACAGGCCCTCAAGTGATGCCAATGCTGCTGGTCTTTGGGTCACATTTTCAGTAGCAAGAAAGTACTCAGCTAGGGCTGCCATGCTGTACAACCTCAGGGAGCATTCATACAGAATATAATGCAATGACAAGAAGAGGCTAAGTGTTCACTTATTATTATTATTATTATCATTACTGCCTCTGGTTTACTCTGATAATTAGGAATTCATAATTTATGTTTCTAAAGGTTGCAGTGATAAATCTTATTTTTATCAGAGTATAATCATAGATAAATTTATTCCTTATGATACACTTTTACAAAATTGCCAGTAAATACTAGATTGACCGTTAAAGTCTATGGTGTATGTTAAATACAATTTCTCTATCCAGCTATCAGTACACTCTAATTCTGTCACATTCTATATAAATAAGAACATATCCCTGTCTCTCTATATATTTTAAAAAATTAAAGCTATGTTGTGATAACGCCATGATATTTGAACTCTGCTTCAAAAGATTTGTTGGATGTTACAGTTAGCTAGTTGTGGGAAAGAAAATATTGACATGGAGCTTGTGAATTAATCCAGTATAAATAATTGATTATACAATTTGATTAATTGGTTATAAAATTATAAAATAATTGATTATAAAACTGATTTAATTCTGAATATTGTATTGTGGTAAATAAAATTTTACCACATATGTAATCTTGAGGGCAGAAAAATAATAGAGCTCTCTCTTTAAATTATTTTATGTTCTATTTAACTTGCTCCAAAATTTTCTTTTTGGACAGATGAAAATTGTAATTTCCTTTTAAAAATATTATACATGGTTTGTATGAGGGTGCCTGACAGAGACCAGATTATAAACCCGGAGGATCCAAGTTCTTAAATAACTGATTAAATTTTTATTTTAAAGACACGAAGAGGGGAAGGGGCCTTTGCTTTGATCAGAAGAGGCTGTGAGGGCAAAGCAGTGTACGAGAGCATTAAAAAAAACACTAGTTTATCTATGAAAAACCCCTTTCTTTTTATAAAAGGCCAATTATTATCTCTGTGCCTCAGTTTCCAAAACATGAAGGTAAGGAGACTGTAGCAATGACTTGCAATGCCCTTTCCATCTAAAATTTCTCCCATCCTTTTGTGACTTGTTTCAAGACAAATAGAGTAGAAAATAAGGTTCTTGGAACAGAAATCTGAAGCCAATTTTTTCTTCATTGTAGAAAAATAGACAGAGTATGGGCCTGAATACAAGCTAGCAGAATAAGGCTGCTAGGCCTCTATAAAGTATGGCCAGCTAAGAGAATAAAGGCTGTTTGGTCTTCCAACTCCTATAAATTAGGAGTTTGTACAAAAGTAGGTACTCCTAGTGCACAAAAATGCCAATTAAGAGCTTCTCTTAAAGCCGAGCAAGGTTGATTAGGAAGTGGTTGGTACCAGTGAGGTAGTGATAAATGTGCCAAATTATAATTGCCCGTGTTCTAGACATTGCTGGACACTCTCTCTCTCTCTCTGTGATGTAAATGGCTACATCTCTTCGAAGCTCACCCTCTTTGGCTTCTCTGCTCTGTTTGGTAACACAGATCTACCACTTCTTTCCTGACTCTTGGTCTCTCCACGTGTCTTCATCTGTTTCAGTCCTTGGTCCCTTTTTATTTTCTCTCTTCTTGAATACGGGTGCTCTCCAAGATCCTGTCCTTTTAACTCTTATTGCTTTTCACTTTCATGATTTTCCCAGAAGAATTTCATTCAATTCCATGGCCTCAAATGTTAACCTATATGTAGATTCTCTCTCATCCTGCTGCTGTTTTCTGATGTAAATTTGCTCGTTATTGCCCAGATGAACTCTCTTTATGACCACGCACTACTTTTAGGATCAAGTCCAGAGCATTTAACGTAGCAGACTTTACAGTCTCTGGCCTCTGTTCACTTTTCTGGCCTCATTGCTCACTATTTATGGCTATCTTGCATGAAGTGGCTTAGATTCACTGACCTTGTTTCAGTTTTTAATGCATTTGTCTTTCTCTAGCCTGAGGGCCTTTATACAGGCTGTTGAGTCTACCGGGAACACATTTGCCTTTCTTTAGGTTCCAGCTTAGATGTCATACTTTCTAGTAACCTTACATGACTATCATCCCCTCACACACACATCTCTGTTGAACAAACCACCCATTACTATACTTGGAATAAAATTAACATACTTTCTTGTAACTCCCATTTTACCTTTTGGCATCTAAGGTCTCCTAAAGTCAGAGATTTATTATGACTCCTTGTCTGTTGTTCTAGCCCCTGTTCTATGTGTAATGCTTCTAGAAGGTAGATAGTAATCATAATATTTGTTGTAATAGATGAATTAATAATATTAATAATATTAATATTGTTGAATAGATGAATAGACTACTGATGAGCTATGCCTTTTCATATATACATTTCTCAAACTTCTAGAAACTGAATTCATAATTTTCTACCTGAAACTTCTTTTCTTCCTGTGGTTCTCTTTCATGGCTAATGGTAATCTACATTTGTCAAGCTACAAGAGCTAAAAATCCATCTGAGAATGAGTTTTCAAATTCTCTTTACTCTTTTCCAGTCTCCTGACTCCAATTCTGCAATCCTCAAATATACAGATATTAACCTGATTGTTTAACTTATTTTTGTTTTTAAATAAATAATTAGCTTAAAACATTTAAAAATTAGGAAATTTCCAATAAAAGCGTGGATTTCTTTCTCTTTCAAAAATGGCATATTTGGTGATCCTAGGCCAAAATTCCTGATGCCAGAAATTGAAATTGAAATTGAGTTGATGACAGCAATTGAAACTAAGTAATGGCTTTCCCTATTACAGGAGGTGTGTCCTCCACCTTTAGCCAGAGATCTCATTCAGCTCATGTCACTCAGTTAAGTTACCTGCCTTGCAAGTAAATAATGTGCTGTCCCCCAAAACACTTGTGTATATAAATCTAGCCCTACCCTGTTCTCTATATTGATTTTTACTTTTTACTTTTTAACTAGATTTGGTTGTGTAATTCTTTTGCTCAATACTCTCCAATGGCTTTCTTTTTTCCCCACTTTCCAGAGCATAACCTCCAGTCTGTATAACATAGCTTCCAGAAACCAGAATAAGGGGACCCAAACCCTAATGCTTTTCTTGGGCAGGTCAGGTAAAAAATGGGTTGACATTATGACAACTGAAGAACTGGAGCAGGTACATTCCTTGTTTAAAGAGGGTTAAGTTTTATCTGATTATTGCTGTATAAGTGTTTGAGATTAGAGTTGCTAGATACTCCAATTATTTTTCACAAGTTGTTGGAAATATCAGTTTTCATGGGAAGTTTCTTAATTTTAAAGACCAACCAATTCTAATGCTAATCAAAACAAAATCTTGTGTAATGCAAACAACACACACCTGAGTATTATTAGTTTGCAGGCCCTAGTCCTAAACCAAGATTTCTCATGAAGGGTGTGAAGGAATCAGTTGGAGAATTTGTTAAATGAAAATTTAACACATTCTCAAAAATTCAGTCACTTTTGGTTTGAGCCCAGAAATCTGCATTTCATCAAATGTTCTTGATTCTGATGCAGGAGGTCCCAGTGCTGGACTGAATTATCTATCTTTAAGTTTCTGGTTAAAAATGATGGTGTTTTCCTCTTTTCTCTCATAGGACTTTATTCGTAACCTTTTAATTAAAAAGGAAAAATAAATGTGTATAGTAAGATCAGTCTGTCACCAGATGAGTCTGGCTAGCATTTTCCTCAATAACTTCAAAGAGGAGCTTTTGTGCACCACTGTTCTGAGATGGCTGTCAATTTTATAGGGTCAGAGACCTACGTTTCCTTACTAAGGTATTAGTCTGAATTAACTGGCTTATGCTGCAGTAACAACTCTCAGTTTAAAATATGTTTTATTTCTCCCTTATTTATCTTGTTCATGACACAACACTGTCCACTGAGGTGCGACGGGTATGTAAGGGTTGGGCTCGCCTATCCATCATCATCCCTTAGGGTCTCAGGCTGATGGACCTCCACCATCTAAAATATCGCTGGTCACCGTGTCAGGGAAAAGACATGTGATCAGGAGCAATTGTCACTTAAAGCTCTGCCCACATGTGACACAATGTCACTGCTCAGATTCTTTGCTCAAAGGAAGGCATATAAACATGCTTAACTTCAAGGGGTCAGAGAAGTACAACTCTACCATTAACTCAGGAGTAGAAGAATTGGAGATATTTGGCAGCGTAATGACTACCATTCCTAGCAAGAAGTACCCATTTCTCAGGGTGTAACTCATCTTCAGTAGTGACAAATAATATGCACTGCTTGGTGATACAGTCATATCTTATTTCAAGATATAATTCAGGAACTATGTTTTGTGGGTAACATGCTTAGTGTGTTTACGAGTTCATTGTTATGCTTTTTTGACAAATTGATATGATACACCTTCAAAACCTTCTTCCCCAACTCCCAGGCATAAAGAGCTTTGCCGTTTGGGCTGGGAAGCCAGAGCTCAAATTGCAGGGATTTAAGAGGAGATAGTCTGAAGTGTTAGCCTGCAATCTCAAACCTCTGTGACAGTAATTGCCAGGGACAGTGGAATTAAATGCATGAGGAGCAGAGGCCATGTCTTTCTAGTTTGCTACTGTGTCCTCAGTGCCTGGCAGAATACCTAGAATTCACTGTCTGTCAATTGACTATGTATGTGAATCCAATGCCCATATACATAAAAATACATAGACTTGTTGGTACTTTGGGTAGCTCCTTATTTGGGCTTCTCATATACATTTGAGGCATTTAACAATGAGTTTTACCTTTATTTTTTTATCAATAATTTAAAGATTTCAAATAATTGATAATTAGCCTTAATATTAAATAGTGTGATTGGAGGTAGTTTTTCTTTTTTTAATTTTTTAATTTAATTTTATTTATTTTTTTATACAGTAGGTTCTTATTAGTCATCAACTTTATATACATCAGTGTATACATGTCAATCTCAATCTCCCAATTCATCCCACCACCACCTCAACCCCCCCGCCGCTTTCCACCCTTGTGGTCCATATGTTTGTTCTCTACTTTTGTCTCAGTTGCTGCCCTGCAAACCAGTTCATCTGTACCATTTTTCTAGGTTCCATATATATGTGTTAATATACGATATTTGTTTTTCTCTTTCTGACTTACTTCACTCTGTATGACAGTCTCTAGATCCATCCACATCTCAACAAATTACCCAATTTCATTCCTTTTTATGGCTGAGTAATATTCCATTGTATATATGTGCCACATCTTCTTTACCCATTCATCCGTCGATGGACACTTAGGTTGCTTCCATGACCTAGCTATTGTAAACAGTGCTGCAATGAACATTGAGGTGCATGTGTCTTTTTGAATTATGGTTTTCTCTGGGTATATGCCCAGTAGTGGGATTGCTAGGTCATATGGTATTTCTATTGTTAGTTTTTTAAGGAACCTCCATACTGTTCTCCATAGTGGCTGTATCAATTTACATTCCCACCAACAGTGCAAAAGGGTTCCCTTTTGATTCCCTTTTCTCCACACCCTCTCCAGCATTTGATGTTTGTAGATTTTCTGATGATGCCCATTCTAACTGGTGTGAGGTGATACCTCATTGTAGTTTCGATTTGCATTTCTCTAATGATTAGTGATGTTGAGCAGCTTTTCATGTGCTTCTTGGCCATCTGTATGCCTTCTTTGGAGAAATGTCTATTTAGGTCTTCTGCCGATTTTTGGATTCAGTTGTTTGTTTTTTTAATATTGAGCTGCATGAGCTGTTTATATATTTTGGAGATTAATCCTTTGTCTGTTGATTCATTTGCAAATATTTTCTCCCATTCTGAGGGTTGTCTTCTCATCTTGTTTATGGTTTCCTTTGCTGTGCAAAAGCTTTTAAGTTTCATTAGGTCCCATTTGTTTATTTTTGTTTTTATTTCCATTACTCTAGGAGGTGGATCAAATAAGATCTTGCTGTGATTTATGTCAAAGAGTGTTCTTCCTATGTTATCCTCTAAGAGTTTCATAGTGTCCAGTCTTACATTTAGGTCTCTAATCCATTTTGAGTTTATTTTTGTGTATGGTGTTAGGGAGTGTTCCAATTTCAGTCTTTTACATGTACCTGTCCAGTTTTCCCAGCACCACTTAGTGAAGAGACTGTCTTTTCTCCATTGTATAAACTTGCCTCCTTTGTCATAGATTACTTGACCATAGATGCGTGGGTTTACCTATGGGCTTTCTATCTTGTTCCATTGATCTATATTTCTGTTTTTGTGCCAGTACCATATTGTCTTGATTCCTGTAGCTTTGTAGTATAGTCTGAAGTCAGGGAGTCTGATTCCTCCAGCTCCGTTTTTTTCCCTCAAGGCTGCTTTGGCTATTCGGGGTCTTTTGTGTCTCCATAAAAATTTTAAGATTTTTTGTTCTAGTTCTGTAAAAATGCCATTGGTAATTTGATAGGGATTGCATTGAATCTGTAGATTGCTTTGGGTAGTATAGTCATTTTCACAATATTGATTCTTCCAATCCAAGAACATGTTATATCTCTCCATCTGTTGGTATCATCTTTAATTCCTTTCATCAGTATCTTATGGTTTTCTGCATACAGATCTTTTGTCTCCTTAGGTAGGTTTATTCCTAGGTATTTTATTCTTTTTGTTGCAATGGTAAATGGGAATGTTTCCTTAATTTCTTTTTCAGATTTTTCATCATTAGTGTACAGGAATGCAAGAGAGTTCTGTGCATTAATTTTGTATCCTGCAACTTTACCAAATTCATTGATTAGCTCTAGTAGTTTTCTGGTGGCATCTTTAGGGTTCTCTATGTATAGTATCATGTCATCTGCAAACAGTGACAGTTTTACTTCTTCTTTTGCAGTTTGTATTCCTTTTATTTCTTTTTCTTCTCTGATTGCCATGGCTAGGACTTCCAAAACTATGTTGAGTAATAGTGGTGAGAGTGGACGTCCTTGTCTTGTTCCTGGTCTTAGAGGAAAGGCTTTCAATTTTTCACCATTGAGAATGATGTTTGCTGTGGGTTTGTCATATATGGCCTTTATTAGGTTGAGGTAGGTTCCCTCTATTCCTACTTTCTGGAGAGTTTTTATCATAAATTGGTGTTGAATTTTGTCAAAAGCTCTTTCTGCATCTATTGAGATGTCATATGGTTTTTATTCTTCAATTTGTTAATATGGTGTATCACATTGATTGATTTGCATATACTGAAGAATCCTTGCATCCCTGGGATAAATCCCACTTGATCATGGTGTATGATCCTTTTAATGTGCTGTTGGATTCTGTTTGCTAGTGTTTTGTTGAGGATTTTTGCATCTATATTCAACAGTGATATTGGTCTGTAATTTTCGTTTTTTCTAGTATCTTTGTCTGGTTTTGGTATCAGGGTGATGGTGGCCTCATAGAATGAGTTTGGGAGTGTTCCTCCCTCTGCAATTTTTTGGAAGAGTTTGAGAAGGATGGGTGTTAGCTCGTCTCTAAATATTTGATAGAATTCACCTGTGAAGCCATCTGGTCCTGGACTTTTGTTTGTTGGAAGATTTTTAATCACAGTTTCAATTTAATTACTTGTGATTGGCCTGTTCATATTTTCTATTTCTTCATGGTTCAGTCTTGGAAGGTTATACCTTTCTAAGAATTTGTCCATTTCTTCAGGTTGTCCATTTTATTGGCATAGAGTTGCTTGTAGTAGTCTCTTAGGATGCTTTGTATTTCTGCGGTGTCTGTTGTGACTTCTTTTTCATTTCTAATTTTATTGATTTGAGTCCTCTCCCTCTTTCTTGATGAGTCTGGTTAATGGTTTATCAATTTTGTTTATCTTCTCAAAGAACCAGCTTTTAGTTTTATTGATCTTTGCTATTGTTTTCTTTGTTTCTATTTCATTTATTTCTGCTCTGATCTTCATGATTTCTTTCCTTCTGCTAACTTTGGGGTTTTTTTTGTTCTTCTTTCTCTTATTCCTTTAGGTGTAAGCTTAGATTGTTTATTTGAGATTTTTCTTGTTTCTTGAGGTAGGTTTGTATAGCTATAAACTTCCCTCTTAGAACTGCTTTTGCTGCATCCCATAGGTTTTGGATTGTCGTAGTTTCATTGTCATTTGTCTTTAGGTAATTTTCGATATCCTCTTTGATTTATTCAGTGATCTCTTTGTTATTTAGTAACGTACTGTTTAGCCTCCATGTGTTTGTGTTTTTTACGTTTTTTTTCTCTGTAATTCATTTCTAATCTCATAGCGTTGTGGTCAGAAAAGATGCTTGATATGATTTCAATTTTCTAAAATTTACTGAGGCTTGATTTGTGACCCAAGATGTGATCTATCCTGGAGAATGTTCCGTGTGCACTTGAGAAGAAAGTGTAATCTGCAGTTTTTGGATGGAATGTCCTATAAATATCAATTAAATCTATCTGGTCTATTGTGTCATTTAAAGCTTCTGTTTCCTTATTTATTTTCATTTTGGATGATCTGTCCATTGGTGTAAGTGAGGTGTTAAAGTCCCCCACTATTATTGTATTACTGTCTATTTCCTCTTTTATAGCTGTTACCAGTTGCCTTATGTATTGGGGTGCTCCTATGTTGGGTGCATATATATTTATAATTGTTATATCTTCTCTTGGATTGATCCCTTGATTATTATATAGTGTCCTTCCTTGTCTCTTGTAACATTCTTTATTTTAAAGTCGATTTTATCTGATATGAGTATTGCTACTCCAGCTTTCTTTTGATTTCCATTTGCATGGAATATGTTTTTCCATCCCCTCACTTTCTGTCTGTATGTGGCCCTAGGTCTGAAGTGGGTCTCTTGTAGACAGAATATATATAGGTCTTGTTTTTGTATCCATTCAGCAAGCCTGTGTCTTTTGGTTGGAACATTTAATCCATTCATGTTTAAGGTAATTATCAATATGTTTGTTCTTATTACCATTTTCTTAACTGTAATGGGTTTGTTTTTGTAGGTCCTTTTCTTCTCTGTGTTTCCCACTTAGAGAAGTTCCTTTAGCGTTTGTTGTAGAGCTGGTTTGGTGGTGCTGATTTCTCTTAGCTTTTGCTTGTCTGTAACACTTTTGATTTCTCTGTTGAATCTGAATGAGATCCTTGCTGGGTAGAGTAGTCTTCATTGTAGGTTCTTCCCTTTCATCACTTTAAGTATATCATACCACTCCTTTCTGGCTTGTAGAGTTTCTGCTGAGAAATCAGCTGTTAACCTTATGGGAGTTCCCTTGTATGTTATTTGTCGTTTTTCCCTTGCTGCTTTCAATAACTTTTCTTTGTCTTTAATTTTTGCCAATTTGATTACACGTCTTGACATGTTTCTCCTTGGGTTTATCCTGTATGGGACTCACTGCACTTCCTGGACTTGGGTGGCTATTTTCTTTCCATGTTAGGGAAGTTTTTGACTCCAATCTCTTCAGATATTTTCTCTGGTCCTTTGTCTCTCTCTTCTCCTTTTGGGACCTCTATAATGTGAATGTTGTTGTGTTTAATGTTGTCCCAGAGGTCTCTTAGGCTGTCTTCGTTTCTTTTCATTCTTTTTTCTGTATTCTGTTCCACAGCAGTGAATTCCACCATTCTGTCTTCCAGGTCACTTATCCGTTCTTCTGCCTCAGTTATCTGCTATTGATTCCTTCTAGTGTAGTTTTCGTTTCAGTTATTGTATTGTTCATCTCTGTTTGTTTGTTCTTTAATCCTTCTAGGTCTTTGTTAAACATTTCTTGCATCTTCTCGATCTTTGCCTCCATTCTTTTTCCGAGGTCCTGGATCATCTTCACTATCATTATTCTGAAATCTTTTTCTGGAAGGTTGCCTATCTCCACTTCATTTGGTTGTTTTTCTGTGGTTTTATCTTGTTCCTTCATCTGGTACATAGCCCTCTGCCTTTTCATCTTGTCTATCTTTCTGTTAATGTGGTTTTTGTTCCACAGGCTGAAGGATTGTAGTTCTTCTTGCTTCTGTTGTCTGCCCTCTGGTGGATGAGGCTGTCTCGAGTTTTATCTTTAAATATTAGTGATTTTGACCTCCAGCATTTCTTCCAATGGGTCACTCTTCTTAGAAACACTGCTGATTGACATATAGGTTCAGTTGCTGTGCTGGACCTTAAATTCAATAGCACATAGAATTAGAACTATTAGGATGAGCTTGGATTTAATATAGCAAAAGAACTAATTCTGTGGCCTTCACTGTTGCTGCATTGGGCAAACCACATGAGTGATGATTGTGAACCAAAGGCCCCATGGGTTCTGTTGTCTATAGGGCACTCAGCACCGCATTCTAACTCCAAAACAGAAGCACTGGAAGAGCCATTAGTTGCATGTGATAGAAACAAAAACAAAACTACAAAAATATATTTCAGAAACCCGAGTAGCATAAGTCTAAATGTTTTTCCATGTTGAAATTATGCAGAACCATTATTAGTTTCATATGGATGATTGAAAATTTTCAGTTGTCTTGCAGAGGCTCTCTTATAAGTCTACAGAGGCCTTACAGTCGTCCTGCAGAGGCTACATTATAAAATGATGCTGATCATAATAAATTAATAATAATAATATCCAACATGTTTTGAGTGTCAGGTAATATGCTAAGCAGTTCACCTATGATTTAATACTCATTATCAGTCCCACAAGGTAGTAATTTGATGATCTCCACTTTTTTCTCTCTTTAAGAAAATGAGAGCAAGAGACCACTTATTTGCCCTTTATCACATAATTATGTTGTGATAGAATGTGCATTCTGACCCATGCATGTTTCTCCAGAGCTTTTATCTGATAAATCAGGAATTAAGAACCCCCAAATGCAACAGAGATAGTTGATAGCAATGATTATATCTCTGCTCTAGGGGCCTCTGGGTAAGTACCTCTGGAAAGTGAAGGATGGTTTGCAATCCCACTCATTTATTTGATTAGGGGGTCTCCTTATCACATTTCTTGGCCAGCCTTGACTTTGACATATACCCTGGACTTGGATCTGGGTTCAGATATGAAGGTACAGAAAGGACATTGATTAGTAGTACAATCTCTTAGGGTATTGGTGAATTAAAGCCAGAATCTTTGCCTCTCACTCTGCTGGTTTTACTCCTTACTTGATGTGAATCACAGCTTTTGCTGTTATTATGCTCAAGAATAGCTAATGAGAAGGACACAAGAAGACCATGTCATTTAGGTAGATCATTTCAGCATTGCTTTATTAGTACTTAGATTATTTGTGGAATTAATAATGCAATGATGCAATCAGTCTTATAAATTTCAGCTTTGGTTGGCTTGTTGTAAATCACATTTGAAGAACATGGCACATGAAAGAAGGATAAGTCGATAAAAACCAAAGAAATGAAGGAATATTAAATGCAAGAACCCTGTCTCCTAGATGCATTTTCCTTTGTGCCCATTTGACCCATGTTAATCTTACCAGGCAGTATAGTGTACCCAGGAAAGAGATTAGGCTTTGGAGTCTGTTAAACATAGGTTTGTATTCTGGCGTTAACACGTTCTAGTTATATGGTTTTTGCACATATTAGTTCCCGTCCCTGAGCCTCAGGTCCTTCATAGGTAAAATAGGTATAAAATAACCAACATTCTTAAGAATGTTAAAAAGATTAAATGAAATTATGTGTGTAATGTAACCATAAAAGTACCTGGCATATGGTAGATGTTTATTAGTAGCCAGCTTCCCAATTGCCCTTTGATTCTTGCTAATATGTCATAATGTGGAGATTTGTTCACAGTTTAGGAAATAATGAGTTTAAATGAGAGTTCCTTTAAAAACAGGACACGAGTAGTTATTTTTTCTAAGAGAATTCATGGAATTGGATGATCTTTAACTACTTACCCTAGGGTTAACTATGATTAAACTTTTCCTTTTGTGGGTGCCTTTCCAGTAGAAGCTTGTTGCAGAATCAAACTTCAGAAGTTTGTCAGAATCTGTGAATTGCATGGTGTTTTTTTGTCACACATTGGAATTAAATGAAAGGGAATTTCTGGTTTTCAATGTTACGTTTTTTGAAGTACAGAACAAAACAGGGGAATAAGGTGTCTCTGAGAAAGCATGAGTAGGCAAGTAAATGATAATCTACTTTCTTCTAGATTTTCTTTAGCAATTCAAACTCCCATAAATATGTTGTATCTCCTGTGTGTAAATATAGTTAAACATTAATGATATAACAACTTTAGGGATTTTATGAGGTTTCTAATCATAATTACTTATGATTTCTTCAAACTTTAAAAAAGATAAGTTTTTAAAATTATTGAAAGTGTTATACAGTAGACAATTATTAAGACTGTTGCCACAATGCTGTGGTAGATAGAATTCTAAGATATCTCCCACGATTCCTGCTGCATGTTTTATAAGTCCTTTGTAATCCCTGGGACTGTGAATGCATCAATCCCACGATTAGGTTTTTGTTATATGGCACTTTGCCTTAAGGAAAGGAAGTTATCCAGGAGGGACTGACATAATTATATGAGCCCTTTAAATCTGGTTCTGGAGGTTGGAGATGGTCAGAAATAGAGAATTCAGGGAGATTTGAAACAGGAAAGGGATTTGACCTGGAGATTCTCCACTGCTGGAGAGGGCCATATAGCAAGGAATGTTGACAGCCTCAAGGAGATGAGACAGGGCAGCCAGCAGGAAATGGGGACCTTAGTTTTACAGCTGCAAGGTCAACAATTTGAACGCGCTTGGAAGCTGATCCTTCCCCAGAGTCTCCAGAAGGGAACACAGCCGTGTTTTCTGCCTCAGACCCTGAGCAGAGAACCCACATATGCCAAACTGGACTTCCTAAATGGATGCTGTTTCAAGCTGTTAAGTTTGTAATCATTTGTTAAACAATATAAAACTAATATAATTTCTATTACCAACTTAAAATATACCCTTTTTTTTTTTTTTACTATTTAGCCTGTGCCAAGCACAGTGCACTTTACAGACATCATTTCATTTCATTTTACAAGAACGTCGTCAGATGAGCATTCTGAGCCCCATCTGTAAGAAAACTGCAGCACAATTTAAGATGTGTGCACAGGGCTACAAGATTATTGGTATATAACTCATATTTGAATTTAGATTTCTCTAATTCCAAGTTTTGGCATCTTACATGCCCCTTAATTGGGTAGGAATGAACATTTCACGGAGGTGATGACAAGCCATCTACAGGATGATATGACATTGATGTGACGCTTGATCTACAGAATATCTTATTTATATGAACCCTTAGCAAGGGATAAAGAAATTTCATTTTAGTTTTTATGTGACAATATTACCAGCTGTGGGTGTTGTAGTTTTAAACCATTGTATGTGAATGCATTTTTTCCCTTACAGTTGTCCTGGAAAAGTTGAATTATATCCAACAATGCATTTTAGATGTCAATAATGGTTCAAAATTGCCATTAATATAAATAAAATTATACATTCTAAAATGACTGACTTTTAAAGTGCATTATTAATACTTTCATAACATTTAATTTTATTTTTATCACCCTTGCCTATATTGAATAGATGTCTTTTAAAACCATTTTAGGGTTGTTAATGTTCTTGACATCTTTATTAAATGTCTTATGAAGTATTCTCAGAATACTAACTTTATAGCTGAAAGGCTAAACTATTACACATTAGAAATTCTATATAATAAATTTAATTTTTTCTTTAAGCCTTCCATTGCTAAATTGTTCTTTAAGTTAGTTTTATGTCATTATATATTCTCAAATAGGCCATTATCTTGTCATATTTTTTAGTTAGTATTGGTGTGTTTCTGCCTCTTTTCTCTCTGATGACCTCTTTTCTTTCTCCTTTAATACACGGAAATATTTCTTGCTTACATTTTCATTCCTGATGGCAGTCTCATCTTTCCCCAGGAGTTCAGCTGCCCTTGTGTGCATTTTTCTAAAGTCTTTTCTTAGATTAGAGACCTCATGCCCGCTCTACCTCTGCAGGTGTAAACATCTCCTAGCTCTGTCCATTAATGCTTACTGACTAGTTGTCGCCACTAATTCTTCTTTTTAAGTGAAATATAGTTAATTTACAATATTGTATTAGTTTCAAGTGTACGACAAAGCTATACATAAGTATATATATATATATTCTTTTTCAGATTCCTTTCAATTATAGGTTATTGTAAGATATTGAGTATAGTTCCCTGTGCTATACAGTAGGCCCTTGTTGTTTATCTATTTTATATATAATAGTGTGTATCCACTACTTCTTAATACTCCCCCTGCCACTTATCTCCTCTCTGTCTTGTTGAAACACTTTACTTTTCATTCCCTACATTTATTATCTGTCCCTTATCATCTGCCTTATCTATTGCAGCTTTATTCATTTTTTAAAAACATCTGTTTTTCGATATGTCTGGCAGGTAGTGGAAATAAAACTTGTTAGACCAGATGAGGTGAGAGAAGACGAAAAATCAGGGATATCTCAAAGGTTTTTGACTTAGGCAAATGGGTAAAAACTGCTTAATTTTACTTAAATAGGGATGATCTGAATTACCGTGACTTCTGTGCATGCCTTAGCTTCCTGAGTAGATTATGAATTTCTTGAATATAGGAACTAAGTCATCTTGATTGTTTAATCTGCACAGCACTTAACACAGCGTCCTGCATAGAGTGTCACTCAGTAAATGTTTAATAATCGAATAAACCAGTTTACCTTTATCATCTTTTGTCCTTTTGCAAACCATTGCTTTACTGCGTGTAAGTCTGCTAAGGCTTATATTCTCTCCTCTTAATAATGACCAGCAACTATACGGCATTTGCTTACAACCAATCATTAAAATTTTAGAGACAATTCTAAATCTTTTACTTAGTAGCGTTTTATGGTTTATTATAATGATTTCATCTACATTTTTAAAAAATTCTAGTTCTGTTTCCAAACTGTGCTTTTCTTGTTGGATGGAATGTAAGTTAACCTGTCCCGTGCAAAGCAGTGTTTTTTTTAATGAAGTTTCTTTTTTCAAGCTTTAAGGAGTGTTGTTTTTATTATTTTTGGAGTTCCTGAACAAATCAGATTCCCAAGGAACCATAAGGCATTTTATCTGGTTTCACTGCTCCCAGAGCTAGTAGGACAGGAGAAAGGAATCTTCTTTTCATCAGAACATTCATGTTCTTCTTTCTGCTCCTCTCTTTTCAGGGATGTGAGTGAAGCTCCCACTGCTCTTATAGATCTTTCATGCTCTCATTTATCATTGTATTGTAATACAAAAATAAAAATCACTATATGAGGGGTCATTCCTTGTTGAAAGTAATTATTTTTTTAAAAAAATAGAGTTCTAAACAATTAGAGAACTTACCAAAAGTTTTTTAAAATATTACTTGGTACATTAAAAATATATTAGAAACAGGCAATTGTAGATGTGTTGTTTTAGCAACACATTACTGAGGAAAGAAAGGTATGACGCCTTTCAATCGTCTGATAATTGATGGGGCTGACAGTGCCATTTCTACAGTGATTGTCATGGATATCATGAGTGTCCACAATTGAAGGTGAGCCCTAAATTGTTAGAGAATGTTAAGTCCAATTAAGATTTATTTTAAGATTATCTCTTTAAATTTGGAGTGAGTGATTTGCATTAGATTTTACAACAGTAGTAGAGAGAATATGCCTGAGAATGTCAAATCCCATAAGGATTTTGTTTCAGAATATCTCCTTAAATTTGAGTGACTTTTATTAGACTTTACAACATAAATGGGCAAATTTTGGTCAACTTTTGCAAACCAGTGTCTATAGTTTGATAGACTTTGTCAGGAGGAAAATATTTTAGTTAATGCCTTTACTCATTATTATCTTTATGACCCCATGTACACTATATTTAAATTCTCCAGGCTTTCATTTCCTGTTTCAAAATGAAGACAGAATTGCAGATCACAGCATTTGTAAATAATAGACATGTTTTTTGATAGCTGAATGAATGTATTAAGACAAGGAGCTGTGTTTGAGAGTTATCCATTACCTGTGAAAACAATTCATCATCAGTCCTTATGTAGAGAACATTAATGTGGCTAAGATAAATGGATCTGTCACGTATTTTTAGGTAGGAATTAAAATGGACAATTCTAACAAGTAACCAAGCCAGTACATAAGATCCTCATAACTGGCATGGCATGCAGATGAAAGGGTTCTGTTAGAAGAGTGTGTAGAGAGTTCCCTCTGAGTTGAATCCAGATCAGTTGCATTGCAGAAGGTGGTTACGCATGGACGTAGGGGCAGGAGTGTGCTAGTGTAGCCACATCTATACTAGACCCAACCCAGCAAGCATGCACACCTGGAATTCCTAATTAGCCAGTGTGTGAAACTGAGAAAGGGTTAGAATATTCTTAAAGAAATGGCAGTTCTGTTTTGTCCACATTCTCGTCGACTTCACAGATGTATTTATTTAGCAGTGCCCTACTGCCACATTGAAGACCATGAGAAAATGTTTTCAATGTTGTCTACCATAATCAAGTTGAAAGTATGATATGCAAAGCATGTTTTAGTTGAATGTTGCAAAACAAAACACAGACAAAAATGAAACCTCTGTACTTTCAAAGTCAGAAAAATTCAATTCCTTCTGACATAGCATACCATATTAAATAACAGTATCCTCTAAGGAGCTAAGTGTAGGGTTTGAGAGTGGAGTTTAGAAATCAGAATTTATGACTTTTTTTTTGGTGAGAATCATCAATGCATCATGGGGTATCTTGAATGAAGCTCAGAGACAATCACAGAGAAAGAACTGCATTAATAGCAAGATTTAGAGTTGGCTTTGCTTCCCTAAATGCGGTAAAGATCATCACCATCATCATCATCACCATCCCTTATAGAGTGCTTACTAATTGATGAGTGCTTACTATGCTCTGGGTACCACTGTAAGTACGTTTTATATACCAACTCGTTTAATCCTTATACTGACCTTATGTTGTAGAACTCTTTCAATTTTACAGAATGAAAGCTCCATGAACACATTTTACTCTATTTGTGTGTGTGTCCTCAGATCCTAGAATAGTATCTGGCACAGACCATGTGTTCATTAAATCTTAGTTGAGGGCTTCCCTGGTGGCACAGTGGTTGAGAGTCCGCCTGCCGATGCAGGGAACGCAGGTTCGTGTTCCGGTCCGGGAAGATCCCACATGCCGTAGAGCGGCTGGGCCCGTGAGCCATGGCCGCTGAGCCTGCGCGTCTGGAGCCTGTGCTCCACAACGGGAGAGGCCACAGCAGTGAGAGGCCCGTGTACCGCAAAAAAAAAAAAAAAAAAAAAAAATCTTAGTTGAATCCACAACCGAGGGAACTGAGGCACTGAGAGATTAAATAACTTGCTCATATTATAAAGATAGTAAATGACAGAATTCAGATTCAAATTGAGGGCTTTAAACTTCACACAGTCCTAATCAACTGAAACTCAACATTTTGGGTGAAAGACGTGTAATTCCTTCTCTTTAGCTGTTGAAGGTCTATGAGGCCAGTAATAAGACTCCTTTATTCCCCTCCTAAACTCACAGAAAACGTAGACATAGGAAGCAGACATACGGTGATTAGAATATCAGTTTTATTTCTGACCAAGCTGGATGGGAGAATGTGGCTTACACGTGTGATCATGGTCAGGCTTCCTAATACTTCACTCCAGGAATATTGGGGCCTGTAGATAGACACACATACTCGTAGTCACTGTTTCATATGTATGGAACCCCAGTAATGTAGCCAGAAAGGGACACTTTCAGCTCTGTCTCTGGATGAAAAGCTTATGCTTGATATTGCATGCTTATCACAGGAAGCAAGAACACAGGACCCAGCACTCCTGGGGCAGGTAGATCTTAACCCAACAAAGTGTTCAGTTCCTTCTCCGAATCTCACTTGCCACAGTTCTCTTTCAGGGGAGGCATGAATGAGTGGGGAATGGGGCTGGAAGTGTTATTTCAATACTGTTCTCAGGAAAATGTGAGGACTGGGGAATAAGGGTTCCCCCTAACACTAGATCAAACCTCCACAGGACGGCAGTTCCTTTTGCCTCCCTAGGAAAATAGAATACGCTAACTCTGAAACCATTAAATTTGTTCCTGATTGCCCTGTGACAATCTCTGCAGACCCAGGGCTTGTGTGAGTCTCAGAAGTGATTTTGATATGCAGACTCTAGATTCCTCAAAGACTTACTTACTTGTGGCTGCCATGAATCCTGTAACTGCTTGATAAACTTCAAAGAGAGGAGCTGTTAGATGCCATAAATTTGGGAAGCTGGAAAGCAGTGGCCACTTTCTGCTCAGTGAGTTTGCCTCACCTCCTAAGTAATTGCCACGCTGATTCGTGCCTGGGCCAGAGTGTGAAGAGGTGGAGGCAAGTGGGTTCTTGAACGGGAGATTTCCAGAAAGTCAAAAAATCAACAAGTAGATTGACTTTGGCAAATCCGTAGAGAGGGACTGGACAGGAGAATAAAATTAGAAGTCTTCGGAGAAGAGATTACAAGCAGAGCAGTAGAAAGCTGATTTTGATTTTCTGAGAACTCCAGAATTATTAAGGTTTTCTGAGGCACACAGTAGAGCAGTGGTTGAAGAAAGCGATTTTCGGAGTTTAAAGGATGAATTTGAGGGAAATGGTGTTCTTTCACGAGGCATGATGTTGGCGGGAGCATTGAGTGCCGTGATCCATCTAACAATTAACGGGGATATGATCTTGGTCCCTGATGAGAAGCAAGAGATGTCACATTTCAGCAGATTCAATGAAGACAGAGATGAGGGCTCTTGACTCTTGGAACAGGTAATAATACATCACCATTATGAGAATAACGGACGAGGAATGTAAACAAAACTATTTTAACCACAGTTAGCTCCAGTGGTCTAGTAAGCTGATGAAGTGTATATTTAGAAAGAGCTTGAAAGAGTCTTACAACTGAACTTCCATTCTAACTGACCTAGTCGTATTTGAAAGTAATGCAGAAAAATATAAATAAATAAAAACAAGACAGAAAACGTGTAGCATATTAGACTGTAATGTATTTTCTTCCAATCATGCTCTGGTAGTGCTGTGCCTAACATAGTCCTGATTATTTGAAGGTTCTTGTGCCCTGGGGGGATCTTTGGCCATGAGAGTATCAGGAATCCTACACATTTAAATGAGCTATCCTGCAGGAAGTGCTAAAGTGAATGCTTTGTGCACATAAAAATTCTTCTCTTGTTTTCTTTGATTTAATAAGAAGAAATTTGAGAATCCATTTAAGAAAAGTTATTTGCAGTTAAAAGGTCTCCTGGGGGGGAAATGGAGCATCGCCTGACCCCAAAGGCTATATTATCTTCACTGAGCTTGCAGAGAGAGGGACAACCGCTGTTTAAGGCACCGTTTAGAAAGACAATCTGTTGGAGTATTTTTAAAGCATGATGGATGTTTAATTCTAAAACATATTGTTCAGCACATCGAAATGCTAGGACTCTATTGATTACTACACATTCCCCCATGGTTATACTGTAAGAAGCGAACAATTGCATTTATAAGGACTATTCAGGTTAAGAGAATACTGGCAAAAAACAAAATAAGAAATTGGGATTGAAGCATTTAATATAAATTCCCAGCACTGATATGACTCACCAGGCAAATGAGAAAGTGAAGTGTTGGTGTGGGTGGAGGGTGCCTCGGAAGGGAGTAGACTAGGATATTTTTATCAGAATGTGCATATTAGGAGTCTAGTCAGTTCATGGCTGCCTGTACGGTGTGTATAAAATGAGTTAGTGTGTATAATTATATCCAGGCCTCATCCCAAAGAATTTTGGAATCTGAGGTACAGGTGGTGCCAAGTCTGACATACATGGGGCAAGACTAGATGACAGATTCATATCTGAAATAAGATAATGTGCACAAGAGTATACACTGGTGCCATGAGTGAGGGAAGTTAAAGGATTACCGTGCTTCACCAAGGTGGGACCAAGTGTCTTCATTCTTGAGACCATAACTGAATTCAAGAGAAACCACTGAGAGCAGCTGTGGTTCCACTGGTTGGTTGCTTTGCATTATTCCAAACAAGCAGTTTGAATGATTTTTAAAAAGTCACCTAGTTTATTTGAAAATGCTGAATTTACCAAATGGTTTGGGTATTGTGTTAATCGAAGGTCCAGAAGAGAGTTCAAGCATTAGAGAAACTTAGGAGTAATTCCCAGGAAGAATTGAGAATCAGGATATGATGAAATGAAATAAAAGAACACATTAAAATTCACACGTTCCCTCTGTTTTTCTTTCCTTTTTCTATAGAAATTATGAACCAGTATCTTTGAAAATTTTTCTTAATTAGGATTAGACTCTGGAATAACAAAGCTCTTGACAATTACTTTCTGCTTGCCAATCTAGGAAGCTTAAATCCTTTCCTACACATAACAGAATTTAGGATTATGCAGAGCTGTGTAGTGAAACAAGAGTTTACTTGCAACATGTCATGGTGGTTAATATTCCAAGTTTTAGTTGGACGTGAGTTTCTATCCGGGCTCTGTCACTTAACTGTTTTTTAACCTTGGACAAGTAACACATTTTTTTCCAAATGTCAGCTTCTGCATTTGGAGTAATACCTAGCTCACAGTGTTTTATGAGAGAAGATAAGATAATATATGCAAAACACGTAGCAAAGTCCTGGCATGTAGTATACACATGGTAAAAGCTGTTTTTATTCATTTTTTCCTAAATGTATTTACTTTTTAATAAGCATTCATTGAATGCCAAGTATGTGTCAACAATAATTCTAATCCGTTGGAACATTATAAGTGTACAAAACAGATCCTTGCCCCTAAGTTTACATCTTTGTGAACAGAGCAAAAATAAATACACATAGTGAAGTACATTATGTAGTATGACAGTAAGTGATGAATGCTATGGAGAAAATAAAAAGAAATAAATAAAAGTAGAGCAGGGAAGTGAGTATTGGGAAAACTGAAGGCAAGATGAGATGTTGACATTTCTATGAGGATTTAAAGAAGGAGTCACATATATGGATGGCTGGGAAAATAGCATCCTAGGATGGGGAGGGATGCAGTTAGTTCAACGGCTTTAAGGTGGGAGTATGTCTAGAACAAGGAGGCCAAGTTGATAGAGAGAGATGAAGTGAGATATATAATAGAGGGGATGGCTTACATCACTTAAGGCTTTGTTGGTCAATATAGGAGCTTTGGTTTTACTCTGAGTGAAATGGGGCGTTTTTTCAGAATTCCAAGTGGTGGTATGGCATGATTCCGTTTTCTCATGTTTTATAAGACCCAGTCTCAGTGATATAATGAAAGCAGACTGTATGAGGGCAGAGGTGGAAGCTGGGAGACCATTGTTATCCAGGTGAGAGATGGTGGTGGCTTAGACCAAGGTGGTAGCAGTAAAGATCTTGACAGGTAGCAGGATTTTGGATATATTATAGAACCAACAGTTTTCCGGATGGATTGGATGTGGGTGTGAAAGAGAAAAGGCAAAGATAATTACAAGGTTTTAGCCTAAGCACCAGCAAGCATTGTAATAAATGTAATGAGTATTATTATTTTACAATTTGTGGCTTTTTGTTTTATGCACTTAAAAAAGAACAGTGAACTCCCTTATACTTCTTTGTAACCTCCACAGCACTGTGAAAACGATATTCACCCAGCTGGTGCTGAATAAGTGATTGTTGAACCTTTGAGGGCTATGGGGACAACTCTACTGGTCAAAGAAAATAGTAAGGCATGAAAAGATAATATGCCTTTCAGAGAAAAACTTCTTTTACTTTACAGCTTGATCTAGGTCTGGCTCTGCCTATGCATTCCCCATTAAATTGTCTGATCCAGGCACTCTGCTCCAGCCATTCTCCAAAATCAGTATGGATGCCCACAGCCTTCTTGATTGCAGAAAATTGTCTCCCTTGTTAGGGAGCCTTAGTAGTGATCTGGCTTCATTGTTCTCTGGCCACACAGAGACAAGTACTGTGCAGTCAATGGAAATGGACAATGGATGAAATTACCTGACTAAATAAGTCTAAAAAGTCTGTCTAGAATTTTTCTTACATGGGCAAAAGGCAGTCTCAGTTCTTCTCTTTCTGTGGTGATATATTCTTAAGGAACTAAAGAGAGCGGCCACAATATTTTCTGGAAATGATGTATTTCATTTCTGTATTAGATTTATATTCTTGTGAACATTTACAGATGGGATTCATAAAAACATCCACACTGAGAAAAGAAGCAAACATTATTATTTCTGGGAGGACCAAAGGAAAAATCAATTATGTAGCTTACTTACTATTTCTGGTTTTTCATCATAATCGGTGAGTCACAAATAAAAGCAAACTACTGAGACCCAACAGTTCAGACACATAGTGTCAGCTCCCTACAAACAGGAGAGCTGGGGGTGAGACGTATTGGGCACAAGTGAAATACCTTGATTTAGCTATAACTGTCCCTGTGACTATAAACTGGATGTGTTTTTCTTGCATGAGGTATAAAGGCTCATTTATCAACGTTTCTCTGCCCTTATAGCAAAAGCTGAGAGTTCCACGTTCTGAGCTCAGTGAAGGCAAACATGGGGTGAATCTCTTGATCTATTAGCTGGGGTTGTACAACAGCTGCCTTTTAAAACTGCCTGGAGAGCTGAAACAGCAGTTTGAAAGACTACCAGGAATGGCAGGAACAAGTAAGGGTGGACAAAGTGGGAATCATTTTCTGGTAAAACCCCAACTGTATCAACCTACAAGTTTATATAACGAATACTGTTATAGGACGTGGTGTTGGAAACTGAATTTAGGACAGTGGGGAAAAATCAAATGCTCATAACAGTGTATTAGAGCAGAGAAGGAAAAAGGATAAAATTTAAATGCAAATCAAAAAAGGAATGAAGCAACGTGATTATTTTCATTGAAATATTTTATGGAAGATATACGATCAGAGCTGAGAAATTAAAAGTATACTATAGATTAATAAAGAGTAAATTTAACACCATTATAAAGCAATTATGCTCTAATAAAGGTGTTAAAAAAGAGTAAATTTAATTTTTTATTTCAAATATGGTCTGTAATCACTATCCTTGAAAGGACAGTTTTTTCATGCATGAGTCTTGAATGTTATTACATATATATATATATATATATCTTTTCAAATATTCTGACTAAAAATTTTGACTGTAAAAAATTTTTCTCATATCTCTACTTCTTATATAGTAGTAAATGTCTAAAATAAAAATATTTTAATGTTCTGAAAAATATATAGACATAATTAGGATTCAGGGACAGATCTAGAACAAAGTAAAATAATGTTATGAATCACAAAGGAGACTGAGTTTGGGAACTTGCATTAAACTGAGTTTTCTGACCAGATCTAGGTGTAGCGTCCAAAACAATTTTAAAAGACCACCAAAGAATTCTTCTATCACTTCAATTGCACAGTTATCTTTTTTTTTTTCAACCTTTCATTTATCTCCTGCATCTAGTGCATCTTTTCTAAGTTCCTTCTGCTGTGTTTCTGCCCTCACTTTGAGGTCCAAACCCTATGCTGTAATCTACTTTCTTAAGATTTCTCCCTAATTAGAAGTCTAGGTCTCCTAAAATTGCATCAAAGGGGCCTATCAGGGGCTTCCCTGGTGGCGCAGTGGTTGAGAGTCCGCCTGCCGATACAGGGAACACGGGTTCGTGCCCCGGTCCAGGGGGATCCCACGTGCCGCGGAGCGGCTGGGCCCGTGAACCATGGCCGCTGAGCCTGCGCATCCGGAGCCTGTGCTCCGCAGTGGGAGAGGCCGCAACAGTGAGGGGCCCGCGTACCACGAAAAAAAAAAAAAGGGGGGGCCTAGCATAAGAATTAATAATCATTACAGTTAATGGCTAGCTAGCTCTTTCTCCCTTCCTCCCTCCCTCCCTCCCTCTCTCTCTTTCTTTCTTTCTTTCCTTCTTTCTTTCAACTATGAGGCCATGTAATCAAATGAGTTGAAATGATAGAAGGGAAAGGTTCTGAGAGCAAACTAAGACAACTTTTAAAATTTTTAAAAATTTAAAAAGAAGCATGCATTATAAATAAAAGGATGGCTTGAGAAGCCTTCTCTGACACCCCAGTTTTGGTTCAGAGTCACTCCTCTTCTTACCATCAGCCACCTCCTACCTCCTGACATCACCGCTTGGCATGATTGATTATTTTTACCATTTACACATGCTTTGTAGACAGTCATCTATTTACTTGTTTCTTTCCCCTCAAAGACCATGATGGCTACATACTATGTTCTTTATTTGTCTTTTATCTAAGTGTATTATGTAGTGTAACAATCAGTCCCTCAATTATCATTTTTTTGAAGGAAGAAAAACAAGAGGAAAGAAAGGAAGAAAGAAAGAAAATTTATGTATCCATTTATCAGTATCTTTCTACATGTAGCCCTCTTCAGAAGTTCCAGATTTAAGATAGAGTGATATAAGGCTTTTGATTTTTTTGTTTGTTTGTTTGTTTGTTTGTTTTTTATTGTGGTACGTGGGCCTCTCACTGTTGTGGCCTCTCCCACTGTGGAGCACAGGCCCTGGACGCGCAGGCTCAGCGGCCACGGCTCACGGGCCCAGCCGCTCCGCGGCACGTGGGATCCTCCCGGACCAGGGCATGAACCCGTGTCCCCTGCATCGGCAGGCGGACACTCAACCACTGTGGCACCAGGGAAGCCCAAGGCTTTTGGTTTAAATATGGGACAGTTCAACACCAAAATTTATATATTGGTGTGTGTATACACACAAATATATACATATAAATCACATATTATTATATATATGTATACACAACAATATATAATACATATATAAACAAACCATATACACACATACATATATATATATATTTAGGTATATATAATACATACTAATATGTAACATATACATATTATATCAGGTATATGATGGAATGAAAAGTTGAAATGACATCATGTTTTATAAAACCAGCACCAACTATTTAACTGGACTGTAGGTTTCTTTATTATTATTTCTACATTATTTTATCTCCTCAGATATATAACTTTAGACTGGTGCATGGCAAGTGTGTAATAAATATATATATGATGTGACTATACTGGCACTAAAGATACCAAATAATCTTAAACTAAATGAAAAATTCTTCCAATGGTTGTGTTTTTGAATGAATTTTATTATTGAAATAGTTATTAGCATGGGATTTTTAAGTCACAAAAAATGTTTCAGTACAGCTCTCTAAGTAGCTGTTGAATTTGGATGAGATAAAATGAATATAATTATGCACAGTTCACAGGGTGATCATGAAATTACATATAAAAATTTAACCCAGTCCATGCATATAGTAAATGCTTAATAGGTAATAAGTTCCTTTTACTATCACACAATGGGAATTCAACAGATAAGACAAGTATTTAAGGGTTGCTACATGAAGTTACTAAAAGTTCCTAATTACATGTTAGGTGTAAAGTAATCATAACATTTTCCAATATACACACTGTCAGGAAACAGCATCCAGTGATGGGAGATAAGTTAATTACTTTAGGAGATTTCTTTTATACTAATATACTAAAAGATTCCTTTTAGACTAATATACTAAAAGATTCCTTTTATACTAATTTGGGCCAAATTTATTTTTAAGAAGAAATTGATACTATCATCAAATTAGAATATCAGTTAGCTCCATTTTATAAGTACAGAATTTCTTTTTGAAGCTGATCCAAGAGATTCAGGGAAAGATAGCAAAGGTTTGTAATATTGCCAACAAGGCTCTTCATGCATTTACCTTTAGGATGTTGTAGATGAAAAATGTTGGATTGTTGAATATGAGAACTGAACTCTATTAGAAATAAAGGCAAATGATCTTATGCTTTTAGCATCTGAATCTAAAACCATGCCTTAAATTTTTTCCCTATATGTTTAATGTAATTCAGCACTTTACCATCATAATACTTTTTCTACATGTAATTTATTGCAGGTTATCCATAGGTGTAAAGATACTACTTCATCTCATATTTGAGTATGACAGGATTGGTAGGGCCTTATCCTTGACCATAATCTTCTGTGATAATCTATGTTGCTCCATATTATGCACATAGAACAAAGTCCTGGGCACTGTTGATTGGTGAGTAGAGTGGGGTAACACACAACCATTTAACAGCTCCTCATGCATTAGAAGTTACAATATGATTTGATTATTTCATTTGAAGAAGTAAACATTTCTGGAACTAACAGAAAGACTAATTAAATACTCAGGGATGGCAAGCACAACTTCAAAGAGGAAGTGTTATTTGAACTTATTTTTTAAGAACAAGGATTAAATGAGAGGGCATTTTATGTAGAGGAAAGAGAAAGCACCTCCTCCCACCCCCCTCCTGAAAAAGAATGAAGGAGAATAACATGGAGTTGGGTATGGCTAAGGTATACAGTGTGGGACAGTGTTGGATCAGGATGGAAAGGAGACAAAGATCATGAAGGGTCTGATGTGCTATGCTGTGATCTTCGAACTTGATCTTTAGGCAAAGGAGAGTCATTGAGAAAAATTTGATCAGAGAAGAGACAACACATGATTTATTATTAGCAGTGTCATGGAGGGTATAGGAGTTGGTGAGACTAGAAGCAGGAAAACTAAAAGAGGCCATTCCAGAGGTCATTGCCAGTGAGGATTGAGAGAGAAGGGAAAGTCAAGAACTATGTAGGAAATATAATCAACAGAACCCAGTCAACAATTAAAATGCTGGATATGAGTAAGAAGTTCAGCCTGAGACTAAAAGTTTGACAACTGACAAAATGATGGTGGCTTTTACCAAGACTAGAAATAGAGGAGGCAGAAATTTGAATATTTGAAGCCATGGCCTATATGAGCTTTTGAAATTTAGTGTTTTCAATGTCTATACTTCTATTACATTTAAATGCTTTCCTTCTACAAAATAGAAAAGAAAGAACTGAAAAATTATTTTGCAAAGTAAACGGAAATATCGCTGTCCACAGCAGTATTTTGTGAGGATGGTGAAAAGGTCATAACAGAAAGAGTCAATTAGCAAGCTTTAACTTATGCACCTTTTTTTATAAGAAAGAAAATTAATACAGTGGAATTTTTTCAATCCTTTGTATTAGTAATATATATGCACACACACACATATATATGTGAATTGTAGTTCTTAGCACATTAAGAATGCTCAATTTATGTTGATTTATAAAATAATTCATTATCTTAAGGTAAAAGCTTATCATTATATATATTGGACATAAGAATCATTTTTTATTAATATGTATTTGGGGAGCAAAATGTAAATTTATATCAGCATAGTTTTTATTTTAAAATTCTCATAACTTAGTTGTTAAGCTGGTTTCTATCAGTAGTCAGACAACAGCATAGGATTTCAGGTTGGTGATTAACAAGCTCCAAGTTTCTAACTAACCCAGGGATACTAGATATGTAATAGCCTGTGCTCATACTAAACTTTGAACTCTTAGTGTTCTAGGGTATCCCATGTGCTCTGGATGCCATCTTTAACAACTTGAAATGGGATGGGGTCACTAGAATCTCCTCAAAAGAGAATCTAACCTGTGATAGTAAAAGTGAGATCTTTGAGAACATCTTCATTCTTTCCCCTGTCAGAGTCCCACACTGAGCATGTAGCAAAGTCTTGATGAAACATTACCTTGAGAAACATAAATTGCTTCTGGCACCACTAACAGCTTCCCTTTGAAAACATTCTCTCCCTTGTCTGTCAGGCAGGGGATGTCTCTGGACAATACTTAGTAAACCCTTAGTAGCTATTTGTTAATTGAACCAAACGGTCCCACTAAATCCATGGGAATCAATGTGCATTCAGTCTCCTCTTCCCTTTCCTAGTTGATTTCCTTTACTAGTGCTTTGGGGAGAGAGGTTTGTCTTCAGCTTCCTCACCAGAGCAAGCTGAATCATTAGGTACTGAAGAAAGACATTTCAAAGAAAGAGAAGGCACTACAAATCTTCTACCTGGTGATGGTTCTAAGGGCCAGAACAGTCCCAAACCTTATTGGGGGATAGATAGACCCTCCAGTGATTTCAAAGTCAGATTCATTTGTAACCCATAATCAGTGACTGTCATGATGGGGTATGTTTAGTTTATCCTTTGAGGACTTTGTGTCCTGTCCATAAACATACAGCCATCGTGATTCTTGTTTCAGATCCCCAAATGTGCTATACTTTTTAAATCAATGCATTTTCATTAGTAGGAAAAAAATCAAAGTAAATAAACAAAACTACAAGAACAAACAATATACAAAGATTCAAAAATTTAAAAGCACCAGGAGTCACACTGAGAGGAAATTTCATGTATTCAATATATGTTTATATTTCATGTTTCCAAATCATTGCAAAGAATCAAAGTCCACAACTTAGAACTATCATGAAAAATGATTGTAAGAAAACACAATTCATATTGGTTTTATTATTGGTCTTAACTCTTCCTGATTTTATGGGCACTATATTTATCAAACACGTGTTAAGTGTCTACTGGGAGGAAGATATTGGATAAGCAGCAGCAATTCTTTTGTGGTGGAATGGTGACAAATTATATGATCAGATTCCAAGTTTTCAACTTTTAATAGAAAACACTAAGCGCCATACATACAAAAGTCGGTTAAGTATTTGTTGACTTTACTGAACTTGACTGATGACAAATGGCACATGTAGCTGTTAATAGAAATCATCCCAGGAAGCAAAATGTCTTTGTTGCTGCTGAGAGAGTAAAGCAAAACAGCAATGGCTAACTTGTCTTAAAATATGTGCACGACATCTTATTTATGATACATGGTGAGCAAAATTATTAGCATCCTCATCCTCTTGAAGGGATGTCATTTACAGTCTGATTTTACTCTCCATCTTATGAGTGTGTGCCCTTATTAGTATTAGTGTTATATCTAAACTACAGGGGTGAAGACGATATAGCTTATTGCTTGGATGGTTAGCTGCAATTAATTAATGTCTTTTAATACAATTAATATCTTTCCTGACTCCTTAATTATTATCTTTTTTTTCTTCTTAGAGTATGTGAATGATGTTTGTAGTTGGCTTTGGCTTCTCACAGAAGCAGACTCTAAGACACACAATCATCTGGGAAGGGATATCAGGCCGGCACTAGCTGAGGGAAGTCAAAGTGATACAGGGAAGGGAGGACAGCCAAAGCAGGGTACCATGGTGAGCAGGTTACTGCTGAGGGCAGTTATAGCTTCCTCCCTGAAGTCATCTGGGAAATGGTGTAGAGCATGCCTTAGAGTTGTCTCCACTGAGAGGGAGAGAAAGCTTGAGTTCCTCCAACTCTCATCCATCGTTGGTTGATGGCTGTTCCCAGGAACACAAACTTTTCTGCAATTACACTCTGTCCTGCTCAGCCAGGAAAAGCCCTCAGGCAGAGAATCACAGGAGCTTGCAGCAGAACATCCCAGCATGTAGAGCAGCTGTCCCCAACCTTATTGGCACCAGGGACTGGTTTCATGGAAGACAGTTTTTCCGTGGACTGGTGAGGGGTTGCTTCAGGAGGTAATGCGAGCAATGGGGAGCAATGGGGGAGCAGCAGATGAAGTTTCGCTCGCTCACCCGCCGTTCAACTCCTGCTGTGAGGCCCGGTTCCTAACAGGCTGCAGACCGGCACCGGTCCACGGCCCGGGGGTTGGGGACCCCTGATGTAGAGGAATCATGATTGTCAAGGGGCTATGGACAAAGAACTGGCAGCAGATGCTACATTGGTCTTCTATGGATGTATACTACTGTAAATGTTATTAATATAATTATACTATCAAAGTTTTTACTTGGAATCATCATCTATTATAATAAAAATAATGCACATATGTTTTGCACGTAACTCAGAAGTTCTCTCCTCTCCAGGAACTTTCCTGCCACTAGACCTAAAAACCTACTTCCATTTATTTCAACATTCTGTCTTCTCGCCCCGATATAATTAAGGATATTCCCTCCTCCTTCTTCCCTCCATGTATATAATGTCAACCTCTTTTAATGAATGCACTACCTGCTTACTCAGGAATATTCCTCTTTCACTGATCTTGTCTCCTGAATATTCAGCGGCTCCCTTAGTCCCTTCCATCTGCATTGCCATATCCTTAATTATCTTCCACCCTAAACAAGCAAACAAAAACTGTCTCTTTTCCCCCACCTTCCCTTGTTGCTGGAGTCCTGTTTCCCTTCACAGTCGAACTTCTCAAAGGTTGTTTAAAATCACTCTAGGCTCTTCCTCTTCTCTCACCTCCCTCACTTCAAGCTGGCCTCTGCACACATTCCTTTACTAATGGCTCCCAGGTCTCTAAATTCAGTAAGTATTCCAGACTTCAGATTACTGGATCTCTCAGCAGCAGTGACTGTACGCAACTCACTTCTTCGCAGGGGTGTAAGCTGCCTTTGTAACACTATAATCTCTAGCTTTAGGGACACTTTATTTTCCTCTACTTTTTCTGAACATGCATAGCAGGAGAATATTCCTTGAAATGCATACATTCTTTAACTGTGTTTATGAAGTCCATAAACTTTGAAATTATTTTCTTTAAGGTAACTTTGCCTATCTCTGTTCTGTCTTGAGGTGTTGCTCTTACTGTTTAGAGCTTTGAGGGTAATTTTATTTTTCTCTCTTTAGATTCTTAGTTGGCACCTCATTGCAGCCACTAGGATGATCATATTCTCCTTTACGCTTTACTTGCCATTTGGTGTGTAAGTGGATATTCTTCATGTCCTTAGCATGAATATATTCATGTATTTTTATCAACTCTCTTTTCTAACTTTACAACTCCAGATTAAGGAGAATAAATTCCATTTGCCTCTATTTGGGTGAAGACTACCATAACATTTTAATTTCTCTCTCTTGGAACATTTTAAACCAATATCTATAGTGACTAACGTTTTATTCAGTTGTTTATTGAATAAATGTGAGAGCACGATTGATTTTGTATGAGTAAGAGGAAAAAGACATATATAATTCAGGACCAGCTACATAATTTGTGAGGCCCAGTCCAGGATGAAAATGCATGGCCCTTTATGCAAAACATAATGAAGAATTTCAAGGAAGGAAAAACAGAACATTAGACAAGGCATGGGACTTTTCTGAGCACAGGGACCTATGTGACTGCACAAATTGTATAGCTATGAAGTAGACCCTGTGCAGGTGTTTGGGGGCAGGTGGCAGCTGAGAATTAACTTTAGAAATGAGTTTCAAATGAGTTTTACAACAAAATTTCACAAATACCATTTTTTTTGGAATAAAATAGTATATAAAATAACAATGTTGAAGGAATATATTTATTTGGAACACCATAAGTGTGCTTTTGGCACAGAGTATTGTGGTAAATAGAAATATGTAGTTGATAAGAAAACACTTTTAGTTTTAAATTTATTCTTGACTGTGGTACAGTGCTTTGTTTACCCTGAGGGCTCAGGAGCCAGAGTGCTTGGTTCCTAAAACCTGGCTCTATCCACCCAACAGAGTGTGGGTCATGGGGCACATTTCCTTAACTTCCCATACATCAGTGTACACATATATTGGGATGATAACAGAGAATCTATCTCATAGATTTCTCATGTAGATTATTACATTTCAAGTCCTTTTAAGAGTAAGCATTCAGTCTACTCTGTTATTTCAAAACCCTTTTACTTTTTTTTTTGCTTTAGTGGATACAATATTCCAGACTCAGTTTACTGTCTCTTTCATGGTTGTGAATTAATGTTCAGTATAATATTAAAATATTTCATGATATTGTTTGTGTAGAATTACACACTTGACACTTAGCAGTTAAGGCATTAAGTTCATGATGGTAGAAATTAATGATGTACTTTTTTCTTATAAGAATACTGAAGGGGTTTTAGTTTTAAATTTTTCCTTTGAGCTTTCCCCCCATTGCCATTTGGCTTATTTAAAATCAAAGATCTAAATCATCTGGTTAATAAAGCAATCCAGTTAATTGTGCTACACTTTATAAGTTACATAAATTTCCAATCTAATTCAATTTAATCTTTGCGGTTTAGGCATTCTTAGATACATGTAAAGGCAAGCTTGTTTGGAAGTAATCCTTGTGATTAATGAATGTTATTTGCTTTTATTTTTATGTTACTGAATGATAAAGCTTTTTATAAAATATGAATTATGTTTATTTATAATGATTAACAATGTGTTTGTGCTTTATTGAGAAGATACACTAATTTACAAACTAAATCTCTACCAGCATGAAATACCATTTGAAATATTTCGTTTAATGGTCAATTACAGGACTGTATCAAACAGTAACCATACCAACTGTACTTTATTTTCCATACTGGTGGTACATTTAAGATAGTTTCTGAGAAACTATTCATTCTGAGCAGTGTGCTGAAAACAAAATGCTCTAGTCAGGTATAGTTTCCAAATAAGAATGTCATAATCCTTCTAAGCATTTAGCATTTAGGATTGTAAGACCCTATGAAGTAATTAAGTAATACAGCTATTTTTGTTGGTTGTGAACATTGAAAAGAAAGCAAAAACGAAATATTCCCAAATATCACAGAACTTTCTAACCATGCCATGTACTTGACCCCTTCTCTCTCCTGTGGTTCTCATTATATAATGTCTATATTCAATCTCTTTTTCTTACACCAGACAGTATTACTGAAGTCTTCACTAACATCTATGTGACCAGTTTTGGCCCCGTCTCAGATACAGATATGGTGAGTTTTTCATTAAACAGTATTTTTACTTCATATAATGGGAAGTTTGGGGGGTAATTTAGAATAAACACGTATTTTTAGTGTCATAGATTCTGGATCTGTCTCATGCCTATTTAGTCTGCCCAAATACATGGAGAGTTAAAGCTGTTAATCTGCTTATATCTGTGTGCACCATTCTAACTTGAGTGTTCAGATTAACCCTTCATATTTTATATTATCTTCAAAATTTTCTACCCAGCTGCAGTGTGGCAAACAATTGTTTAAATAAAAATAATGATATTACTGAGAACCCGGTACGCGGGCCTCTCACCGTTGTGGCTTCTCCTGGTGCGGAGGCTCCGGATGCGCAGGTTCAGTGGCCATGGCTCATGGGCCCAGCCGCTCCGCGGCATGTGGGATCTTCCTGGACCGGGGCACGAACCCGTGTCCCCTGCATTGCCTGGCAGACTCTCAACCACTGTGCCACCAGGGAAACCCAAACCACTCTGTTCAATTAAGGCCCCTACTTGACTTCCATACGTCTGGGGCAGTTTCATAGATAACTGCTTCTTACAGGTTGTGGTTAGGGTCGGTGTTACAAATGGAAACCTTCTATTAACATTGAGTAAGGTGGATTTCTTGTCATCCTAGCTACATAAATACACTACATATACTCATACATATAAATTAATCTAGAGAAAACTAGAATCTTAACATTCTTGAATTCTATGGAACTGGTCTTTATTTTTCTTTAAAATGACATCAGTAGAAGAGGGAAATTAGTCTGTTGGACTAGACATCAGTGGACTAGATACATCATCGATAAATCCTTGGTTAAGCATAAGAATTTTAGTAATCCATCTTCCACTTCTGCTATCTACAGTGCTCTATTATAGAAGATTTTTTGTAAAAATTATTTTTCATCCACCTTCCTTATGGTCAGGGAATGAGAATTAGAGGAGATGCCCTTGTCCCTGCTTTGCCTGGCCTTTCTCCATCATGTCATCTCTTCCCAATTTCTTCCCTTTATCTGATACCCCAAGGGGAAGGATAAGTGTGCAGGTTTTCCACCTGGATAAACACACAAAACTAAAGGTTTTCCTTTTTTGCAGATGCTCATTAACAATATTAGCCAATTATTTTTTATTGAAGTATAGTTGATTTATAATATTGTATTAGTTTCAAGTGTACAGCATAGTGATTCAGTTATTTTGTTTTCAGATTATTTTCCATTATAGGTTATTACAAGATATTGAATACTGTTCCCTGTACTATACAGTAAATCTTTATAGCTTATCTATTTTATGTATAGTAGTTTGTATCTGTTAATCCCATATTCCTAATTTACCTCTCCTCCCCTGCCCTCCCCCAGCCACCTTTGGTGACCTTAAGTTTGTTTTCTATGTCTGTGAGTCTATATCTGTTTTGTATATAGATTCATTTGTATTATTTTTTAGATTCCATATGTAAGTAATATCATACATTATTTGTTTTTCTCTGTCTCAGTTACTTCACTAAGTATAAAATTCTCTAGGTCCATCCATGTTGCTGTAAATGGCAATATTTCATTCTTTTTCACAGCTGAGTAATATTCCATTGTATACTTATATACCACATCTTCTTAAGCCAATTTTCTATTGACAGGCACTTGAGTTGTTTCCATGTCTTGGCTATTCTAAACATGCACTGGTGTGCATGTGTCTTTTAAAATTAGAGTTTTTGTTTTTTTCCAGTTATACACCCAGGAATGGGATGGCTGTATCATATGGCAACTCTATTTTTAGTTTTTTGAAGAACCTCCACGCTGTTTTCATTAGTGGCTGTACCAATTTACATTCCCATAATTATCCATTTTATTGGGACCTCCCTACCTTTCCTTTAGGGAGCAGATATGCTGGTTTTATCACTAAAAAATCAGTTTTTCTTCCACCCAGAGCCATTTCTCTGACCTCATAGTTCTTTTTTACATTAACTTGGATGGCTGAAGATGTAAAGTGGAAGAGGGGTGATGACCCCCAATTTTGGGGAGGTGGTTGATACCAAACACTGCTGATCTTTGAAGTTCTTTCAAATTAGAATGTGATGATTTAAGTGCTTTTGTTCCCCAACTTCAGGCATTAGCTACAATTCTGCAACAACAGGAAAAATCCCACTTTTCAACATAACTCTCCTCCTCCCTTGCAGCATCCTATATCATGACGTGAAATATTAATCCTCCTCTTTCCATAGGTTAATTTCAGTGTACACAAACTTGAAAAGATCACAGATACATATTTTTAGTAAGAGTGTGTATCCCAAACATTATTGGTTGGCAGTAAAGATAATATTTCTGTGAAGCTTGTCTTAATAAATGCTCTCTATCTTAGAGACCGTGAGAATGAGCACCTAACCTCTATGTGGAGTCAAGTGCAGAGAGTCAGAATTTTGTCAAGCACTACATTGAAAAATTAGCAGAATATTATATAAATTATGGTTCTTATATGGTTAGCTATGGTGTTTTATCACCAGCCAAAACAGAAAGGCAAATGATATAGGACCCCAAAATATCAAAGTTTTCAATGTTTTAGATTTTGTGTAGTGAATATTAATACTAAGAGTTACTATGCTAAAGTTTTTTTGTTTGTTCATTTTGCAGAGTGAGTTCTTTTGCCTGAAAAAATCAGAAGTAAACAAATCTTCATATATGCTTTTTCTAGACATGCAATTGTTTGTTATTTGAGGGTTTTAGACAAACAGTTATATTTTTGGCAAAATATATGAAGAGATTTTTTTCCACTGGTGATAATGGATTAAACTAATCCTCCTCTTCTTTGTTCTGACCATTCTTTGGGATCACTGAAAAATTTAGAAAGCTGGTAGCTTCAACTCAAAATGGATTAAAGACTTGAATGTAACACTTGAAACCATAAAACTCATAGAAGAAAATATAGGGAGTAAGCTCTTTGACATTGGTCTTGGCGATGATTTTTTAAAATTTGACACCAAAAGCAAAAATAAACCAGTAGGACTGACTATATCAAACTGAAAGCTTCTGCACAGCAAAAAACCATCAATAAAATGAAAAGGCAATCTACAGAATGGGAAAAAAATATTTGCAAACTATGTATCTGATAAGGGGATAGCAACCAAAATATATAAAGAACTGGTACAACTCAATATTAAAAACAAAAACAAAAACCACAATCCAATTTAAATAAGGAATAAAAACTGAATAGACATTTCTTGAAAGAAAACATACAAATGACCAAGAGGTACATGAAAATATACTCAACATCAATAATCATAACAGAAAAGTAAATCAAAATCACAATGAGATCTCTCCTCACACCTGTTAGAATGGCTATCAACAAAAAGACAAGATATTCTATATGATATCACTTATCCACTTATATGTGAAATCTAGAAAATAAAATAAACTAGTGAATATAACAAAAAAGAAACAGACTCAGAGATAGAGCAAACAAACTAGTGGTTACTGGTGGGGAGAGGGAAGGGAGGAGGGGCAAGATAGGGGTACAAGATTAGGAAGTACAAACTACTATGTGTAAAATAAATAAACTACAAGGATATATTGTAGAGCGCATCACAGGGATTATAGCCAATATTTTATAATAACTATAAATGGAGTATACCTTTAAAACTGTGAATCAGTATGTTGTATACCTGAAACATATAATATTGTACATCAACTATACCTCAATAAAAATAGTTTTAAAAAAAGGCAAGAGATAAATGTTGTCAATGATGTGGAGAAAAGGGGACCTTTGTGCAGTTAGCAGCCATGTAAATTGGTATAATCAGTATAGAAAACAGTATGGAGGTTTCTCAAAAAATTAAGAATAGAACTATCATTCATATTATTCAGTAATCCACTTCTGGTATGTATATTCAAAGTGAAAATAGGATCCCCAAGAGAAATCTGCACGACTGGTTTTTTTTTTTTTTTGGCTGTGCTGCATAACTTGTGGGATCTTTAGTTCCCCCACACAAGAGATTGAACCTGGACCCCCGAAGTGAAAGCACCGAGTCCTAACCACTGGACCGCCAGGGAATTCCCTGCACTCCTTTTTTTATTCATCATTTTCCACAATGCCAAGATATGGAAATATGATGTGATATACGTATCACATGAGAAAGAGTGAAATCCCGGCATTTTTGACAACATGGATGGACCTCAAGGGTATTATGTTAAGTGAATAAACCAGACAAATATTGCATTGTATCACTGACATGTGGAATAAAAAAGTCATAAAGAGAGATGTTAGATAAGTGGTTGCCAGCTGCTGAAAGGTGGGGAAAATAGGGAAAGGTCGGTGAAAGGGTATAAACTTTCAGCTACAAGATGAAGAAGGTCTAAGGATCTAATGTAAGGCATGGTGACTATAGTTGATAACCCTGTATTGTATAATTGAAATTCACTAAGAGAGTAGAACTTAAATGTTCTTGCCAAAAACAAACAAATAATAAATAAATAGATATGAGGCGATGGATATGTTAATTAACTAGACAGAGGGAATCCTTTCACTATGTATGTCAAATCACCACTATGATTGCTTCAAATACCTTAAATTTTTTTCGTCAATTATACTTCAATAAGGCTGAATTTTTTTTTTAAGAAAAAGGAAAATAAAAAGAAACTGTGATCGTTTAGTTAGTGTTTCCATGTAGGAATTTCTTCCAGGCATTTGATGGGAAATTTATATATTTTTACAAATCCTAAATTCTGGGAAAAATCAAATAAGAAAATGGGAAAAAGCATTATAATTCTCCTGCAAGAATTAAAGCTTAGCATAAGGAATCCACGGATGTCAAGTTGCAGCCCAGAGCAGGGAATGCTGATGTGTGAAGCTGAACACTCAAGGTTAAGGACAACAAGTCCCAGAACTGGGACAGGACCGTGTCTGTGTGAAGCAGTCACGATCAGGCAATAACGTGTCTAGCAGTTGTGTGTCCTGTCTGCTGCTGTCATTTTGAAATAAATTTGAAATAAATATTAATAAGTTATATGCAAAAATAAATATATAAAAATAAAAAGGTGGGAGCTCATGTTAGGCGTATAGTCGTTGGAAATAGAGCAACTTTAAACTCATCTGTGAACTGAATTCAGAATGTTGGTGTCTTCAGTGACTTTAGCCCAAGAATTTAAAGAAATTTTAACAGGCTCAAGTTAGGCTTTCTTATTTTGGGGGACACTACCACACATTATATTAAATATGAAAATGCACTCATATTCCAAACCATATAGGTTGAATTAACTTGAGTAGAATTGTGTTTGGCAACATTTAAATATTAAAAAATCACTTATTTTTATTTTTTTAGTTTTCTTTATGTATTTTGGATTATGTGTGTGTATGTTTGTGAGCACATGTACTTGTATATTGAGAAATTCCCTAAAATGAAATACATATTTAACATCTCTTAGGCTCTTGAGATGCTTGAAGGCCCTAGACGTTTTTTCCTAATACACATTTTCTTTGAATCACCTAGCCTAACATAGTCCTATAGAATTCTCTTTGGTCATGTCAAATTTTCTACTTTGTTTCCATCTTTATGCACCTTGTTTACTCAGTCTTACCAATAGTTGGGTTGGGGGGAGTCTAATTAGTTGCAAGACCACTAACTGGGTTACTTACTCTATCATCAGAGTCCAGTTAGAGGAAAGGATCCATAATGATAATCAGAACAGGGAAAATCTCATAGAATGAATTATAGATTAGTACAAGATGGTTAAATAAAAATGTAAAAGAAGACTCTAAGCAATATAGATTTAGCAGATGCAGAGGGCTGCATCTGCCTCTGGGGTGAAGCATCATGAACAAGGAAGGAACTCAGGAATTGTAAAGGAGTCCTTCCCCTAAGGCCAAGACTTAGAGCTCACTGGAGAGGACTTTATGGTTAGAGGAGTATGCACCTCCTGCTGGTGAAGAAACATATGAGGGTACATGCTGAAGCTGGTCAGAGGAATAGCCTGCCTGCTGGCTGACAACTCACAGCTCGGCAGTCCTTTGAAGCTGTGTCAGAGAATGACAATGTGCCTGAACCAGGAAGAGAACCAGAAAGAAAAGCCCTCTTTCCTTGCTATGACATGGCAGTATCCCTCCAGCACCTTCTAATGGCAAAGCCTAATATTGTGTGAACTGGTGAAGAAGCACTGTTTACAGAGCCCTTCTCCTGTGTCACAAAGAAGGGGAAAGGAGGGTGGACTTGGAGCTGAGAGGCAATTCACTAATAATAGGTGTACATAATAATGTGTGATATGAGGAGGATTTTGAGGGAGAGTCAAGAGGTAGTTTGACCATGCAACAGCTGCTGTTTGATATGTGTCCAAATCTAGAGGAGAAAATGAAAGCTGAGTAATTCATATACACATGTAACACAGACACACACAAACACACACACTTCCTCATATTATAAATATATCAGGGAAGACAGAGCTCAATTTAAAAACATGTATACATTTTGTGAAGAGAAATGACTTGGACCTCACGGTGCTCACATGGAGTGATTTCCAATCTTGATATTACTTTTGTTGGAAAGCAAAACAAATAATGAGGAAAAGTTTGAATATATGTTAGTATGGATGGCCAGGTCAAGAAATGAAACTTATATGTGCGACTCGAAAGAGAAAGAAATTTAGTATGACGCAGAGGTACAAGATACCCACGTTATTATTACCTATACATAAAAGTGGATATGAAGATATCTAATTCATGTCTTACAGAAGCAATTTGTTAATGGGAAAACAGTAAAGAATAAATTTAATTTCACTTTTGGTAGTTTAGCTAATACCCTTATTTCTATGCAGTGTGCATACTCAGTAGCAAGACTTAAACTCCTAAGTCCTCCTGTGCAGGTCAGTGATGTAGATTTGTTATGACATTAGCCTGAGAGGAAAAAGCAGCCTAGCAAAAAGAATTAAGAAGCAAAAGAGCAAACACACACACACACATACACACACACTGCTGTCTCAGAATCATTAACTAGTGTAATTGTCCAAAGAAAGTTGCAGATCTAAATTATAATTAAAGATTGTAATTACAGTGCTTGCAATTAAGTACAGCTTTTTTTTTTAATTTGAAGATTTAAAAAATTCATGAGTAAGAAGGTAAACTTGGGGATGTACTAGCAGCTAATTGACAAAGTTGGTAGTAGCTGACTGCACATTTAAGCAATTTATAGCTCTTCTGTGTGTATTTTTTACTTTTTTATTTGGTCTATATAGGGGGTCTTTTCCCATTCTAGTAAGCATTTTCACTGTGTGAGCATATTCTTCAGATATAAGTGGTATAGCCACCAACTATTGCACTGAAACCTAGACTAAGAACTCAGCCCAAATGGTTACCTCTTGCACTGCTAAGTGTTAGGGTTAGATCTTGAATGATGAACACTTTGAAGTCATCTCAAGATTTCTGATCTAGAGTTTACCATTAGGCTATTAAGAAACAGGCAGCCAGGTAAGTGGTGACCTTGGTTTATTGATCATATCAATCCCCTTAGTTAGTACTTGTCTATCTTATGAAAACACAGAGTGCATTAACTCTTAGAAACCCCAGAAGCTATTGGGATATTATGTAGTTCAGTAGTTAACATCATAGGGAGCTTTAGAGAATTATTAGATCTTGATATTTGGTCGAAAATTGACACTGAGTTTAAGCTGTCAGCACTTATCAGAAGTTGCCGTCTGTTAATGTTTCCTCACTTTCAAGTCAGAATGTAGAAGTTGATTACTGGACAGTTATTGATATTTTGGAAGGATAGGAATTAGACTTAGCTAATATTCAGCCAATATTTTTCAGCACCCTCCTAGAATTTTTAATAATGTTCCTCAAAATGAGAATCATAGACACTTGTGTTGGGATCAGTTGGAGTATTTATTTAAAAAGTGGTTTTCTAGGTTCCTTCTACGATCTGTGGAATCATAATTGCTTGTTGTGGGGCATGACAGTCTGCCTTTTAACAGGGTTGAGGTATTTGACTTTATGCTGAGGGCAGCCAAAAACCGTCATAGGATTGGTGGACGACTGGGGTAATACAGAAGGAATGTGAAGAGTCAGATTTTCTGCAATCCAATAATTTATATTAGAGGACAAGGAAAGGAAAAAATTGTTTGAAAGCTGATATATGCCAGCCAAGAAATGATTGTAGACTGGGTCAGGGTAGAGGGACTACTACCCTGAAAGAAAGAACTGAAAAGATTTAAGAGATGTGACAGAAATGATAAGCCTTTGTGATCTGTTGGAAGTAGAGGTTGAAGGAGATGTATAGGATGAAGGCTTGGGGGCATTGGGTGGATGGTGGTACCATTCACTGGGATATGGAACACAGGAAGAAAAGTTTTGTTTGCTTTTGTTTTGGTGTCTAGGGGATGAGTATTTACATTTTGGATGTATTGAGTTGGGGTCTTTGTGAGAGATTTAACTGGAGATGTCTAGGTAGCAGGAATAGACCTGGAGCTCAAGAGTGCAGATGGCTTGGGAGCCATCTGATGGTAGTTGAAGGCATACGTGAACTTGTGCAAGGAAAGAGATTAGGATGAGATGGTAATCGTACCCTGACAGAAGCTCTAGACTAGAAGAGGATAAAAAAGATTGCAGAGGAATCTGAGAAGGAGCAACCACGGATGTCTGTCCAAATGGAGGTGCATTCCCTTCTCTGACTAGACTGTGCTCTGATCCTTAAGAACAAACACCAGAGACCACTGCCTTTCCCTCCTTATCAGATGCAACAATGTTCAGTAGTCAGGGTCTGTATAATTTATGGCCCTCTGTCCAGGTAGGATTCTGTATCCTGAAGGAAGTATGATTCATTTAGTAATGGGATGAACCCATAGGTTTTGCCCACAGTGAAATCTCACTCAGGGAGTGGGTTAATAGTTCCATAAAAGAGTGCAGATAAAGGTAGTTGAACTAGTTTGACTCGATCCATTACCTTTCTGCAGGAGGGAGGCTTGTAGGAATTACATATATCTAGTCATAGCTCACTTGGCTGCCTCAGGGGGGGGCATTCCTTACCACTCCTCCATTCTTTTGTAAAAACTAAATAAAAAACAGCTAGGATTTCTGAATATGAAGTGATTTTTAAAATAAAAATTGCAGAAGTTGCAAGTTCTTTCCCCAGGTTACAAGGGTGGGACCGTCTTTTGGGGAAAACTATGCAGAACTTGTATGTCTTGAGGAGGAATAATAGAAACCAACCACTGGTGTTACTCCCATACATTCTCCAGGAGATACCATTACGTGTAGATTATTGTCAGACACAGGAGGTCTCAGGTCCCATGATGAGCATTTTCCCGAGAGTTAACTACAACACCAGGAGACTGTGGTTTTAGTGCCAACGCAGGAGAGCATTACAAAAGTAGGGAGAAAACAACGGTGTCATATATTATGGTAAAGCCAAGAAAAGGATTTAAATGTGTCATTAGATTAGAACAAGGAGATATTTGTTGATTGTGGTAAAAGCAACCAGATTGCAGTGGGCTGAGGCATGTGGGAGGTGAGGAAATGGAGAAAGGGTGGAGGCAACATTTTTAAGCAGCGTGGTCGGGGAGAGAAGGCAAGGCGGGGGGCAGTAGCTGCAAGGCATTATAACTATCAGTCAGGCTTTTATTTTTAAAGATTGCGTTGAACTTCTCACTGTTCTGGGAACCTGCCATTATCTTTAACAACTCTCTGGCCTTGCAGATGTTTTTCCCTGTTCTTGTTATGCCTACCCTCCTCCTTGGCCAACTGGAGAGCTTTCATTTATTCAAAGCCAAGCTCCATTTCATCTTCCCTGATGTTTTTCTAGGCTACTCCAAGTAGAGTCAGTCCTTCTTGTACCTGTGCTCTACCACATGTTTTTATGACTTTGCACGCTAGATTATAAAAATCTGAACGTGTTTTTCTTCTTTACTGCCGTCTGAGCTACTAGAAGGCATGCGTTGTGTTTGTTCTTTTCAACCAGATTTGCTAAGTACATACTCTGTCTGTCACAGTGTTGGGAGCTGAAATACTTAAGTATAACCCATTTGCTGCCCCCATGTTGTTCACAGTGTAGTGGGGAACAGCTAAGATTAAAAAAAAATCCACTTTAAAACAGTGTGGTCATGTTTTTATTGAAGTATTTATGGATTAATATGGTGGCAGAGGAGATGTGGGTAGAGAATATCTATATCTGAGAAGGTTTCTAGGAAAAGAAGATAGTGGAGGACAAACAAGGACTGGCTGGCTATGTAATGGGAAAAGTGTTTTAGCACAAAGTGAAAGAGCTTGTTGAATTTAGTAAAATGTAAAAGTTCAGTGTGACTGCAGCCCAGAATACTCTTAGAGATTTTGGGGGAGATGAAGCTAGAAAATAACTTAGAATCAGATCATGAACGGCGTTGTAGCCAAATGCCCCAAAACACCATAAAAGCATCTCCAAATAAAACTTAAAACATAGATTTCTGTTATCATAGATCTTATTATAGCCTGACTTTTTTATATGTGTCAATATATTTTAAAAAGTAAATATCATATAAAAGAAAAGCCTACTGTGATTAGTTTAATATAGTTACACAGACGCACACACACATAAACATACACACTTCACACTTGTGAATTTAAGGATTAGGGTATTGCATGCAGGGGACTGAGATAAGATATCTGAGAGCTTTTCTACCGTCTGCCTCTGCTGATGCCTTTCTCCTTGTGCACCATTTGAGCTGTTATGGCCCAGAATCCTTGTTACTATATTTAATTTCCAGTGGTTCCTCTCATTCGTTTATTCATGGACTAATTATTGCTTTTTTCCTACGTTCTGGGCAGCTAGATACTGTTGATACATTGAAGAAGGTGGTCTTTGTACTTGTTCTCAATGTGGAGTAAAAGTTGCCAAATGTAGGAGTTGACAGGGAAGAGAGACTGCAAGGGAGATCAATGAGTTTGGGTAGTGAGGTGAAGCATGACACGTCAGAGGCCCTGCAGTATCACCATTGCTATAGGCAACATATATGGAGAATTGCTAAGCATGAGACTAGAGAAGTAGGGAGGGAGGGGTCATTGCAGGGCTTTTGAGGCTGTGAGAAAGCATTTGGGCTTCATTCCAAGGCTTTAGAAATTCAACTGATCAAACTCAGCAGCACTTCACTCTTTGGATCTTCTTTTGCCATATCATGGCAATATCTGGGGTGCATCTTGTAGCTTTCTGTTCACTTTCACACATCAAAGAGCCCAGTCCAGTCCAATTTTAACTTCAGTCTCATATGCCATTTAGAGCTTCTCTCCTTTTCTTAGCCGTGGTCACAGGTAAGGGGTGCACAGTTGGTGAGAGGCCATGATCTACGCTTCTTCTCCTCTTTCTGGGTCTTCCAGAGTTGGAGCAAGAAAAAGGGAGATTATAAAAAGGGGGGGAAATTCCTTTTTACTTAGCTTATTCTGTTGGTGGTTCTCTCCTGGCAATCAATGACATTTGAATGGCCAGTAGATAAATACAGGACCTCTCATGGGGCACACTTGTGATTTTTTCTCAAAGACCTCTTTATTATCCAAAACACCAGATGCACAGCTGGTTTATTCTTTCGTGGACCTCTTGTGGCATCCTACTTAGCTCCTGCCCCTGGCACTTTACTTTGTGCCCTTTTGCTTCTGGGTGTCCCTCTCTTGCCAGGCCACCTTCTTGAGTATGGGGAATGGGGGGAGAAGAACACTTTGAAGGTGATTCATACCAGGCTACCTTCTTTGATGTCCAAATTGTTTCTAAGAACTTTACATGTATTATATCACTTCATCCTTAAAGGAAGTAAGTTGTATAATTATCACCATTTTACAGATATGTCAGCTGGAATAAAGAGAGATTAAGTGACCTGCTAAAGGTCCAGTACCCTATTCTATCTGACTTAAGATTGAATGCACTTAACATCTATTTCACATTACTCAACTTATTATTATTGCTGTTATCCCTCAATCTTGTGTTTGAGTCAGTTTTAAATGTGGGAAGAAGACTTTGACAGAGATTCCAAAACTTCAGTCTCAGCCTGCAACTTTCCATAATACATGACTAGTGTCTATTTTTTAGTCTATAAAGAAGGAAATTTCCCTTTAATGTCCCACCTCCAAGGATTGTTTTTACATATGGTACAATGAAAGAACATGATGTTGGGAAACATAAGGTTTGAGTTCAAATTTTGGCTTTCTCTCTTTTATTTTTTTTTGCGGTACGCGGGCCTCTCACTGCTGCGGCCTCTCCCGCTGCGGAGCACAGGCTCCGGACGCACAGGCTCAGCGGCCATGGCTCACGGGCCCAGCTGCTTCGCGGCATGTGGGATCTTCCCGGACCGGGGCACGAACCTGTATCCCCTGCATTGGCAGGCGGACCCTCAACCACTGCGCCACCAGGGAAGCCCTCTTTTTTTTTTTAATGAATATGTGAAATGGGAATAGTTCTCTATATTTAATAAGGTTATTATGAATTTTAAATAATAAATTGTATCAAAGTGAATTGCAATTAACATATTCTATTAATCATCTTAAGTATTTTGATTAGATATATTTTAATAATTTACTGTTAGAATCTGAACCTTTAGTATCAGTTTCTAATTTGTTTGTAAACCTGCCAGGCATCTAGTTCCAAAGAGAAAGCCCAGGCATCTAACCTGCACAATAGTCGGAACATGCAGTAGCTGTGGTGGTCTGCTGTCTGTTTGTGTGAGCGTCTTTGCATAATAAGATTTTATGAACTGCACTAATTGGGTTTACTGACACTGCTGATCTGTTCTTAAGCTTTTCATCTTTTGCAATTTTTGCAATGCTAATACTGGACTAAATTCCTGGTTCACACCCCTTTGAGTACCAACTGAAAGTGTTAGATCTTACCCATTCTTGTATAGTCTCAGGGTGTTATTTCTTCAGTTGCTACATACGTGCTTCATAAACCACATTTTTCTTCATTATTGAAGAAACACACTGATAGGAACTTAGAGGAGACTAACCTTTAATAGCAAAAGGGTATAATGAAATAAATCTGGTACTTTAAAATACACTCAGGAGGGAATTCCCTGGCAGTCCAGTGGTGAGCGCTCTGTGCTTTCACTGCTGAGGGCTCTGGTTCAATCCCTGGTCGGGGAACTAAGATCCCACAGGCCGCACAGCATGGCCAAAATTAAATTAAATTAAATTAAAAATTAAAAAAAATACACTCAGTAAATCAAAGTAAATGAGAAATCACTCCAAGAGCAGTCCTGCAATTTGGTTATGTTTTCGTGAGTAGATCTAATTCTTCAGAAATTGGCTACAAGCACTGACTTATAATTAATGTAGCCAGGCACTAAAAAATATGCTGTCTTCACTAAATTAATGTGTCCTTGAAATCATGTTTATTCAATAAACTGTGCAATAGAGAGTGATTTCTCTGTTAGCAATACATTTTATGGAAATAACACTTAGTAGTAGTAAAGACATTAGGCTGGAAATCACATCCTTGTCTGGGTTCTGCCCCTTACAAGCTTGGAAACAGGGCAGTCACTACATTTATCTATAATCCCATCTATAAGAAGGAGAAGTTGGATTAAATTTCCCATAAAGAGTTTTTCAAATTTTGAAGTGTACGGATTCTTCAACTTTTCAGTCTCAGTTAACAGCCTCATGTGTCCTATACACAGGACAGAGGATAGCTGCATGCTGATAGGTCCTTATGAATTTTTTTTGTTTCTTTCTAATTGTGCTCCTTAGTTGTTTGTGTATTCTCTGAGCGATTTTGTAGTTGATCTTGGTATTATTTATTTCTTTTAGAACCTTGGTTCAAGGGACTAGGTCTTATTTGTATGAAGAAGTTGCATTGTTTTGTACTTTCTGGCAATTTTCTTGTAACACACAAATCAAATAATTACTATATTAGTATATACTCATGACAGACTTGAGTTTTATTTTAAGAAACCTTTCAAAAATATTCTTTTCAAGTACTGAGAATGTGTGTTATATATGCATTTAAAAGAATCACATGCAAATAATCTGTCTGGAAATCCTGTAGTAACTTAGCGGATATAACGTGAATATTATTTGATTGAAATGTCTCCTTTCCCTGTTATTTTAATCTTGAAAGCAAAACCATAAAAACTAGTGAATCAGCTGTATTTATTTGTTTATATATCTATATATCTGTATCTATATGCTTTTGTACTAATATATTGAGGTATTCTGAGAAGCACAAAAGCAGAAATTGGAATGAGATAAAGTTAAAATACATATTATTTTCAGGAATAATTATTGTGTCATTATTAAAATAGATTTATTTTTACTCATACTTAAGATTTCTATTCCTGAGAATATTTTAGCATTTAATATGTTTAAATTGTGCTTTATTATTTCTAAATATGTTTCTTTAATATTTTATAATATAGCAATCAAAAGTCTGATTCTACCGCAGAGCGGCTGGGCCCATGAGCCATGGCCGCTAAGCCTGCATGTCCGGAGCCTGTGCTCCGCAACGGGAGAGGCCACAACAGTGAGAGGCCCGCGTACCGCAAAAAAAAAAAAAAAAAAAAGTCTGATTCTAAATTTATATTATTTTAATATTGTCTTAATAATTGCCATGGATGAAAAAGATATGCAAATTTAAGAAGTGCATCATTGGCTATGGATTACTGAACCATCATGCCAATTTTTAAAAAACCCATCTACCAAGTTTAGCTGTTCATCTTCATGTTCTGGATACTTGGTTTTCAAAACAACTTACTATTTACAACTTACTTTCAAAACAACTTACTATTTATAGTCCTTATGCTATCATTAACCAGTATTTCATGGCACAACATGTGCTTCAGATGAAGCTCATCATTAAATGTAGTGGGTATAAGCCCATATTTTAAGTAGCCTTATTGAAAATTATGAATTTGCTTTTGCATATTTCTTTGTAGAGTTTATTAGTTCATCATTCTTTATGTGGCTAATGAAGAACTCATATTAGGCATAGAAGTGATATCCCCTTTTCTTATTTTTCACTTGTGCTTGTGTAATTATTAGTGTTTTCTTCGATCCATGGTGTCATTTAGCAATAATTTTTAAGCCAATTGGCTATTTTCACTAGAGTTAGTTTAATCAAAACTAGTTATTATAACTTGAAAATTCACCTGAGTACAAACCACAGTACACTGAATGCAAATGAATTCAGCATCACTTGACCATTCCCTGTTGTGGCTTCTTCTCTTCCCATAGCATGCCTTTCATGCATGACCATCATCTACTACTTATGGACATAGTGAGAGTGCCAATATCATTCCATATATTATTAGTAAAGCTTAATTTACTTCTTATATTTAGATAAGAATTCTATATAAACATAAAGATTCTAATATTTTCTTCCTACACCCAAATGGATGTACATACCCCACTTTGTAAGCTACTGCTCTAAGCTGATAATCTTGCTTCTGCTCACGGGCCCACACTTAATTGAGGTACAATACAGTTGATTGCAGTTATACTTACTAACTTATAACCAACCTGCCCCCCGATATTAGACCCATGTAACTTTCATTGGAGTCACATGATGAAGCTTCAGATGTTCTCAAACATCTCATTTCATTCACAAAAATCTTTTATTTTTCTCTCACAGAGGGCTAGTGTGATAGGCTGCAATGATGGCACCCATTCTTCACCTCTTTCAATATCAACATGTTTTTTCATTAACTTCATAATGCCCTCCCATTGAGAGTGAGGTGACCTGCTAAAGTATTTGTCACTCAACTCAGTTATGTGACTTTCTCTGGCCAATGGGTTGTTAACAGACATCACACAAGCAATGGCTTGAAATGGGCTTGTGCACTGGGGGTTGTTCTTTTGTACTTCTGCCATCATCATGAGAAATGTAAGTGCAGGGTAGACCAGTGGTCCCTGGAGTAGGATGAGAGACACTTGGAGCAGAGCTGAGTTGCCCCAGTGTCTCTACACAATAACAGCTCAGATCAGCCAATGGCCGCCTAACCCACAGATGCATGAGCAAGAACAGCTGAGATCAACTGAGCCCAGGTGAGATCAGCTGACCTTCAGTCTTATGAGCTAATAATAAATGGTTGCTATTTTAAACTACTGCATTTTAGGTGTCTTTTAACACGGCAATAGCTAAATGGTATAAGTTAGCCTCTAGATTTTACTGGTTAAACTCTGATTTCCCTTAATGGATTTTACAAAATCAGGAGTGGCAAAGAGTACATTATACTTTACTTTTTCCCACTTGTATGCTCTGTTCACTCCTCAACCCATTGCATTTTGGTTTCTGAACTCTTTTTTTCTACTAAGCGTTCAAGATCTTTCACCACTATCTGACACTGTTAATCTCTATATACTTTTTAAAATTTCTTTTCTCTTAGTTTGATACTTTTCTCTCCCTCTACTCATTGTGTATGTGTGCATGTATCTGTGTTCTTTTATGATTCCTCTTCCATAATTTTCTAGAGTTCTTATTTATTTTAATCAGTTAATCATGAAACATCCAAATAAGTTATCCCATCTATCCTCATCATTTTGTCACTGCTAAAAACAATAGCCTGGGGACATATCCAATATATTAGTAATCACATTAAATGCAAATGGACTGAATTGTCTTACCATTAAAAGATGGAAATGGTCAGGTTCAACAAAAATTTTTCTTAAGCTATTTTAAGTACATTGAAAATTATTGCTATCTTCAGAGCATAATCTCTTATCATAAAGCAGTAAAATTAAACATAAATGACAAAAATATAAGTAAAAGAAACCGATATATTTGGAATCATAAAAACATACTTCACAATATCTCCCACATAAAGAAGAAAAAAGCCGTAATAGGAAGTATAAAATGTCTTCGACTGAAATATAAACAGAAAGAGATCCTTGCCTATATAAGCACTAGATACATGAAAGAAATGCCATTGCTGAGCTGTGGGGAAAGATAGGCCAGTCAATAAATGGTACCAGAAAGTTGTTTTCCATTTGAAAGAAAAATTTGGATCTGTGTCCCATATGATACACAGTAATTCCAGGACCTAAATGTTAAAAGCAGAACTTTGACATGTTTAAGAGAAACATACAGGGGTATATTTATGGTCTTTTGTATACCTTTATGATCTTTATTATAATTCTTAGTGAGTTCTGTATTTTTCTAAAATATTTGTATATAGAAAATATGAAGAATTTCTATAACTCAATAAGAAAAGGACAACCTAAAAGGAAACTGAGTAAATGACGTGAGCAAACAATCCATAAAAAAGTAGAGCATTTAATAAACATATGAAAATGTGTTAAATTTTACTAGTTAATAGAAAAAGCCAAATGGCAGCACTGTGAACCATTTCACACCAACCATAATGGTTAAAATGAAATATTCTGTCTATACCAAGTTGTAGAGAACCTAGTGGGGATATAAATGTATACATCTCTTAGGATTTCAACTTGACAATATCTTGTTATTTTTGAAGATTTGACAGTATCTTGTTATTTATTACAATGTATACACCTCTTACAATTTCATTTTGACAATATCTTGTTATTGATTGCACATATAATAAATGTTGTATCCCCACTTTTCCATTTACTCTAGAACAGTGATGGATATACCATGATCCACGGGCAAAATCCTGTTGACCGCCTTTCCTTGTAAACACAGATTTATTGCAGTATAGACACTCTGACTCATTGAAGTGTTATCTGTGTCAGACTACAATAGCAGAGCTGAGTAGTTGTGATACCGACCGTATGGCCAGCAAAGCCTAGAACACTTACTAACTGGCCCCTGATGGAAAAAGTTTGCCGACCTCTGGTCTAAAGTAACTCTTACACCTTAAAGCATTGTTTGATAATGTTCATAACAGTATTGCTTACAATAGTGACAAAGGAAATAGAAAAAATATTAAAGAACATGGAAAAAGGAGGAATACTGTAAAACGTTCTTACAAGGTAATGCTAGGTAGCAATGAAAATGAACCAAAGTACTAGATACATTGCTATGAATAAATCTCAACAATGTAACTAAAAAAAATCTGTCAGAAAAGTATACACAGTATGATCTCATTTATAGAAATGTTAAAAATGTGACACAGAACACATACATTTATATAGTAAATACATAAGCCCATGTATGGGAATGATAAAAACCAAATTCAAGATGAGTATTTCCTCATAGAGTAGGGGAATGTGATAGAGGAGGGATACACAGGAGAGAGAATGCTTCAATAATATTTGTGATTCTTGCTGGTGATGGTTACAAAGTGTTTGTAGTATTCTTTACACTCTCTTATGTCTCTGAAGACAAAGTAAAATAATGCACAATGAAAGCCATAGTGCCTTTTATGAAGATCTGCTAGAAGATCTAGCAGAAGGCAGAGGAACAAAGGTATAATTGCAGTATACGATCTTTAGTAATAGAAAGCTGTATTATGAGTAGTAAAGATACAGACAGCTGACTGTTTCTTCCAGATGTTCAAGGGACTGGGAGCATGGCTGTGAGTACAGTTCTTGGCCCAGACAAGTAGGGAACTTGTTTTATCTGATGAATAGCGAGGATGCGGATTGCTAAAATTGCCCAGAGCATAACATGAATGTACCTGGTTGCGGAGAGGGGAAGAAAAAGGCATAGGTCACTCTGCAGAGGTTGGCAGAGCATACCTGGGACACTGCGAAGGTTCAAAAACAGTATTCTTAAAAATACTTTTTAAAAAGAGCTCACCTGTAATTTACTGTTTGGAAACCTTGAGTATTCCCTATGTGATGGATCTGTAGGAAATATTTGCTGCTATAGCAAGAGCTTCTGAAAACAGATAAAACATCTCATAATTTTATAGAAATGGAAAAATTGAATTTGAAGTTTTACAGAAAGTTGTAAAATATATTCAGTGTGCCTGAACAAGCAAATGTCCAATGTGTTCACATCAGGCTTGGATTTGGGAGAACCACAGTTGGAAGAAACATTTGCATAAAAATTTGTCAGATAGCAAAAACTCATCTCTTAATCCAGCTTCTTTTTAAAAATTGAGTTACACTTATATAGAATTGAACTTAAAAACAATGACTAAACCACAGAGAGTGAGGGTGGATTAGATGACGATATTTTCTTCTAAGGGTTAGGAGCCCAGAGCCACTCTTTACTTCCTGTCCATATGTCATTACCTGTGGCCATTTCTTGTTATCTTCATCCATTCAACTTTTGAGGGATCGCTGGGAATCATTTACTTTCATTTACTTGAGTAAGGTTGGTATAAATGATTTGTTATTGTCATAAGTATGTGGCCTTTTTAATGTCCTTTTTTAAACACATAATTTTAGTTGAGTGAAATTGCCAGTTGCTAAGTTGTTTATTTTCAAACATGTGATGGTTATGGCTTTATGCACAAAGGACAGTTTCTGAATTTCCAATCTCAGGTGCATAAATGAACATTTTAGTTATTTATCATGGAAGTGTCTGCACAAACATACACTGACCAAAATTTTTAATATCGAAAAATTGTCAGTATCGATCATAATTGTGAATTGTACATCTCATCTAAAATGTATACATCCTCTTATCCTAAGAAAAACAGAGAGAAAATGAAAAAAGAGGGGAGGTGGGGAACGAGAAAAGAGAGAGAGAGGGTGAGAGACAGAGAGATTGAATAAAACAACTTTTAACGTATTGGAGGATGATAATAGGGGAATTGATCACTAGCTGGTCTGTATGAATATTTAAAAGTACATTTTAACCTGAGGGTGTTTGTTGGCAAAATATTCATATTTTAAGTATTCTAATACCTTTTCAAAGTATTTTATTACAATTTCATTAAATAAACTTTATTGAAATCATCTTCCCCAATACATTCTTGTTAACAGTATGACATCTCACCATTTTTTTAGGATTAAGAAAGCAATAAGATTTTTTTTTATAGTTTCTTTGGCAACAGGAGATGTCATATAGATCCCACAGTGTGTGTATTTAATAGTTGTTTCTTTTCCTGTCTTCTTTTTTTTCTACTGAGAATCAGACTGCCTGCTTGCCTTCTTACTCATTCTTGAGATGAATGATTTGGGACAATCCACCCAGACTCGGCCAAAGCATGCCCCCTTTACGAGTGGTTCTAAACTATACAATGTAGAAAAGCAGTTTGCCTAAGACCTTGTTCAACTGAAAGACACCAGAGAAAGTAAATTTATTATTTTCTTTTCATAATAATATGTAGCTAATTGTGCAAATACACATGCTTTATCCCATTGTAAGTGGCAACATTTATTGATAAGATAAAGGAATGATCTTTCAAAATTCACTTCTCAAAATAGCTTTCTCTCTTTTTAAACTATTTATGTTATTATTTTTGTTGAAATTTTATAGTGTCTTTGTATCTAAAACATTTATTATTTTCAAAATAATTCTATTTTATATTTCAGGAATATACAATAGATGTTTTCTTTCGACAAAAATGGAAAGATGAACGGTTAAAATTTAAAGGTCCTATGAACATCCTTCGACTTAACAATTTAATGGCCAGCAAAATCTGGACGCCAGATACCTTCTTCCACAACGGGAAAAAATCAGTAGCACATAATATGACAATGCCAAACAAGCTTCTTCGAATCCAGGATGATGGGACTCTGCTATACACAATGAGGTATGTGTTCAGGTTTGATATGTTGCCATTAAATTCTGAGGAATCTGTGTATTAACCAAACAGCCAACTTAGCTGTCAAGTATTAGTAAGTTCAACATTTTCATAACAGATTATTGAGGTAACCAGAATATGCTTTATAAATGCTTTGATATTTAAAAAATAAAGGTTATGAGTTTGACACTCATCTTAGTGTGTTAAGGCTTAAAAATTGCCTTAGCTGTTAAGAATTGATTTTTTTTGGCAGTTTACTTTTCATACTATATTTTAGTTACATACAACTTTAATAGTATGATTTAAATTTTTCTTTATACAAGCACATAATTTTATTTTTAATATCTCATGAAATATCCCATCAAATTTTTAAGTGATTTTTAAGCAAGTTTCACTTAATTTAATATTTTAATCCTTCTTATGAAGGGAGAAAAATACTTTTATAACCTCAGAGATGTCATGTGACATCAAGTTCAGATGATTCAATCTTAAAAAATTATCGAAAGAAATATACAGTTGTTGACTCTAATCACTGTTCCATTTGAACTCTTCTCATGAATTAATCTTTTTAAAATAAGTTACTTATATTACATAACAAAGAAAACAATCACAAATCTAATAAAATGGTGTATAATCTAAAAGGTAAATGTTTGATAAAGACTTTAAAACATAGATAACTTTCATCAGCATTGTATATAGACAGATGTGTATTCGAAGCATTTGATGTATTATTTCATATGAAATGTTAAGTGTTGGATTTCAATTGTGAAAGTTATTTAAGAAGGGACAATAATACAGTCTTGATCTTTAAAGAAAAAAACTCTTTAAGTTCTCATTGCTAAATGACCATTGCCTAAAATGGAAGTTAGCTATTCTTTCTGCTTCTCTCTCTGAATCTTGCAATATAGATGCTGTATCCCCCTTGATTTTACACGCTAATTAGTCCTGTGAATTAAGACAATGATTGGAAATTTGGGGTTTGGAAAAATATTGTGTAGGGTTCTACTTAAATACTCTCTTGGAAGTATATAAGCTATAATTAAATTGTTGGTTACATTTGTTTTGCTCATTGTCAGAGATTCTTCTGTAAGTTCACTTTAGTCCCTATTCTATATAATTTACCTTTGTCTGAAATGGAATAGTTGATAATTTTCTTTAAAACAAATTTGCTATGATTACTCTTTAATGTGATTACGTATATACAAAAAAACTATTTCTTTAACATTCATAACCTGTGTCTGTAATTTGAATAGTCCAGTCTCAACAAGGTATTTCTAGGAGATATATCTATATATGTAACTATGTCTATATTTATATTTATATATATGTATCTATATACAGTATATGATATTCATTTACAATTTACATAATTTTGAAGGGTGCTTCTCTGAGGCATTATTGAATTCCTATATCAATTTTGCTATATGGTTATTGATGGAATGTTGGGAGAAAATAGCATTCTTTTTATGACAGAGGTTTGTTTTTCATTTTTTTCTTCAAGATTTCAAATGTTAATACTGAAGTTAATGGGAAAATAACCTTCAAAAATGTGTACATAACTTCTTCTTAACTAACCATATAGTACAAAATGCTTAAAGTATATTTTTAAATACATATTGTTACTTTAGCTCAGATTTTGTAGGTGCAAATGTCTTCTGAAGGATCACCTAAATGTGAAAGAACAAAAGCATATATAAATGTGAATTAGCCTAATCAGATGCCCTAATGAGGGTCCTACCTCATCATTAATTCTGTTGACCACAATAAGCAGTGATTTATCTTGACTTGCAAATTTACGTAAACAAAGAGTGGAATTTTGACTTTTAGGCTTACAGTTCAAGCTGAGTGTCCAATGCACTTGGAGGATTTTCCAATGGATGCCCACTCATGTCCTCTGAAATTTGGCAGCTGTAAGTATGGGGATGAAGGTACATGTTTTGGGTCAATAAAATCAGGGATAGGCAGCAGCACAACTTAATTGTATACTTTCTTCTCATATGATGGGATGCTTAATACTTTCCCAATAAGATGCAGAAATAAAAAACATACTGATTTCCCTCAAGTAATCAATTGGCTAGCCTTATTGTACTCTCAAATATCATATCTTAATCATTGTGTTTAATTGTCATTTGCTTTACTGCTAATAAAGAACACCCTGCGTTTTTATCAATGTGAAAAAGTAGACTGGGAGCTCCTTGAAGGTCAGGACTATGTCATTTACCTTCTTTTTCAAGTGCTAATCCATTAAAAATGCTAAATAAACGGCTTTTTTTTCAACTAAGAATGAAATGTTAAGGATAGATTCTATTTGTTAAAGTAGTGATCAACCTGTTGCAAATGGCAATGGAGAATAGGTAAAAAAAAAAGCTGGATCTCTAATTACCTTTCTACTCTCTAATAATGGAAGGAAAGTTTCTTTCTAAAATAAATTTGAAGAAGATGATGTAACTCGATTGCTACATGTGGGCACTTTCTGTGTACATAAAATATTTCAGAAAAGCCTCTGTGCGTTTGGCTGTTCTTTAGGTCACTGAGGTTGTATCTTATATGTCAAGCAGAAGCATTAGCTCTCCCAGAATAATTGAAAAGAGGGAAGGTCAAATCATCTCCCTAGGCCCACAAGGCATTCAGGGCAGGTTCAGGATAAATTCATGGACACAGCTAAGCAGCTTCTCTCTTTTGTGAGTGTGTTCCATAGCCTGACCTTTTCAGAAACCTTTGCCCTTTCTGGCACCTTCATCTTTGTCCATTCTGGGCAGTTTTGCCTTTTCATTCTCTTGCATAGAAATGCAGTTCTCTCACCTGATACAAATATGTATGACTGAATAATATGCCTTCTCCCCACAGACTGTATCAAGTGAAAGAAAAGAGAAGAATTGTGGCTAATATGAATGCAAAACCCTCTAATTTTATTGATGGCCGTAATTTTGTGGAATGAGAAGTTCAATCTTGTTTGTTCTGTTCAATCTTACGAAAGGTGTCAGCTCTCTGTTTTCTTTGAGAATCTCTCCTTTGTTTAACAATAAACGCTTTTTTCTTTTCACGGAAACTATCACTTCAATACTGGCACTTTTTCGAAGATTATTTAAGATAGTCAATCTTGTTATACAAAGTAAACATGATGCTGGAAAAACTGCAGCAGATGCAGCAGAGAAAAACTCATTTGCATTGCATAAATGGCATTAAATAGAAAACTGAAAAGCCTTCATACCAAAGAAAGGATTTATTCAAGATGCAGTAATGGTCTAAGAAGGAAAGGCATTTTTCAGTGGACAAGTTAGTGCCATTAAGATACCAAATATAAATGACGTATGATGTCTCAATTCTGAATTTGAAATAAATACACCTGAAAATATTTTAAATGAAATTTTAAAATCCCTTAGAGTGCATCTTCAGAGTAGTGTAATATTGTACATTTGAGAATATGGTTTTCTGTATCTAGAAGTGTTTCAGGCAACACACAGAGCTTACTGTTAGGCATTTTCTATTGAAGTAATTTTTTAAATTTAGTTTTCTCTATATTTATTTTCTGACACATTGAGTAAAAAAGTTGTATATTCTTTCATTTATCCTTGCCAATAGTAGGTACTTGAGACATAGTGTTAATAGTATGGACACGAGCATGGTGTATAGACTAACAAGCCAACCTAAAACTTAAAATACTGGCATAACAAATTTTAGCGGAAGCAGCCATGACTTTTTCTTCTAGTCATTTACTCCTCACTTATTTAAAAAACTCCCTCATGTCCCCACAAATGATAGAATTTCTGGCACTTTTTATCATTGTTCTCAAATAAAAGAAGCATCTTTTCTACTAATTTAAATTTTGAATTCAGTTTCGTTTTGCATTATTCCCGTTGCCTCATATCTTTTTATAATTCTTTGCTGTTTAATTTGATTTAAAACTTCCTGAATGGAAATCTAAGAGTATTCTGGGCATTATCCCAGAAGAAATTATAAATTTTCTTTTTGGATAAAAATGATTTGGGGATTGTTTTGGTTATCAAATATTAAGAATCGGTCAGTATGCATTTGATGTTTAATACAGATTAGGACTCAAAATGGATTACTGCATAAAATTAAATAAAATTATTTAATGGAAACTTAATCTAGATATGGAATTTATAAAGAAATTTGTCTTTCTCTCCTTTTATACTTCACTGAAAAATCACAATGGTCTCCAAGTTTATATGTGTGTTGGTAGGCCAGGAAATGCCTCTTATCTGCATTGCATAACTTTCTGCTCTCTCTTATCTCATCAGATCCCCAATCTAAAAAACATTCCTGCCTAAAAAATGAAAGTAAATAATTGCTTTTTTATAAAAGACATGGGCAGGATCAGTCATTTTCTTTAACATATTCTTAGGCTTCTATCCAGATTTCCATCTTTCATAACAGTAAATAACAGAATTAAAATATTATGAGTTTATTGATTAATCTAGCAAGAATGAAGTGAGAACATTTTCCTCGTGACAGGCATTGTGCCAGGTGCAAGAAGTATAGATATGAGTAAGATAGAGTCCCTCCCATTAGTCTCTTGCTAGTTTCTTTAAAATATCTCCTATGTTTGTAGAGTTTCATCTTCTCTTATTTATGTTTAAAGGTAAACGTCAAAATTCAAAAGTAGAATTATTATAATTGCTTAAAATAAAACCTCATAATTTATTAAGATCCACAACTACTGAGTACTCTGAGGCCTTCTAATATGAACTGGAGTATGTGATGTCTTTTTGGTTTATTAAATTCTGTGTCATTTGAAATTTTATTGAAGAGAAGGCCACTTGATGATCTGCAAATGCATTGCTAGTTATACACATTACTAATGTTACTTATTTATACGTAACAGCAGAATCATCAATGATTAACTAATTGAAATTAATTAATAAAAATTTAGACCTTAGGGTAACTGAATTCATTCATATGCAAGCTGTAGGAATAGATCTGCTATTAAAACAAATACATATATATATATACATATAATGATATGAAGTATGTATAATGATATACATACATACATACTTTTTTAGAATGCTATTTCAAAAACTGTTTCACATAATATAATTATTTGTGGATGTAGGTGTATACATGTATTTCACTGATATTAACATTTACTAGTGACATTCTGAAAACCAGACAACACTGTAGTATGTCATTAAAAGACCACACAGTGAATAAGACACAGCATTCACTTTATTGTAACTAATGCTTAAGTGGGAATGGATTTGTGATCACAGACTTTAGATCAAGGTAAGTACCAGAACCACCCCGGAACAATGGTATTAACCTAGAAAACCTATTAGATGGCAGGTAAATGAGCTTTTCCAGTGTCCTGGAGAGCTAGAGGCAGAGATATTGCTGGTTCTTTCTCTCCCTCAACTGAAAATGTGACTGTGATGCTGAGTTTTGCTCAAGGACCAGGAGTAACTAATATTTCTAAACATTCCCTTGAGCAAAAGTGCATAGAAGTTCTTTGAAAGGACAGTAGTACAGCTGGAATTGTCTGGTTATTCAACTGTGGAGAGACTCTGCCCGCATGGAGAGGTCAGCTGTTCCCCCTACAGGCACAAGGGAAATGCCAGGGCCAGAGAAGTACTGAGACAAGATAGGCTGCCTGCCTTCCAGCGTTAGAGTCATCTCACTTCTGCTTAGTTCTGTATCCTTGGTCAAATAAATCAGAAAATTATACTTGGTCTGTATGTGATTTGTCTCCTGCCAATCCATAGCTTAATTAGGATGCTATGCAAGTATAGTTCAGTGAGATCTGTGTGCATTAATTAATTTTAAAATGAACAGGTTTTAAAAAGTGTTTTCAACTTGCGAAACTATAGCATTCTGAATTATTTTGCATATTCTGCAAAATTCTCATTCTTCTAATGAAATGCATTGTACTATGATAGTTAAGTCACTTAATTCTTTTTTGTTGTTGTTGCGGTACGCGGGCCTCTCACTGTTGTGGCCTCTCCCGTTGCGGAGCACAGGCTCCGGACGCGCAGGCTCAGTGGCCATGGCTCACGGGCCCAGCCGCTCCGCGGCATGTGGGATCTTCCCGGACCGGGGCATGAACCCGTGTCCCCTTCATCGGCAGGCGGACTCTCAACCACTGCGCCACCAGGGAAGCCCAAGTCACTTAATTCTTAACTAGGTGAACGTTTTGAAGAAAAACCTACAAAACTAACTACAAAAATAATACCTAAAATAAACACATGTCATTATTCTCACATGGACATAAGTTTTTCATGAGTGATTATTATTTCTAAATTAACTGGTTAAATGGGCCTTGGGCATTCATAACCTGTTTACTGTAATGCCGTCATCTAGTACCTTGCGAATATGGAGGATGTTTTAACCATCTCAGGGCCCAGTGATTTTTGCAGGCTCTAAAGAGAAATTTGCTCTTCATCTCTCAAAGTGGTTACAGTGAAAATACTCTTGTGGTCATGTTTGTCTCTCTTGGTCTGCTTCACACCCTTCATACTGAAGTTGTAAATTTCAAAGGCACTTTTTTGCCCTAAAAAATATCAATTTTTATAGTAAACAATAATTCTATGAAATATGCGACCTTTGATGCTGGATGTTATTGATAGTTCTTACTAAAATGCTTAAAAAGATTTTTTTCCTGATTTCCTACAGATGCGTATACAACCTCGGAGGTCACTTACATTTGGACATACAATGCATCTGATTCTGTACAAGTTGCTCCTGATGGCTCTAGGTTAAATCAGTATGATCTGCTGGGCCAATCAATTGGGAAGGAGACAATTAAATCCAGTACAGGTTAGTAAAATGAGTCTAAAGAAAAGCTAGTTCCTGAGAAGATTAATGGGTGAACGTCATTGGAAATGTGTCAGTTTGCTTAAAACCTTTTGTGCCCTAAGAAGGAGCAGCAGACTGTGCTTGGGAGCTTTTTAGAAATTCAGAATCTCAGGCCTGACTCCTTACTAAGTCAGAATCTGCATTTTAACAAGATTTCAAGGAGATACCAAGGTGTGCATTAAAGTTTAAAAAACTAGTCTAACTTATGCTCCCAATTCAAAACATGTGTGTCTTTTGAGACAAGCCAATTTTACCTTCACACAGTGTTACAATTCCCCTCACTTTGTAATTCTTTTCCTCCTATTCTGGATAAGCTATGACTATTCAACTCTTGATTATGGATAATTACTATTGGTCTGTGTGGGAAAGCTAAAGCCCTTTTGAAGAAAAAGCAGCTGTATGAACGAATGATCTCACATCTGGCAGATAAAAACCCAGAGAGCAGAAAGGAAGGTAGCTATGAGTATCAGATAGAACTGACTCCACTATATTAGAGCAGACATTAACACATAAATTCAGAATTGGTGACAAGATTAAAAGTAGAAAATCTGGGCCAGGAGATCAGTCTTGGAGATGTGGCCAGAGATCAATACTTTAAAGAGCCGGAGAGGACTGGACTGGAAACAGTCAAAACAGAGGCTTGAGGTTGGGACCAAAGGGGATGAGAACCTGAGCAAGTAAGATAATCCATGGTCAGGGCATTTATGAATCCTCTATCCCTTGGTCAGTAAGCATGACCTAGAGAGAAAAACAAATTCCACACGATACACATGCCATTCAAATTTTTTGGTCATATGAAAATTTTCTTTTAAATACTCTTGCTATGCTAAGTGGGCATTTTAATGTTATATACTTTCCATGTCATATATGGGGCAAATTCTTTCCTTTTTTAAATCAGGGACTGTTCTTTGCCTAATCCCTTCCATTTCCAAAATGTTCAAACTATTGACTATTACAGTTTCTTAAGCTTCTTAAATTTTTCTTCTAGGTGAATATACCGTAATGACAGCTCATTTCCACTTGAAAAGAAAAATTGGGTATTTTGTGATTCAGACATATCTGCCTTGCATCATGACTGTCATTCTCTCCCAAGTGTCATTCTGGCTTAATAGAGAATCTGTGCCTGCAAGAACTGTGTTTGGTGAGTGAATAACTACATACTTTGCTGTACAGCACATTTTGTTTCATGACTTTCTTTCAAAAGCATTATCTCTCTTGATCTTCACCCCAGTAGTTTGTGGTATGCAGAGCAGGGAGTATTCGTTTTGCCTTATAGATGAGGAAACTGAGGCTCAGAGAGGTACAATATAGAGTCAGTGTCACACTCTTAAAAAGGAATATAAGAAGTTCTCAAATCTTCTGAATTACATTGTCTTCTTTCTGTTAAATCATTTTGCTTATCAACGTTTCTTTCCATGTTAATATAAGGAGAATATTCTTAGAGGTTTTAATGTAAAGTATAACAGTACCATATTTCTAAGCTATGTTTATTTTATTTTATTTTATTTCATTTCATTTCATTTCATTTTTTTGTTTGGTTTTTAGATGAACAAATATGACCTTAGTACTTTAAGTGAGAGAGAATAAGGGAGGAAGGGAAAGAGAGGGAGAAAAAGACTCCCTCATTCGCTACCAGTAGTGTGTTTAATAACAAAGTTAATTTTCTTGATTTAAACCATGCAGGGGAATTTGGTTACTGCTTTTTGGATATATGAACTAGGATGAGTACATTTTGTGACAAAGTAGATCACCTTTGTGTATTTGGTCCACTCATTCATCTAGGAAAGCGTTATTGAGAATCTACTAAGTTGGATATGGCATCAGGCCCTAAAGGTGCAAAAGCATATAAAATACAGTCCTTGCATTCAACTATCTCTGTACAGTGGAGGGCATCAGAATAAGCAGGAAAGATAATGGCAACACAAGATGAAATCATTATAAAAGAGGCACATATAAACCATTAAAAAAGACAGGAGCATGGATCCTCCCTAAAAGGACTGATTAAGTAGCTGAGTCAACATTCGAGCTAATTCTTGAAGGATACGTAGGAGTTTCCCAGACAGATGATATGAGACAAGAATCCTAGCCAAAAAAGGATAAAGTGTGCAGTGATATTGAAGGATGAAAGAACATAGTGTATTCAGTGACAGTGAGCTGTTTCAGTGTCAGTTGATATACATACAGATAGAAGTATAGCTTGAGGCCTAATGGGAAGTCCTTGTAGGCCATGCTAAGATAGTGTACCTTTATCTTATAGACTATAGTGTTTTGAGACCATAGACATGTGTAAGCTCTTAGAACAATGCCTGGCATTTAATATGTGCTATATAACTGTTGGTTATTCTTATTATCAATGGAGAAAACTCAATTTTATTCTCAATACTAGCAAAGAATGATTCGAAAAGAAATTTAAAAAATAATTTCATTTATAATGGTATCCAAGATAATAAAATACCTAGAAACAAATTTGACCACATAGGTGAAAGACTTGTCCACTAAAATCTATAAAACTTTGTTGAAAGAAATTAAAGAAGACCTAATTAAATGGAAAGACATCTCATGCTTTTTGAGAGGAAGACAATATTGTTAAGATAGAATTATCCCCGAAGCAATCTATAGATTGAATTCAATACCTGTAAAAAATCCAGTGGCTTTTTATTTTTTTTGCAGAAATTCCAATCCTCAAATTCATATGAAATTGCAACGGGCTCCAAATAGCCAAAACAATATTGAAAAAGAAAAAAAAAATTTGCTGGACTCATACTTCCCAGCTTCAAAACCTAGTACAAAGCTACATTATTCAAAACAGTGTGGTAGTGGCATAAGAATGGACATATAGAACAATGGAATAAAATTGAGAGTCCACAAACAAACAAACAACTATGGCCAATGGATTTTCAACAAGGGTGCCAAGACCATTCTGTGGGGAAATAGTAGTCTCTTCACCAAATGGTGCTGGGACAGCTCTATGACCACCATGTGCAAAGGAATGAAGCTGGACCCCTACCTCACTCCAGATACCACAATTAACTCAAATGGATACAAAGCATTAATGTAAAATCTAGAAGTATAAAACTATTAGAAGAAAATATAGGATAAATCTTTATGATTTTGGATCTAGCCATGTATTCTTAGGTTTGACATCAAAAGCATGAGTAACAAGGAAAAAATAGATAAATTGGATTTCACTAAAATGAAAACTTTTGTATCTCAAATAACATTATCAATAATGTCAAAAGACAACTTACGCATGGGAGAATATATTTGCAAATTATATATCTGATAAGCGTTTAATATCCTGAATAAATAAAGAACTCTTACAACTCAAAGACAGAAAGACCAAAAACTTGATTTTAAAAAATGGGCAAAGAACTTGAATGGACTTTTTTCTAAAGAAAATATACAAATAGCAAACAAGCACAAGAAATGATGTATATCATTGTACATTAAGGAAACACAAATCAAAACCACAATAAAGTACATTTTATGCATACTAGGATGGCCATAATAATTAACAAAACAGAAGGACATAAATATTGGTGAGAATGTGGAGAAATAGAAACATTCATATTGCTGGGGGAATATAAAATGGTACAGCTTCTGTGGACACCAGTTCAGCAGTTCCTCAAAAGGTTAAACATAGAATTACCATATCATCCAACAATTCCATCTCTAGGTATTACCTAAGATTAATGAAAACATATGTTTACATGGAAACTTGTACACAGGTATTTATGGCAGCATCATTTCTAATAGTCAAAAGATGGAAACAACCCAAATATCCTTCTGTGGATGAATGGATAACCAAAATGTAGTATATACTTACAGTAGAATATTATTCATCTATAGAAAGGATTAAATACTGATAACATGCTACAACATGTATGAATCTCGAAAACGTCATTCTAAGTAAAAGAAGGCAGATGAAAAGGGTCACATATTGTATGATTCCTTTCATATGAATTATCCAGAATAGGCAAATCCATAGAGACAGACAGCAGTTTAGTGGTTGCCAGTAGATGGATGCAGGGGAAAATGGGAAGTGATTTTGTAGTAAGAACAGGGTGTTTTAGGGTGATAAAAAAGTTTTGAAACTAGAGAGAGATGATGGTTGCAGAACACTGTGAATGCATAAATGCCACTGAATTGTACACTTTAAAATAATTCATTGCATATTATGTGAATTTCATCTCCGTAAAATAATTTTTAAGTCACGAGTTTAAAAAAAAAATTGATGAGCACACCAAGGATTTCCCAGGATTTAGGAATCTTCTTAGATATCTATTTCAAAATTTGCAAATTATTGAATCAAAGACAAAAAAAACTGACATGGCTAAAAATATGACAAAACTTCCATTCAAATGACTTGAAAAATAAGGTTACATGATTTTCAGAGCACAAATAATACAGAAAATAAAGTTTTAGGGAAAAGTACATAATAATTAATAACAGAAAGGAAATGATTAGGACAGAGTTGATATTCCAGAAAGATCTAAATTTATATATAAATATATAGCATATCAGATAAAATTAAATGATGAAGTATTTGCTTAATAAAGGTTCTAAGGAAAACAAAATATTGCATTGAGGTAAATAAAGACAGATTTTATAGCATAAATCATAGAGAGGAGTATGTTTTCAAAAAAAACCGATAGAAGACTACCTAAGTATAAGGAGAGATAAATAGATGGATAAATATTTAACAGTGAATCAACAGAATGTGTTAGTATCTAGGCTGCTAGGTTCAACTATAACAAATGTACAAAAGTTTCTAAAGACTGATTATAAAAATAATACATACAAAGTTAAAAATCCAGGCTATACTTGAATGTGTAAATTCATTTATGTATGAATGATTCACGATACAGGTTTAAGGACCCAAAAGTCATATTGTCATGTAAATATAAACTGTTAGGTGGTAAAGGCATTCTTAGTATTATCTCTACAAGTTATTCTGTGTAACGTTTGTAATAAATATAATTCCATGTGAGTGTATGTGTATATGTGTGTGAAAGTAAAAGCTAAAAATCCTACATCCCGTGTGGAATGAGATTTGAAACCTGCCCAGCCTCTTTATTCTCCACCCCCATTCTATCTTTCACTGTTTTCTGCCTCCTTAACATCATTCTCTGACCGATGTGCAGCAGTTACCTAACAAAGTGTCTACCCTCTCCAAACTTCTCTCCCTGAATCCACAGTCAGGTCTACAAGCTGATTACCATTAAATCAGGTCTACAATATATCATTAAATCATCTGCCCTCCTCCTGCCTCAGAGGCTTTCTGTGGTGGGTAACCCGCCAAGTTAAAACAACAACAACAACAACTATTACAGTTAAGAAATTAATATGCCCTGGGACACAGATGCCAAATTTCTCAGCGTTTGAGGTCTGACTTTATGCTATCAATAGAATAAGAAAACAGAGCAAATAAGACAGCAGGCAGAGGAGTTGAAATTAGAATGTGCACCCCTTTGATATTAGAAACTTTGTTCCATTGTATTAGGTTTTATCTATTCAGTTTTTTTTTATATTGCATTTATTTTGTGGTTGTAGGGGCAGCTTGATATTTCAAAGATATTTCTTCAAAGGGGCTGCCTACGTATCTTGAAATGATAGATGAGGAAAACCTCCTTTGACTTTCTCTGAGTGCTCACATCCAGTTCATTCAACACCAACAAATACTTACTGAGCACCTACTTATCACATGGTTCTAGATACTTGGGGTATGTCCTTGAACAAAACCAAACACCCTTATGATGAGGTAGTTGTTCTCTGTTGCCAACGGTACAAGAAAGCACTTGGGAAACTTCTAACCTTAAACTTCAGGTTTTGTGCTTTCAAGCCTCCTGTGACTAAACAATGTATTTGCAGTGTACAAACCTCATTTTGTGTTTGTATAAACATATAGCTTATTTTGTGAAATTGTGGCTTATGGTTTTTTTAGTTGCTTAACATCCTTCAGAACTTCCTATAAATAAGAATAGTGATAACGAGCTTGCCAATTATTGTTTGCATATTTGAAGCCAAATCATTTTTCAAATTTATGAGTAAGTTTATTTATGAATATATTACTACACATTAATATATGAACATATGAGTACATGAATAAGTTTATATATAAGAAATATGTACTGGTATTTCTGTCTTAATATTATATTCATTATGGAATAGAGAGTTTTTTTCTATTAAGAACTAAAACCAAATAACAAACATCTGTTAGGGTGTATGTTTGTCTGCTAAAAGAGTACAGGGAGTTCAAATGCCTTATACTGCAAAGTTTGTATATACAAAGTTCATTGCATTTGCAAGCGACTTACCTGCTTGTCTTATATTTTTGGAGTAACTAAAACTCCAGAAGGGATATGTTTGGATTGCTCATTTTTCTACTTAGATCACAGATTTCCATGATTCAGTTTGACTGCTTATGTTAGGGAATCCAAAAGATAGTGGCTTGATTATATGAGGTGTTTTTTTTTTTTCATGTGAAAAAAATCCTCAAGTAGATCCTCCATGACTAATATGATAATATCATGGGCATCAGGCAGTCTGTCTCTTTTCATCTTTCTTCTTTTATATCCCTAGCATGGCGTTTTGCTTCATTGTCCAAAATGGCTGTTGGTGCTCCAGGCATCACATTCATATCCAGGAACGGGAAGGAGTAAGCAAAAAGGGCAAAAGACCTGTTCCAGCTCTGTGTTTGCCATTAATGAACTTTCCCAGAAGTCCCTTCAAGCAATCTCTATTTATATATTATTAGCCTAACTTGGTCTCATAACCGGAGAGTCTGAGAAATTGCCACCCTGAATAAATTCAGTGTTCCAATATTATGATTGACTAAATATTGGATTGGCAGCTAGTGGTTTCTACTACAATAAGAAAAAAAAAAAGAAAAAATAGCAGTTTGCTATGAAGGTCATGAAATGATTAGGAGCACATATTCTGGAATCAGAGCACAGACATACCTTTACTGTACTTTATTGCACTTTGCAGATGTTGCATTTTTTACAAATTGAAGGTTTGTAGCAACCTTGCATCAAGCAAGTCTATTGGTGACATTTTTCCAACAGCATTTGCTCACTTCATGTCTCTGTGTCACATTTTGGTAATTCTCACCATATTTCAAACTTTATTATTATTATTATATTTGTTTTGGTGATCTGTGACTAGTGACCTTTGATGTTACTATTATAAAAGGATTACAATTTACTGAGGGCTCAGATGATGCTTAGCATTTTTTAAGCAATAAAGTATTTTTTAATTAAGACAATACTATTTCTCACTTAATACACTATAGTATAGTGTAAACATAACTTTTATATGCACTGGGAAACCAAAAATTCCATGTGACTTGCTTTATTGTGATATTCACTTTGTTGTGCTGGTCTGGAGACAAACCTGTAATATCTCCAAGGTATGTTTGTATCTTGGTTCAAAATCTGGCTCTTCTATGATCAAATTAGGTAAGCTATGGAACGTCTTTTTAAACCTCTTTGTACCTTAGTTTCATCCCTCTGTAAAACTGGGATTATAATATCTACCTCATTAAGTATTTTAGGGAATCAACACACACACATACATTCATAGATACATGGAACACTTAGAACAATTCTGGCACATAGTAAAATTCTATGTAATCGTTTGCTATTATTATTACTATTTATTATCTAATACTTAATTCTCTCCTTCTTATCAATAAATAGGTAAGGAGTGGTCAGATCTTGTTTTAGTTTAGGTTGGATATCCCAAGATGGCATATTTTGGGAGTTATGAACTCTATACACCTCTAGGTAAGACGTACCTGGGCAGTTATCCAACTTCTTTGATATTCATATCATCAGTGTTCAATTGTTTGAAGGGAATTTCAGAATTTTTGATATTTCTGTATTTAAGTGAAATACGCCAGTGTGTGTTCAGTTTTTAATCGAGTCTCCTTTGTTATGTCAAATGAAGCTCAAGTCCAGTGGACTTAAGCCTCTTTGTTAACTTTATTCTTAATTAATCATGAGCTTGTATAGATATCCATAAGAAACAACATCTTAGATGTGCATCCCATCTCAAAGTCCCCTAATTGAGTCTTATTGGTTAGACATGGGTCACATTCTTATCCCTGATACAATCATCATGGACAGGTTCACACCCCTCCTATGACCTCCCTTCCCCTAGCATCCACTCAGGCCTCTTTCTTATTTCATGAATATACTAGCCATTCACCTCTAAGGTTTGTCTTTTCCCTTTGCTTGGGTTTCTCTTTTCCCAGATATCTGTGTGGCTAACTCCTTCATTTCCTTCAGGCTTTTCTAAAATGTCATCTTCTTGAAGAGACCTACCTGACAATCTAACTTAAAATCGTGAACTGCTTCCCAATCCTGAATCTTCTGCTCCCGCTGGCCCTATTCTATGTTTTTTTTTTTCCATTGCACATATCATCTTCCAATATTTTATAGAAAAAATATATACTTTTGTTTAATCTGCCTCCCCGACAAGAATTTAAATTTCAAGAGGGCAGTTATTTTTACCTCTTTTTAAGCTGATGGCCAATTAAGTAGGTTAAACTGAGGCAATAAGTAAATGGAAAATGATTTTAGATAGATGATAGATAGATAGATAGATAGTATAGATAAGCACATTTGTGAGTTCAACGAGAGTTAGGTTAGCAAAATTATAGAGACTAAAAGTGTCAAGTGGGGTACTTTCCTAATTTTTAAAATTAGGGAATCAGAGTGCTGTTTCCAAAAGAAGGTTGCATGGATACAGGGAAAAACAATAAGCAAATAAAACTTATTCACTGCAATAGGTTAGCCAACTGTGAAGTTTAGAAGGAACACAGGGCAGAGGGCTGCAGTCACTCTGACACTAACTGCAAGTTCAGGGAGTTCACGAAACCACTTTCAGAGTTGTTAATTCACTAAAAGAACTCACAGAACACAGTGAAAGCTGTTACACTCACAGGTATGGTTTATTACAGGGAAAAGATACAGATTAAAGCCAGCCACAGGGAGAAGCACATAGAGTCGAGTCCAGGCAAAGTACCAAATGCAGAGCTTTCATTGGCCTCTCCCCATGGAGTCAGGGACAGCAGTACTTTCCTGGCACTGATACGTGACAGCACATATTGCCAAGCAGGAAACTAACCTGCACCTTGGTGTCCAGAGGCTTTACTGGGGATCTGTCACATGGGCATGGTTGATTGGTCTTGTGGCTGATCTCAGTTTCCAGCTGCTCAGGAGGTAGAGCTGATATGGCATGTTCCCAAACTCCCACCCTAAATTCAACTGTCACTACTGAGCTGCACCAAAGCCCCCAGGCAAAGCCACTCTTATCAAGTGTGACATTCCAGGCCTAGAAATCACATCCCAGAAGCTGAGAGCAAAGGCCTGACCTCTCTTTGGGTGTGGTTAAAATTCTATATTATGTAAACTGTATACATTATAAAACCAAATATTAAATATCTAATTATTAGACTATCATTTTGAGTTACCAATATATCTGCTTTCTTCATACCTTTCTCAATATTGCCACTAGTCTTCCTCCCTTCCCTCATGCTTACCTTCCCTTTATCCTGTTGCCCTCATCATTGTCTAGTTCCCTATAGGTCTCAACATTAGTCCTACTCTGGAGCATTTCTCCCCTCCACCAGCATGTCCGACAAGTTATTTAATATTAGAAATATCTTTTTTACAGTGGAATTGGTGAGTGAAAAACATGCTTCTTCATTTAGTTCAGGAAAGCTATATAATAAGTGGGCTCTGTGTACCCGTTACATGAAACACATACTATAGGTGATCATAAAAATGGCAGATAAGAAGAACATTCCACTTCAACTTTTGAGAAACCAGTCACCTACTGGGCAGAAAGTCCCTTAATAATGAGGTTATTGTAGTTTAATAAAGAGATAATCAAGATCTGAAGTAACAAATATAATAATAAAACAACTAATAATAATAAATAAAATTATTAAATAAAACAGCAAATAATGTTGAGCACTTAACTACATGTTTGAAAGAATATTGCACCAAGAATGAAGAGAGCTTCTGTTAGGTTCTGATTCCACTTCTAGATTAAACAAGCATGTAACCTCTGTAAAGTCTAGATTTTCTCCACTATGAATAGATGTAAAACTTATGCTGTCTACCTCATTGGGATGCTAAGAGGATCCCTGAAACAATATGTGTACAGGTTTTATTAAATCTTAAAGTAAACATACATTTTTACTGTCTTATATATTCAACAAATAGCAAGCCTGAGTATTTTCTGAGAATCAAGGATACTTGTAGAATGTTCTGTGAATCCAAGTGGTCTATGGCTGAAGGCATGAAGAGATAGGAAAGAGCACTGCATAAGAATTGAGCAAAAATTCCAAGCAAAGAGAAAGTTGAACTCATAGAAACAGAGAATAGAATCTCGGTTGCCAGGGGCTGGGTGTGAGGCATTAGGGAGAGGCTGATTAAAGGGTTCAAATTTTCAGTTATAAGATGGATAAGGTCTGAGGATCTAATGTATAACATGGTAAATCTAGTTGATAATGCTGTACTGTGTAATTGAAATTTGCTAAGGGAAAAGAACTTGTGTCTTCACCAAAAAGAAAGAAAAAAGGTAAATATGTGAGATGAGGTTAAGTAACTCTATGGTGGGGATCCTTTCATAATGTATATCAATTCATCACACTGTACACTTTAAATATATTACAGTTTTATTTGCCAATTATACCACAATCAAGCTGAAAAGAACTTTAAAAAGAGAGAGAAAATCAGAAAATCACCTGGATACAGCTTCAGCCTATCTAGGCAAAAGAATCGGGGCAGCCTTAGAAGGAGACATGGACGGTTTTAATTGGAAAGTATGGAGAAAGTGCCAGCAGGAGTAGAATGTCTGGGTGGTAGCAGGACATGAAAGCAATGAACAGAAAGCCTGTGCAGGGCAAAAAAAAAGTCTCTGCAAACCTCGTTCCAAATCCCTGTCTTCCACAAGGCATGGGCTGCAGAGCGCTAACAGGCTGCACACCTGGCATCCCAGAATTGACTTTGGCACAAGGCAGCACACGCTAATCAGCAAGCTGCCAGCCCACCAGCCACACTCCTCCCTGCTGGTAGACTCATCCCAGTCAGCCACTGCCAATTAGGAAAGTGACTGAAGCAAGATACGTTAATAAGCCATGGCAAGGAAGATTAGAAAGCTTTGCTGGTCCAAGTCTGGGGGCAGGTTTAGAAGTTGTTTCAGGAATATAGGTGCTTAAGCTTGATTGAGGAGAATGGATTATTAGTAAGGGCACAGGAAGAGAATTAAAAGTGTATGCTGTTATTTCGTCAGTGAATTTTTTTTTTTTTTTAGATTCTTTCAGGACATGCCAATGTCACTTCAATACAGTTATAACCATTCAAGTTATGAGGGCAGATTATCCAATCCCATTTTCTACACTGAAATCTATGTGGTCATAGTGATGAGAAAAAAATTTTAAAGTGTGTTTCGGAGCACCTCTATGGGTTACATACTGTGTTAGAAACTTCAAATTTAATCATTATTTAATTCTGAAAAAAATATATCCCCAATTAGGAAAGTAATTATCCCCCCTTTTCAGACAAGAATTTTGAAGTCCGGAAGTATCAAGAGACTACTCCACTATCAGACAGCAGGTCAGTAACAAAGAAAGAATTTGACCTCACACTCTCTGACTCTAATCTTTTCACTTTTTCTACTGCACCATTATGCCATCAAACTACTTTTTCCCTTTCTTTTTGGTTTTGTTTTCTTTTCTTTTAGAGCTTGAAATCAGAAATCTCCTGGGTGATTGCTTCAAACATAGGTAATTTCTGTTTGAGAGTCAGGCTTACTAAACATAGATCAGAACTAGAGGTGAATGTTCAGACTTGAACAATAGTTAACTTTTGGCATTAGCAGCGCTTATTGAAGTATTTCAGATTCCTTGCCCTATTTCCTGCCCAGAAGTTGATACTGTCACATCATGGTATAGTAACTAACGCATTAAATGACTTTTCAACGTTCTCTCCTGTCCTGGTGTCATATTCTGCATTTTTAAGCAAAATTAACCTAGTTAATCCAGGTCTTTAAAAGTATAGGTACTTATAATAGGTTCACCTTAGTCATTAGAAACTTCTGTTTAATTTTAATCTGAGGTGGAGAATTCTATGACTGCTTTTGACTGCATTCTGTAAAACCATTTCTTATAATGTACTTTGTCTTGGAACTCATCTGTGAAAGCTTGATAACCTTATAGAATATATAAGGGAGATTTTAGGTGTTTCAAGAGAAGGATTTTTTGTTACTGTTGTTGTTTTGTTTTGATTTTATTTTTTAGTTGTTTTCTTCACTTACGCCTTGAAATAACAAAGTGGAAAATAATAGATGTTTCTACTCTGATTATTTTACTATTTAAACGGGTTTAGATCATTAAATATTTATTTTCACTATAGCAAAATTTTGAGCGCATATTTATTCTTAGTTTTTTTTGTTGTTGTTTTTGTTTTTTGTTTTTGCGGTACGTGGGCCCCTCACTGCTGCGGCCTCTCCCGTCGCGGAGCACAGGCTCTGGACGCACAGGCTCAGCGGCCATGTCTCACGGGCCCAGCCGCTCCGCGGCATGTGGGATCTTCCCGGACCGGGGCACGAACTCGCGTCCCCTGCATCAGCAGGCAGACTATCAACCACTGTGCCACCAGGGAAGCCTTATTCTTAGTTTTTAAACTCTCAAAAAAATTAAAACTATTGTTTATTTTCAAATACCTACTAGTCTTTCAAGGAAATGATTTCTACTTGGGTGACTTTTTTCTGATAAAAATTATTTAATAATGCATTATTTATCACAAACAACGTAATATCTCCCTAGTTAGATCACCTCAGGGAGCTATAAGATACCACCATACCACCAAAACTATTAATATTTGAACAGTCACCTTGCATTTTATGACAATACAATTACAAGATTGAAATAATAAAAAGATTTGATAACAGTGGGGAGTTTATACAAGATAGTGTTTTCTGTGGTCTGTTCTTTTATTGCCTTATTGTCATCATACTGAATATATTATTTTCTTTTAAACTTATGAAATCAGAATATTACTGTTTTAGTTTAAGCTACTTTAACACAGTATCATAGATTCGGTGGTTAATAGACAACAGAAATTTCTTTCTCACAGTTTTGGAGGCTGAAAGTTGGATATCAGGACACCTGCATGGCGGGGTTCTGGTGAGAGGCCTCTCCTTCATTATAGGTTGCTGACTTTGTGTCCTCACGTGGCAGAAAGAGAGTGAGCTAACTCTCTGGCCTCTTCTTATAAGGGCATTAATCTCATTAATGAGGGCCCCAACTTCATGACCACATTACCTATCAAAGTCCCCACCTCCATCACATCAAGGATTAGATTTCAACATATGAATCTGGGGGGAACACAAACATGCAGTTAGTTCATAACAATCACTGTGGTATTTAGCAGTTACGCTGGATTGAACTTCCCTGGGTAATGGAGCAGAGGTGCAGGGATCCCAGAAAGGCTGTTTTCAACCATCTTTAGATCTAGCCTTACCTTAACCAGAACTTCCACCTCATTCCTGATATCATTTGGGATTAGATGTAAACCATATGCTAGACTTCTTGGAAGTCACCTCTCAAATGTAATAGATTTTGACTGATGGGTGTTCTTGCGAGAGATTGGTCTTAAGTCATAACGACACTGCTGAATCCATATGATAGCATTAGGCTATCAAATCATGCCTAACTGAGGAGCTGAATCACATCCTTTTAGAAATCTAGGAATAGAGTAGTTCAGCAATGAAGATAATGAGTTTAACAAGACCAGAAATCTGTGGATCCATTCTGAAAAGATTTTGGACATTCTTGGAACAATGGAAGAACAGAGAAGAATCCAGTTCAGGGCTTTCCTTTCTCTTTCCCTGTGAGCCACATTAGATTATTTCTCAAGGTGGGAAATGAATAAAACAAAATAGCCCAGGGCTTTCTAGGCAACCATTTAAGCAGTATAATCCTTAGGTGTCTTGATTTTTTTCTTAAACCACCACTAGATGGCACTCTTGCATCCTTGGTTTGGATTCTTAGCTGCTTTATCTACATATTGGGGGCCTAAACAACTCAGAAATAACAGGGAAGCTATAGCACTTTTTATTTGACAGGTTCCAAATGGGACATTTGCAAATGTGTAAGTATATAAAATACTATATTATAATATATCATAATTCCCATTTTAGAGATAAAGTCACTGAGGCTGAGAGAGAGAAGGTGGCAGGGAGAGGGAGAGAAAAAGGAGGATAATTTAACATTTGTTGGACAATTCTATGTACCAGGCATACATGCTCATACTCTATCCTCTCAACAATCCCCCTCCCACCAAAAAAAAAATCATTTACATTTTACAGATGGAAATGAAGCTTAGCAAGGTCACAGAGCTGCTGTGGCAGAAGCAGAATCCAAATCTGTGCCTGATTTTACTGCACATTGTCTCTATGTATAAGCCATTTCTCAAGCAATCGAAACATTTTAATACACGATATAACTTTAAAATGTATAAAGAGCTTAGGGGCTGAAGTGTTAGGTTCATGATTTTGAAAAAGACACTATATGGACATATAATTCGCTTTGAAAGAGAAGACCATTTATAGACTAGGCAGTACAATTTTTTTGTTTTTTTGCGGTACGCGGGCCCCTCACTGTTGTGGCCTCTCCCGTTGCGGAGCACAGGCTCCGGACGCGCAGGCTCAGCAGCCATGGCTCACGGGCCTAGCCGCTCAGCGGCATATGGGATCTTCCCGGACCGGGGCACGAACCCGTGTCCCCTGCATCGGCAGGCGGACTCTCAACCACTGTGCCACCAGGGAAGCCCTAGGCAGTACAATTTAGTGAAGAGTGTGGACTTTTAAGGCAGACTGCCTGGGTTTGTATTCCACCTCTACTACTTGCTAACAGTGTGATCTTCAGTAAGGTAGTCAGCCTCACTTAGCCTCAGTTTCCTCAACTGTAAGTGAGGATGATAATAATACCGAACTCACAGGGTTGTTATGAGAATTAAACAAATTAATACATGAAAAGTTCTTATAATGAGATGTGGCATATAGTAGGTGCTCCTAAATGATACTTTTTAATCCTATCTGGAGTAATGTAAGAATATGCGACTTAAGTGGAAAAGGCATCAATTTACACTATTTTTATATTCCATTTATATTACAGTGTTGTGATTAAACCTCTGTTTCATTCTAAAGCTTATTAGCTTCTTAACCTGTATGTTCCTTCTTATAGAATTTGTGAGTATGGTCTCCCAGTGTTACTGTTCACAGATTTTTAAATTAATTATTTCATTTGATGAATCAACAAAAAATAAGGATTTACTCTTGCCAGAATCTGAATGAGGTGGTAGCATTTCCACGTGCCTATAGGCTGCTCAGGGTATGGAGGAGTGAGAGAGACATGTAAATAAATAAGTGGTATAGAGGATCATAGGTGCTGGGAGAGAAATATTCCAAAATAGGGTAAGAGCAAAAAGAAGGAAGCAGTTAAATCTGAGGAAGTCAGAGAAACCCCAAGGGAAGAAGAATCGACTCAAGCCTTGCAAATTAGCATAATGGAAAAGGCCATATTCTAAGCAGAGGGTGTGCAATTACCAAAAGCAACATGGAGCATATGAAGAACAGCAGATTACTGCTCAGTGTATCTCAGGCATGGGATTCATTTGTTTGTAAGGATGGTTAGACAGAGGCCAGTTCGTGTACAGCCTTACATTCCATGCTAAAGCCATGGAAACTGCTTGAAGGGTATTTTAGTGAGGGAGTAAACTGGAGGCATTTGAGTGTAGGGGAAGACCATTATGGGGAATATTGTATACATAGATTGAAATGGTATTAGTGATGGAGGGTGACTAGTTAAGAGACAATTGATATTATCTGGGTGAGAAATAATGAAGGCCTGAATAGGACAATGAATATTGGTGGAGAAAGAGTTATAGATCTGAGAGAAGCTAGGGAGGAAGAACATGCAGGACATGGTGAATCTGAAGGGGAGAGAAATTAGGCATTGCAGAATACTCCTAGATTTCTACTTGAGTGACTAGATAAATGTAACGTCATTCCCTACAATAGAGAATTATGGGAGATGTGGTAGGTTTTGGCTTCGACTATAGATTCAGTTGTGAAGGCTTAAAACTTGAGATTTCTATGGGACTTAACTGTGTGGGATTATTATAAAAGGTTTCTCTGATCTCTCTGTCCTTAGTCTTACTATTCTTCATTCCATTCTACACACTGTGGCAAGAGTGATCTTTCTAAAACTCAAATCTAGTCACATAACCCTCTCCTGCATGAAACTTTTCCATGACTGTATGTTACAGCCATTGACTGAAACACTTACCATGTTTATGTGGCCTTCATGGGCCTCCCCAACCTAACCTGTTGTGAGGGTACCTTTTGCTACACTGACTTACATTAGACCCAGGAACATGTTTTTTCTTCATTGAACATATTCTTCAGACTCTTCAAATTTCCTTTTATATATCACTTCCTGTAGGAAGCCTTCTCTGATCCCAAAATCTTGGACAGGTACTTTTTAGGCAGTTTCAGAGCACCCCATATTTTCTCTGTTATTTATTACACCATCTGCAAAATTTGCCTATTGATTATCTGCATCTTCCAGTAGATTATATTGTCCCTGAGCATATAATTCATATCTTTGTATACTCATGTATAACAAAGTGCAGACATGTAGTAGACTGGATAGATTTTTAATTAAAAAACTAGGGCTTCCCTGGTGGCGCAGTGGTTGAGAATCCGCCTGCCGATGCAGGGGACACAGGTTCATGCCCCGGTCCGGGAAGATCCCGCATACCACGGAGTGGCTGGGCCCGTGCGTCCGGAGCCTGTGCTCCGCAACGGGAGAGGCCACAACAGTGAGAGGCCCACGTACCGCAAAAAAAAAAACAACAACTAATATCAGGCTTCCCTGGTGGCACAGTGATTAAGAATCCACCTGCTAATGCAGGGGACACAGGTTGGAGCCCTGGTCCAGGAAGATCCCACATGCCGTGGAGTAGCTAAGCCCATATGCCACAACTACTGAGCCTGCACTCTAGAGCCCGTAAGCCACAACTACTGAGCCTGCATGCCACAACTACTGAAGTCCGTGTGCCTAGAGCCCGTGATCTGCAACAAGAGAAGCCACTGCAATGAGAAGCCTGCGTACCGCAGCAAAGAGTAGCCCCTGCTTGCCGCAACTAGAGAAAGCCCACGCGCAGCAATGAAGACCCACTGCAGCCAAAGATAAAAATAAATAAATTACTTTTTTAAAATCTAAAAAAAAAAAAAAAAAAATGTCATATAGGAAGCTCAATAAACTTTTATTGAGCCCATTAGAGATATCCAGAAGATGGCCAGAGTGAGATATTTGGCACTGGAGTTCATAAGATACATCCTTAAAGATATTTGTCATGTAGGAACAGGTTAGGAGATGAGAGTAAATTATATTGCCCAGAGAGAATAGTAAAGTAAAAGGAGTAGAAGAGCAATTATGTTACCTTGTGGAATCTGAACAATCGAACTACGAGTGGTAACAAACGGCCTACAGAGAGAACTAAAGAAGAGAGTGGTCAAAAGACAGAATGTGCATGGAAATAGTAGGTCTAGAATCTCTATTTCGATAGGACCAAACTATTGGGAAGTGGGCCTTGAGACTGTCTCAAAGCTGCATTTGCAAATCAAGCCCATTGGAATAACTTGCAGGAGGCCAGTGTACATAGGTATGCAGAGTTTTGCTTTAGTACGTAGTCTGATACGTTAGAGGGTTAATATAAAACACTCCTTTCTTCCTTTCCCAATTTTTCAGATAATTTATATAGTCTGTGCCTAAAGCATCACAGGCCTCCATCTGTCAGAGATGATTAGTTATTCCCTAATAACTTACAGAACATTAGGAGTCTCAATTCTAGCTGTGTACATCAAGTGAACACTACACTGACTTGATGTACACACCACTCATTTCCCTGCCTCCTTTACTGCTAGATGTGGCCATATGACTAAGTTCTCAAAGACATGTGTACCTGATTTATTCAATCAGCTTGCCTAATATTTGTTCCCTCACTAACTGGCTTGATTATATTTTTGGCAAAAATACTACTTGTAAAATCTGGCCAAATTATTTAATGCTTCACTACAAGTATAAGCAAAATCATATTTTAAGATTGAAAGTAAGAAGAAAATTCAAACAATAATGTTACTGACCCTAATTTAACATCTATGCACACTAGTTGTTAAATTAATAAGATATTAAGAACCTAAATATTTTATGTGCCCCTCCTTTTCCCTCCCCTCTTGTTTGCTGGAATGCAGGCCAAGTGCTGGCAAGCCCTCTTCAACCTCAAGGACATGGGCACTACCTTAAAAATGGCAGAGAAACAAGAAAGAGGAAGCCTAGGTCTCTGATACCACAACAATCATACCCTTGGATGTCTTCCACCACAATTGTTAAATGAGAGAGAGGATGAGGCGGTACTTTCATTTTACCTTGTCTGCTTTCCTACTTGCTCACTCCAGAGAACAGTCTTTAGTTGGTGCTTAGCTTAATAACTTTTCTAAGAACTAACCATAACATTAGTATATTTATGTAATTTTACATATGTATATATTACATGTATAACTGTATGTTTTATATATATATACATTATATATTAGTATATAGTACACCATATACTATGTACACACTATTTTGTGTGTGTATATATATATATATATAAAATGTTACATATATAATATTTTGATTAGACTTATGGAGCACATAAAATATTTACTTAAAACTGTTTAAATGATCGGGCATCTCTTAATCCCAAATCTTCCAAGGCATCCACTTCCCTAGTCACTGAATTCTGGGAAAAAAATAGCTAGTATCAGACTGTTTCTGTGTATTTAGGTATTTAACCCCAAACACACACAAACATACACACTCATTTATAATATATGTCTATATCCACACAAATAGGTGTATTTGCTTCAAAACTATATTTATTAACCCATTCAGTTAGAAAATATGTGCCAGACACTTTGCTAGACCTTAGCAACACAAGGTAAACAAAAAAGATGTTATTCCTACACTCAAAGAGGTTACAGTATGTTTGAGGAGAAGGGAAGGTAAACAATGGTTTATATTATGATATGTTATGTTCTGGGAATATTCAGGGTGCTCTCTGATAACCTGGAAGGGGCACTCAACACAGACTTGGTATATTAATTGATCCTCATTGCTTGAGGCTCCACCACTGATGCCCCAGAGTTCCTGAATATTCATATGCATGTATGTATATGTACTTTCACATACACTGATTGCAAATAAATTGCAGTCTGTACCCAGGAAGGTTCTTAATATCTTATTAATTTAACAACTAGTGTGTACAGATGTTAAATTAAGGTCAGTAACATTATTGTATGAATTTTCTTCTTACTTTCAATCTTAAAATATGATTTTGCTTATGCTTGTAGTGAAGCATTAAATAATTTGGCCAGATTTTACAAGTAGTATTTTTGCCAAAAATATAATCAAGCCAGTTAGTGGGGGAAGAAATATTAGGCAAGCTGATTGAATAAATCAGGTACATATGATTAAAAATTTGGTTGATTTCTTGAATTTTCCTGTTTTTAACAAGTTATTTTTAAATGATGTCAATATAGTGATATAAAAATACTCTGACCTTATAATTCATTTTAATTCATTTTTATATGTCTTCAAATTTCTTCTTTTAAGATGCAGTTAGCAGGAACACAGGGAACTGTTAGAGCATCTGTTTCAAATTTAATTGTGCTGGCCAAATGCAGAGATTCATGAATTTGCCTTGTTGACTATCAGTCATCTGCTGATATCAGTTCATTCTTTACTTCCAGAAGGTTGTCTATATTATATTGATTCATTACCTTGCTAAATATTACCTAGCTTTTCTGATTAACTGTCAAACTCAACTACCCAGACACAACCAGAAACCCAGAAGAGAAAAAATATATGTATGACTAATAACATGGGAAGTTATAAAAAATCATGTATTAAAATCAAGGCGCTGAGCTTCAGGTTTCAGCACTGACATGTGAAGAGCTTGCAAGCTGTCACTCCCATCCTTACAATATGAAAAAGCTAAACAAATGAAAATTAAGGGCTTTTACTGCATTTGTACAAGAATCAAGGTGACAGGCAAACTGCCATCCCAAATTGTGAAGAGGCAGACACACTGAGAGACACAGCTAAGATTTTCTTTTTACCTGAAAGAGATGCTGCTCAAGCATCTGGTAGAGGCACTTGAATGGTCATTGTCATGAATTGTTAGAAACTGAGCGTGTACTCATGTGAAAGTAAGAAACTCCTAAGGCCACAATCTTATGGGGGATTCCCACATATTCGTGGGCTTTACCTCCCCGGAACCCCACTAGATTCTCAAGGGAAAGATCTGAGAAATATCCATTCTTGACAATGGCAGAGGAAAGGGTAAGGGAGAAGAAGCTTTTTGAAATATACCCAGAGCCTTCTCCATAGCCAAAGCCCATGTCCAGGGGAAGGGACTTGGCCAGAGCCTCATCCCAGCTGACAGAAGGCCAGTCTTACTCTCTCACCTAAGGAGGTTTGAGGAAATGAAATACTATCAACAGAGATCAGAGCATCAAGGAAATAGATTGGGCATGCTACAGCCACTGCAAGGAGTAAGCAGAATGGGGAAGGAAGCTGTACAAGTGGAGAAACACTCGCGAAGCTACAGTCTGAGACGCGGGCTGCCTAAAAGCCTGAGATCTACTCGAAGATTGTAGACCAGTCTCCCCCTCGTACACCTTACCGCCATGCCAAGGTGACGCCCGTAGAAGAGCAGCAGCTTACAGCAGAAAAAGCTGAAGACACAGACTCCCTGGGAGGAGGAGTAGTTAGGGAAGTCCAAAGTCAAAAGGGGAAGCCAAAGCAAGAACACAAAAAAACCCTTGAATCCTGCGGCACCTATAATGACAGCAAACATTAAACACAGCCAGCCTCTAGCCAAGTTAACATAAATCCTACCCTTAAGGTCTATTTATCTCCGTTCCTATTACCCAAATCAACATGATCAGCTTTCAACAAAAATTTATCAGTGATGCATGCCAATTATATCTTAATAAAACTTGGGGAAAATTTTTGAAGGCATGCCAAAAGGAAAAATAAAAAACAAAACACAGTTGGAAAAGAAAAAGCAAACAACAGAGCCAGACTCAGACATGCCAGGGATGTTGGAATTATTAGGCAAGGAATTTAAAATAACTGTGATTGATATGTTAATGTCTCTAATGGAAAAAGGAAACAACATCCAAGAAGAAATCAGTTATATAATTAGAGAGATGGAAACTCTAAGAATCAAAAGGAATGACAGAAATTTTTAAAAAAAACAACACAATAACAGAAATGCCTTTAGTGGGCTCATCAATCAACTCAATAAGGCTGAGCTTGTCTGTAGATCATTAGAAACCTCACAGACTGAAATTCAAACAGGAAAAGAAAATTGAATAAACAACAACAAAAACAAAACAACAAAGCATTCAGGAACTGTGCTACCATTTTAACAGGTATAACATAGTCATAATTGGAATATCAGAAGAAGAAGACAGTAAGAACAGAAGACATATTTGACATTAACAGGCTGAAACTTGCCAAATATTAATGACCAAACCGTAGGTCCAAAAGCTCAGAGAACACCAAGAAGGATAAATACAAAACAAATCAAAACAAACAATAAACATACCTAGTCATATCGTATTCAAACTACAGTAAACAAAAGGCAAACAGAAAATGCTGGAAAAAAATAAAGAAAATAGCAACCACCTTAACTATAGAGGAACAATAGCCAGAGTAATCTTTTAAACAAGAAATACTGACCATGTCACTAACCAGTTCAAAATGGACTCTGTAAAGCTTTCCCATTGCTCTTGAAAAGAATTTATATCACCTGAACACCATCAAACAGGCCCTGGATAGTCTGGCTCTTGCCTCCCCCTCTCTCCTCTTCTTCACGAAACCCTTCTCTTCTGCCTTCCCACCTTGCAGGATTCTCTCCATGCCTCGCAATGCCGTGTTTCCCCATGTCTGTGGTTGGGTCTTTCCTCAGTCTAGTATTATCTTCCATTGTCTGGTGGCCATTTTAACTTATCCCTTCATTTCCTTGGGGAAGTCTAACCCAAATTCCCGTCTAGGTAGGTCACCCCGTTACAGTTCATCATAGACCCTGCCCACTTGTGATGTTATGTTAGTTTGTGCTCTTTTGAGAAAATGTCTCGTAGAGAGCTGATTTGGTTTGGCTCGCATTCCATTCACAGCTCCACAGAGCCCAGCACAGAACGGGAACTCAGTGCCTACTTGCTTTATAAAAGAAGGAAGAGATTTCTTGCCATTATCCTAATAAGTAAAGGCTTATCAATTACAGATCATTGGGGGAGTAGTTTCAATTAAAAAACTATTTAACGACCTCCTGCACTCTGCTATGCACTATTTATTTAAAAACTATTTAATTTAAAAACTACTTAATGATCTCCTACCCTCTGTTATGCACACTTTTACATTTTGGGGAGAAGAAGGCAAACAAACTGTAATCCATATAGTTTATTGGGGATATACAGTCATGTAAACCAACAGAAAATTTAAAAAGGACACGACCTATGGAGGTATGCATAGGACCAGGTCATAGTTGCCTATTTTTTTTCCTTTATGGATGAAATCCTGCAGAAAGAACAAGTTGAGCTGTGTGTACTGCAGCATTAGTCCAATGTGCATTCTTTAGGTGCAGGAATCCCTGCTATTTTGTTCATTGGTATGTTCCCAGTGCCTACAAAAAGTACCTGCAGTAAGAAGGTACTCAATAATTTAAGAGAAGAAATAGGATTTAACTAGGTAAAAAAGAAGGATGTGTGACAAGGAAAAGATTCTAGGGAGAGGAAACCATGTGTTGCCCAAACTGACAGAATATGAAAATGACTTCATTCTGATCGCAGAGGCCTTTCATTGAGAAAGGGACATCAAGATACAAAGGGTTTGGGGAAACGGATATGAGTTTTGATTTATTAAATCCATGATGTATTCAGGTAATCATAAAGAAAACTTTGTAATCCCTCACAGTGTTGTCTACATTATAATTAACCTTTCGATCATGTTCTTCTAGATTATAATCAATAGTTCACAAATTTTAAATTAGTGGAATTTGAGATAATTAGGTTTTAGGACAATGATATGCTCTCCAAGTTCTAATTTCCGTCTCTAACACATAGGAGTTTCAACTTTTTTGTTATTCAGATGTAGTACAGTTATGCGTTAAAATTTCAACCTTAAAAATAAACTAAAATCACAACCTTTCATACTGCACTTATACTGTATTTGTAAATGTTATTATTATCATTTTTCGGGGAAAGGGGTGATTATTGTTTTGTCCATTGGGCTGAAGGGGCAGGCAGGGGTGGGGTGGGGAATCCACCATTTTGTTTCCAGGATGTCTGTTGTTTCTGCCATTTCTAGCAGTAGCCAGCAGGTGGTATCAAACAATTTTACATTTCTGTTCTATTGCAGTTTTTGTGCCTGTCTGGTTTCTGACACTTCTTCCTAACTTCCTAACTTCCCACACCCTAACCACAAACAAGCATTTGATGGGGATAAAGGTCTCAAGGAGTATTTTATTTTATTTTTCTGATTTAAATATGCCCTGACTTTGCTTTCAGAGTGATGTTTTTTTTCTCACACACACTGAGGTGTCTTTTTTATAACAGAGGCATTGCTTTGCATGCAGTAACTCATTTGGTTGCTATAACAACAGGATGGGAAAACACTATACCTAATCCCCACTTTACAAATGAGGAAATTGTGGAACGAAGAGGCTAGGAAATTTCCCTAAGGTCACAAAATTAGAATTCAGGCATCTGGCCTTGGAGCCCACAGTCTCAGTCTCTGTGCTGAAATCATTTCCCCTGATTTGATTTTCTCCTTTCAGTGTATATTTTCACTCAATACTTAGCATTTCTTTACTTTGACACCATTTTCTCAGCTACTATGAGTTGAGGTTTTGGGCACCTACACCTTGAAATAAATATTACACAGAATAAAATCAGAATATAAAATAGCTATACATTAGATATTGTCTGTGTATGGGAAATGGTCGCATAGTTTTCACATATATGCATAGAATTTTAGTGCTGAAAGCACTTTAAAATACCTACCTTTTATTTTACTGAAAAAGCAACTTAGGCTTCCCAAAGAAGCATTGGGATTTGGTGGTCACACAGAGGTGATAAGGGAAGACACAAGTCTGTTAAAGTAATGTTGTGGGAACATTCATTTATGGAGGCCCTACTAGGTATAGAAGAATGCCCATTGTTGGGAGATGGGCTTGTGGAAGGTTTGTGAGGTTTCTAGCTAAGTGCAGCTCTTTAATTCTTAGCTCTTCTATCTACAGTGTAATGGGACCAGGCTAGACTCAACTAGCAGGCAGAAAAGCTGACATATGAGAATCTTACCCCTCCAGTAAAAGGAAAAAAGGGAAGGAAGGGAGGGAAGGAGGAAGGAGCTTATAGTCCATGTTAACAATTTTAATGTCAAGTTTCCACAATCAGACGAAAGAAAATAAAATTTAGATATAGGGAAGATTTGAATATGGTGAAAAAGAGCCTCATAGTAGATTCATATTGAAATTGCTACAACATTTTATTGGCTTGAATGACTAGACTCAAATCTAATTTTAAGCTAGCAGTATAGACTTAGAATCATAGTTAAATTTATAGTTGGCCATAATTTGAACATGCATTTTTTGTAGATTTTCTTTAAGTTAGTCAACACTAATGTATATATCAGTCGTTCCCAGGAATTCACACTTGAATTAGAAAAGATTAAAAGTCATTAAGTATCTCTTGTTTAAATCAAAAATTTTGTATTTTTTCTTATCACAGAAGCAAAGCAGGTTCACTCCAAGAAAAATTATTAAGAATGACTTTCCTTCAATGTTAATTCCCCAAAGTAACTAATATTATTGTCTTAGATTGTATCCTTAGAGATTTTTTCCTTTTATATTTACCTGATAAAATACCAAAAAAAGTAAAAGAATGAAAAGTCAGTCACAAGTCCAGTTCTGTTTCATCATTCCAGACCATGTGCTATCTTCTCCCCTAAAGTTACCAAAGTGGTAACTTAAGATGAGTGTCTTTTCTGATTTTTTTTTTACTAAGTTCATGCAGTATATCTATATTGATGCACAAATCCATTTGTGTATATTTTCATGAATCTTGAATCATGAAACATTTTTAAGCAAAATGTATTGTAGATTTTTTGCCATCAATGTATAGCCCAACTTTATTCTTTTCAATATTGTATTGGTATTACTAATGTAGGTATTCAACAATTTATTAAACTATTTACCAAACACTGACTATGCCACTTTTGCCACTTTCTTACTTTTATAAGCAGTATTCATGTAAAGGGCCTTGTGTATCATTTACCTTTAAATATTTTTCTGCTATCATTTAAGTAAAGTAGATTTCTGATAGACGTAATAGTAATAACAACGAAAAAGAGAAGTAAAATAAATAACATTTAATAAATTCCTACAATGTTCCAGGCTTTGTGGTAAATGCATACTTAACCTTCACAATGTTCTTCTGAAGTAGATATAGTCTAAAATTCTATTTTGAAGATGAACATAATGAGAATAGTTGAGAAACTTGCTCAAAATCACACAGGCAGCAAGTAATGGAGCCAGAATTCAAACCCAAGCCATCTGATGATAAGGCCTTCTGAGGAAATATCTATACTGTTATCCAGTATTTTATACTGCCCTGGCTTATCAAGAAAGATAACTCCTAGGTCTCAGGGTAGACCCTCAAAATGTTAGAAGTGACATCACCAAAAACTGTGGAATAAGAAATACTAAAATCCCACATCTTCATAAAAGCAATAAGAAACTGGTAAAACTGTTAAAATCAGCTTTTTCAGAACTTTGGAAACTAGCCAACAGCTTGCAACCCTGAGTACATGTATTCAAGAAAAATGGTAGAATCTTGGTAAAGAATAGTAATCCTTATGGTGTTGCAACTTACACTAGTCCCATACCCACTCCCTACCTAAGTGGTAGTCTTGAAAATAAAGCCTGAATTCCTGGTACCAGAAGGAGGAGAATAGAGCTCATCCAAAAAGAATTGTCATTACTTCATCCGTATTATGCCTCCCTGGAAGATCTTCTCAAAAAGCTTGTTTTTATTTCATTTGACTCAGAATTCCCCCAGTGCCAAAGCTACCACCTGAAGGATGCATACTGAAAGCATTTCCAGGCAAATATTTTAGCTGCTTCTGCCTGAGGCAGTGGATAACATCTGGGGCAAACAATGGGCTAACCAAAAGGTTTGAGAGGAAAAGCTGGTGAACTAATTGTACATAAGTGATTTGAAAAGCACTGACATATTTCCTGGAATCTAGAAGACCACATGCATACATAGAGCTATGTGAATACACAAAAAAAGACTGAGGAAGCCCAAAGCGCTCCCCTCTTGTTGAGCTTGAGCCTCTATACAAGCAGGAAGTGGATGCGAAGGCAGAGTTGTAAACTGCCTGGTTGAATGATGAAGACATATCCCAACCTGCACACCGAATTACCTGACAAAGACTGAGAGTTTTTTTGGTTTCAAGTGTTTCAGCAAAAATCTATGCAATCATTAGATGACTACTAAGCTAAGAAAACAGAGACTTAAGTGGTCCCAAATGAAAAGAATACAGACTTCACAGAATTAGTTAAGAAAAGTCACTAAACAAACAGAGACAATAAATACAACAAGCAAAAATTGACAAAAGACCCTGGAGAGGGCAAGAATATGATTTCCAGAATTGCCACATTACAGTATTCAAAGTCCAGTTTACGGGCTTTCCTGGTGGCTCAGTGGTTGAGAGTCCGCCTGCCGATGCAGGGGACACGGGTTCGTGCCCCGGTCTGGGAGGATCCCACATGCCGCGGAGCGGCTGGGCCCGTGAGCCATGGCTGCTGAGCCTGCGCGTCCGGAGCCTGTGCTCCGCAACGGGAGAGGCCGCGACAGTGAGAGGCCCGCGAACCGCAAAAAAAAAAAAAATGTTGCCGAAAGAAATTAAAGTTCTAAATAAATGGAGATGATATATGTATATGTGATTTAAATGGATAGATATGTATCCCATGTTTGGGAATTGGAAGACTTAATGTAGTTAAGATGGTAATACTTCCCCAAACAAGGGATTCAATGCAATACCTATCAAAACTCCAGCGACCATTTTTGAAAAAATGAGCAACTGACCATAAAATCATAGGAAAGTGTAAGGGACCCTGAAAAGCTAAAACAAACTTAAAAAAGAATAAGAAATTTGGAGAACTCCTGCTTCCCAATTTCAGCACTTACTCTAAAGCTCTAAGTTATCAAAACTGTGAAATTTGCATAAGGACAGACGTGTAGATTAATGGAATAGAATTGAAAGTCCAGAGTAAACCCATATATCTATGATCAATTGATTTCATCAACAGTGCTAAGATCATTTAATGGGGAAAGAAAAGTCTTTTCTGCAAATGTTGCTGGGCCCACTGGCTATCCACATGAGAAAGAATGAATTTGGACGTCTACCATACACAAAAATCACCTCAAAAAGGACCAAAGACCTAAATGTAAGAACTAAAACTATAAAACTCAAAAGAAAATATAGGCCTAAATCTTTATGACCTCAGATTAGGCAACAGTCTCTTAGATATTTGTAATCCCTATTAAAGAGAATGTCAATTGCCCCACATCCTCTCCAATGCCAGGATAGTATCAATCTTTTAAGGTTTTGCTAACATTTTGCTGATAATATTGTTTTGAAAAGGTATCTCATTATTGCTTTTTTTTTCCTTGACTGCTGGTGAAGTTAAATATAGTTTCATATATTGATTCATCATTTGCATTGCCATGTATATATATGTGTGTGTGTGTGTGTGTGTGTACAGGTGGATATGGTTGTATTTGTGGGTATGTGTGGGTGTATCTGGCATGTGCTCTACCAAATTCTCGAAAAAAGACACCATCTAAAACCTTTCACAGTTTGATGCATGCAAACACAATGTATTTCTGTAAATGTGGTTTTTAATATTGACTCAGCAGCAGGTGAGATAAATTTATTTTTCTACTTTTTATCCCTACTGCTACCATCATATTCCCAGATGCATTCACTCATGATTAAATAGAATTATTGCTATTTTGAACTTCTAACTCTATGGTAAGTGAGAAAAAAGGCTGTTTTATTTATCCTAAGGGAAAGTAAAAAATAAAATATAAAAAATTTCAGTATATGAATGAACATTTCAATTGTCTTTTAATTTAATGTATCCCCTATGTACATAACTAATCCTCTCTTGAATCTCTGATAAAACAGGTAATTGTAGACATTTTGACCTGCTGATACTGTGACTGGCTTCTGAGTTATTGCTTTCTTTTTACTTAACCATTGTGACTTCCCAGACTATAGGCAGAAAAGCTTTATAATGCAAGGAATGAAATTATTTATTAAACCAACAAAGGTATATAATATACCTTTTTAGTGATTTTAATTTTATAAGGTTTGGGATTTAGATGCTTGTTTTATTTTCTGAAGATTCTAAGCTGCATTATGAAAGAAATTATGTCCTCACAATGCTAGGCAATCCAGAATTAATTTCATCCTTAGGTAGCTATACTTAGAATGAAGAACTTCTTAATCATAGTTCTATTGTGACTACTAGTGTGGATGATTGGTCGTCTGCTTAGAATGATTCAAATAAATGATGAACAAATTAATGTGAGGCTTTGTGAAAGATTTTTTTTTAATTAATGTTAACGGACAATGGGTCAATTTCAAGTCCTTCTTTCCTCATAGGAAATTCTATTTCAGTTTCACCAGTCTTTCTAACCTCAACGGTATTTAAGAGAAAAAGGAGATTCATACAAACAAAAATGGAAAATGAAAGCATTTCAGAGTCATCACTTCAAAACGTATAATAGCCATTTACAATAATTAACTTCACACTGTTTTCTTTCTGAAGATTTTTGTTTGCTTTTTTAATGGCTAGAGGTGGCACTGAAAGTACCTTTGGGAAAGAAAAAAAAAGTATTTCCAATGCTGTCCTGCTGGTATTTGTTGACGTTTTTGCTTCCTATCTTTCTGCAGGAGTAACAACTGTTCTAACAATGACAACTCTAAGCATCAGTGCTCGGAATTCTCTCCCCAAAGTGGCTTATGCAACTGCCATGGACTGGTTTATTGCTGTTTGTTATGCATTTGTGTTCTCTGCCCTAATTGAATTTGCAACTGTTAATTACTTCACCAAAAGAGGATGGGCTTGGGATGGAAAGAGTGTAGTAAATGACAAGGTAAGTGAGAACTTCCTTCTCACCGTGATTAAGAGAATCCTCCAACAGATTTAGCTTGCAACAGATACTGTTCCTCAAAACTGACATTAAGAACATTCAAACATAAAAGATTTCTTTCAAAGTACGCTCTTGCCTGAAATCCTTTAGGAGTGCTGGTAGTATTACTTCCGTTAAAACCACTTCCTAGCATCTTTTGAGCTCTGTGTGTCAGGCACTGTGCTAAGTTTTTTAGATATGTTCTCTCATGTAATCTTTACAACTTTATAACTAGGGTTTCTTTTTAATTCTCATTTTTTTCTGATGAAGAAGCTATGGATGGCTTAGTGAGGTTATTTACGTGCTCAAGCTCACACAAGTTAATAAGTATACTTAAACCCAGATCTGCCTGACCATTAAATTCATGCTCTTAACCACGCTGGTTTATAGGAAAAAGATTTGGAAAAGAAAAGTGGGCATTAACTTTCCCAGTTATAGAATTTTAGGCCCTATCAAGTGGGCTGAGTTACTCTTCACCTACCCCCATCTCTGTTGCTTGGATGTAAGAGACTGGCAGCATCGTAATCTCTCCCATGTTGTATGGAATAAGTAACTAGGTAGGAATGCCTAGACATTTTAAGTTGCTCCTGCAGTCTATAAGAGAAAAAGTATTTGTTTTGAAGATTAACTTCTTTGGTAATTATTTCAGGTGTCTATTTTTAGGTTTCAAGTACTGAAGGAAGTGGGAGTTTTGTGCATTGATAAATAGCCATTTCCTTTCTTAGTCTATAGATTATTATTCATCTGTCTTAAGAGGAGGTTTTGTATATGTCACAATGAGATATAAAGTAGTCTTAATAATAGTAAAAAGTTCTACTTGGAGGGCTCCTTTTTAATAAAATATCTACCTGAATACCCTTCCATTAAATTTGGAATAACATACTTGCTGATTTTCCTTTTCAGTTATTTGAATATAAAATTTTTTTCAAATTTCTATGACAATATTGCAGTTAAAGCGTACAAACAGTTGATGTTATAGTTTAAAAGTCTTGCTCTTTTTCCCTAATTTTGTAAACTGTATAAGTTCTCATAAGACTGCTGGTTTATTTCATTTTATAAGCTATGTTTTGTATACTAATAGCCAATGAGTAAATATTAAAGGGAATCTGATTAATTTTCCATGCTTAACTTCTAGGTTATTTTACCATTTCCATTGCATTTTACTGTTGATTGATGTTGTCATTCCCCATAAAATATACTGCTTTTCCATTGCTATCTATGCAATTACTCCTTTTTATATTAGTTACACATGCACTTTCATACTAACTTTTTTTGAAGATAAAATGCTTTGTAAATATGTCACAAAAGATAAATAGTGGTTTGTAGTGTAAATGCCCTGTGTAGAAATATACTGATATATTATTTTTAATGCGATGAGGGTGTCAATCAAATTGATATTGTGATTTGGCATATCAAATAATATGCCTTCTCACCCCCTGAACTTGGAAAAGAGAAGTACCTATAAATGCGAAAAACACATTCTTGATAATGCATTCTAAAAGCAATAACCTACTACTGATGAATACTGGATTTAACTCCACCCACATAGCAGATCACACATAGTGAAGCTAAATCTAGGTTGAAATTATTTATGTTCCAACCTAATTTGCAGGAAAACAACTAACAAATTTGTATTATTTCAGTAATAAGTGATTCAAGTTCAGTGGATAAGTTAAAGGGAACATTATATCAGGCACCTTGCTTGTTCTTAATCACTTTTCCACAGCTAGAGTGCCAAGCACAGTGCCAGTCACTTAGTAGGCACTTCAGAAAGTTTTGCTGAATAAAAGAATAAATAAGTTTCTGATATTAGATCTGGCAATGTAATACCAATGAGAAGACTTCTTTGCCTTCATGGAAAGACTTTTAAAACTTTACAGTGGTGAATTTATCAATGGGTACTCAATCCATTTTCATGATTGAAATGAATCTGGGGAGGTATTTCCTAAACCTACCTTGGAAGTAACCAGGTCCTTAGAACTAAAAGGAAATCTAGTATAGTGCCCCAAACTAGCACATATGCCTAAAAAAAATATTTCAGTGCAATTTACCTCTGCTTTAGTTATCCTTAGATTTAATTAAGTGGAGAACAATAATTTTCCTGAAATACAAAGTTTTTATCCATCAGCCAAACTGGCATCCTTTCAGTTTAACCAGACTGGAGGAAGTCCTCTTTTTTGAAGTTAGTAAACATGAGTAAATGCACTTAAATTATCTGTCAATCCAAAGAGTATATAAAAAGTTATTAAAGGTTTGTTAACTGGCAAGTATTAATTTGTCTCATAAGAATAATCACTCAGAGATTCATATTAATATTATATGTTTGAAAGAAAGAGATATGTATTTAACATACAGTTTTCATGTAGATTGTGCTCTGTTGATCTTTAAAGTTAGTTTTTGCAAATAAATAAATAAATCCACTCACTTCATATTCAAGACACATTTGAGCCCTCTATTAGAAGACAAAGCCTACCTTGCTCTGTGATCTTGCACAAGTGTGTACACTATACCTTTAGCCTAAGGTGTGAAATTAGTCAACAAAATTTTATCATTCTAAAAATGTAGTGGTGGATCAAATAATCTAACTTATATGGAAGGGCAAATATTTATGCCCTTCCATATAAGAAAATATCTACTTATGCAACCCCCCAAGTTCTTCCGGAACCTTCTCTTACACCCAGTGTTCTTCCACTTCCTCAAGACTTCCACCCCATCTCTTGATTCTTTTCTTCTTGTTCCTTTTTCAATCTTGAAGCATCAGTTATTATTTTCTTCTCTTACTTCTTCAAAGCTATCTTCTCCTTTTCAACTGTCTCCTTGCTTTAAGTTTCTGAAGATGCTTAATATGTTATTTATCATAAAGGCAAAACCAAAACTCTCTCCAGATTGTATGTCACCCATTTCCCCATTATCAGATTCCACCCTCTTTTTCTCCATTCAAGCTTTTTGAAAACATTGCTTATAATGTGTATGTTCTCACTTCTAGTTTCTCAGCTCACTGTAATTCTTTCCATTCATTGTCCTATAACTGAAGGACAGCAACGACCTCTACATTTTCAGGTAAGATAATTTTCCATTCTTAAGGGATCCCCATTGAATCCATTGAATACTGTTATACTCCAAGATTCCATTTCAGGTCCAAGTCAGCAACTTTTTCTCTTCTGTTAGGCCTTTAAAACAGGCCTTAGAATATCAACTTCCTTCCTCAAATCTTGGCAGCTACCACTATTCATTCTGTTCTTTGAGATTCTTTGCCTGAGTTCAGAGTAGATCCAATCTCCTTAGCATCTGCTGTTGTTTATCCCCAAAATAGTCATTTACATTTATTTTCTGTTTTTGTTTTTACCATTCATATGTGATTCTCACTTAAAGGATTTTACTGACAATACTTGTAGGAATGTCAGCAACACTAAGCACACTGTTTATTATTTATTATATCCAAATAGGTAAAACCCACTCATCTTCAGCACATATACCAATCCTCAGGAAATTTCTGAACACTTGCTCCCCACACCCCTGAATAATTAGATCACTTTATAAGTGTGTATAGTATCCTGCTCATTTCCATTTAATTCTTTATCACAGTTTGTAATTGCATGCTTATATACCACCTCCTTCACTGATCATGATAACAATGACCATGTTTATTTTAATAAATCATTTATCCTTGTCCCTTCGCACAGGGCCTAGTATATATTAGTTGCTCAATAAATATGGTATGAATTAATGAAGTATAACCAAATCACAACTACAGCCAACACCTTTATCTTACCTTCCACAGTTATTATCTACAGCTATACTCCATACCTTTCTTTTAACTTCCAAGCTCATATATCCAACCTGTTCCCTAGGCATTTCTACATGAATATGACATTTCAGTCTTTACATATCTCTTTTAAAAGGTGAAAGAAACAACAAACAAACAAAAAATCTCCTAAATGCCTACATTTTTTTTTTCATATATACCTCAGTTCATGGCAAAACCTAATCTCAGAAACCAACAACTTGGAAGTTACCCTTAAGACCTAATCAGTCATTGAATGATGTCCATTCTCCTACCTATATGTCATAGACCATGCCCTTGCCTCTCTCATTATTTTGAGACTCTTTATTCCTCATTATCTCTAAATCATGTCTCCCTTTAATCCATCCTCTACAGTAGTGCCAGAGTTATCTTTCTAAAACAGAAATCTGTTCATTTAATTTTTCAGCTCTTTAATGCATTTTTGAAAGCAATTCTTCAAGCAGCTCAGCTAATATGGTCCAAATATATAGCCTTCTCATATATTTGTTTACATAATAAATAATAAGAAATTTTGTGTGTGTGTAATTTATTGTGCACTTACTACTATGTGCCTGGGAATATCTCCATGTTAGAAATGAGGAAATATAAGATTGGTCAAGTAAAGTTACTTGCTCAGGATCACACATCTAATAAGTGGTGAATCCAAGATTGAACACAGGTCTAAAGTCCATGCTTATATGCTTCCTCTAGCCATTAAAAACATCTCCCAATTCCATGCCCTTACACATCTCCATGGCATTAGATGTGTTCAGCCCTCTTGCTAAAATGCCCTCTCCTTTCTTTTCCAACTGATGAACTACTTATTCCTTCAAATCTATCCAATTGTATCTAATTGCCATCCCCCCATTATCCTTCTACAGTACCTGGCATGAATTTCTTTTATGTAACCTCATTAAATTATACTTTTATTATAAACAAATCTGTTTCTAACAGTAGGTTACCTGATCTAAGAGGATAATAGTTTTGTCTTATTCATTATTTCTCTGCCAATACCTGACATAGCATTTAGCACATAGTTTATTTGAATTAAATTTTTAAAAATACCTTTTGTCTCGAGATTGTTTTTATTTCTAAATCTGAGTCAGTGGTTCTACACTGGCCAAGAAAAGCATATTCTCTGGAAATACACTATATATTAAATTACTTGAAATATAGGCATAGCACCATAATATCCAAACTAACATGAAATGTGCCATTGTTTTGTGATTCACTCCATGCAATTCATAGAAAACATTGTATTTCAGGTGTTTTTATTCATTTATATGCATTTTTAAACATCATGCCTTGTTCCAAAAGCATTTCAGGCAGTTTACCAAAAGAATGCATGTACTTAAATTATTATAATAAGATATAGATAGAAGTAGAAAATCAGGATGAAGGAAAATAGACTGCAGATATGTCCACCATTTGGGCCAGAACATTAACTGTAGTTCATAGCTAGATTATGCTGAGATTCAAATCTTGAGCTTCTTGGCTATGAGAGTAAACCATGGGGGAAACTTATCTTTCTTTAACCAAAAAATGGATGTATAAATTTCCTCAGAAAGAACGACTGTCCTACACTAAAAATCTTTTTTAAACAATATCATATGGGTTTGATATTAGGGAAATTTGGGTGCTATTGCAAGTAATGTCAACATTTTCCCAGTAAAAGCAGTAATGAATTTTATATTGATGTTTCTTGTAGTCCCCTTCAATAAAAGCTGAAGGCATTACATTAATATACAACTCAGTGAAGGCAATTCTTCAAGGAGCTAAGCTAATATGGTCCAAGTATATAGCTTTCTCATGGCCCAGTTTAATCCAAGGAAAGACTTTAGAGTACTTAGAGAAGTGGATGGACTGTATAACCTTCAAACAATCTTCTGTAAGTATCACTTTTCTCAGTCAGGATGGTTAGCAGACAGTTAACAATAGCATCTGACAAGGGAGCATGTTGTTGTTTTACAAGTAATGGGCTTTCTAGTAGCCACAATGACTGTAAAAAAGCAACATGGTATGTAGAAAGAGCATAAATTTGCCACTTTGTAAACCTGGGGTTTTCTCCAAAGACTGTTGTATTTAGTGTTGTATTTATGAGAGCTCCATTTCCTTATTCTAAGCTCTATTTCCTTATTCAGTCTCTGAGATTCTTTCCAACTCTGAAACTATGTGATTGTTATTTTCATTTATATCCTAGGTCACTTCACTACTAGGTGTCTATATTTTAGCTAAAGCATTTGCTCAATTTACTAACACTTCATTTTATCTAATACTCCAAGAAAACCAAAACTGGTTTGCCACGATGATGTAAGATGTTTTGATTTCTGTAATCAGGAATTTTCCAGACTTAAAATTTTAATTATATATTTAGACACTCTAATAAAGTAATAACCTCAGAATATTCTGATTCTTATAAAATGTCATTTAAAAAATAGAAAGTTTAGGGCTTCCCTGGTGGCGCAGTGGTTGAGAGTCCGCCTAACGATGAAGGGGACACGGGTTCGTGCCCCAGTCCGGGAGGAACCCACATGCCGTGGAGCGGCTGGGCCTGTGAGCCATGGCCGCTGAGCCTGCGCGTCCGGAGCCTGTGCTCCGCAACGGGAGAGGCCACAACAGTGAGAGGCCCGCGTACCGCAAAAAAAAAAAAAAAAAAGAAAGTTTAATTAGTATGGGTTATCTTCCCTTTTCATTCCACTTAAGTAACAGCATCCACTGATTCTAAAGCAGCATAATTTACTTTTTTTCCCCAGATAATGTATAAAAATAAATCATTTGCTGTTTTAGTGTATAGTCATATTTTCCCACTTCCCTCTTATATGTCTCAATCACAAGTGAAACAGTTTCCACAAACGTGGAAATTCCACAGCATTGTTTTTCAGTTGAGCTTATTTTATTATTTCTCAGTCTCCTACATCTATAGATGCTGAAATTGAGGACTTTCAGGATAATTACATAATAGAATTGCAGAACACACTATTAGAATCTATTTCTATTAATCTAATAAATGGTTATTGTATTCTATAAAATACATTATATGCTTATATACATTATATATATATATATATATATATATATATTATCACAGTAATCATTCTAGTAGATGTCATTCATTTATCATGAAGCAAACATTTTTTGAGCCTGCCCTGTGCCAGGAACTTTGTTAGGAATTCTGCATTGCCCAATCTCTGCAATTCGATATCATTTTAAGTGATGTTTAGGTATAATTGAAATAATAACAATATAAACACTATGTGTCAGAATTTTATGGGTTAAAAAGTCCTTTTAGAAGGTTGACCTAGTAATATATACTTCAATTGGAAAATCTTGAGAAAAAGATACTCACAAGCTTCCTCAGAGGTAGTCACGAGGCATGCTCCAAGCAGAGGTTTGAAAACCACACACATTTGAGTTTGTGTGCTTTTTTAGCCACTTAGTAGACAGGAGACCTGGTCATGTCACAAAACCTCTTTAGCTTCTGTTTCTGATTTTGTAACTTGGGGTTACAACATAGAACTTACTTCTTATCCAGTAGTGAATTTTGTCAGCAATGACACCCTTAGGCTTAACACTCAACCTGACACATCCTAGGGCTCACAGGGTGTTAGTTATCATTGCTACCAGTTAGATGCTTGAGGATTACCCTCCATGTGTAACATGGGAAAAGCTGTTTTATAGCTTTCATAAAGCTACAAATGGTAATCCCTTACCCCTTTTCCTTTTTTGCTCCAGCCAGTTCTGGAAGAATGCCTTAACAGCAAGGGAAAGAGGTGAGGGAGAAACCCAGTGTCAGTGAAGGACAGGAAATGTGAGCCTGTTTACAGACCCTCCTGGGCTTTCAGAGGCCCTTTGTTATCTTATTTTACTTGGACATTGTGAGATACTGATACTTGAAATTCTGTTCTAGGTCAGTTGGTCCTATAAATCTGTTGATTTACACTATTCACTATTTTGGATAATTCATTGCTGGCTCAAATTTGTTTGCATTTAGATAACTAGCAATGAGTTTGTATTAATACAGAAGTGCAGTTAAATAGTTTTCCAGGTTTCATTAAATATTATTATTTAATGTTGAGTAAATATTTTCAGGTTTTGTTAATTTGGTTACATATTACCTGCCTACTTCATGGAAGGAATCATGCTAAGGTTATAATGGTGAACAAGACAGAAATAGCGCAAGCCTTCAATGAACTTAGATTCTAAAAGGAAAGGAAGATGTCAGTCAAATAATCACACAACTAAAGAAAGAATTTACTCATTTTGAAAAATGACATGATGGAAGTAAACTGAGTGCTCTAAAAGAGTATAGATGGGGAGCCAGGATGACATTAGATAGAGTGGTTAGGAAGTACTTTCTGAGGAAATGACACTTCAACCAAGACTACAATATGAGAGGGTATTGATCATGTGGAAAATGGGATGCAGGGAAGCCATTCCAGGATGAGGAAGTGAAACCACTAGGTGGCATTTCAGGGGACTCCGAGCTCTGGTTCTTTATGTCTCAGTGCAGAAAGAATTAAGTGAGAGACAAAGAGGTAGATAAGACGTGATGTATTAGAATAGGATGCTTGTGAGGCTTACAAGCAGGCAGGCCAGAGGGTGCTGTGCCCCAAGAACTTAGCAGGCTACAGTTTTATAATCAAAGGAACAGTGGGAGGGGGAAAAAACCCCTTCTTCCTCATTCTTGAGTAGATGTCATGCTTCTATCATCAATTCCTCCTCCATGTCAGGCAGGGGAGTTTTCTTGTCCCTACATGGTCAAGCTGGGACTGTCATGCCTCAATGGAAATGAGCAAAAAGGCAGTAACTTGTGCTAAAAATGTGAAATCATCTCAGGTTTTAGTATGTCACCTTTCCTTATATTTTTGTTTTTAGTGTGCATATAGGAATGTGTCCTAGGAAACATTAATTTACTGAGCTCACTGGGCAGGATGTGGGTCTCATGCCACCATTGTTTTATTGTTTTGGGACATGTCTCGTGCTTCTGTTTCATGGTTTTGTTGCTAAGCAAGCCTGCTTGGTTTCGTGGCTAAGCAAACCTACTTTCTAGAGTGTTCCTTAACTTACAGGAGTCTCCCATAATTTTTTCTTTACTTACAGTCCCCTAGTGGGATTAACTATTTAATTACCTACTTTGTCCCTTTACTCTGGCCCTATCAGAAGTAGCATAGCCAAAGGCATCAAACAAAGAAGTCCTCCAAATGCAAGTTATTTCAGTGAGACTGGTATATAATGAACAAAAAAAGACACCATGGCAGGAAGTGTTGATTTTATTCTAAGTTCCATGAGATGGTATTTAAGAGATTTAAGCAGACGGGTGACCCCATCCAATTTATGTCTTTAAAAAGTCCCCATGGGGGTTGTAGTTTGACTAATGATTGGATGAGGTCAAGCCAAGTGGAAGAGTACAAAGGAATGCTGCTTGGTCCAGGCAGGAGAAAACTGTGACCCAGACTAAAGTGGGTGAGAACTGAACTGGGAAGTATAAGGAGAAACATGTTGTGGATGAGCTAGGCAGAAATCCAAAAGTTTGTATTTCATCTTCCATCTATGTTCTTAGTATTTATTACACTAACATCTGTATATGGATACAATTTCCTACTATCTGAGTAAAACATTACTGTATGATTTTGACATGAAGGGGAGAAATCCTGTTATCAAGTTAAAGAAATTAAATTATTAATTCAAAATTTGAGGTCATTCACTGTAGATGATCATTCCTCATGTTAAATTATGTCTACATTTCATTTACTCATTCACACATTCATTCAACAAATATTTGAGTGAGTTGTAAGAGTCAAAAATGTGTCATTTGTTAAAGTTGTATTTTTGATTGTCAGTGTTCCATGTAAACAACAAGAAAATGGTTCTCCAGGAAAATGATATCATTGATTTACTCTGGGGGTTTCCTCTCCCTCATGGTTTTAGGACTTAATAAACTACATTTATTTCCCTAAATTCCTTCTTTCTAATGGATAATGATGCTTATCAAGATACTTCAGAATTTGAACTGGAGTTTGGAAAATATTAAGAAGCAGTCTCAACCCACATTCTGTTAATTCTTGTATTTTTCAATAGAAAAAAGAAAAAGCCTCTGTCATGATACAGAACAATGCTTATGCAGTGGCAGTTGCCAATTATGCCCCGAATCTTTCAAAAGACCCAGTTCTCTCCACCATCTCCAAGAGTGCAACCACGCCAGAACCCAACAAGAAGCCGGAAAACAAGCCAGCTGAAGCCAAGAAAACTTTCAACAGTGTTAGCAAAATTGACAGAATGTCTAGAATAGTTTTCCCAGTTTTGTTTGGTACATTTAATTTAGTTTACTGGGCTACATACTTAAACAGAGAACCTGTATTAGGGGTCAGTCCTTGAATCTAGACACAGGTTGTCTTTGGGATGTATAGCAACATTAAACCTGGTTTGTTTTGCCATGTACAGTCTGACTAATAACTGCTAATTTGTGAACCAACATGTACAGTATGTATATAGCAACATAGCTTATAGACCTCTAATAGAGACACGCATTTGCTAACTTGTGGTACTGCAGGCAGAAAGCACCCCATGCCCAAAAAGCCATTGCCTTTTTAAAAGATTTACCCTAGGAACTGGTTTAAAGTGGATTTCAGATGACCTGATTTATTTTCTCTTTTCCTAACAGCGATGAAAATGGAGATCCTACACCACATTTTATGGACCCTTTTGATTTAGGTCTTACATAGGAGTATTTTCTACTGTTGCCTAACTATAACGTAAGGTAACATTGTCGTTCCAAGATGAATTCCTCTAAATAACAGAACCTCATATCTGCAACATCAGTTCCCTTCCCAAGTGCTCAGAATCCCTGCTAGTATAATTGGAAGCTTAGTACACATCAGAAGAAAAACTAGAGATTTGAAATCAGCTTTTAATTACCCTGTATAGTGTCCATAGCCATGTACATATTACAGCATGACAAATTCAAATAATTATGAGTCACCCTGACAGGATGTTCATTATGCCTAGAATTTAATAACTATTGGAATGTCGTGGACATGACATTTTTAGCATTAGAGTTTATTTGAAAGTAATAATTGAAATCCTACAGATTATTTTAATCATTGGAAACTACCTTAAATTTAAAAAAAAAGACAATAAATAGGTCTTACTCTTTCCAGTATGTGTTGTATTGAAATCGATCAGCTAAATTTTCTTGGTGCTGGAGACTGGAAAAAACATCCAGTTTGGCTGCTGTGGAGCAACATTCATACTGGATTAGAAAATTGTGCCAAAAACTCCCATCAATGAGAATTCATAGGTGTCACAGAATATATATAAGCACTTATATGATTCTCTCCTTTCCTGTTTACTGCAAATTCTGCCTTAAGGCTTCTTTTCATCAGGACTCAGAAGCCACTAATTACAAAGGAAAGGGCAGTTAACTGGCACATTTTTCTGTCTTGAAAGCAGCTCTTTCAGATAAGAATTAATGTAAATCTGCTTTTGTAAATTGCATCTTTAAATTTCTCTGACTCAAATTTGCAGCTTTGTATACCTGAAGAGGTTTTGGTAAGAGTTGAACATTTTTAAACTGAAACTTTAAAGCATCACCAACAGATTGCGGATTAGTTCACATGCACAGACATCACACACACACACGCACACACAATTAGCTCAATTAGGATACACACACAAACATGTAGCTAAATTAGAAACCACAATTTTCAATTTTATATAATTACTAATTATTAATGAGTAAAATTCATTTTCCTTTCAGTATTTAAAAAATATTCTTTATGTCCCTGAAATATGTTAATAGAAATTAATAGTTGTGTCTCATGCCTAGATTCAACATTTTGGGCAAACTTAAAATCCTTTTGACTCACATATACATTAGCAGTTATTAGTTGACTTTTACTAATAGATACACCTATATGATGGTGTTTTTGTAGAAACGTAAGTAGTCAAATAGTGGCATTTCTTGCTGTTTTGTACAGTATTTCAGTATAGTGCATAAATAGGTATGTTCATAAAATCAATAAAAGGAGTATCTTATGGAAATAAGCAAAATCACAACAAAAACTGCTATTTCTTTGCCTCGTTTAACTTTTATTTTTTTTCATTTTCTTTGTTTCAGTGTGATTCTGTTATGTGCTTTGCATGATTGTATTAATACCAAGGTCACAAATGCATCTTATTAACAGAATTTGCGGTGAAGACAGCCTTGACATTAAAAATTCCCTCACGAAAAGTAATCCATAATCCTTAATAAAATAAATTTGTTACATGAGCCAATTAATGTATTTCTTTAATTCCCTTCCAAAAGCACCTTCTTTGTCATCTAAATTGTTTTTAAAAGTGCACTTTATTCATACACTGGAATGGAAGATATCCTATTTTCTTACACATTTAAATATATCATAGCTCTTCTGGGCTGTTTAGGGAAGGGTGTGGTAGTCTAAGACAGTACACAATGCCTGAAGACAAGCAATAAAAAATGCTTTGTATGGTATGTATTGTTAGACACTTTAAATATTGTTCTTATAAGTTCTGCATTTCCCCCTTAATGTGTGACTATACATTATAAATTTATAAATATGTACATATGTAAAAGTATTTGTGAATAGCAGTTTCTGTAGGACAACAGAAAAGACTCATCTATACCTTTGGCAAAAGGCTGCACCTGCATTGATGGTACCTGTTTTATTAAAATTTATGGTAGATTGACCAGAAAAGTTATCATTATTGTTATTTTTATTTTTACTTTCAACTGTTAAAATCTAATTTGAGCCTAATGATATCCTGACGGTTGAGATATTCCAATAATGTGGATCAGGATTTTCTATTATTTCTCTTACTTTCGTGGAATTTTTTCTTACACACTTCTTAATCTTTTAAAGTTTATATAAATTGAAAGGAGCTTTTAATCTTGCTGGAGAGAGGGAGGATGCTCCATGGAAAAGGATTTTAAATTATAGAAGCAGAGTCTTTACAATTATTCTCCCTTCCATAAATCATTTTAAAAACACAAAAAAGTTACATGGATTTATTAAAATAAGATTAATTTTTTGGGAAACATTTTTAATAAACTAACAATGGTCTCTTTGGCCCATAATATTATGACTATTTTATGCAGCTGTATATTGACATAAAGAGTTATGGTATGTACAAAATGTAGATAAATACATGTACATATATAGAGATATAATCTCATTATTGTATAGTTACTGCTCTGATTAAGGTAATATTTGTTCAACAAAAATTTTTTACCTCCTACTATTAGCCACGCCATGTGGATGGTGTCACTACCACTCACATCACATCCACAGAATTCAGTTGAAAATCAAAGTGCATCTCATTCTTATAAAGACTTTAAATAAAAGACCAAATGTAATATAGAACTTAATTTAGCACTGAGAGTTGTTTATTGAGCTATGAGATCATGAGTGTGCTAAGATGGTGGCTGTTCTGCTCTTTTCTTCTATTTATGTTTCTATTTGTTTGAATATAAAATGGAACTAATATAGAACCATCTAATAATTTTTTTTAAACTTCAGTGATTTTTAAAGTGCCAATCTTCATGTTTAGCAGTCTTTTCAGGGATCTCTCTATTTCGAATTTATCTCAGGTTTGGATAAATGATCCCCCTGAGCCACATTTCCAGTTTTTTTGAATAGTTCATAGTTTGTTTAAAAAGAGCACAAAAGCTATTACTTCACTCACAGTTTTTGGTATATATACATATATATGTGTGTGTGTGTATATATATATATATATATATATATATAAAGTTTTTATGATGTGGCTCTTTTCATATTGCTGGTTGAAGGAACTCAACTCTGCCATAATATCATAGGTTCTAAAAGGGCAGAGAAGCTCTATGGAGCCTATGGATGTTGTACTTTGACACAGCCTGTCATCATCCCAACGGGAGGATAAGGGAAGTAGCTCAGGTCCACCTTCTGCAAAGTCATGGCTCTTCATTATCTATTAAGAATTTTTTTTCAAATGCTTCATACTTGTTACCCTCAGACAATGCCTGTGAAAAATCAACATTTTTATGACTTATTTTGAAATTTGGGACCATATTAATAGCTTTATTATACTGGTGTTCTTGTTATTAGTCTTCTGGCATTCCTATATCCATCTGCATATGTTTGAAGTAATTCTCAGATTTTTTTCCTATAAAAAGATTCAGAATTTCAAGAGAATTATGAGTTGACTGATTGCTACCCTGTAGTGCACTTATTTTCTTTTTAATTGAGGTCTTATGGGAACCTTGGGCTTACCTTTTCTTAATCCAAAGTATCCAGAAGCATAAAATTAAAACTGGGGTGGGGTGTGGTTATTTTTAACACTTGCATGCTTAGGAACCAGAGACGCTGAATCAAAATCATAACAGTGTGGACAAGACAAATTATGATATTTTTCTCTATTGAATTCATGCTTTAAGAAATGAAATTCAGCATTTAATAAAATTCTTAATATCCATAATCTTGTGTTATCAACATTTATATGAAAGATACTAATCTTTTCCATTAATATTTATGCACTCATATTTTCATCAAATTCAAAAACAAATTCAAGACTTCAAAAACAGGGGAAAAAATCAAAGAGAAAAATCCACTTGAAAAATGTCTGTTGCTAGTTAAAACTAATGAGGCATTTCCCCTTTTTAATTTCTAAGAAAGGTGAGAAATTATACATACATAAGTATATACAGAGATATTTAACAGTCATGATTCTATCAAGGTAAGCATCATGATTAAAATACTAAGATAGATTAAGTTCATGTGAAAAGCATTTGGGAAAGGTAATGAAAATCTATTTCTTATACGAATTTTATATCATTTTTCTCAAAAATTCTTAATTATCCAACATATTTAGACCACAGTTTTCAACCTTATTTAGGTAAAATATTGTATTTTTGCCTGTTTTCATGATGAACTTTTTTTAATACATGTAATTATATACCCCACTTCAAACCACTTTACACTGAAGTTAATACATAACATCAGTTAATATTGCCAGTAGGGAAGAACGAAGAACAGGTTTGTGTGTCAGTTTAAAGTAATACTTTCAAAGAACCTTTAATAAGGTCTTAGCTTTGATTAGAAGTAGGTGTGTGTGTGTGTGTGTGTGTGTGTGTGTGTGTATCTGTGTGTATCTTCCAGGTATAAAAGAATATTTTGAGAAATTTATGAAATCTAAACAAGTTATTTTATAATGGATCTAATTCCAAACATAGCTCTTATTAAACTAGTGATTAAGTTAGTCAATAGAATAGTTTTTTTTCAATAGATCCAACTAATTTATTCGTTGGAATTTAGTCTTGAGCCCTATATATTCTTTAAAAATATCCTTCCTTCAAGGGTGTAAACGTTTTTCTGATGTATTTCTGGTTGGCTCTTTTGAGCCATTAAATTCAAAATGATATCACAATTGTGCTGATAAGGTAAGATAGAAAAATCTTTGAATTCCAAGTTTCTCAATGGAGGTTTGTTAAAGCCTCCATTAAATTTAATATCCTGTTGATCACTTGCAAATACCAAGTCATCTACTATATTTGTCTCTGGTTAATTTTATATCTTTTTGAATTGTACAGCAACCAAGAATCCCTTTTTGTAAAACTAGCTATTCACTAATATTGTTTACAATTTAGTTTCTGGGAATATATTACATTTTTCTTCTTTGGTCCATAGGTATAATAATGTATAAAAAATGATTACAGTTGATTAAGCACACAAAATAATAAGCACTTCCCTCTTTATTTTATTTTTCTTCTTTTTTTAAAAAAATTTTTGACAGTTTTGTGTTAGGGGTTGGAGAGATTTTGTTTTTATTTGACATATTGTTGGTTTTATAACTTTTAAAACATGAACTTCAAGGATTATGTATTGATTTCATTAGTTTGTTGCAAATTACTGTTTATAGAAAGAAGTCTAATCTGACACCATATAAATACCAGTATTGGCACTGTAAGTGTTAAATTAGCTTAGTTGGTATAAAAATTAGCTTAGTTGGTATAAAAATTTGTTTTTCATGCTTTGTTTTAGAAGACTTATTTTACCACAACAAGTTGCCAAATGCAAGCCTATATTATTGGATAGATAAGTGTAACTCCAACAAAATTGATTTATGAAAACAAATGGTATTAGGAAAGCAAAACAAAGGTGTTAGACACAGAATTACTTTAGGGATAATGGCTTAAAGATTTGTTCCCAATTATTTATTTTTAAATATTCAACACAGTAGTTGAAGCAGTTGGCTGTGTTTTAAACCCAGCATAATATGTGAACAAGTTTAATGTATGATTGGAAAGGCCTAAATGAAACTGAACTTTGAGTTACAGTTTTCATGAATTAAACATTACCATCCATGGATAAGTCCTTGATTGTTGATCTTGGGTGCCTGCTCCATAATGGATTTCAGGTTTATTGGTATCTCATTTTTTTCAAGATTCTCTTGAGCAGATACAAATTCAGGTTTTAGGGTGCTCCAAACAGAGGAATGTGACCTTTCATGAAATATTCCCTTTAGAGGTCACATGCATGGAAACTTAAGAAAGCTTCATACTTGTTGCTAAATTAGAAAAGTAAAAAACAAAAAGGAAAGGAATGTTTTCCTCTTGCTACACATTAATAATACAATCACATGCATAGATAATGCATGATAAAGCTCCAAAACTAAACTTTGAGTATTCATTAATTTTAAATTTTCAGGGTGACAGTACGCTTGTATGGTAAGTTTTCTTGTTTGAAAAAATCATTCTGAAGCTAATTATATTTGTAATTTGTGACCTTGCTGTAATTGGGAAAAGTCATTTTTTATGTATGTAAGATAACTTGACCCTTATTGAATGTGTCAGTATGCTAGCTGTTTAAACATTCTTAATTAATCACAGGCAGATTAATGCTAAACATTATCTTTTTGTACTTATTAAAATTAATTTAAATATATTTGATCTGAAAATTGTGTTTTTTACACTCTAATCATTCATTACATGTTTGCTTACAAGAATTGAATTCATTGTAAATGTGACTTTTTTTATATTGGGATATAACACTAATATTTTGTAATAGTGATTTTAAATTTTATTGGTTTCTTAAATTTCTTTTTAAAATAAAAAGGTTATAGGGTGAGAGGAAAAGTCCAAACCTACCCTGAAATTTTAGGGGGGTATCACAAATTGATAATGTTGATCTCTTTAACACTTTAAGAAAGTGGTGCTATGGAAAATATAAAAGTTCACCCAGAAAATTAGCTCCCTTCTATCATAAAAAGTGTCACATTTACATGAACTTCTAAATAAAATAAATAAGATTTTCTTTTTTTTAGATAGACTCAAGTTCATCATTCTATTTATTAAGCAGAAATCTTGTCATTTTCTTGTTGGATCTATTCTCTTAATTTAACGCAATATAGTTGACATGAGTTCCTTTGCTATTATTGCTAATATCACTGAAATTAAATGCTTTTGGATGTCAAAAAGGTATAATAACAAGGCAATTTTTTATCAACATGGTAAGTTCTCATACAGTATTTTTCAACCCTAGCCACAGTTTATAATTACCTAAGGACTTTACAAAAACATTCGTCCAAAAAAAAAGAAAAAAAACATTCGTCCTACCCTAGTCAGAATCTTGAGAGAGGAGGGGTTATGAGAAATTTTTTAAACTCCCCCAATAATTCTACTCTACAGCCATGTGTCAACATGTTTTCATTTTATAAACCTATCATGGACTCTATCCAATCTGTTTCTGTCTTGGAGACTTCTGCTTGCTTTTCCTATAGCTCTTAGTTTAGTCTGTAGTTTAGTCTTAGTAAAGAAAAAAAGAAACAAACATAAAATTAAATGAATGTAACAAATTAGTTTTTTACAAAATATAGTGAATTTAAGTGAAGCTATCAAATTTATGTAATAAAGTATGCATTCTTGAAATTTTACTATTTAATCAATTAATTAAAATTACTCTTACTCTTAATTTTTACCCTATAGACCTGCAGTTAATTATGAACAATGTGAGTATATGTATTAAAAAGGTACACTCTAATTGTCATTTTCAGCCTACACTTTTTAATCAAATATTTTAAAAATTATGTATTCTAACATTTTTTAAACTATTTGCCTGGAGGGAAGTATATTCCACTTAAATAATGAGGTGAATATTTATCACTTCAAATTCACATCTCAGTTAAATTATAGCCACAAAGCCACATTCTTCAGCACCATTCAGCTAGTTTCCCCAATATCAATTTATAGTCCAGGCTTTGTCAAATTCATGTAAATGAAAGCATTCTATAAATGGAAGCATTTATGTCATCTTTGCTTTGAAGAATTCAGAAAGGGAGGAATGGAGGTTTCAAATGGTTTTCTACGGCATTAGAAGTTTTGCCTCATCTTTAAATTGTAAAACCAAGGAAACTGCCGAGAAAGCAGTAAGACTCAAAAATGGTAATTCTTGAAGACTGTTGCACTGCCAAATGGAAAAGGTTTTATATTCTTGGGCCAATATTAACTCTTGGAAGTTCTCAGATACAGATAGAAAACTAGAAAAATGGGAAGCCAGATGCAAGTAGTAAAAATAGCACTAAATCCCTCAATTGCCTCTTGAGAAAATGTTGAATTATATCCAGTGTTCTGGTTTAAGAAATCAGGGAAATGGGTATTTTTAAAATTTAATTAAAAATTGGAGCTTAATTACTTAGGGTTCATTTACCTGGAAAATTCACTCCTGTGGAACAGCTTATTCCATAAGTGGCTTGAAATGTTATAACATTTCTTCCATGAATCAATAAAAATAATCTTATGGAGAATTTCTAAATCATGTCTTGAGATGTAGAATAATGAAAAAATGTAAACTAATAACTGAAGCATATCAGTTTTGAATTGCTCTTGAACTTACTGTTTGAAAGCTAGTTTTACTTTCTAACTAAAATACACATGGAATGCCAGATAAATAGAAAAATGAAAGAGTTTATCAATATTTTAAAGTCATTATGCCTGTCCCCTAAACCAGCTTACAGGAAGATTTCACAATGAGTGTGTATAGGGTCACCCTAAGGCTTCTCTCAAAGTCCAATCCATTCCAGACAACTGAATCTGTACCAGAGGAGAAACATGTTTATAATTCTCTAATTTTTAAAAACTTTACCTCATACTGATCATTGCATTCCTCTTTTTCATTTTCTGGTATCCTATCCAGTAATTATATTGAACTTTTTTTAGGTAAGTTAAGGTAGTTTCAAAGTTAAGATAGAGTATTTTACTGAAAATCGTATCTTGCTTACTGACAGTTAGTATCTTAGCCACAATTTCTTTGACTAAGAACATGAGCAACTTCCAACTAGTCTGAGCACAAAAGGAACTCAGGGAAAGGATATAAGATGTCCCATAGTGAGCAATAAAGCCCCTGAGCTCAGGGAAGTTAGGACTGGCTTTTGGATTTTACCAATGTGCTAGAGTAACAAGACTCACTGCCTATGCAGTTTAATTCAAATTCTTGAGTAAAATAATTTGATAGGATCAGTTTCATTCAATCAGTTATATGATCAAGAGTAAAAATGATAATAAGCACAGTTGCTGGGCCCACCTCTCTGCAGGAAGAGAGGCTGTGCCCATTGAAGAGAGGCAAAGCTTCAGCATATACCTCAAAACATTGGCTATTACATTTAAGCAAGTTTGTTTTTTTTTTTTACTTTGAAAATCTCCAAAAATGAAAATAAAATTTAAAAATATATAAAAAAGAGGGGAAAAAAGAGTATCACACTCAATACTCATGTAAGTGACTGTATTTTCCACTTGATAGAATTCAACTACTAAAGGATGATATAATTTATAATTGAACTGTTAGTATTTATAGGTCTGCATAGTGTATATAACATAAAAATACAAACTAACAATGTAGAAGCCCAAAGAGCACATGTATCTCATATATTTTGCTATCTACATCTTTATCATCAAAGTCACTCATGTCTAGTTTACACTGAGCTGACAGGCCATCTACTTTACTACATTCGCAATTGCCTCATCAGCACAGTGTCTCAATAAGTATGGAGGTAATTTGATTGGTGGCTCAGGTAAATGCGTCATGACTGACAAGTTGGGTCCTCCTAGAGGACAAAATTTTTTTTTTTATCACCGAAGGAATTTATTAGAATTTATATTCTGATAGAAAAAGTGCCTCTTATTAGAAAAGTGAAAACAAAGTATGTCTTTATCACAAGATGTAGGAGAGGAATATTCCATAAGTGTCCGTGTTTTCCTCGTTTTTTGTCGTCAAATATACATAACATAAAATTTGCTATCTTAACCACTTTTAAGTGTACAGTTGAGTGGTATTAAGTATATCCACACTCTTGTGCAGTCGTCACCACCATCCATCACCAGAACTCCTTTCATCTTGCAAAACTGAAACTCTGGATCCATTAAACAATAACTCCCCATGACTCCTTGCCCCTCACCCCTGGCAACCATCACTCTTATTTGTCTTACCTCCCCTTTTCCACCATGTCCCAGCCTCTGGTAACCCCTATTCTATTCTCTATTACCATAAGTTCAATTTTTAAATTTTTATTTTATTTTTTTTAGATTCCAAATATAAGACAATTTTTACATCACCTTTGCTCTAACAGATTCAGAAATGGAGGAACTGAGGTTCCAAAGGATGTTCTATGGAGTTAGAAGTTTTACTTTCTCTGTTTCCTATCTTAAATGATCCAGGACTGGAAGGAGACTGAGGATTAATGTCAAACAGAAATTATTCTGGCAAATAATATTCCAGGACAGTTACAAACAATCAACAGATTCAAAACTGTAGGAACAAGATCAAAACAAAAGGGTGAAGAGATGAGCAGAACTGATGTGGAATTGGAACATGTGTTATAAATGATGGAAATCAAGTCCCTGTTGATGACCAAGAATGGAACTAGAATATCTTCCTATCTTCATTACCCGTTATGCTCATAATGCATGCTGGGTAACAGTAGTAATAGGTATAATAGACAAAAATGAAATAAAGTTGGAATTTGAGAAAAGATAAGTAGCAATCAAGATTTGACGACTTGGTCTTCCCTGTTTCCACAAACTAGGACTTGCCATTTACCCTTAATATAAATTTTACAGCTAAATGTGTATTTGGTATATTACTGCTTCTTTATTCAAAGATTATAATTAGGGTGCTTTTTATACCATATAAGAAATTTTGATACAGGAATAGTGATCACATCCTACATGTTTAATATAAGCTTAATTTATCTGATTAGCGTATTTCAAGGTAGTACAGTACTAATTTCTGAAAGAATGATTTTATAATTTCACTTTCTGCACAAAAGAATGAAGTTCTATTTATACAGGATGTCACTATTAATGACTTGTTATTGAACATACATTATTATAATTTCTATAATATTGAACTTCAGTACTTCAAATTTGAGGGAGTTATAGCTAATTTTGTAATAACAATAGAACTGAACACTAGATAATAATTTATTATTTGATTTGAGCAAAGCATAGACAAACTTTGATAACACTTTGTAAACCTATATTGAGCAAAATTAGGCTCCACATCATTTCTTGTTTGCCTTTCTCAGCTATCCCACTAATAGGCGTTGCACTGGAGAAGAGAAGTCCTGTTTCATACCCAACTCTTTATCTAGTGAAGCTAGTACTATTTCCACATCCTTCCCACTGACCTAGACTCTGAATGAAAATCCAAGTCACCTTTGTGGAAAACCTGTACCTGATTGCATGTGCTGTGCTCATCACTGGGCTCCTATGTGACCCAGGATTACTCAGTATTTGTTTTCCCCTTTAGTCTATAATATTCTTACTTATGGGGATTATGCCCATCTTTTTCACAGCATTCACTGAAATTCAGTGAGATTTGTCAAATCTGTGGATTGTTTCTTTTATCAGTGCTGAAAACTTTTCTATCATTCTCTCTTTAAATAACATTCTTTCTCTTCTATTCTCTTTCCCCTCTTGTTCGGGAGCGTCCATTAGACATATGTTAGATTTTCCCACTTTATCCTCCATGTTCTTTAGCCTCCCTTTTATGTTTTCCATGCCTTTAACTCTCTGTGCTGCATGCTGGATAATTTCTTTTGGGCTAAGGCTAAATAACTTTCCTAAAACCATATTTATAATATTTTGAATTTCAAATTCCATAGTCTTTTCATTAAATTCTATAATTATCTTGCCTTGAAAGGAATTAATATGAGTATAAGTTACTTAGATATTTAGTAAGACTTTACAAAAATCACGTGTTAATCCACTGGGAAGTTCCAGGATGAAACTCCATGCTCTGTGGCAGAGCAGTAGGGAAGGAACCCCAGGAATCTGAGTCGAATAGATGCCTTCAGATCCTACCCCTGAGGTTCTGTTTGATTAATTTTCTGCATGTGGTCTCAGTCATATAAAACAACATGGGCAAGTGAGTGTCCCCATTTCAAAATAATGTTCTGGTAATTGCTTTTCCTGTGCTCTATTGCAGACTTCAGTTCTCTGTATACACTAAATGTTCAATACACGTATAACAGATTTCCTGACTGAATGAGTTTCTAAAAAGAAAATCTGGCAATTGATTTCAGCCAAATTTTACTTGAAAGCTCAAAGGGGAATGACTTCATCTTGATAACGTGGTGACAATATTCAATCTTCCATCATTGTCCATGATAATTGTATCTTCTATTATTCAACTGAATAATAAAACAGAATCACCTTATTAAAGAGATAAGTGCCTAGAAAACATCTTAAGATTGCATACATCAAGATGCAGCTGTGGCCATCGTATTAGTATTTGTTATTAAAAAAATTATTTGTAATTAACTACTTATGGAAAAACTGCAAGTGTCTCTGAAAACATTGTGCACACTTCTGAAATAAGAAACTATTAAAAAAAAATCCAGTGCCTGCATAATACAGTAACTCAAAGCAGTCAAATGTAAATGGATTGACTTTGATTTTAGGTCCGAAGGAATTAGAATGACTACAGATTACTTTAGAAGAAAATATACAGGAACTTGAAGGAATTTATCTTATATGAGTTGTGCTCACAATTTATAGGGCATTAAAGCTGTCTACTTCATAAAAAATAATTATTTTTATAGAGTAAACCTATGGTACTATATCAATCAGATTTCAGTTGCAGAAAACAGCCCACTATACCCATGTTAAGCAGGAAATAATTTATTACAGAGTTTTAAAAAGAGCCTACAGAATTGTTAGGAAGGTTAATAAAACAGAATATGGGATGAATTTACAGGAAAATATCTTCACTGTGGACCAGGCCAGCAAGGCTGTTCTCTTCTATAATTAAGGAATGACTGGTCCAAGATCTGTAACACCACAACCACATGGACATATATACACTACCAAATGTAAAATAGATAGCTAGTGGGAAGCAGCTGCATAGCACAGGGAGATCAGCCCAGCGCTTTGTGACCACCTAGAGGGGTGGGATAGGGAGGGTGGGAGGGAGATGCAAGAGGGAGGAGATATGAGGATATATGTATAGTTGATTCACTTTGTTATAAAGAAGAAACTAACACACCATTTTAAAGCAATTATACTCCAATAAAGATGTTAAAAAAAAAAAAAAAAGAAGACCCCCCCAATCAGGAAGCTAGTATGATGTTCCTCGGTCCCGAACCACATTGTGCCACATACAGTCTTTAATGGAAGATTCATGCTGTGTCCTTCTTCTTAATATCTATGAGGTTAGTGACTGGAATATCTGCTAACACTGCCAAGGTAAAATCAACTGCCATTACCACCCTTACCAGCAGAAACAGCTGAAACAACAGAAGCACAGTCTTCAGATTGCATCGGTCTTCAAATCTCACAGAATAGCATCTGATTGGTCAAACATAAATCAGCCAGAAATTGAATTATATAATATTTATCTTTCAAACTTCCAAAATATAGGAAGTCACCCTACTGTCAGTTTACCCATTTGACTACTCTATTTCCACAAGTACCCTTCTTTCCATACTTAAATTTACAAAAAAAAAAAATCCCACAACAGAAATAACAATAAGCTAATATTAAACATAATTAAACCATCACTGAACAGTAAAAATATTTTCAGCAACTCTCCAAAAGGAAAAAAAAACAAAAACAAATTCTAGCAGTCATAGAATCTTTCTCTGGGAGGTGTTCAGTCTCAATATTCATTAGTATAATCACAATTCTGTGTTGACATTCTATGATGACGTAAAGCCTATGCCTACAACCATAGGCTATGTGAAGTATGGACAAAAGGAAGAGAAAAAAAGCAAAAAAGTCCATATATAATAGGGCAAGGGAGAAATTATGAGTAAATACTTCTGTCCATTGTTTTCCAACTGATGATGAAGCTATGTTTCATAATTATATCTTTTCTCCTCCTCTAACAATTTCATGTTTTTCCTCTTCTCAGCCACAGTGGAAACATTGCAACCTGTACCCCTCAATTTATATAGGTCCCAGTTGGAGGGCCCTGATAATTGCAAATAACACTTTCTTTTCAAAGGGAACAAATGTGCTTCAGGACTATAATTCTTGCATGGAAGCCAGACACTAACTTCCTTTCCTGCTTGAAACATGGTGAATTGCACTTTAGAGACTTTCAAGTATTTAAGGAACCATTGCCAGTAGGTCATTTAGCCCTCAGATTATAGAGCTCTTTCCAAAATAAGGTTATCCTTGATTATTCAGGGGGACTTCCTGGAGGGATAACTGACTCATTATTTATAGATATCCTGAGGACAGTTTATCCCTATAATGGGAGTCACACAATTAGAAAGGGTGGTTGGAAATTTTTTTCCTAACTTTATCTGAAATGGTAAATGACACTGCCTTGACCCATGAAGACATTCAGATAATCTTTAACTCACTGGCCAGAGATGTCAGGAATGATAGAACCATCCTAGATTTCCTCCTTGAGGGCTAGGCCATTGTCTGTGATTGTTAATACACTCTGTTTTACATAGATTAATGGCTCAGGACAAGGGGAAACGTTAGTACAAAGATTTACAGAGAAAAATTCCTGGCTTCTTAAGTTACGCCTTGGTGTTTTATGGGATTTGTTCAGCTGGATATGTGTGAGAACCTTGGAGACCATGGTTATGGTCAATAGTGCAGTTTGTTTCATCCTCCATCTTGGAGTAGGAATTGATGATAGCCCTAGTTAAATGATGTACGAGACAAGCTGAACAGATATAATCCAAGCCTCGATCAGTCAGATTTATCAGAAGAATCAATAAAGTGGCATGTACTCATGGAAAAATTCACCAGAAGCCAAGATAGTGTAGGAATAAGAGGTAGATCTTTTTGAAACAATTCTCCATGAGTTGCTCAAATTTCTGTACATCTCATCAGCAAAGGCACTGGCTGCCTTTGTCCCAGACTCTTTTCAAATACATTTGTATAACAAACAGCCTTGGAAGATAAAGACAGTAGCAAAGTCTAGTTGTTTACAATCCAGTATGATAATGATAATGTCTTTCACTGAGGCATAAGTCAGGTAGTTTTATTGCCCATTATAAAAACTTCAGGTTCTCTAAGCTTGAAGTTCCTCTCTTATAATGTAACCCATCGAGCAGGTGTTTTTTGAAACTCTTTTTGTTGTTCTGTAGGAACTGGGGCTCAAGAAATATATGCAAACATCATGATATGCTGGCTATTGCTATTGCTTTGAGTAAAAAAGCTGTCTCTGACCAGGAATCTCAGGTCCCCTGCCAGTATTCAGAAAACCTGGCTGGCTAACTTGTTAGCTTACATGTAGGGTATAATCTTAGACTTCACAGTTCTTGACAAATAACAACTACCAAAAATGATAGTAATGATAATACTTACAAATAACAAAAAAGCACTCCCTTTCAGACATCTTTCTAGGCACTTTAGATATATATATATATATATATATATATATATATACATAATCTTCATACAAAGTTTTAAGTTAGTACTATCATACAGATGAGGAAATTGATGCAGATAAATTAAATAACTTGCCAAAGACCACATGGCTAATTGTATGGTAGAACCTGAATTCAATCATAAGCCATAAATCTCTAAAGTCTATGACCTCAACCAATCTCATATACTATCTCTCATAATTCAAGTAACCCATTTAACATTGCATGTCATAGACTACCCATAGCCCATCTCATGTTAGTAGAAACATTGCCAACTTAAAACTAAACCAGGTCACCTAATCAACTCCAATTTTTCATTCTCTTAAAAATCTATTACTTTCAAACAATCTTGCCATCAGTTATTTTAAAAATCATCGTTAAGATGCAGACCAAAGAAAACAAGAATGGATTTCTTATAGCATATGAATTGTATAGAGACTCATTGGAAGACTGCAGAAAGAAGCTCTAGGTTAGGAAATTCTCTCAAAGATGTGCTGCAGAACAGCTGTCAAGGGAGTTGTTACCTCTTGTATAATCAGAGAGTTACCGGTGCCAGAACTAACACCACTGCCACAATCAACCATCATAACCAAGTAACTGCCATTATCATTAATTATCACTATCATTATCATTATCAGGAAAATACCTGTGCCTTGCTTTCAAGTCCTGTGGAGATGGAAGAGTGGGACTACTGCTAATATTACTGTAGAAATCTCCACATCTCCTAGACTGTGCTTCACTGGAATAAAGAGCAGAGCCAGAAGATGCCTTTCATTCTTTTGTTTTTCACTTTTCAATTCTTGTGTGAGTTTATCTGTTTGTCTGAATCTAAATCAAATCTAGAACTCTAGCTGCAGGTGAGTCTGAAAATGAAGATGCTCAGAAGATAGTAGAGTAGCTGTTGAGAACCATTCCACCGAATTCTTGATAAAGCATTAATTTTTAATATAGTATAAAGTCTGCTCCAAATAAAACACGACATTAAAAAAATCACAGGGGCTTCCCTGGTGGCGCAGTGGTTGAGAGTCTGCCTGCCGATGCAGGGGATGTGGGTTCGTGCCCCGGTCCGGGAGGATCCCACATGCCGTGGAGTGGCTGGACCCGTGAGCCATGGCCGCTGAGCCTGCGTGTCCAGAGCCTGTGCTCCGCAACGGGAGAGGCCACAACAGTGAGAGGCCCACGTACCGCAAAACAGACAAAAAAAAAAATCACAATTACATGCAAATAGGTCTTTTTTTTTTTTTTTAAACATCTTTATTGGGGTATAATTGCTTTACAATTGTGTGTTAGTTTCTGCTTTATAACAAAGTGAATCAGTTATACATATACATATGTTCCCATATGTCTTCCCTCTTGCGTCTCCCTCCCTCCCACTCTCCCTATCCCACCCCTCCAGGCTGTCACAAAGCACCGAGCTAATATCCCTGTGCCTTGCGGCTGCTTCCCCCTAGCTATCTACCTTACTACGTTTGTTAGTGTGTATATGTCCATGACTCTCTCTCACCCTGTCAAAGCTCACCCTTCCCCCTCCCCATATCCTCAAGTCCGTTCTCCAGTAGGTCTGCGTCTTTATTCCTGTCTTACCCCTAGGTTCTTCATGACATTTTTTTTTCCCCTTAAATTCCATATATATGCGTTAGCATACGGTATTTGTCTTTTTGTTTCTGACTTACTTCACTCTGTATGACAGACTCTAGGTCTATCCACCTCATTACAAATAGCTCAATTTCGTTTCTTTTTATGGCTGAGTAATATTCCATTGTATATATGTGCCACATCTTCTTTATCCATTCATCCGATGATGGGCGCTTAGGTTGTTTCCATCTCCGGGCTATTGTAAATAGAGCTGCAATGAACATTTTGGTACATGACTCTTTTTGAGTTTTGGTTTCCTCAGGGTATATGCCCAGTAGTGGGATTGCTGGGTCATATGGTAATTCTATTTGTAGTTTTTTAAGGAACCTCCATACTGTTCTCCATAGTGGCTGAACCAATTCACATTCCCACCAGCAGTGCAAGAGGGTTCCCTTTTCTCCACACCCTCTCCAGCATTTATTGTTTCTAGATTTTTTGATGATGGCCATTCTGACTGGTGTGAGATGATATCTCATTGTAGTTTTGATTTGCATTTCTCTAATGATTAATGATGTTGAGCATTCTTTCATGTGTTTGTTGGCATTCTGTATATCTTCTTTGGAGAAATGTCTATTTAGGTCTTCTGCCCATTTTTGGATTGGGTTGTTTGTTTTTTTGTTATTGAGCTGCATGAGCTGCTTGTAAATTTTGGAGATTAAACCTTTGTCAGTTGCTTCATTTGCAAATATTTTCTCCCATTCTGAGGGTTGTCTTTTGGTCTTGATTATGGTTTCCTTTGCTGTGCAAAAGCTTTGAAGTTTCATTAGGTCCCATTTGTTTATTTTTGTTTTTATTTCCATTACTCTAGGAGGTGGGTCAGAAAGGATCTTGCTGTGATTTATGTCATAGAGTGTTCTGCCTATGTTTTCCTCTAAGAGTTTGATAGTTTCTGGCCTTACATTTAGGTCTTTAATCCATTTTGAGCTTATTTTTGTGTATGGTGTTAGGGAGTGATCTAATCTCATACTTTTACATGTACCTGTCCAGTTTTCCCAGCACCATTTATTGAAGAGGCTGTCCTTTCTCCACTGTACATTCCTGCCACCTTTATCAAAGATAAGGTGTCCATATGTGTGTGGGTTTATCGCTGGGCTTTCTATCCTGTTCCATTGATCTATATTTCTGTTTTTGTGCCAGTACCATACTGTCTTGATTACTGTAGCTTTGTAGTATAGTCTGAAGTCAGGGAGCCTGATTCCTCCAGCTCCTTTTTTCGTTCTCAAGATTGCTTTGGCTATTCGGGGTCTTTTGTGTTTCCATACAAATTGTGAAATTTTTTGTTCTAGTTCTGTGAAAAATGCCAGTGGTAGTTTGATAGGGATTGCATTGAATCTGTAGATTGCTTTGGGTAGTAGAGTCATTTTCACAATGTTGATTCTTCCCATCCAAGAACATGGTATATCTCTCCATCTATTTGTATCATCTTTAATTTCTTTCATCAGTGTCTTATAATTTTCTGCATACAGGTCTTTCGTCTCCTTAGGTAGGTTTATTCCTAGATATTTTATTCTTTTTGTTGCAATGGTAAATGGGAGTGTTTTCTTGATTTCACTTTCAGATTTTTCATCATTAGTATATAGGAATGCCAGAGATTTCTGTGCATTAACTTTGTATCCTGCTACTTTACCAAATTCATTGATTAGCTCTAGTAGTTTTCTGGTAGCATCTTTAGGATTCTCTATGTATAGTATCATGTCATCTGCAAACAGTGACAGCTTTACTTCTTCTTTTCCGATTTGGATTCCTTTTATTTCCTTTTCTTCTCTGATTGCTGTGGCTAAAACTTCCAAAACTATGTTGAATAAGAGTGGTGAGAGTGGGCAACCTTGTCTTGTTCCTGATCTTAGTGGGAATGCTTTCAGTTTTTCACCATTGAGGATGATGTTTGCTGTGGGCTTGTCATATATGGCCTTTATTATGTTGAGGAAAGTTCCCTCTATGCCTACTTTCTGCAGGGTTTTTAGCATAAATGGGTGTTGAATTTTGTCAAAAGCTTTCTCTGCATCTATTGAGATGATCATATGGTTTTTCTCTTTCAATTTGTTAATATGGTTTATCACATTGATAGATTTGCGTATATTGAAGAATCCTTGCATTCCTGGAATAAACCCCACTTGATCATGGTGTATGATCCTTTTAATGTGCTGTTGGATTCTGTTTGCTAGTATTTTGTTGAGGATTTTTGCATCTATGTTCATCAGTGATATTGGCCTGTAGTTTTCTTTCTTTGTGACATCCTTGTCTGGTTTTGGTATCAAGGTGATGGTGGCCTCGTAGAAGGAATTTGGGAGTGTTCCTCCCTCTGCTATATTTTGGAAGAGTTTGAGAAGGATAGGTGTTAGCTCTTCTCTAAACGTTTGATAGAATTCACCTGTGAAGCCATCTGGTCCTGGGCTTTTGTTTGTTGGAAGATTTTTAATGACAGTTTCAATTTCAGTGCTTGTGATTGGTCTGTTCATATTTTCTATTTCTTCCTGATTCAGTCTTGGCAGGTTGTGCATTTCTAAGAATTTGTCCATTTCTTCCAGATTGTCCATTTTATTGGCATAGAGTTGCTTGTAGTAATCTCTTATGATTTTTTTTATTTCTGCAGTGTCAGTTGTTACTTCTCCTTTTTCATTTCTAATTCTATTGATTTGAGTCTTCTCCCTTTTTTTCTTGATGAGTCTGGCTAGTGGTTTATCTATTTTGTTTATCTTCTCAAAGAACCAGCTTTTAGTTTTATTGATCTTTGCTATCGTTTCCTTCATTTCTTTTTCATTTATTTCTGATCTGATTTTTATGATTTCTTTCCTTCTGCTAGCTTTGGGGTTTTTTTGTTCTTCTTTCTCTAATTGCTTGAGGTGCAAGGTTAGGTTGTTTATTCGAGATGTTTCCTGCTTCTTAAGGTGGGCTTGTATTGCTATAAACTTCCCCCTTAGAACTGCTTTTGCTGCATCCCATAGGTTTTGGGTCGTTGTGTCTCCATTGTCATTTGTTTCTAGGTATTTTTTTATTTCCTCTTTGATTTCTTCAGTGATCACTTCATTATTAAGTAGTGTATTGTTTAGCTTCCATGTGTTTGTATTTTTTACAGATCTTTTCCTGTAATTGATATCTAGTCTCATGGCATTGTGGTCAGAAAAGATACTTGATACAATTTCAATTTTCTTAAATTTACCAAGGCTTGATTTGTGACCCAAGATATGGTCTATCCTGGAGAATGTTCCATGAGCACTTGAGAAAAATGTGTATTGTGTTGTTTTTGGATGGAGTGTCCTATAAATATCAATTAAGTCCATCTTGTTTAATGTATCATTTAAAGCTTGTGTTTCCTTATTTATTTTCATTTTGGATGATCTGTCCATGGGTGAAAGTGGGGTGTTAAAGTCCCCTACTATGAATGTGTTACTGTCAATCTCCCCTTTTATGGCTGTTAGTATTTGCCTTATGTATTGAGGTGCTCCTATGTTGGGTGCATAAATATTTACAATTGTTATATCTTCTTCTTGGATCGATCCCTTTATCATTATGTAGTGTCCTTCTTTGTCTCTTGTAATAGTCCTTATTTTAAAGTCTATTTTGTCTGATATGAGAATTGCTACTCCAGCTTTCTTTTGGTTTCCATTTGCATGGAATATCTTTTTCCATCCCCTTATTTTCAGTCTGTATGTGTCTCTAGGTCTGAAGTGGGTCTCTTGTAGACAGCATATATAAGGGTCTTGTTTTTGTATCCATTCAGCCAATCTGTGTCTTTTGGTGGGAGCATTTAGTCCATTTACATTTAAGGTAATTATCGATATGTATGTTCCTATTCCCATTTTCTATATTGTTTTGGGTTCGTTATTATAGGTCTTTTCCTTCTCTTGTGTTCCTTGTCTAGAGAAGTTCCTTTAGCATTTGCTGTAAAGCTGGTTTGGTGGTGCTAAACTCTCTCAGCTTTTGCTTGTCTGTAAAGGTTTTAATTTCTCCATCAAATCTGAATGAGATCCTTGCTGGGTAGAGTAGCCTTGGTTGCAGGTTTTTCTCCTTCATCACTTTCAGTATGTCCTGCCACTCCCTTCTGGCTTGTAGGGTTTCTGCTGAGAGATCAGCTGTTAACCTTATGGGGATTCCCTTGTGTGTTATTTGCTGTTTTTCCCTTGCTGCTTTTAATATGCTTTCTTTGTATTTAATTTTTGACAGTTTGATTAATATGTGTCTTGGCGTATTTCTCCTTGTATTTATCCTGTATGGGACTCTCTGTGCTTCCTGGACTTGATTAACTATTTCCTTTCCCATATTAGGGAAGTTTTCAACTATAATCTCTTCAAATATTTTCTCAGTCCCTTTCTTTTTCTCTTCTTCTTCTGGAACCCCTATAATTCGAATGTTGGTGCGTTTAATGTTGTCCCAGAGGTCTCTGAGACTATCCTCAGTTCTTTTCATTCTTTTTTCTTTATTCTGCTCTGCAGTAGTTATTTCCACTATTTTATCTTCCAGGTCACTTATCCGTTCTTCTGCCTCAGTTATTCTGTTATTGATCCCATCTAGAGTACTTTTAATTTCATTTATTGCGTTGTTCATCATTGCTTGTTTCATCTTTATTTCTTCTAGGTCCTTGTTAACTGCTTCTTGCATTTTGTCCATTCTACTTCCAAGATTTCGGATCATCCTTACTATCATTATTCTGAATTCTTTTTCAGGTAGACTGCCTATTTCCTCTTCATTTGTTAGGTCTGGTGCATTTTTATCTTGCTCCTTCATCTGCTGTGTGTTTTTCTGTCTTCTCATTTTGCTTATCTTACTGTGTTTGGGGTCTCCTTTTTGCAGGCTGCACGTTCGTAGTTCCCGTTGTTTTTGATGTCTGTCTCCAGTGGCTAAGGTTGTTTCAGTGGGTTGTGCAGGCTTCCTGGTGGAGGGGACTAGTGCCTGTGTTGTGGTGGATGAGGCTGGATCTTGTCTCTCTAGTGGGCAGGTTCACGTCTGGTGGTGTGTTTTGGGGTGTCTGTGGCCTTATTATGATTTTAGGCAGCCTCTCTGCTAATGGGTGGGGTTGTGTTCCTGTTTTGCTAGTTGTTTGGCATAGGTTGTCTAGCACTGTGGCTTGCTGGTCGTTGAGTGAAGCTGGGTGCTGGTGTTAAGATGGAGGTCACTGGGAGATTTCCACCGTTTAATATTATGTGGAGCTGGGAGGTCTCTTGTTGACCAGTGTCCTGAAGTTGGCTCTCCTACCTCAGAGGCAGAGCCCTGACTGCTGGCTGGAGCACCAAGAGCCTTTCATCCACACGGCTCAGAATAAAAGGGAGAAAAAGTAGAGAGAATTAGTAGAAGTATGAGGAAAGAAAGAAGGAAAGGAGGAAAGGAAGGAAGGAAGAAAGAAGCAAAGAAGGAAAGAAAGGAGGGAGGGAGGGAGGAAGGAAGGAAGGAAGGAAGGAAGGAGGGAAAGAAGGAAAAAAGAAAGAAAGAAGATACAGTAAAAATAAAATAAAGTATAATATAGTTATTGAATTAAAAAATATTTAGAAAAAAAAAAAAAAAAAAAAGAGGGACGGATAGAACCTTAGGACAAATGTTGGAAGCAAAGCTATACAGAGAAAATCTTATACAGAAGCATACACATACACCTTCACAAAAAGAGGTAAAGGGGGAAAAATCATAAATCTTGCTCTCAGAGACCACCTCCTCAATTTGGGGTGATTCGTTGTCTAAAGGAGGGAAGGACGGAAAGAAAGAAAGAAAGAAAGAAGGAACGACGGTAAAGTATAATAAAGTTATTACAATTAAAATTAATTATTGAGAAAAAAAATTTTTTTTTTTTAAAAACCATGGACGGATAGAGCCCTAGGACAAATGGTGGAAGCAAGAGTATACAGACAAGATGTCACACATAAGCATACACGTACACATTCACAAAAAGAGGAGAAGGGAAAAAAATCATAGATCTCGCTCCTAAATTCCACCTCTTCAATTTGGGATCATTCCTTGTCTATTCAGGTATTCCACAGATGCAGGGTATATCAAGTTGATTGTGGAGCTTTAATCCTCTGCTTCTGAGGCTGCTGGGAAAGATTTCCCTTTCTCTTCTTTGTTCTCACAGCTCACAGGAGCTCAGCTTTGGATTTGGCCCTGCCTCTGCGTGTAGGTCGCTGGAGGGCGTCTGTTTTTTGCTCAGACAGGACGGGGTTAAAGGAGCCGCTGATTCGGGGGCTCAGGCTCACTCAGGCCGGGGGTGAGGGGGGGGAAGGAGGGGCACTGCGTGCGGGGCGGGCCTGCGGCGTCAGAGGCGGCGTGACGTTGCGGCAGAGGCCGGCGTGACGTTGCACCAGCCTGAGGCCCGCCGTGCGTTCTCCCGGGGAAGTTGTCCCTGGTTCCCGGGAACCTGGCAGTGGCGGGCTGCACAGGCTCCGCAGAAGAGGGGTGTGGAGAGTGACCTGTGCTCGCACACAGGCCCCTTGGTGGCGGCAGCAGCAGCCTTAACGTCTCCCGCCCGTCTCTGGGGTCCGCGCTTTTAGCCGCGGCTCGCGCCCGTCTCTGGGGTTCGCGCTTTTTGCCGCGGCTCGCGCCCGTCTCTGGGGTCCGCGCTTTTAGGCACGGCTCGCGCCCGTCTCTGGGGTTCGCGCTTTTTGCCGCGGCTCGCGCCCGTCTCTGGGGTTCGCGCTTTTAGCCGCGGCTCGCGCCCGTCTCTGGAGTTCCTTTAAGCAGCGCTCTTAAACCCCTCTCCTCGCGCACCAGGAAACAAAGAGGGAAGAAAAAGTCTCTTGCCTCTTCGGCAGGTGCAGGCTTTTCCCCGAACTCCCTCCCGGCTAGTCGTGGTGCACTAACCCCTTCAGGCTATGTTCAAGCCGCCAACCCCAGTCCTCTCCCTGCGCTCCGTCCAAAACCGAAACCCGAGCTTCAGCTCGCAGCCCCGCCCGCCCGGGCGGGTGAGCAGACAAGCCTCTCGGGCTGGTGAGTGCCGGTCGGCACCGATCCTCTGTGCGGGAATCTCCCCGCTTTGCCCTCCGCACCCGTCGCTGTGCACTACTCCTCGGTCCCGAAGCCCCCCCCTCCGCCTCCCGCAGTCTCCGCCCGCGGAGGGGCTTCCTAGTGTGTGGAAACTTTTCCTCCTTCACAGCTCCCTCCCACTGGCGCAGGTGCCGTCCTTATTCTTTTGTCTCTGTTTTTTCTTTTGCCCTACCCAGGTACGTGGGGAGTTTCTTGCCTTTTGGGAGGTCTGAGGTCTTCTGCCAGCCTTCAGTAGGTGTTCTGTAGGAGTTGTTCCACGTGTAGATGTATTTCTGGTGTATCCGTGGGGAGGAAGGCAATCTCCGCGTCTTACTCTTCCGCCATCTTCAAGGTCCCCCCAATAGGTCTTTTTTTAAATTAAAAGCTGTTAAGCAGCAGAAAAAGGATTTCACTTACATCTCTACTCATTTCCTGATGCCTTCCTGCTACTCCTAATGCAGATGGGTGAGTTTGGCATTGCCTTTGAGCTCTTTAATGTAAACTGGTATAAAAAAGAAAGTGATTTGAGATGATGTATGCCAATTCTTTAAGGCAGGGACAAGAACTTTTATCTGCCACTGTGTGGAAAGACTAGGAAAGAAAGGATAATAGCAGGAAGTGGAATCTATCTGGTGAAAAAAAAGTAATGTACTGGATATTAAAATATGACAATGTCAGGAATCGATAGTATTTCAAATTGGCTTTGTCATTAGCAGTTATGTAGATCTAGAATAAAGAGGGAATTGGGAGCTCTGGGCTAGTTTTTTTAAAACTAGCCCAGACCATGGTTGAATTTCTATAAAACTCTTGAAATGGTAGACATGTTTGTAGAATTGAGTTATGAAGTACTTTAGAAAAGTACACTGGGAAAATGTGGGGAAAAAAGCTCAAAAAACATCAGCAATGAAATGCTGTACATACAAGATAAATTTCCAGCACTGTTATGTGATGATTTTGTGGGTAGTGAAGAGAGAAATCAAGGGCATGGTACAATCTGTCCCTTAGAAGATGCACTGTGAAGTGCTCTCACGAGAATGAAAAGGGAATAATGAATTCATGAGAAGGGAGTAGTTTGTGAATCAAAATATTGATGAATAAAGAATGGACAACTCTTGGGAAAAGAAACAAAGCCATGGAAGACAGGTGATTTTTAAATCTCACGTTGTTTCTTATTGAAATATAGGAGAGAATAAATATGAAGCAACTCTTAAATTATAATTACTGGGACCTCTATAACAATCACTCTTGCAAACACCTCTAAAAATGACAGTGGGAAATATTTTTAAACAAATAATTTTCAGGTCTATTGAAAAGATAATGAAGTGTGTAGTTCTCTCTTGGCACAGACAACAGCTCACTCAGTCCAGAAAATTATAAGGCAAGCAATACAGAACACTTGGGTTTCATTAAGAAGAGCACAGCACTCTGCTGACTGGAAAACAAGTAGCTGCTGGAACAGAAAGCCCGGAAAGGCATCCGCATCCTGCCTATTTGCCATTTCATTCAAATCTTGTTGTAAATGTTTAAAATTATTCTCTCATCTCGTTCTGGGTGGAAGAAAGAGAAAGTTCTGTTCTTGTAATGAATCCAGCTGTTCATGCAGGTTAAGAATAATGGGATGAATGGATATGCATATTTAAAGCTAATGTACAAAGAAAGAGAAGTTATTTATGGTATAACAATTGTAGACTGAAAGTCAAGATAAATGGGATTTGTCTTGCTAAGCTTCTAAGAAAGCAGATCACAGCTGCATGTGTTTTCACTTTTTATGTGATTGCAATTATTATTCTTAGGCTATTCTAAGAATTGCATAGTAAACTCACATATGGCACAATAAACTTCTCAGTTGAAAGGCATATTACTAGTTAGATGATTGACTTAATATTCTATTTTAGGTCCAGATTTTTTTGCATCAAAAATTTAAAAACTCAATTAGGTATGTATGCCAACTTCTTAGATACTAGAAATCAAAGAATTAAATTTTCTCTCTGAGAATTAAACCCTAAAGTCAAAAAGGAAGTTTCAAGTTCATATTTAGCAGACAAAATATCTTCCAGATCATATGGACAAGATTATAACTTGATTACAAGTTTTAACATTTCAAAATAACAAATGTCAATCAGAGTGTTGTTGGCTGGCCACAGAAGCCTAACAAAAGTAGATTCTTAGAAGCAAGCACCTACAGTGTCCATCCTAGTTCTGCCCCAGAACAGAGAGACTAAGCAAATACATCAGAATACCCTGGTCCTTGAGTATGGACAAAATCATCCCTACTGTCAGATCGTTGCATCAGGCAAAGTAAGCCTAATTTATGTTAATATTCAATTTATCATATCCCTTTGTTCTGATTATTTACTAAATTGGGTGTTTTGGTACCAGTTCCAAATTGTGTGCTAGCGGTGACATGGTTTCACCACACACCCTCAAGCAATGCTTGGTACACCAGCCGGTGTCCTATAATTCAACTCAATTCTGACACTATTTACCCAGAGATAGTTTCAGATTCCCCAGGTTAAGTGCTCAGTCCTACAAGACTACCTCCTCACCCAGTCCCCATATTTCAGATGTCAATCACAAGCTCTGGTTATCTCTTGTACTTCTGGCAGACCAGCTATAGATTGGAGTTTCCAATGACCCCCTCCTTGGACTTCAGAGGCCAGTTCCAAGTCCATTTTTTATCTGCACTTCTGATCAACTGACTATAGACCAGAGGCTCCCATGACCTCCTCCACATAGTCCATTAATTTACTAGAACAGCTCAAAGAACTCAAAGAAACATTTTACTTACTAGATTAACAGTTTTATTATAAAGGAATATAACTCAGGAACATCCAGATATAAGAGATGCACAAGGCAAGTTATGAGGAAAGGGCAGGGACCTTCCATGCTCTCTCCTAGGGCATCACTCTCCCCAAATCTCCATGTGTTCACCAAGCCTGAAGCTCTCTGAACCTTCTCCTTTGGGGTTTTTTTGGAGGCTTCATTATATAGGCATTACTGATTACAGATTTGGCCATTGGCAATCAATTCACTCTCTGGCCCACTTTCCCCTCCAGGAGCTCAGGGAGATAAGACTGAAAGTTCCAACCCTCTAATCACAGGGTTGGCTCCCCTGGCAACCAGCCCCCATCCTTAGGTCACCTCATTAACATAACAAAAGACACATCTGTCGCGCACAGCACTAAGGAAATTCTAAGGGTTTTGGGTTGTGAGTCAGGAACCATGGGAAAAGACCAAATATATGTGAGAAATATATTTTGGTCATCTGAAGACCAAACATATATTTTTATTATACATCACAATATCACACTTACACACTGAGCTAACTCTTCATCAGTATTTGGCTTCTCATTTAGGTCTGCCTACAGTGAGACAATGTGCTGGGTGTATAGACTAGGAATGTTCTTGCCTCTATAAATAGTTTTTGTTGTTACAGATTAGCATCATGGTTGTTCTGATTTTATAAATCACTTTCACATTTAGATTACTATGAGTCTGTCACCAAGAGAAGAACTTTCAATGATTTGCTGAAATGTCTTATTTCTGAATCAGACATTGGATATAGGTAAATTACAAAGTTTGTATGTGGAAATCCTGAGTCCTTTCTGGAGGAAAGCCCACTGGACTTCCCCCACCTCTATATCACTGTATCAGGAAGAGAACAGTCACACATTTGTTTTCTCCCAGGTTGAGATTAACCACAATACCATTACTTCTTCCTTGTACTTCCTCAGTACATTTAATCCAGTTTATATTCATTACCATATGCTCCCTGAATTAGGTAACATACAGTGCCCAGTACATATGACTGCTCAATAAATGTTAGAAATCACTGGCATTGTTATGGTTATTGTTATTATTTTAAATCCAATCACCAGAAGGGACAGTTACAACAGGTCTTTTTCTCTTCATCCACAACAGTTAAGTTTTGGGAATTAAGTTTTTCAAGGTGCAATGTACAAGTGTCATTTCCATTTCCCAGTTTTCAACCAACTTTCTGGGGAGTTCCTCTACAGGCAGATAATATTAGTATAGACTTTCTATCTCTAAGTCAGAGGAGATATCAGCGGTAGAGGAAAAAATGGTCTTGCTTTCAGATGGCAGGCAGACTTGTATAAATGGTCCATGTTCTATTTTAAAATAAAGTTCTATCATCCTTGCAATTAGCAAAAATGCCTTTTAAAGACTAGCAACAGGTTAATTGTTAGACCCTTTTCTATTGTGATAAAATTTACTTATTTATTTATTTTGTACTGTGTGTAAATGTGTTGATATCCAAATTGAAAAGTGAAGAACTGTGTCAGACCATGCAAATCACAACCATGTGTAACAGAAGTGAGGCGTCTACTGCTGACCTGGCTCATGCTCATAGGGAAATCTCTATCTGCTCATCTCTAGTCCTACTTCGATCACAGGATGAAGTTGATCCAATGTACCATGATCCTCTACCAGGATCATGCACTGATCAAAAGTGTTTGGGGGTATCTTCCATCATCACATGGTTGGCTATCCACAGGATCTGATTTCCAGGCTCTGGTTTGGTAATGAGTTCCTCAAGCAACTGGCCCTGAGTAGAGTTCCTATTCTGCTCTCAGGTAGTATTGATGGAGAGGTCTTCCTGGTCTAATAGGAAGTTATCCATTCCATTATTTGCTTTTTGGGCTATCTCATTTTCTCTCCTTTCTCTGTAGTTCAATACTTATCAACAGTAGCTAACATTTATTGAGCTAGATTCACTCTAGCAGTCACTTACACAAATAATTTTCCATGAATGTACTCATTTAATTATCATAGAAAATATGAGGCAAGTAGTAATATTATGCCCATTTTACCAGTAGGAAGCCTGAGGCACAGTTAAGTTAAATAGCTTCCCAGTGTCACACGACCAGGAAGAGGTAAAGGGACCTCAGCACCAGCTCTACCATCATGCAGCACTGACTGATTATTTTCTGAGGGTGGAAAATCTTGGATTTTCTGTACACAGACTTCTGTACACATGGATTTCAATCTTTGTGACTGCATATGAAGTGAATACATAAACTCTACTAATATATAAAGGGTACAAGGGAAAATGCCTGAGAGGAAGGATGTACAGAAAACACCAGGGTAAATACTTCAAGTTAAAACTCAATCACAACTTAATATACTAGATTCTTACAACCACATATTGTACTGAATTCTTTATTGAATAATTTTAATATATAAAATATTCTGATTTTTACTGATTTGCCTAAGTTCCTGATTAATGTATAATCTTTGTTGTGTCTTCCTTTTTAATAAATATTTAACAAAGTGCTCCTGTTTGATGGGACTAACTCATTTAGCTGTACACTGGAAGTTGTTTTAAAAATGTAGTGATGTTATTAAAATGCTTTTCCTCTTAGAAAAAGCATTTTAGTAGACTCTCAAGATTTATTTGCACACATATATGGAGGTTAAGGAAACCTGGGAACAAATGCAAATATGATGATCTAATTTTGTGTTTTATATTCATGAATATCATCTTACAGTATAAAGAGAGAAAAATTTCCAGTACACAATAAAAATCATTTTTAAGTTACAGAGACACAATTGCTTATAAAGCAATGACTAATAAGCTAAGGGTATTTGTGGTTCCCTTGAGGTGTATGATTCACCCATTAGACATCTCCTTCTCAAGGGATATTTGCATTACTCTGTAGCACTATCATTTTGGTAATTTCCAGAGTTCACATAATGGGTGAAGATCATAAAATAATGAGCTGATTTGTGGTTTTGTGAAGATGGTGGCAATAATTGATCTGACATCTTGATTTTGGATCAGTAAACTTTGATATGGATTACATGAGGTACCTTATTTACAAATCAACCCAAAAATGTCCACCTCCAGCATGGTCACTAATAAATGCCAGGTGAATAGTGCCAAACTCACTGAGGAGAAACATTTCAGAAGGCTGTTGGTTCTTTCATAAGTATATGTACCTTAGTAGTCTCTGGAAGATGTAGTCTGTATAACTTATGTGTTCAATCCCCAATATTTTATATCCAGGTGAGCGTTTTAGAAATAATTTTGTTAATAAAGTAATAGTGGTGGAGTTTAGAGGGAAAATCATATATATTAAAGTTCTCTATATTTATAGCCAATGTCTCCATTTAACAAAATAGATTTGCCTGAACAACATGTGATTGACTGCCAGGGTTTGCCAGTGAACGTAAAGTGATTTTTGTATTCACTCTATTTCTCCCCAATTAGTTTTATTGTTCTGTTTTGTTTTGTCTCATTTTGTTATCTGTTAAGAAGCCATTTCTAAGAGAATGGCATCTGAAAGCCTCTGTGGAAACATATGCATTAACACCTTCGCGTCCAGGAAAATTCTTATACTCACCACCATACAAATACCTGTATGGTACCACCCATCCACTCAGAAAGGTATCTGAGGTACTGATCTACTGACAGTCTGGGAGGCCGCACCCACACTACTGGTCAAAAGGGAATGCTTATAGTCACTGTTGTTTCTGTTTTATTCCCCACCCTCATGTTCAAACCTTCATCAGTTCTTGTCAACAAAAATACCCTGGGTCCAGTTGAAAGAAATTGTTGCTTCTTTGCTGAAGTGCCCCTTGGACCTTCCCCTTTCTTCACCCTTAATGCTGCTGCCTTCCTTAGGCCTCTCCTTCCTTTGTCTCTCGAACAAATTTCATGCCTTGTCTCTCTCCATTCCTATTCACACTCCATCTCCTCAGCAGAGGTTTCTTTCCAAAATCCAAATCTAATCACATCAGCGTACTGTTCAGTAGCTAATCATTTCAAGGAAAAATTCAAAGCATAGAAGGTCCTTCATAATATGACCATATCCTAAATTACAGACCCTATTTTTTTTTACTATTTTTCTTTGCTCTTTCCTTTAAGCACTTTATCCTCTGTCTGTAGTGGAGTATTTCCTGACCCGCAAATGGGTTGTATATACTCCTTCTTTGCGACTTTGTATGTGATTCCTTTTCCCCTGCCACGCGCCCTACCTTCCATCCATCTATGCCTATTGAAACCCTTTTCAGACTTCAAGACACAGTTTTGCCTGTAGCCTCTTCTGTGAATTATTTTTACATTTTCCCAGAGTTACTTTTGTCTTTGAGTCTCATTAGAACTTTAAATTAAATAAGTTATTATGTTTAAAAAGCATAGAACTATGCCTACTGATGTGAAGTATATGCATTTTGTGTCTGAATATTGTTTACCTTTTTTTTTTTTAAACATCTTTATTGGAGTAAAATTGCTTTACAATGGTATGTTAGTTTCTTCTTTATAACAAAGTGAATCAGCTATACATATACATATATCCCCATATTGCCTCCCTCTTGCATCTCCCTTTCACTCTCCCTATCCCACCCCTCTAGGTGGTCACAAAGCACCGAGCTGATCTCCCTGTGTTATGTGGCTGCTGTCCACTAGCTATCTATTTTATGTTTGGTAGCGTATATATGTCCATGCCACTCTCTCACTTTGTCACAGCTTACCCTGCCCCCTCCCCATATCCTCAAGTCCATTCTCTATGTCTGCATCTTTATTCAAGTCCTGCCCTAGGTTCTCCAGAACCATTTGTTTTTGTTTTTATAGATTCCACATATATGTGTTAGCATATGGTATTTGTTTTCCTGTTTCTGACTTACTTCACTCTGTATGACAGACTATAAGTCCAATCACCTAACTACAAAAAACTCAATTTCGTTTCTTTTTATGGCTAAGTAATATTCCATTGTATATATGTGCCACATCTTCTTTATCCATTCATCTGTTGGTGGACACTTAGGTTGCTTCCATGTCCTGGCTATTGTAAATAGAGCTGCAATGAACATTGTGGTACATGACTCTTTTGGAATTATGGTTTCCTCAGGGTATATGCCCAGTAATGGGATTGCTGGGTCATATGGTAGTTCTATTTTTAGTTTTTTAAGGAATCTCCAAACTGTTCTCCGTAGTGGCTGTATCAATTTACATTCCCACCAACAGTGCAAGAGGGTTCCCTTTTCTCCACACCCTCTCCAGCATTTATTGTTTGTAGATGTTTTGATGATGGCCATTCTTATTGATCAGTGTGAGGTGATACCTCATTGTAGTTTTGATTTGCATTTCTCTAATGATTAGTGATGTTGGGCATTCTTTCATGTGTTTGTTGGCTATCTATATATCTTCTTTGGAGAAATGTCTAGGTCTTCTGCCCATTTTTGGATTGGGTTGTTTGTTTTTTTGATATTGAGCTGCATGAACTGCTTGTAAATTTTGGAGATTAATCCTTTGTCAGTTGCTTCATTTGCAAATATTTTCTCCCATTCTGAGGGTTGTCTTTTGGTCTTGTCTATGGTTTCCTTTGCTGTGCAAAAGCTTTTAAGTTTCATTAGGTCCCATTTGTTTATTTTTGTTTTTATTTCCATTTCTCTAGGGGGTGGGTCGAAAAGGATCTTGCTGTGATTTATGTCATAGAGTGTTCTGTGTATGTTTTCCTCTAAGTTTTATAGTGTCTGGCCTTACATTTAGGTCTTTAATCCATTTTGAGTTTATTTTTGTGTATGGTGTTATGGTGTGTTCTAATTTCATTCTTTTACATGTAGCTGTCCAGTTTTCCCAGCACTACTTATTGAAGAGGCTGTCTTTCTGCATTGTATATTCTTGCCTCCTTTATCAAAAATAAGGTGACCATATGTGCATGGATTTATCTCTGGGCTTTCTATCCTGTTCCATTGATTTATATTTCTGTTTTTGTGCCAGTACCATACTGTCTTGATTACTGTAGCTTTGCAGTATAGTCTGAAGACAGGGAGCCTGATTCCTCCAGCTCCACTTTTCTTTCTCAAGATTGCCTTGGCTATTCAGGGTCTTTTGTGTTTCCATACAAATTGTGAAATGTTTTGGTCTAGTTCTGTGAAAAATGCCATTGGTAGTTTGATAGGAGTTGCACTGAATCTGTAGATTTCTTTGGGTAGTATAGTCATTTTCACAATGTTGAATCTTCCAATCCAAGAACATGGTATATCTCTCCGTCTGTTTGTATCATCTTTAATTTCTTTCATCAGTGTCTTATAGTTTTCTGCATACAGGTCTTTTGTCTCCTAGGGTAGGTTTATTCCTAGGTATTTTATTCTTTTTGTTGCAATGGTAAATGGGAGTGTTTCCTTAATTTCTCTTTCAGATTTTTCATCATTACTGTATAGGAATGCAAGAGATTTCTGTGCATTCATTTTGTATCCTGCTACTTTACCAAATTCATTGATTAGCTCTAGTAGTTTTCTGGTGGCATCTTTAGGTTTCTCTATGTATAGTATCATGTCATCTGCAAACAGTGATAGCTTTATTCTTCTTTCCCGATTTGGATTCCTTTTATTTCTTTTTCTTCTCTGACTGCTGTGGCTAAAACTTCCAAAACAATGTTGAATAATAGTGGTGAGAGTGGGCAACCTTGTCTTCTTCCTGATCTTAATGGAAATTGTTTCAGTTTTTCACCATGGAGAACAATGTTGGCTGTGGGTTTGTTATATATGGCCTTTACTATGTTGAGGTAAGTTCCCTCTATGCCTACTTTCTGCAGAGTTTTTATCATAAATGGGTGTTGAATTTTGTCAAAAGCTTTTTCTGCATCTATTGAAATGATCATATGGTTTTTCTCCTTCAGTTTTTTAATATGGTATATCACAGTGATTGATTTGCATATATTGAAGAATCCTTTTGCATTCCTGGGATAAACTCCACTTGTTCATTGCGTTATGATCCTTTTAATGTGCTGTTGGATTCTGTTTGCTAGTATTTTGTTGAGGATTTTTGCATCTATGTTCATCAGTGATAATGGCCTGTGGTTTATATTTTAGGCTCTAATATGTCCGAGGCTAAGAGCCTATGGAGGCCTGTGATTTCTGTAGCTCATTTTAAATCATGCCTTTAATAAATTCTTAAAATCCATAATTCTTCATGATCTATACATTATACTGATATGGCTTTTTTTTTTTAACTTCTCTTTTTAACGGAAATAACACAAGGTTAAAGCTTATGTCTGTTTCAAGAATCTTGATTCCACTTGGAAGGAAATTAACTCCCACAGTCATATATTACAATTTATGATCTTCCTTTGCCGACTTTCAACCCTCTGAAATTATGCTCATTATAACCTTTCCAATTTAAATCACTGGTAATGTTAGTGGACCCCACCTGGGAAATACAAAAGAGACCCGTTAATAGTAGCAAACTCAGCCAAGCCTGACCACCTCTGCACATTGAACACCACTCTTTGAATATGACTTCTGACATATGTGGCTATTTGAAATCTGATGAGCTGTTTTGCATGAAAAAATTTCAGAAACTGATTTTCTATGTATTTTTAATGTTTTTTTTTCAAGATTGCCTTTTTTAAAAAACCCTAATGAAGAATATAAGTGAAATGGCTTAAAAATTTTTGAGGAGGTAGAAAACTTTTAAGACTGAAGCCAGCAGGATATCACTGAATTAATCAGGTATAAGAAATGGAGTGGTGACGAAAAACTGTGGAGAACAATGTTAAAATCTTTTATAAAGTTTATTAATAACACAGTACAAAATACTTGGAATAAAAACTTTAGATTGAAGATTGAAAGACAAATGTAACATATATACCTAAGTGGATTCCCTTACTACGAGGATATATTTGGCTTCCCATTTCAAATATCAAGGAGAGTTCAAGTAGTAAGAACTTAGATGGTAAGGGATATGGTTTTCTCCACAAGAATCTGAAAAAGTACGTTGAAATCTAGTTCACCTAATGAGAGTTTGGATAATGAGAATGCTTATATTTTTATTAGCATTTTGTATGTTCATACTAATTTCTAGGATAATTCTTAGGGCACGAGTGGTTCTATACCTCATGAAGATCTTATATATAGCCATTGGAAATGGGGTTCTCTGAAGACCATTTTCTTTCTTTTTTTTTTTTTAAATGTTTAAAATTTTCTCATTAACAACATTGCCTTTACTTGTAACTGCATAAGGCAATTTTTCCCAACTTTCATCCAGTCCTGTTTTTACCAGTTACAGTGGAGAAAAAAAGGTCTTTGAACTGAACATTTGGAGAGAAGTTAGAACATCGTGAGTGAAATAATTTCACTCTCAGACAATGAGCTTCAAAACTTCCATATCTCTTCCTGAGTTATCTACAAAATTCTTAAAATGCATTAAGATCCATCATTTCCTCACTTTTCACTTATTTTTCCTTTTGACTGATCTAGGTCCTGTGCCCCATTTATTATAATAAATATCTGTAAAACACCCTCAACTTTTTGCCTTAATACTCTCCTGGCAACACCCATACCTGGTTCTTTCCAACTATCACCCTTCTCTGTACTTCAACCCAAACATTTGAAACATCTTGGAGAAAAGTTATACTACTTGGCAAATTGGTACAATTTTAAATCACTGTCACCACTACCAGGATGACAATACTAACTTGTTTCCTGATATGCTTACTTTCTGAAATGATTATTTATCCTCTCTGATCACAACTTCAACTTCATCCCCCCAACCCAATTAATTCTCAATTAATCATTCACCTTATTTTAATTGAAAAAAATAGAAGGTATCTCATGTGAGAGTCTTTTCCTCCTGCAAAATTCTATCTTTTTCAGCAAATTAGCAATGACTAAAAATAAAGGTGGCTCAAGTGAGATAGAAATATATTAATTTACTTCTGTTTAGGTCTGAAGGCAGGTAAATCAGCACAGATATAAGGGCTTTGCTCCCCAAGTCTATAGGCATTATTCCCTTCTAGCTCATTATTCACTCCTCTTTCTCCACTCCCAAAAGCACTTCACGGACTAAGAACTCTCCTTCATCCCCAGCCATCAAGTTTCCATCCAGCCCAAGGAAGGCAAAAAGGAGAAAGAAAAAGGATGTGGCTCATGCCTTATAAGGAAGATTCTGCTTTCGTCTAATTGCTCAGAACTTAATCACATGGGCAAAACTAGCTGCCAGAGACGTTGAAAAATGTAGCAGTTATTCTAGGCAACCAAGTCAAGAGCCAGTAATGAGGATTCTAATACGATAGAAATCTAACTGGGAGTTTTCTAATTTTATTAATATTTTATAAGAACAAATACCTTTTGGCTTTGGAGAAGATATCTCTTTATATGCACATACCTACAGTTGTCCCTCCATATCTGGGGTTCCGCATCTGCCGAAACTGGAGGGTCGACTATATTTCTTTTTTTGTTGTTAATTTCTGTATTAACTTCATTATTTTTTCCAGTGATTCTCAGGTTTTATTCTTTTGTTCTTTTGCTACCTTCTTCATTTAAACACTGGACTTCTTAATTTTAAGGTTTTCCACTCTTTTAATATAAACATTGATGGTCATATTTACCTTAAAGATATCGCTTTTACTGAAGTCCACAAATTTTCTGTATAATAATTTTATTATTCCATTATAATTAATTTTAAATTTCCTTTAGGATGATTTCTTTCTTTACTCATAATTACTAAGAAGGATACTTTTTAAAAATTTACAAAATAATGGGGAATGGTTTCTAACAAGTTAAGGAAAAATATATTATGTTTAATACAGACTTCTTTTAAATTTGTTGATACTTGCTTTATGACTTAGTGTGTAAGAAGAATGTTTGTTATTTAAATACTGGGTGGGGAGTTCAACCTTTTCAAACAAAACTGTTACTTGTATTATTCAAAATTTATAAATATTTATAAAAATTTTCTCTGCCTGATCTAAGAATAAGTGAGAAAATTATCACTGTGCATTTACAAATTTTCCCTTTAGTTTTATCAATTTTTCTCTCTGCAATTGAGATTATTTTATTAGAGGCACATGGATTTAGAATTATTGTATCTTCTTGGTAAAATAAGCATAACTTTGTAATGATCCTATTTATCCCTAATAAAGGTTATTTTTAAATATGTTATCTGAATTTAATATAATTTTGTGTAAATAGTTTTCCTGATTTAACTTTTTTCTTCTTTTTACTTTATACTTTAAACTATCCTTATGTTTTAAATAAGTTGCTTTTAAACAGCAGGTATCTGGATATTTTAAATCTGTTTTGTCAATTCGTTCTTAAATATTAAACTTAATTCATTTTTGTTTATTGAGAGTTTAAAAAATATATTTGGAGTTATTTCTATGTGAATTCTTTTGATTCCTATTTGTCCTTCCCTTTTTATGCTTTTTTTTTCTTTTCTGCCCTTTTCTTTTTTGGGGGCAATACCTGAAGTTTTCTTTTTTCATATATTTTTTCTTTTTTATATGTTTAGAGGTTATACCTTTTATTTCCTTACACATTCTATTTTTATTGTTTTAGTGGATATCTATCCTTTCTATCTATGTATCTCCCATCTTCTCCTCCAAATTTATTTCCTCTTTTTCTACATTTTGTAGAATATCTTTTCATATATTTCTGTTGGTAGTAACTTTCCCAAAAGTATACTTATTATCACCTTTACTCTAATAGTATATTTTTTTTCCTTAAAAGAAGTTTCTCAAAACCTTTATAATCTTTCCTATGTTCTCTGGCTTACACTCTTTCTGGTAAGAAGTCTGACTTCAGTATTACTTATTTCTCCAGGATCAACTCTTTGTACTTAATGTTCTATAGTTTATACAGGTTTTTTATGTTTTTTTTTTCACCCTGTTTAGAATATCTTGTGCTATGTCTGTGGATTCTTATCCTTCACCATCAGTAGAGTTTACTCAGTTATTTTCTCTTTAAATATCAGATTTCTCCCCTTTTCTCTAATCTCCTTTCTAATAGGCTGATTAGATATACATTAGAATACAACACTCTATTCTTTATATTGATTCTTTTATTTTCCCTTCATAACTTCCTCTCTTAACCTCTCTGCATTGCATTCTGGGTAATTTCCTCAGATCTTTCAGTTCACTAAATCCTTCTTCAACTGTATTAGTTTAACTCACCTATTAATATTTTTATATCAATATTTATGGGTTATGTTTTTCAAATTCTCATTTCATTTTTATATCTCTCTGGGAATTTTTTATACTTACTAGTTTCCTACTTCTTGTGTGATTTTTATCTTTTATTTAAAAAATATTTTCTATGTAATTATTTTTATTACCTATTTTATATTCTGTTATCTGAAGTGTTATAGAAGATGTAAATTAATTAGGAATATTCCTTCAATTTGTTTCTCTGACCCTGATAGTTCCATGTTCTCTTATATGTTTGGTGATCTTGTTTATGAGTTCAACAATTTTCATTTTAATCTGTGGAAATCCAGAGAAACCATGTTGGGTATCCTTTTATCCAGAGAAAACTGGTATTTGGTCCTGCAGGCCTCCAGGTGTACTACTTTCCTGCAATAACCTTGGTCCTATTAAAGGGGCTAAATAGAGGATACATAGGTTCAATGTCATCACTTTAACTCAGCTTCAAGTTGAATCTCTGAGTTTGTATTTCTTCTAGGCTACCTCACCTTTTAGCTTACTGGTTTTTGTTTATTTGTGTTTGCTTTTCAAGTAGGGAAAATGTCACATAGGGGTTTTCTTCCCTCTTGGGAGCCCAGGCACACATTAAAAAAATATGTTATGTAAGATCTAGTTATATTAAGATTCCCTTCAGATTTCCTAGCCTATCATATTCCCAGGCAACTTTGTCCCATATTGAATTGGTTGTCTTTTGTGAATGATTTCTTTTTTAAAGTCCTTATTCCTATTCGAGTAAAGTTTGTAGTTTTAGCATCTAGAAACATTCAACAATAACTTAAAATATATAACAGTCTATAGTGGTATAAATCGTATATATACATAAATAACTTCCTGTGTACACTGCAGAATATTGAACATTGGTTGCTTTCTTATTAAATTATGAATGACAGTTTAATACTGGAACAACATGTGTACTTTAATACTCATTGACACTGAGAATGACATTTGAATCTTCATATCATAAAGAATTGTTTTTAACTAGGGAAACTGAATTTAAAGTGAATCTTTCACTGAGAAGATAAACTTTCAGGCTGCTATGACTCATAGTATAATTAATTAATGTTTTATATTATAATATAAATATTGAAATATTTAATAATACAAATGATTATATCAATGTGCATGTGTAAAGCTCTGCAAAATGTACTACCTCATTTAATCTTCACAGCAAATTTGTATAAACAGTTAATGTGATTTTATAGATAAGGATACTTCTGCTCAGAATATTTAAGTAATCTGCCAAAGCTCAAACACATGCTGTGCCCAAATTTATATTTCTCTTCCAAGTTAAGTGGACTTCCCACTGAATCTCCAGAAAGCACTTCATTTTTAGTTCATAAAATATTAATTTGTTTGAACAACAACAATCAAAGTAGGTAATTAACTTTCATTTTCTTGTATTGTTTGTATTGTCTGTATTGTTTAGTTCTTTTATAATTTTTCAGACAGTCTTACATAAGAATGAGGAAATTATCTGAAGTCATTTTTAATTTTTTTCTGAGTCAATAACATGCCAAATGAAGCAAGACATTGGAGTATCGTTGCTGATTTAAAATTAATAATCCTTTTTCATATTTGTCCATATCAGTATCAACTGGGATTTGACGAAATAATTTAAATTGGGCATGATTTTGGTAAATTGCCCAAATGCCACGCAATATTAGATATCTAGATTAGGTGACAAGAGTCATTTCTTGATGAAGGTTAATTTTAATTACCTCAAAAACTATTTCTATCTAAATATCTCAGATTGCAAGTGATAACATATTTCCTTTCTATCCTTAAGGAGCAAATGTAATTGGTCTATCCAATAAAGGTAAGAAAATGTAATTGTTTTTATTTCTAACTTACTATAACTTATTCAAAGAATGTAACTTTTTTGATATAATTCAGCAAAATTTAAATAATATAAACATTGCAAGAATAACTTTGAAAATGAAGCTATATGAAATAGTTTAAAAATGTATAAGAAGTCAGTATTGTATGAAGAAACACATATATGTGCTATTTGGCTATATTTGAAAATATTATATCCCCCTTTTTATTTTCTCTTTTTACAAAAGTCACAAGGTAACTTCTGCTTCTGTTGAAACTGGAGTAGCAGGGATGTGATTTGCTCCCATATCTGAAAGGTCCAAAAAAAATCAGACAAAATACATAAAGCAACATTTTTTTAAACACATTAGACATTAGGCAATGGAGGACTGTAATCCCTGAGAAATGGGAAGCAAATGAGGTGACCTCTATAGCTTTGAGAGAGTTTACAGGCCATAGTACAGGAGGCACCACTAAAGCTGAACCTGGAGGATTCTGTGAATTGGGGAGAAAGAACTGAGCTTCCAGAGAAACTAAGCTAACTATAGTTCATCGGATAGAATACCAGAAATGAGAGAGCTGCACAGAGGGAGAGAATTCTGGAAATCTGCAGAGGGTAGTCTGGTGTATTCTGAGAATTACTCATCAGAGTAAATGTATGAGGAATCTACTCAAGTCTAGGGACAGAACCATTAAAATAGACAGAGGGAACACTTCCCAGCTTTCACACAGGGATGATCTCAATGTCTATTCTCAGGAGCTGGACTAGAGAAACTCATAATTCACAGAACATTGAATAGAGAACTCAGGAAGGTCTTGGCTCAGTACTTGGGGATAATTAGCCATAGGCTGATCTCTGCTCAGGACCTACCTAACAAATCATAGAAGCGAGACCTGAAATGATTAAACTGTTTCCAAATAAATTAACTACAACCCAGAACAAAGCTTAAGATTTACAGGAATATAAAAAAATCCAGCACTCTACAAGGTAAAATTTAGACAGATTGAAATCATAATGGAGTAATCATAGTTCGGGCATACAAAATGGAGTTGGATGGCCGTTGAGCATCTGGTCTCAGACATGTCCCTGCACCACTGAGAACTCCAACTTTCTGTGAAATGTGCCAAACTCAAGGACACTACCAACCGTTTTTAAAAGAACATCTGCTAGCTTCAACCTTGTGGCCTCAAGGTTGTTGCCTCATAACTATGCAACCATTTAAGCCCCAACCAATCCTTGCTTAACAAGCACTCTTACTTCTTGCTAGTTTCAGTTACAATTCTTTATAAACAACTCAAGTAACTAAGTGTGACCTTAGGGTTTTTGCCTTTATAAGTTTTCTCCATTTTGTAGTCCAGCAGAACATAATTCAAGTGTTTCTTGAATCCGTGTCTCCCAGGCAGTAGTCCTTACAAACCCCAAATAAATGCTTCTTTATTTTGATCAGGTCTTTGATTCTGAAATTTTGATTAACAACTTCATAAAGTCTGGCATTCAATCAAATATTACTCAAGGCAATAAAACACAGCCTACAATGAGGAGAATAATCAACCAATAAAAACTGAAATGAATTTTAGATCAGCAGAAAGGGACATTATAACTATGTTACATACTGTCAAATAGTTAAACAGGGACACAGAAGGTATAAATAAAATCCAAATCAAACTTCTAGATATAAAAACTCCAATGACTGACATGAAAGATACACTGAATGGGATTAAGGGCATTAATGGATAACAGGGATTAATTAGGCATGGCAGAAGAAAAGCTTAGCAAAATTAAAGACATAGCAGTAGAAACTATGCAAAATAAAACATACAGAGAAAAAATAATTTAAAAATTAAAAGAGAAGAAGAGCTGTGGGATAACTTCAAACAGAGAGGGTCTGAAAAAAAAACTGAAGACACAATGACTGAAAACTTTCCAAATTTGATGAAAATTGTAAATTCACAGGTCCCAAATCTCAGGATATATTTTGAAGGTACAGCTAAAGTAGATTTCTGATAGGTTGGTTGTGGGATTTGAGAGAAATGGAGTTAAGGACCATATGATCCAGCAATTCCACTTCTTTCTGGGTTTTTATACAAAAGAATCAAAATCAAGATTTCAAAGAAATATTAACTTTTCCATGGCCATTGCAGCACTATTCACAATATCCAAGATGTGGAAAAAACCTAAATGTCCGTCGACAGCTGAATGAAGAAAATGTGATATTTACATACAGTGGAATGTATACATTCATCCTTAAAAAGGAGATTCTGCAATTACTGACAATCCGGATGAATTTTGAGGATGTTTTGCTAATTGAAATAAGCTAGTCACAGGAAATAAATACTGGCATTATTCCAGTTAGATGAAGTATCAAAAATAGTTAAATTTATAGAATCAAAGAGTAGAATGAAGGTTTCTAGGGGCTGAGAGAAGAGGGAAATTGGAAATTACTAATAAATAGGCATAAAGTTTCAGTTAAGCATAATGAGCTCCAGACATTTGCTGCACAACATTGTAAGTATAGTTAACAATAAATACACTGATAAAATACACTCAGAGTAAATCTTATGTTGTGTTCTTAACATAATAAAACAAATACCAAAAAAATTTTTAAAGAATGGAATTAATATGACCCTGAGATTTTTTTTTTTTTTTTTTTTTTTTTTTGCGGTACACGGGCCTCTCACTGTTGTGGCCTCTCCCGTTGCAGAGCACAGGCTCCGGACACGCAGGCTCAGCGGCCATGGCTCACAGGCCCAGCCGCTCCACGGCATGTGGGATCTTCCCGGACCGAAGCACGAACCTGTGTCCCCTGCATCAGCAGGCGGACTCTCAACCACTGCACCACCAGGGAAGCCCGACCCTGAGATTTTTTTATCTGAGCAACTGAAGGATATAATTCCTCTCACCTGATATGGAAATTAAGGAAGGTATCACTGTTTTTGAGTTGTAGGTATGTTGAGTTTGAAAAGCCATGAGATATCTCAGTAAAGATAATGAAGTTTTATATGATCTGGCATCCAGGGGAGAGGTCTAGACTGGAAATATTAAGTTGGGTGTTGTCAGCATATAAATGATGAGGCTAGATGGGATATCCAAGGGACTGAATTTAGATAGAAAAGACAATGCTCCCAAACTAAGCCCTGGGGCATTCAACCATTAAGTGAGTGATAAGAAGGAGAACAAACAACAAAAGAGAATTAGAAGAAATAATGTTGGGGGCAGTAGAAAAATCAAGAGTGTGATGTATCCTGAAAGCCAAGTCTGTATAGAAAATTCATGTAGAAAAGGAGTACCTTTCTCTTTTAAATGCTACGGATTGGTCTAATATGGCGACGACTGGAACTTTACCACTGAATTTAGCCAAGTAAAGGTCATGGTCAACCTGAATAAGAGTAGTTTCTGAAGAGTGGAAAAGTCAGAGCTGGATAAATAAATTTAAGAGAGAAACATTAAAGAAGAAATTGGATACAAAGAATATCTTCAGAGTTTGGTTTCAAAAAAAGTACCAATAAACGAGGCATCAACTAATCAGAAATGATGGGAGAAATGTCATCATTTTATATGTTGATAGGAATGTGTTCAGCTGCACAAGCTAAGGAGTAGAGCAGGTGGAGGGTTGGATTTAACTAAGCTGTGGATTCCCAAGTAAGTGTGTCAAAGTAACGACAGAAAAGAGGGACATTCTTTAAAACTGTATTTTTTTCCTTTATAAACTTCCCTAATTTGGAATTGTCAATCTACCATAGTAATTTAGATCTTTTATTCAGACAGTTCTTGGTTTGAATCTAGGCTTACTGCTAAAGTCGTCTAATGTTGAACAAATTCATTAACCTCTCTGTTCCTCAGATTCCTCCTCTACAAAATAGAGTTAATAATGATATCTATCCTCATGGGATTATTGGACGAATTAAAGGAAGTAATGTTCGTAAAGCATAATGCACAGTACTCCAGCATAGCATATGCCAAAAATTTCAATTTTTGCTGGCTATTTTACATATTAAATATATTTCTGATGCATTATTCATTCTTTACATAACTATATTGTTCTTACTAATCTGAATGACACATTTATGATTTAAAAATTGACCTTTTGCCTGCTACTTGTGTTCTAAATATTTCTTCCTGGTTTATTTTGTTTTAAAATTTTTATCCCTTTTTTGGCCTTCCCTGGTGGTGCAGTGGTTGAGAGTCCGCCTGCCGATGCAGGGGACACGGGTTTGTGCCCCGGTCCGGGAAGATCCCACATGCCGCGGAGCGGCTAGGCCCGTGAGCCATGGCCGCTGAGCCTGCGTGTCCGGAGCCTGCGCTCCGCAACGGGAGGGGCCATAGCAGTGAGAGACCCGTGTACCGCAAGAAAAAAAAAAAGTTATTTCCTACATTCATAGCACTAGTAAATATTGAAGTTGGAATTTAAACCAATCTGGCAAATAATAGCTAGAACTTAACATCTCTGCCTATATATATATATATATATATATATATATATATATATATATTTCCTCAAGTAATTCAGCCTTAATGATATTTGATTCACTTTAAATAATCATATAAGTGTTCTATTACCTGGTATGTTGAAAAAAATGGTGACTCCTCTTTAGCAAAATCGTACTTTATGATAAAACTGAATTCAAGTTGCAGAAAGATTTTTCTGTTCTTTAGCTATATTCAATTTACAGTAAATTTAGGCAGTCATTTTAATCACTTTGCAATAGCCCTCTAAGGCAAATTGTGTACTGAACTTTCCCACTCTGCTCTCGTACCACTGACTTTGGTGTGGATGATGGAGAACAATATTCAGGAAAGGGCTCCTAGAGGCAAGGACATTGGAGTAGGTCGTAGGTTGGAAGGGAAAGATAATGATGAGTTTGGTCTTATTGAGTTTGAGGTCTGTGAGGGTCTGAAGGGTCTTAGTTAGAGATAGAGGTTTGGAAATAATCAGAAAATGGATATTCCCTGAAGCAGTAGAGGTGGATGACATCAGAAGATATGTCAGAGACAGAAGTGAATTCTCAAGTTCTAACATGGGGGAACACTGTTATTTACAAAAGGGACATAAATATAGATGCCTCCTAATAACAACAACAACAAAAACCAGACTGAGAGTGGTCACTAAGTCTTTTACAAATGTATTGTTGATAGAAACATCTTAAGATAGTAAAGTTATTCCACTTCCCCAACATTCTTGAGTTGACATTTCCCCCTAGGTGGATGGATTGGTTCTAGAATTATACTACTCAAACATGTTAATTTTGCTAGTTTCAGGAAGACATACAGAAAATGGAATTTATACGTTGGATTCAACTCCAAAGAACCTAGATCTAGGACAATTTTAGAACACAAGAGTCCCATTAGTTTGAAATTACAAATTAGTTTGGTGCCCTGATACATGAGAATCAAGGCAGTCAAATTTCTGTATTTTAAGCTCAGATGAGTTTCAATCTGAAGATATCTGAATGACAATTACATTTGGTGGTAAATACTTCAAGGAAAAATGATGTATTGTATGGATGTTACATATATGTAAAGATTTCTCATTATTCAAAATCTTCAGAAACTTCAGAGCCCCAAAGCTAATTCTTGCTTTTGTTTCTCTCATTTAGAAATGACACTAGTTTAGAAATTTAAAGGGATAAGTAGTGTTGTGGTTCTTAGCTTATATTTATTCATTCATTTATTCATTCACTTATTTGAATTTTTAAAAACAACAGAGCCTGATTTTCGGTTGTATCTGTCTGTTATATATCAAAAATGTGTATTTGTGAATATTTGGTTATCCTCTTATTTCTCTTGCAAAAACTGAATATTTAAATGAGGTTTTAGATGAAATTTGGTATAATTCTCCCTCTTTTCCATTAGTGTAAGTAACCAACAAATGATTAGATATATAAAAGTTTTGAAATATCTAGAAATGTATTTTTTTTTAGTTAAAAAAATATTATTGTAGAACAAGTAAATACTATGCTTTGAATTCTTACCATTCTTTGGCTCTCTCCAATCATATCTTTTACAACAACTGCAACTATCAATAAAGAAAATAATTGGAAGATCAAATGATATTTTCAACTATCTTTTTCTAATATGAAATAAGTTTAATCCCTGTGATTACAAGTCATTGCTTAAATTTTATTTTAATCCAGTCTCACAGTGCTTGTAAATCTTAACCTGAGTTACATCTATCTTTTTGGTTGAATGTAAAAATAAATCTTGCTGTGGTAGAGAAACTGTCAGGAATATAATGTGTCATGTTTTATTTGTGCAATAGATTTCATTCTTTTAAAGATCCCATACTGTTGTGCTTTTCTGTTGCTTTGTTGAGCAGGAGTATGAAATAAAATGTGACATGTGAGGGTGGGATGATTCATTTTGTCTCTCTACCTGTAATCTACCAACTCCTTGAACGTTGGTTATTCTACCCTTGTCAAGTGACTGTAGGCTATAAAAAACAAGCCCCACTCAGGTATCAAAGCAAACAGAATGAGTAAAGGAAGCATACTTATTGGGAGTTTTGTATGTACGTGCTGGAACATGCCTCTAATTACATCATTGGATCCCTGAAACAACACTTTAAGGTGCGAATAATGTGCCCATTTTACAAATTAGGAAATTGAGGCCCAAAAGGCTTATATTATAGCCTAAAGTCTCACAGGTGTAAAGGAGGTAGGATTCAGAACCTTCCTGGTTCCAAGACCACATTACTCTGATTTTCTTTTACTTTGGAATTTCACAGCTAATATTTTTACATGGAATTTCAGGGCCATTTAATAATAATTATAATATTAATATAATAATCAATACACACCAGTGTTTATTATGTGCCAAGCACTAAGTAACTTACATAAATCAACTCACAACAGCCCTATCAAATAGATCCTATTATTATTTCCATTTCTTAGGTAAGGAAGAAAGTTTAAATAATCTGTCAAAGGTCATCAGCTAATAAAGAGCAAAACTGACATTCAATCCAAGTACGTTATGTCAGGATCATGGACCTCTTTAATAATACATTTACTACAACATAATAATGCCATTTGCAGCAACATGGATGGACCTAGAGATGGTCATACGGAATGAAGTAAGTCAGACAAAAACAAATATCATATGATATCGCTTATATGTGGAATCTAAAAAAAGTTGTACAAAGGAACTTATTTACAAAACAGAAATAGAGTCACAGATGTAGAAAACGAACTTATGGTTACCGGGGGGAATGAAGGGGGTGAGGGATAAACTGGGAGATTGGGATTGGCATATACACGCTACTACATATAAAATAGATAACTAATAAGGATCTACTATACATCATGGGGAACTCTTCTCAATGCTCTGTAATGACCTATAATAGGAAAAGAATCTAAAAAAGAGTGGATATATGTATTTGTATAACTGATACATTTTGCTGTACAGCAGAAACTAACACAACACTGTAAATCAACTATACTCAAATAAAAATTTTAAAAAATAATACATTTACTACAGTATTTTGGAAACAATTCTAGGAGTTCTTAGATCTTTGAAGTTTGCACAGAACTAAATCCCCACAGGAGTTAATCGATCCTGGGGTTGGAAGATAGGTCTTAAACAAACCTTAAAAGAAAGTAATAAATACATTTATGGCAAAATTTGAATTATATTATAGATTTTTGTTTCATATAAAGGATCATAAAAAAGCAATGCAATGGAGAAAGGAAGCAAAAAAGAAAAATGGCAATTTAAAACTACAACTGACGTAATCAGTTTTCAGGACAAATGCAAAGTGTTCTTTCCTTTTAAATTAAATGTACTTGTGTTTAAGCAAAATACTTTGATGCACCCAATTTGGCCTAAAAGGAGAGACAAGTGGGGCCAGAAGTGATGAGAAGAAAAACAGTTCCTCCCCTCAGTCTGCAGCAGGCAGCCAGGCATCCTGAAGATAAAAGAAGGGTCTTGGATGTCCAACTGAGTGGATGAAGAGATATTAATTTTATTTGAATTATAAAGGAAAAGTAATGGCAGCAGTTTCGAAGACTTGGGTCATTTCAACTGACATTTGTGTTTTCATCATCAACTATAATATAGACATTCTCATTCAGAGACAGTGCATCTTGTCAGAGGTCTCCCTCTAGTTTGAACATCACTGGCAGCCAGCCAAATAGTCTGGATAATGTAGAGGAGTAGTCTTATTCTTGACACATGTATTTAAGGATTTAACTGTTCAATTTCTCTTCAGTCATGATGCATGATTCTTTAAAATCCCCCAGGGCAAAGAAAATTAATTCTACACATATCATGAATAATATAGCGTCACTGAATAAGATGTCAGAACAAGCCCTTTAACAGTCAAGGACAGCCTCTTCAATAAGTGGTGCTGGGAAAACTGGACAGGTACGTGTAAAAGTATGAGATTAGATCACTCCCTAACACCATACACAAAAATAAGCTCAAAATGGATTAAAGACCTAAATGTAAGGCCAGAAACTATCAAGCTCTTAGAGGAAAACATAGGCAGAACACTCTATGACATAAATCACAGAAAGGTCCTTTTTGACACACCTCCTAGAGAAATGGAAATAAAAACAAAAATAAACAAATGGGACCTAATGAAACTTAAAAGCTTTTGCACAGCAAAGGAAACCATAAACAAGACCAAAAGACAACCCTCAGAATGGGAGAAAATATTTGCAAATGAAGCAACAGACAAAGGATTAATCTCCAAAATTTATAAGCAGCTCATGCAGCTCAATAACAAAAAACCAAACAACCCAATCCAAAAATGGGCAGAAGACCTAAATAGACATTTCTCCAAAGAAGATATACAGACTGCCAATAAACACATGAAAGAATGCTCAACATCATTAATCATTAGAGAAATACAAATCAAAACTACAATGAGATATCATCTCACACCAGTCAGAATGGCCATCATCAAAAAATCTAGAAACAATAAATGCTGGAAAGGGTGTGGAGAAAAGGGAACACTCTTGCACTGCTGGTGGGAATGTAAATTGATCCTACCACTGTGGAGAACAGTATGGAGGTTCCTTAAAAAACTACAAATAGAACTACCATATGACCCAGCAATCCCACTACTGGGCATATACCCTGAGAAAACCAAAATTCAAAGAGTCATGTACCAAAATGTTCATTGAAGCTCTATTTACGATAGCCCAGAGATGGAGTCAACCTAAGTGCCCATCACTGGATGAATGGATAAAGAAGATGTGGCACATATATACAATGGAATATTACTCAGCCATAAAAAGAAACGAAATTGAGCTATTTGTAATGAGGTGAATAGACCTAGAGTCTGTCATACAGAGTGAAGTAAGTCAGAAAGAGAAAGACAAATACTGTATGCTAACACATATATATGGAATTTAAGAAAAAAAAATGTCATAAAGAACCTAGGGGTAAGACAGGAATAAAGACACAGACCTACTGGAGAACGGACTTGAGGATATGGGAAGGAGGAAGGGTGAGCTGTGACAGGGCGAGAGAGAGGCATGGACATATATACACTACCAAACATAAGGTAGATAGCTAGTGGGAAGCAGCTGCATAGCACAGGGAGATCAGCTCGGTGCTTTGTGACTGCCTGGAGGGGTGGGATAGGGAAGGTGGGAGGGAGGGAGACGCAAGAGGGAAGAGATATGGGAACATATGTATATGTATAACTGATTCACTTTGTTATAAAGCAGAAACTAACACACAATTATAAAGCAATTATACCCCAATAAAGATGTTTAAAAAAAAACAGTCAAGCAATTTCTAAGCTGTAATACCTTGGAGAAGTTTTACAATTATTTGTTAAAAGTTTGAAATAGAAGATTGTACAACAGAACTCTGATTTCCACATGTCAAAATACTGATTTGTCAAGATTCATTCCACTATTTACAATAGATTTGCTTACTGAGTATATTTTAAATCATACATGAAGTTTTTCATGGTTTTTAAGAGTATTCATTAAATATATATCTTTAACTTTTAAAAACTATTTTAAAAATCAGAGTTGTGAGAGTTAAGTCTAATATGTTCAATACTCAAATATGAGTGGATAAAATAATTGTAGTATTATAATGTATATGTTTTGTACATATAGCAAATATATACAAAATACATAGCAGTATATAGATTGAGAATAACACTACATAGCAATATATAGATTGAGAATAACAAAATTACATCCTATACTATGGATAAATACATACGATTTCATTAGTTAAAACCTGATTAAACTAACCCATTATGCTAAAAGTATTTACACTTGTGAGATTATAAATTAGAAAGGATATGAAGAATCTGATAGTCTTCTCTGTGGCTTAGCTACTGGTCACATAGATGTATTTAACTTGTGAAAATTTATTGAGCTGTACACTTGTGATTTGTGCTTTTCTGTATGTATATTCTTCTTCAGAAAAAAATTACATTAAAGAAATATACATATACATATTCAACATCTTGGATGTATGGATCTTATTTTAAAGATAGGTAAAAATGATAAAATTGATGAGTTTTGAGAAATATGCTTTCCCATTAGTCAGTAATGAATGCTCACCAAAGCTAAAATCACTGGTAGGCTGTTTCCTTTTAATAAATATTCTAATACTAAGCACTAGTTAATTTTCAAAACATAATCACTTCCAGGTCTATTATTTGTTCTAGAAATGAAAAAAAATATGCGTGGCTATATTTTATTGGAAAGACATTTGATAATCTATGCTCTAGAGCCTGTAACAAAAATACCTGTGAAATATTTAACATGTGAATATTTGTAATACATTAAAATGTATTCAAATTCTATCATTTTAGATTATTTTTCCAAAGACTATTTTTTAAAAATATTACTACACAATATGTATTTTAAGAGTTCCATAAATCCTTTTTTTGGTATAAAACTAAACAAATCTCCAGAGTTATGAAATTACATGGATACAAGACTGAAATTTTACTCAGTTTGTTTCCTAGATTATTAAGATCTAGGAAAGTTTCTTCATTTTGGAATCACCTCCTGTACCTAGTATAATGCTCTATGCTTAATAGGTTTTAATGAATCATTGACAGTGAATGGAAGGACACTCTTGATCCTTCATCGTTTGTAGATATATATCCTGATAAAAATCAAGGTTCCATGCTTACTGTGATATTCCTGTTCTACAGCAATTATATGGAAGCATCTCAGCGAAGTTACAAAGGAGATATAGAGCAGAAAGTGTGCCTGATCTGAAAATGCTGACTCACCAGTTCTTACTTAATGAACAGCCTTATCACCTGTTTCTCTTACTTCCACAAATGTAAAAACACTTTCAAATTATTTTCTCTTTCCTCAGCAACTTTTGGTTTGGCTGAAGAAAGGTGTCTAGGATTTTTATGTTCTAATCTGATTAATATCTAATTTCATACCCGAAGGGATAGAAATTAACCTTGTTTTGGTTTCATTTCTAGTCCATTCTATTAGCAAAAGTCTGTAGCCTGGAGAGTCCAAGAGAAAACAAAGTATATATCCAGATAACTCATGAAAACAGGAAATCAAAATATCCATACACTAATACAGTTTACAGTTTTCTGGTATATTTTAGGACAAAACATATTTTTGGTCTAAAACAATCTCCTAAACATTAGAATCTTCTTTTTCACTCTCCTAACAGATACATGATTGATAGCACTTTAAAAGTATGTAAATTAAGAAACTAGTTTACTTTCTGTTATTATTATAGGTGTTATGGGTTGACTTGTGCTCCTCAAAATGATATGGTGAGGTCCTAATTCTCAGTTTTTCAGAGAGTGATATTATTTGGAGAAAGAGTCTTTGCAGATGTAATTAGTTAAGATGAGGTCATAAGGAACTGAGGTGGGCCCTTAATCCAATAGACTAATGTCCTTATAAGAAGAGAAGAAAGAAATACACAAAGAGAACACCATATGAAGAAGCAGGTACAGAGGGAAGACAGCCATGTAAGGACTGAGGCAGTTTGGAGTTATGCTGCTATAAGGCAATGAATGCCTAAGGCTACCAGGAGCTAGAAGAGGCAAGAAAGGATCCCCCATCCACAAGAGGCTTCAAGGGAGCACGGCCCCACCAAACAGCTTGATTTCAGACTTCTACCCTCCAAAACCTTGAGAGAAAAACATATCTATTGCTCTAAGACATCCAGTTTGCGGTACCTTGTTCTGGCAGCCCTAGGAAACTAGTACAAAGGGTATGTTAAAAATCATCATCAACAATCTGACCAGAACAAATACTAATAAGACATATGTCAAATATATTAGCGCTTATTTCTAGTCAGAGGGTTTAGAGGTGGACAGTGAGATTTCTGGTTACTGGGATTATGGAGAACAGTTGTGTGGTGTGTTGGTTAAAAGCTTACACTTGAAAATTATTTAAATTTATTTGGATACTAGTTTTGTGATTTTGTTCAATGTACTTCACCTTTCTTGAGCCTTAGTTTTCTCATTGATGCAAAGTGAATACTATTTGTATTGAATGCCTTTTAAAGATTAAATGAATTAAACATGGGAAATTCTTTAAAAAGAACCTGGTAATTTGAAAATGTTCAACAAGGATTCATTGCTATTATTGTATTGTGTTTTTATGTACTCCCCATCTTGTATGAAGTTTTCTGTATTACTTTGTAATTAGAAAAAAAAGAATAATAAAGATTATTTAGAAAATATGTTTAACATTTATTGAGAGCTTGCAACGTGCCAAATGTTGTGTGATGTATCATGCAAGCATTTTATCTGTTAAATCTCACAGGTATTATGTGTATCATTTCTAGTCAATATTACATATGAGGTTAGTAAAATCCAAAGATGTGAAATAAATTGTTAAAGGACAGAATAAATCTAGACCATTCAAATTTCAAAACTTTGTTAATAACTATGCTATGCTTTGTTACCTCACCAATCCTTCTCCCAAATAAAATAATACAATCTTGTGTCAATCGATTATGCTCTTTGTGGTGTGAATAGAGTTGATGTAGTAGAATTACTGTTTAATTTAATATTAATTTAATTTTCTATTTTTTGAAATTGTGACATGCTAGTTAGAAAAGAAGAACCATATTACATCTGTATATTTGCCAGAAAGCCTGATTTGGAGTCTATGGTTCTAATCCCCTTGTAACCTTCATTCTTTTTATTGATTTTTTATGTTATTCCATTGCCTTTATATAAGATATCAGCTTTTAGATAGAAGTGTGTGTGGCTGTAAATTAAGATTAAATTTCAATTCAGAGGCCAAATAGGTAAGCACTTATATAATGTGCTCCACTGAATAGCACAAACACCCCTTGCAAAGCCTATAATATCACATGCAATATTTTTATTGAATATAATTAGAGATAAACGTGACTTAAACTCCTCTTATTATCCCAAAATGTAAAATCATGGTTCCATGAATTTAGACATAGGTTAAAAGCAAAACATATATATTTTTTTAGTTAATGTGAACATATTTCTCTTATTTAGTCAAACAAATGTTATTAATAATTTTATTTTACTTTTTCTTTTCTGATAACCCAATTTCATCTGTTCTTGTTAAATCTCTCAACAATCAGTGGCCTGATAATTATAACATGGCTTTCCAGCAAGTGTGGAAGATTTGTTATTCCTAAAGGAAGGCTTTCATTGAAAGATTATGTGTCTGATATGTTAGATGTTTCAAATCCTCTTAGAAATACTTTCTGATTTCGTTTACACCACTTCATTTGATGCTGCAGAAAAGAGTTAACTCCTCCATATCTTCTTTCTCTGAATTAAAATACTTGTTGTTTCCCTAAGGTAACAATAACTGTCAAGACCAATGTATCAGAAAATAGCTCAGACACAAGAGAAACATGTTTCTGACTCACATGAAGCTCCAGACCAGCAATGGCTCTCCATGAGATGATTTGGGGTCGAGGCTTTTTCACCTGTGGCTGCACCATCTTCAATACATGGCTTTCAGGTCTGCAGTGCTTGCCTTCATCAATCTGACATTTGCAACAGCGTGGCCAGCTGCACATAGGAGATGTTTATAGGTCAGTTCAGAAAGTGATAGACGCCACTTTTGCTTACATTCCATGGCTACCAATATGTGAAACTGCCAACTCTATCCACAAGGTAAACTAGGAAAGATAGTCTACAAGCATGCAAGGAAAGAGAAGTAAGACTGCCAATCACTCTCACATTCTTGAACTCAAATTACAGTGTAAACTGTCAAGGGCAAAGAATTAGAATAGGACTAGTCCATGCTTTCCTACTATAACTAGAGGAAGAAAACTTATCCACATACAGCAAGCCTCATTTCATTAATGAGAGATTAGCAGCAGTCAAAATGTGGTTCAAATGAGTTAGAGCCCCAGCATCTACTGCTGGCAAACACCATTGTAGGGGATGATGTTCTTTCCTCAAGAGGCTCTTGCCTTGGGAGATTGGGGAAACTGTGGGGAGGGGAAGAATCAGTCTGCTATTGCCTTGTTTTCCCCCAACATTTCAATGAATAGTCCCTTGCCTTAGTGCTATGATACTTAGTGCTTATGTTGAATGACACATCTGAATGGATCATAAAATAGAGAATAAGAGATGGTATTCTATACCCATATTCTTCTGTTTTTTCCTGGGGCATTCCAGGTAAATCTATCTTTCTTAAAGAGTTAAATTTAAGATTTAGTACTTTTTAAAGGAAACATTTTAAATCCCTAACATAGGAGGAGACAGTATAATATATTATTTTTTAATGTTATATTTATTGCACAAATATGGGGTTCTTTTTTAAAAATTAATTTCATTTTTATTTCATATTGGAGTATAGTTGATCATGGGATTCTTAGAAAAACAATAAAATTTCTTTTTTAGACTCAAAATGAGCCATTAACCTACAAAATTAGTTTAAGAGGGATCATTAGCTACTTATTTATTGAATTTTAAAATAATACACTTTGCTTAGAATAAAGTGTAAGCAGTGCAAAATATCTGACATCTTTAAACTAGTTATAGCAGCAGTTAAAAAGCAAAGTCTGAGATTCAAACAAATGCATGTGGTTGTACTTGATTTGTGTCCTGTCCCTACAGCACTGCTGATCAGAGCCAGTGTGGAATTCCCCAGCTGCTAGTTACCACCGCTGACAGGCAAACTCTTCCCAAAGCTGCTCAGAAACAAAGGAAAATGTACCTGTAGGCCTGACCAATTCCATAAGGCTGTGCAGAATCTGGGCATTGTTTACTGCTACAATCTCACTACATACCATTCTCAGTCTCATTCACTACACTGCTTATGGTATTCCCTTCTGCTTGCAAGGTTCTTTGTCCCTGATCTGTTCATGCGTTTTTCCTTTCTGTCATACAGATCTCATCTCCAATGTCATTGCATTAGAGAGGTCTTTCCTGACCATCCTATGTAATATTTTGCTTTTCATCCCTGCCCGAGTCACTCTCTATCAAATTATGGTTTATTAATTTATCTGTTTGGTTTTTTTTCCCTTCATGGTACTTAAACTATCTGAAATGATCTTATTTACATATTTGTTTTTTCTCCTCCCTGTATTCTACGCTTGACAAGGAAAGTGAGCTTGTCTGTCTTGCTCATTTATTGATGTGTTTCCAGACCCAACAACAATGATTGGAATATGGTAAGTATACAGTCAATATATGTTGAATGAAAAAGACAGTAATGATATGTGGGTGAGAGAAGCTGATATTTGTCCTTCTTAGTATGTAAGCTAGTTCTGAAATTGATCAATGAACTCAACATTTCTCCTGAAATACCCTTTGGATGGAAGACAGTGGATCTTCTCATCAAAGCTAAAAAAATATGTAAGGCACCTACGTGGCTCACCAAGGAAACTGCTCTCTCTCTAATATCTAATTGATCCTGGTAGAATTATGTTTATATCCCTGGCATCTCTAATGATTTTGATTATGCTGGTTCAGAGAATCACCTAGTCAGCATAATGAAAGTTATTCTACATAAGTATCATTGTGTTACATAAAATAATTAGGCTTTGCAGTTATTAAAGATAGCAATAATTTATTGTTATCGACAATCTAATTAATAATGAATAGCAATCATTATTGGTTCAATGAACTTTGTAAACAAAGTGCTATATTTCCTCTTCTACACATAATTAACACTGAGCTTCAGTACTCTGTAGAAGGTAATAAATTCAAGAATGATGAGGCCAGTTTTTCACTACAAATTTTACTGATGCTAACGTTTATGCACCTTAACCATTTTACCTAATTGTCATCAGCAGCAAATGTTTACTGAGTTTTGTTACGTTACACAGAACTGGAATAGGAGCCCAAAGAGTCTGGTTTCAGAGACCGTGCTTATAACCCATACTCTAAGCGACATCCTCTCTGGTTTTAAATGTTTACTCTAGTCCTCAATAGAAATATATCACTCTTTTAAACAGTTCTTTCATGTTGCATTATATATTTTTAAGGATAAATCAAACATGGTTGTCTAGTCAGGAAGTCTCTTAAATGCATTAAAATAAATTTTGAAAGTGTATAACAATTATAATTTAGGGATTATAAATCTCATACATGCTTACTGTAGTAAAATGAAGATGAGAAAAATAAAAAATCATTTATAATCCCTTCTTTTCTGAGATAACTACTGTCAAGAAACCTTTGGATCACAAAACAAAATTGCACTTAATGGTAAGAGAGAAGAAAGTTTAGAGAGTATAAAACCCTTTAAGCTCTCAAAAACAATCAAAAGGTGTTTTGATCATCAGAAGAACCATTGAAGTCCCTTCATTTTCACGTGGTGTTATAGATAGAAATCACCAAACTATGTGCAGAAAACGACATATAGCAAGGTCACTTAACCTTTTGGCACCTCAGATCCTCCTTTGAAATATAAAAATAATAAGCCCTAGCTTACTTGCCTCAGGGACGTTTAAGGATAAACTTAGATTATAAATGTGAAAGCTCTTTGAAATATCTTCTCTCTTGCTGAGCACTTCCCCACAACTATATTCTGTTACTCTGCCCTCTGACCTTTCTTCTCACTTGAGAATCACTGTGTCTCTTTGTCTCCTTCTTCAACACAGCACGGAAATCACCGGACTACATACTCTCTAGGCTACTTTCTGATTCGGTGCTATGATTTCTGGGAAGAAATTAATGACATTGTTAGGGGAAAAAAGGCATACTGGAAAATAGTTTAAAGATATTGTCTTCCGATGGTTTAGTGTGTCATTGGTTTAATCTCTCCAAGTCTTGTGAATTTCCCCTGAGTAGTAAGATTGATTGCCAAATGATGAAGCACTGAATTACAGTTGACCTTTGAACAACACCAGTTTCAACAGCATGGGTCCACTTATATGTGGATTTTGTTTAATAAAAATATTGGAAAATATTTTGGAGATTTGTAACAATTTGAAAAAACTTACAGATGAACCAAGTAGCCTAGAAATATAGAAAAATTAAGAAAAAGTTGGTTATGCCATGAATGCATAAAATATATGTAGATACTAGTCTATCTTATCATTGACTACTATAAAATACACACAAATCTATTATAAAAAAGTTAAATTGATCAAAACTTACACACACAAACACAGACCATACATGTCACAGTTGAGAGAAAGGTAAACAAACATAAAGATGCAGTATTAAATCATAATTGCATAAAATTAACTGTAGTACATACTGTATTACTGTAATAGTTTTGTAGCCACCTTCTGTTGCTATTGTGGTGAACACAAGTGCTGTGTGTATCTGCTTAAAACGTCATGTAATCATCTCTGCCTGAGCAGTTTCTCTCTAGTAAATCGCATATCAAGGTAAAAAGTCATCTCTCGAGGTTTTCCCATGTTTTTCACCACGTTTAGTGCAACTTTGCAAATCTTGAATGACACCAGGGGACCCATACGAAGTGCCACTTGTGATGCTGGAAGTGCTCCCAAGAAGCAGAGAAAAGTCACAACATTACAAGAAGAAGTCAAGTTGCTTGACATGTACTGTAAATTCAGGTCTGTAGCTGTGGTTATCTGCTGTTTCAAGATCAATGAATCCAGTGTAAGGACCATTGTAAAAAAAGAAAAGGAAATTCAAGAAGCCATCACTGCAGCTATGCCAGCAGGTGCAATAGCCTTGCACATTTTTTTTTCAAATACCTTTTTATCTCACAATGAAAATGAAGCTTTTATATGGGTGCACGATTGCTATAACAAAGGCATACCTATAGACTCTAATATTATTTGAAAAGAAGCAAAGTCATTATAAGACAACTTAAAGCAAAAGGAAGGTTAAGGATCTAAAGCTGGAGAATTTAATGTCAGCAAAGGATGGTTTGATAATTTCAGAAAGAAATTTGGCTTAAAAAGTGTCAGCGTTAACAGGAAAATCAGCTTCTCCAGACCAAGAGAGAGCAGGCAAGTTCCCAGATGCCATTAAGAAAATCATTGAAGAGAAAGGATATCTGTCTGAACAGGTTTTTTAATGCAGACAAAAGTTCTCTACTCTAGAAAAAAGTGCCACAAAGGACACTTATTAGAAAGGAAGAGAAGCAGCCATCGGGATCTGAGGCAGGAAGGGATAGGCTAACTCTACTGTTTTGTGCAAATGCAGTTGGGTTCATGATCAGGACTGCTCTTATCTATAAAGCTGCTAAGCCCCGAGCTTTGAAGCGAAAAGATAAACACCAGTTGCTAGTCTTTTGGCTGTACAACAAGAAGCCCTGGACAACCAGAACCCTTTTTCTGCATTGGTTCCATTGGTGCTTTGCCCCTGAAGTCAGGAAGTACTTTGTCAGTAAGGGACTGCCTTTTGAAATTCTTTTGGTATTGGACAACACCCCTGGCCACCCAGAACCCCATGCGTTCAACCCTGTAGACACTGAACTGATCTACTTGCCCCCAATCACAATGTCTCTAATTCTGCTTCTAGATGAGGGGCTTGATAACATATAGGAACAATTTTAGAGAAATAAAAAAGTGAAAAAAATCCAGACAGAAATTATGATGTAACGTTACAGTAACGTTACAATGAGTGTAACGTTACAGTAACGTTACAATGAGTGTGCCTGCCTCTCCTGCCTCCCCTTCAATCTCTTCCGCCCCCTCCACCTCTTCCACCCATGACACAGCAAGACCAACCCCTCCTCTTTCCCCTCCTCCTTAGCCTACACAATGGGAAGATGACGACGAGGATGAAGACTTTTATGATGATCCACTTTCAGCTAATGAAGAGTAAATTGTCATCATGCTCTACAGTTAATAAACTTATCTGTTGTGTCATATGTGTTTTCGTGTGAAAATCTAATAACTGTACAGCAAGAACTGTATGAGACGTTTTGGTGCCATCATCATTATCATCAAAGTATTTACCATGTAGACCATCGTACGCAAGACTCATGTTGAAGTGGAGAGCCTATCCTTACATAGGCATAAGGTGAGTGATATTTAATATAAAATGAATAAAGTGTAAGCTTTCTTACTGTTTTATAACTCTGCTTTCAAAGAATTACATTACTGTACAGTATGTGTCTCTGTCTTGTAATTAGAGAAAATGCATATCAGTCTATCATCAAAATAAGTATTTTTTAAAAAATGTAATGTTTCTAATACTCTATTATGAATATGACTGTGATACTGTATGCCATAAAAATTTTATAATGACCTACCTATTTATTAGTGTATAGGCTAGGCTACAGTGAAGCAATCACATCAATTATACTAGGCAGCCATGAAGTAACCATATTGCTGCCTCATTATATTGTAAATGCATGAATTGTTATACTTGTAAATAAATATTAATTTATTTTTCACATTGTCTTTTAATTTTTAATGTCTAGTGTTAGTAATATGCATAATATCTACAGTGTTTTGTATCATATAAGACAATATTGATGTAGGTATTGACAGGTGATTCATCTTGTAAACAGATGACATAAACTTACTGTAATGATAAAGACAGTACAGTACTGTAAATGTATTTTCTCTTTCTTATTATTTTCTTCATACTTTTTCTCTAGCTTATTTTACTGTGAGAATAGTTAACTACATGTAAATATAACATACAAAATATGGGTTAATCACTGTTTATGTTATTGGTAAGGCTTCTGGTCAATGGTAGGCTATTAGTAGTTAAGTTTTAGGGGAATCAAAAGTTACAAGTGGATTTTTTTTTTTTTTTGCGGTACGCGGGCCTCTCACTGTTGTGGCCTCTCCGGTTGTGGAGCACAGGCTCCGGATGCGCAGGCTCAGCGGCCATGGCTCACGGACCCAGCCGCTCTGCGGCATGTGGGATCTTTCCGGACCGGGGCACGAACTCGTGTCTCCTGCATCGGCAGGAGGACTCTCAACCACTGCGCCACCAGGGAAGCCCGTGGATTTTTTTTTTTAACCCAGATGAGGTTTTTAAAAAATATTTATTTATTTACTTGGCTGCGTCGTATCTTAGTAGCGGCATGCGGGATCTTTCATTGTGGCACATGAGCTCTTCATCGCGGTGCAAGGGCTTCCTCTAACTGTGGCACGCGGGCTCTAGAGCACACAGGCTTAGTTGCCCCACGGCATGTGGGATCTTAGTTCCCCGACCAGGGACCGAACCAACATCCCCTGCATTGGAAGGTGGCTTCTTAACCACAGGACCACCAGGGAAGTCCCACAAAGGGATTTTTGACTGTGCAAAGGGTTAACATCCTTAAACCCCAAGTTGTTCGAGGGTCAACTGTATTTTCATACCCACTACTATCTTCATTCTTGGAGCTCTCATTATATCATTTCCTACTTTCTTTTATGTTCAAACTCTTTAAATTTCTGTATCTTTTCTAACAGCATTAAATATCTCATAAAGAAAACCCTCAATTTCTCATTTCTATCTTATTATTGCCTTATTGCCTTATCTAATATCTTCTTTTCACAGTCTCCTCACACTGTTGTCCATAGGCACTGACTCTAGTTACTTTCCTCTTCAAGTATGTTTTCTTAAAATCCATTATGAAAGTAATATATGCAATGATAAACATTTCAAACAGGTTAAAAGAATTTTTAAGTATAGCTCAGAGTCTCAGTCCCATTTCCCAAAGTAAAATTTTCAGTCTCAGGTCCTGGAGGCTGCCCATTGTCCCTGCCACATGGCTCTCTCCCAGGTCCTCTCACAACCTGAGAGCTTAATTCTTCAAGGTGAGAAGGAGAATTTTTGCTGCTTTGTGTCTCTTTTGTTCAGGGAAAGTCTGTATCTTTTATAAAAGAGTTCACCTTTAAAATCAGGACAGGTTCATTTCCCTTTTGATTAATGAAAGTCAGTCATCTAGGACCTTAATTACACCTGTAACATTAATTCACCTTGGCTACATTCTATTGGTTAAAAGCAAGTCACAAATTCCACTCACACTTAAGGGGTGGGAATTATACAACTGTGTGGTTATCAGGAGCAGGGAATCATGGGAGCCATCTCAGAATTCTGTTTACCCAGGATTCCTCAGTGTAATGTTTGAATTTGAGTCTGTTCACGAAGGTTTTTCTAAAGATATACTAATATTTTAGGTAAACTCAATTTTCTCAATCTTTTGGATTTGTGCCTTGTTTAATAAAGCTTTCCTGATTCTAATAATATGAGAACAATATATATGGTTAGTGTATTTTTTTTCAAGTGCTTTTACAGCTTTATTTCCATTTTTTTTTTCTTTTTGCCTTTTGTGCATTAATTCTTTGACACATCTAAATATTTGTGTTTTGTTTGTTTGTTTTTTGCAGTATGCGGGCTTCTCACTGTTGCAGCCTCTCCCGTTGCGGAGCACAGGCTCCGGGTGCGCAGGCTCAGCGGCCATGGCTCACGGGCCTAGGCCGTGAGGCCCGCGTACTGCAATAAAAAAAAAAAGAAATATCCCTTGAGATTAACTTCTGCCTACTGATTTTATATATCTAATTGATTAATTTATGCTCATATTTAATATTATTCTGGTTTTGTGGGGTTTTTATTTTCCAATTTCTTGAGTTAGATGTTTAGCTCATATAATATTAATATATTAATATATAATATTATATTAATAATATATTAATTCATAATAATTACATTATTACTTTATCATAGTATTACTGTTTTATAATTTTATTAAGATATACTTTACATGTAAAATTCACAATTTCAAGTGTAAAAATTCAACAATTATTGATTTGAACATATTGTGCATTCATCACCATAAATCAGTTTTAGAATATTTCAAAATTCCAATATAATATTACTTTTTGATAAAAAATAGTTTGTTTTTTTTTTACGGATTTTCCACTGTACTATTTAGCCTTATCATACAATTTTGCTTCTTAATGTTTTGTTAGTACATTCTAGTTATTCTGCAGTTTTAGGGATTTTATTTTGACCAAAGTTTTTCTTTTTTTAAATTAAGAAAGAAGATATATCTAACACCTTCATATTATGTACTTTAGATTTTATTTAATACTTACTAAATTAACTCCTATTTTTGCTGTATTGTGTTGTATTTCTCAGTCTTCCAGAACATCACAGTCTTCTAGTTTATCATTTTCCTTTCTTTGCATTATTCTTAGGCTCCTCTGATCTTCTTTTACATAATTGTTTCCTGAAGAATTTATTATTTTTCCTATTTTCATTCTTTCTCTCTCTCTCTGCCTCTCTCTTAGTATATTTTTCCTAGGTATTACTCAACCACACGGCTTAATTTCTATCCTTTTGTTAATAGCCTCTTATCTACAAATCCACCGTACAACCCCTTGCCAAGCTACACACTTATCCAACCGTGTAGGAACACATCCCTTGGAATAATGCACAATGTTCAGAATAGAGTTAATTCTTCCACACTCTATCTCCTAACACTCCTTTGCCCTTTTGCCTATTCATTGCCAAATAAACTACAAGATACTAGCTCTGTTACCTGCCTTATAAAGAAAACCTTTTGTGCCGTACCTGGGGCATATTGATACATACTGTGCTCTGCCCTACTTTCTCTCCTCATTAATTTGCCTGTTCCTGCTTCTCCATTGTCAACTCCCTTCATTTACATAACTTACAGAAAACATTTCAGTGTATGGTTAAAGGCATGGAGGACTCTGGCACAAGACTGCCTTCTTTCAAATCTGATTCAGTCATTTGGCAGTGTGACTTTGAGTCTCTCTGTGAACTTAACCTCTCTGCCTCATAAAGTAGTACAGGTACATCCATTATAAGACTGTAACCATGATTCAATCATAAACATATAAAGCAATGGTGCCTGGCAAAAAGTAAGAACCTGATAAATGTTTCCTCTTATTTTTGGTCCAAAATTATCTATTTCCTATTACAAAATACAAAAAGCTCTGGAAACAAAGAGTTTTGGAATTTATTTGGCAAGAAAATCAACCCTAACCCTGTGCTTATCTGGATACAAGATATGACTTGAACTAAAGTGATACTATTATGTTGTTTACAAAATTAAAGTGTATATTTTCATTTCTCTGCTGAAATATAAATATTTTGAACACTGGTCTGCTACCCCAAATCTCACTAGAGATGTTACATAATATATTAAGTATGCACCATATTATCTTTCTAAAATGTGAAAAATTCTGAAGTCAGAAATGCATCTGGTTACAGGATTTCAGAAAAGGGATCATGAACTGTACTACAGTTTAAACCTTAGCTTCAATATTTCCCTCTTGTCAAAGCCTTTCCTGTATTCCAAAACTGATTAGAAATATCTCTTGTGTGCTGCAGTTGTGCCTTACATTTCCCCATCATAATAATTTTGAACTATTTTATTTGCTTGTAAAACGTGTGCTCTTTTATTCAACATAGTACCAGGCACCTGGTAGGTATTCAGCAGGTATTTATTACAGATTCTCTGAATGAATGTATTGGATAGAACATCCCTACACCAAAATAAACAGCCACATTAACATTTATTTAATGCCTTGCTGAGCATTAAATTTGTTGCATAAATTCATTGATGTAACAATGAATGAGACACAGAATCTGACTTCGAATCAGTTGTAACATAGTGGTTAAAACAAGAATATTGACATGGATTCACTTTAAAGAGATTTATGCTCTGATAGTGAAATCCACAGGGTGTTAATAGTGCTTTGAGGAAGCACCTTTGGGATTCTGGCAACACTTCCTAGAAAAAAAAAGACATTTGAGCTGAGGGTTTTAGGAGGAGAAGCTGTTAGCTCTACAAAAAGAGAGCACTGAGAAGACAGAGCTAATGAGCAAAGGCATGAAAGCCGGAAACTGCTAGATGAGTGTGAGGAATCGGAAGCAGTATGATCACCTGGTGACAAGCTGGGTACGAGAGGAGATTAATAAGAGTCAGAGTCAATTGATGTACCTCCTGGAGATTAATTAATAATCATTGTTTTTCATTTGTAAATGAGAACTCCAAAGAGCAAGGGAAAATGTGCTTGAGAGGAATAAACTCTTCATCCATATTACTTGACTGACTCTTCCAACGGATTGCCCCATAACCTGAGATTTTCTTTAAATTTAACATTTAACTAACCATAGTTATTTGATGATTGGTTTCTATAAATTCTGGTTTCCTCATCTGAAAATTCTACTGCTCAATTTCTGCATCTTACAAGGATAAGGGAGGAAGTACAAAATTATTTTTGTCTCAATAGGTGACTATAAAAATTCCAGGGTACAATAAATGTCTAAGTCATTATCAAGATGACTGAAGATCAGAACATCATGCTTTGCAATAATTTCGTTAGCAATATTTTGAAAGAGTATTAAAAGAATTCAAAATACTGCCCTGAGAAAGGTTAAGATTAGGATTTACTAGACAATCTTCAGCATGAATAGCTGGATTAGTAATCTTTATTGCAATATGAAAGAGGAAAACATGATCACATCTAGATCTCTGGAGAAATTCTCTATGTTGCTGGCTTTTACAAACTCTGTATATACTGTTCAACCTTATTCCATTTAAAATATAGCTATGTTGTGCACCAGTAATTAACATAATATTATAGGTCAATTATATTTCAAAAACAAACTCATAGAAAGAGATTTGTGGTTGTCATGGGCAGGCAGTAGTGGGAGGGGGTATTGGATAAAGGTAGTCAAAATGTAAAAATTTCCAGTTATAAGATAAATCAGTACTAAATCATGATAAATATAATATAAATATAATCATCATAATAAATATAATGAAAACTGCTGGATGTTATATTTGAAAGTTGTTAAAAGAGTAAATCCTGATAGCTATCAGAAGTATTTTGTGATAGCATTTTTCTTTATATATATATATATGGTGATGAATGTTCACTAAACTTACTGTGTTAATCATTTTTTGATGTATGTAAGTCAAATCATTATCCTACAGACCTTAAACTTTAACAGTGTCAATTATTTCTCCATAAAACAGGAAAAAAATGAAACCAAAAATTAAAACTTATATATAGCTATTTTCACAACATTGATAACGAGCTATTGAGTTAAAGCAGAGGAAAGAAGTGACAAATACAGGGCCTGCAAATTGGACCCTATTGTATCTTCTGGCCTCAGACTTCTATTCTAAAATTATAGACCTGTGGTTCATTACTTCAAATTGTACATTGAAAATATGAATTATTGGTTTGGCCAAAAAGTTCGTTCGGGTTCGCCACACCATCTTACGGAAAAACGAAAGCTTTGGCCAACCCAATATTCTTTTTCTTGAATATGAAAGTATGAATTATTTTTTCTTGAATGTTTGGAAACTTATTCTTCTTGTAAAGACCACAGTGAATTGTGTTTTGCTATTTGACTTCTAGGCACAATGCTGGCTTTTAGGATTTAAAGAATCACAGCAAGTCAGAGGCCATGTCCCAGTGATAGCAATAATAACCAACAGAAAACTAGTTGTGTTGAGCCATAAGAAGAAAAAACTATAGACAAAAACAGAAACTTTTCTTGTCTATATCTTTTTAACCATAACTCCATTGGATACTTGATTTTTCAAGATTAAAATGAAGTTATATCTATAAAATTCTGAAAGGCTGAAGATAATATGGTACTTATTTCATTGAACAACAGAGGAAGGGTTATTTATTTGGACATTACCTTCAAAAATTAGTATCAAAAGTGTGGGCTGGGGCTTCCCTGGTGGCGCAGTGGTTGAAAGTCCGCCTGCTGATGCAGGGGACACGGGTTCGTGCCCCAGTCCGGGAAGATCCCACATGCCGCGGAGCGGCTGGGCGCGTGAGCCATGGCTGCTGAGCCTGCGCGTCCGGAGCCTGTGCTCCGCAACTGGAGAGGCCACAACAGTGAGAGGCCCGCAAACCGCAAAAAAAAAGTGTGGGATGAAAACCATAAAATCAAAAGTTTCCCAAGCAAGTTTTCTTTCTTTTTAAGTGTTATGCAGTCAGTTGAATACAAGTTCCACAAGAGCAGTTATCTTGTATGTGTGCTATTGCACAAGAAATTCCCAGGGCCTGCACAGTACCTGGAAACTGGTATGTGCTTAAAAAAAAAAATGCAATGTGGAATGAATGAATTAATAGTGGCCATAAAATGGGACCTTTATTGAAGGAAGACAGTACTTATATGCTTTTAGTAATTACCTTATTTAATCCTCTCAATAAGTCAGGAAGGTAGGTATTAATATCTTCATTTTATAAATGAGAAAATGAAAGCAGAGCTAGAAAATATCTCACCCAAAGTACGTATGTATTTGTATACATATATTATATTCAAATTATATATGTGTATAAAATATATATCTATATATACATGAAACGTGTGTGCATACACATATATCTATCATCTATCTTGTTTCTTACCTACTTGGCCACATGCCTATCATCATGTCTAGAAGAGAGTGGAAGCTCATTAGATGTTAATCTCCTTTTCCTCCTATTAAGGGTCTTATATTTAACATGCAGATTAAATAAAATCTTGGAATGAAATAATATTTAGCTTTGTATAATACTATAAACTCATAAGGTGAGTTAAAAAGCAAAATTTTCTCTCTCTCTCTCCCTCTCCTTTTCTCTCATTTATATAATTGATTTGTCTAGTTTTCTTCCCAATGACTTAGAAAAAGACTTTTTTTTTTCCGGTACGCGGGCCTCTCACTGTTGTGGCCTCTCCTGTTGCAGAGCACAGGCTCCGGACGCGCCGGCTCAGTGGGCATGGCTCACGGGCCGAGCCGCTCCGCGGCATGTGGGATCTTCCCAGACCAGGGCACGAACCCACGTGCATCCCCTGCATCAGCAGACGGACTCTCAACCACTGCACCACCAGGGAAGCCCCGAAAAAGACTTTTATGTCTCAAAAATTATAGCCATATCACTTGTTCAGAACTTTATTCATTTCCATGAAAAACCTGGCATTGCTCTGTATTTCACACAAATTACAATGTAATATATTTTCCACATTATTTGAATTTGTGTCTAGGGATGTCAAAAGGCCAAGAGCTTAAAAGACAGATACAGTGAATCAGAGAGCTAAGGAGATACAAAATTTAAAGTAATATATTCATTTTGATTGTGCTAACCTTTCCCCACAGACTTTGAATAAAATTACTTTTGGAAAGGAATGGGTGTTCAGAGATTTTAGGTTGTTAAGAAAATGAGGTCAGTACGTAAATGGTAGTTAAACAAATCCATAAAAATGATGACTTGAAATTCAGGGTTACTTGGAGGAAGTATTTATCAAGTCATATAGAAGATGTTCTTCTAAAATGTATGCATCTTAACATTGTCCATTACTTAGTAAGACATATGGAAATATCTCAATATATCATTTTCAGAACTCATTCTTTATAAATAATTCAAATACTTCATTGTGATTCATGTTCATCTGAAAGAGATTGTAGGTCTTTTTTTTTTTTTTTTGGCTAAATACTGGGCCAAAAGTGAAAACTAATTCATCTTTAGTTTTTCAATAGTGAAAATATTACAGATCTTTCAGAATAGAGACGAATCCATTAGATAAAGTGTTTCTCAGCCTGATTACAAACAATTTACTATTACATTGCTAGCTAGAAAACATAGAAATTTAAGTTTTTATGTAAATAAATGTGAATAAATAAATGTAAATCTCCTTCCAAGTTTGAGGTGGCTGTGTGCATTGATTTGGCTAACAAGATGTATTTTTTCTGACAGGAAACTTTAAAATCCAGTGTGTGGTTCCACATATTTTATTTCTCCTGCTACAGTAACCTTGAGAACGAGTCTAGGTGGAGTCTTTGTCAACCCAGGTCTCTGACTAAAATGAGCAGAGCTCCTCTGCTGATCTTTATTGCACTTGGAGCACACCTGATAAATGTACCTGTTATCCAATTCTGTTTTTGTTTGTTTCTGCAATATAATTTAGCCTCTTATGACTGATACATTATTATTTGGAATAATATTGTTCACGTATACAAATGGTATGCATGCATATTTGAAACCATAGAGAAAGTCACACATTAAAATAATAAAATAGTTTTATCTAAAAAAAGCTAGACACATATGTTGCATTGTGCTACAGTACCTAGTAATAAATAATTACTTGTTGTGAATTATGACTATGTTAATTAAAATCTAGTTCACAGTCACTGAGAGAATTCAACCTGACAATAATTATACATCTAGTACAGTATAGGGGCATAGTAGGCACTCTATAGATAGTTTTCTTTTTTCTTTGGCTTTTAACTGGTAAGGCTATTAACTAGTTTATTTTAAGCAAGAATTCAGAATTTGACTAAAATCAGTATTAGTCATGCAAACTTGAAATTTTGAATTCCCAGATTATTGCATTAATAAAAATTCAGCCCTTGCTCTCAAAGGGTTATAGTTTTTAACCAAAGCATAAAGCCCCAAATAATCAGTGATCTACTTTCTCTACTATAAAATAATCATACTAAATGGGTTTGTATGTATTGGTCAGTCACAACTTAATATAAATCCTGAAATATATGTGTATATGTGTCATAAAATGTTGGTATGACAGTGTTGATATGTGATATAGGCCATGTTTCCCAATATTTACATGCTTATACATATGATGTTTAACATGTATTCACTGAGTGCCTAATAAAGTACCACATATTGTGATCAGATAGAGTTGTTACTCTTCTGGAAATGCCTTTTATTTTTTTCCCTCTATATTCTGATTTTCTGAATTTGTAAAAGAGGTTTCATTAAAAATGTTGTATATTTTAATGTTCAAAGTAGGGTCTGACACATAGAAATGGCAGAAAGAAGCAAGTGAACCTGATTGGGTTTAACATTTGCATAGCATACATTTTCCTGTGGTGAAAGTGGCCATTTATATCCAGGAAATACCCAAAGTCTGACAAATTGTTACCACATTTCCTCCAGCCACCGTTTTAATTTTGCCCTTTATCATTTCACAGAAATGACCACAACAACTTTTAACTGGCTTATTGCATCTAGTCCTCCTTCCTTCTATTAATTCTGCATTAAATCACTAGAGTAAGCCTCCTGTCTCTACTCTGTACAAATAAAACAAAACATCATAATAATACCAGGAATCAGTACTCTTAAGAGTACCTTCAAATCTCTTTCATATTTCTCTATCCAAGTATTATGAGCCAAACATCCCTATTTCACTAGAGCAGTCAGTTGCTGGCCAGTATTTCAGCAAGTGCTTGTCTCTCCAAATGCAGATTAAGTTCCATTTTAAGCAATTTGTTCCCACACTAAACCCTTGAATAACTTTTATCCCAGAAACCTCATTTGGTATTTATTATTCATTTCATAGTATTGTAAATTCCTTTGTATTATGTCCACATGTTATTTATGTAATTAAATTTTAAATTCGTGGAGAATACTCGTGTTTTGTTTTCTCCCAAAATATCTATGACATTTAATGGATATTTATCAATTTGATTCTAAAAATGTTTACACTTAATTTACTTTTTTTAAAAAGAGCATTGAAAATTGTCACCTTAGTAAGGATTTATATGAGAATTAACCTCAAAAATGAGAAACAAGATTACTAAAAAAAAAATTCTGAGATTTAAAAAAAAACACAAAGATTTTATATTTCCTAATATGCAGAAACTTTTAGTAGTCTTCAAGATCTCCTTTTGGAAAAACTAGTTAAATAAGAGAATTAATTGGTCTTTCCTCTCCAATGCCCAGCCTTCAGTTTTTGACATTTATAAATCATCATTGGAGCAAGGTGACTTCCATTTTAGTATGACAATATCATCCCAAGATGGAAAAAAATTTTTTTAAAGATATCAAAAATATCTTTTAGAAGAGAAATGTGGTAAAAAAAGAAGAAGAAGAATGTTTGCTTTTCTCAGAGCAAACAAAAGATAAAGTGGTGGTAGGGCTTCCCTGGTGGCGCAGTGGTTGAGAGTCCGCCTGCCGATGCAGGGGACACGGGTTCGTGCCCCGGTCCGGGAAGATCTGACATGCCGCGGAGCGGCTGGGTCCGTGAGCCATGGCCCCTGAGCCTGCGCGTCCGGAGCCTGTGCTCCGCAACGGGAGAGGCCACAGCAGTGAAAAAGATAAAGCGGTGAAAGATTTCATTTGTCAGTGAGCAAATGGAACTTTCATGTTAATGAAACATTGAAAGATGTAGTTGTAAACTTAGACAAAAAAATAATTATTGAAAAAGACAAGGGGAATTCATAAAATTCAAGGAACATAAACAGAATTTCAAGTCAAAGTTTTGCCAGTGTGTGGGGAGTTAAAAATCACACAATGGGTTATAGAGAGCTGGGAACAGAAAACAGCAGAGTTAAGAATTATAAAGTCCAAAATGTTTTATGAGCAGAAAGTCAGTTTCTTCACTTCTCTAAGAATCTGGGAGACCAGTGGAAAGAAGAAAGATAATTATCTTGCTTCAGTACTAGAGATTAAAAGGTGACTCCTACAAATGGCCTCACAGCTCCTTTCTTTCTTCCAGATCACCTTTAAGAAATAATCATTTCAGACTTTTTGATGACTTTTTGTGGAGAAAATGGAACCCTTCTACACTGTTGGTGGGAATGTAAATTGGTACAACCACTGCGGAGAACAGTATGGAAGTTCCTTAAAAAGCTAAACATAGAGCTACCATATGATCCAGCAATCCCACTCCTGGACATGTATTTGGAGAAAACTATAATCCAGAAAGATACATGCACTCCAATGTTCATTGCAGCACTATTTATAATAGCCAAGACATGGAAGCAACCTAAATGTCCATTGACAGAGGAATGCATAAAGAAGATGTGGTACATATATACAATGGAATATTAGCCATAAAAAAGAATAAAATAATGCCATTTGCAGCAACTTGGATGGACCTAGAGATTATCATACTAAGTGAAGTAAGTCAGACAAAGACAAATATCATATGATATCACTCATACGTGGAATCTAATTTAAAAAATGATACAAATGAACTTATTTACAAAACAGAAACAGACTTATGGATATGGAAAACAAACTTATGGTTACCAAAGAGGAAATGTTGTGGGGAGAGATAAATCAGGAGCTTGGGATGAACATACACACACTACTACATATAAGATAGATAACCAGCAAGGACCTACTGTATAGCACAGGAAACTCTACTCAATATTCTGTGATAACCTATATGAGAAAAGAATCTGAAAAAGAATGAATATATGTATATGTATAACTGAATCACTTTGTTGCACACATGAAACTAATACAACACTGTAAATCAACTGTACTCCAAGAAAATTTTAAAAAGAAAGGAAGAAAAAATCATTTCAGATTAATATTTGTGAATGTTTGGTACCAGGAAGATCTGATTTTGAGACTTTTGGAGAGATAACACAAACAAATTTAGTTTCTTAAAAAAAACAAAAACAAAAAACTTAGAACTAAATCTAACACATAGTAAATGCATTCCGAGAGGGATTATAAGGCAATTCTATCATCTCCCTTTCTGCTGGATTTAACCAAGGAGAGGATTCACCTCTGGTGAATCTTGGTGATGATCAGCTAAAGGCCCAACTTAGTTTCAGGTGTACAACATAATGATTTGACATTTGTATACATTGCAAAGTTATCCCCACAACAAGTCTAGTTACCATCTGTCACCATACAAAATTACAACTTGTTCTTTTGATGAGAACTTTGAAGATTTACCTTCTTAGCAACTTTCATATTTGCAATGACTTATTTAAAAAAAATTCTTTAACTCTTTATACATTCTGCTACTAATGCATTCCATACATTCAATTATTTTCTTATAGTCTATCTTTTTTTGAAGTTTAACATTAAGTTTACAAGTATTCACACAATTATATTACAAAGATTTTCCATTCCACAATATGAAATATTCTAAATTTATTCTAGTTGTATTTTATATCCGTAATTAAAGTGTCAGCATAACTTTATATGGATTTGACACATTTATAAGTTTTATTCCTAGATTTTCTATAACTTTGTTGCTTTTTTTTTTTTGGTTTAATTTTCTCTATGTTGTATAAGAAGGTTATCAACATTTATACATCATTATTTTGCCTGGCTACTTTAATATTTATGTATTAAGTACCCACTATATGCAACGCTATTTCTAGCCTCTGAGGACAAAATAGTCCTTGCTTTTTGGAGTTTACATATCCAGCTTATATGATGCATTTAATGACAGTTACAACTCTTCCTTTTTAAAAGATATAATGTGTGAGTGTTTATCAAAATACTTCCAGTTTCCCCTCAATTTAGTATGAAACTTAAATTACTCTAAAAAAATAAAGTCAATAAAAAAATGACTAGTACAGTATTGAGTAATAACATCATTCTTGTCCAGTCCTTGACCATAATAGAAAATGTATCTAATCTTTCACCATTAACTTTGAAGTTTTTGATAGATTTCTGATAGATATATATTAACTAAAAATTTGTTGTAAAATATAAATTTGTTATTCTTTCTTTGTAATCACAAATGCATGTTAAACTTTCTAGAATGCTTTTTCATTATCAATCAAGATTATGGTGGGATTTTTCACCTTATTCAATAAGGGTAATTGATCCTACAATTTGTTCATGTAATTAATCATATTGTCATAGTATACTATCACTTTAATCAGTTCTAGACCTAATAATTATCAACTTTTTTTAAAGAATTAGATGAGATAATACGTGTGATGCTTTTATTTATTCTTTTTAATTTTTTAATTTTTTAACATCTTTATTGGAGTATAATTGCTTTACAATGGCGTGCTAGTCTCTGCTTTATAACAAAGTGAATCAGTTATACATATACATATGTTCCCATATCTCTTCCCTCTTGCGTCTCCCTCCCTCCCACCCTCCCTATCTCACCCCTCTAGGGGGTCACAAAGCACCGAGCTGATCTCCCTGTGCTATGCGGCTGCTGTCCACTAGATATCTATTTTACGTTTGGTAGTGTATATATGTTCATGCCACTCTCTCACTTTGTCCCAGCTTACCCTTCCCCCTCCCAGTATCTTCAAGTCCATTCTCTAGTAGGTCTGCATCTTTATTCCCGTCTTGACCCTAGGTTCTTCTAAACATTTTTTCTTTCTTTTTCTTTCTTTTTTTTTTTTTTAGATTCCATATATATGTGTTAGAATACAGCATTTGTTCTTCTCTTTATGACTTACTTCACTCTGTATGAAAGTCTCTAGGTCCATCCACCTCATTACAAATAACTCAGTTTCTTTCCTTTTTATGGCTGAGTAATATTCCATTGTATATATGTGCCACATCTTCTTTACCCATTCATCCGTTGATGGACACTTAGGTTGCTTCCATGTACTGGCTATTGTAAATAGAGCTGCAATGAACATTTTGGTACATGACTCTTTCTGAATTATGGTTTTCTCAGCGTATATGCCCAGTAGTGGGATTGCCGGGTTGTAAGGTCATTCTATTTTTAGTTCTTTAAGGAACCTCCATACTGTTCTCCATAGTGGCTGTATCAACTTACATTCCCACCAACAGTGCAAGAGGGTTCACTTTTCTCCACACTCTCTCCAGCATTTATTGTTTCTAGATGGGTTTTTTTTTTTTTTTTTTTTTTTTGCGGTACGCAGGCCTCTCACTGTTGTGGCCTCTCCCATTGCGGAGCACAGGCTCTGGATGTGCAGGCTCAGCGGCCATGGCTCACGGGCCCAGCTGCTCCACGGCATGTGGGATCTTCCCAGACCGGGGCACGAACCTATGTCCCCTGCATCGGCAGGCAGACTCTCAACCACTGTGCCACCAGGGAAGCCCTAGATGTTTTCATGATGGCCATTCTAAACGGTGTGAGATGATATCTCTTGTAGTTTTGATTTGTATTTCTCTAATGATTAATGATGTTGAGCATTCTTTCATGTGTTTGTTGGCAATCTGTATATCTACTTTGGAGAAATGTCTGCTTAGGTCTTCTGTCCAGTTTTGGATTCGGTTGTTTGTTTTTTTTTGATATTGAGCTGCATGAGCTGCTTGTATGTTTTTGAGATTAATCCTTTGTCAGTTGCTTCATTTGCAAATATTTTCTCCCATTCTGAGGGTTGCCTTTTCGTCTTATTTATGTTTTACTTTGCTGTGCAAAAGTTTTCAGCTTCATTAGGTCCCATTTGTTTATTTTTGTTTTTATTTCCATTTCTCTAGGAGGTGGGTCAAAAAGGATCATGCTGTGATTTATGTCATAGAGTGTTCTACCTATGTTTTCCTCTAAGAGTCTGATGGTGTCTCGCCTTAAACTCAGGTCTTTAATCCATTTTGAGTATATTTTTGTGTATGGTGTTAGGGAGTGTTCTAATTTCATTCTTTTACATGTAGCTGTCCAGTTTTCCCAGCACCACTTATTGAAGAGGCTCTCCTTTCTCCACTGTATATTCTTGCCTCCTTTATCAAAGATAAGATGACCGTATGTGCGTGGGATTATCTCTGGGCTTTCTATCATCTTCTGTTGATCTATATTTCTGTTTTTGTGCCAATACTATACTGTCTTGATTACTGTAGCTTTGCAATATAGTCTGAAGTCAGGGAGCCTGATTCCTCCAGCTCCATTTTTCTTTCTCAAGATTGCTTTGGCTATTCAGGGTCTATTGTGTTTCCATACAAATTGTGAAATTTTTTGTTCTAGTTCTGTGAAAAATGCCAGTGGTAGTTTGATAGGGGTTGCATTGAATCTGTAGATTGCTTTGGGTAGTAGAGTCATTTTCACAATGTTGATTCTTTCAATCCAAGAACATGGTATATCTCTCCATCTATTTGTATCATCTTTAATTTCTTTCATCAGTGTCTTATAATTTTCTGCATACAGGTCTTTTGTCTCCTTAGGTAAGTTTATTCCTACATATTTTATTCTTTTTGTTGCAATGGTAAATGGGAGTGTTTTCTTAATTTCACTTTCAGATTTTTCATCATTAGTGTAGAGGAATGCAAGAGATTTCTGTGCATTAATTTTGTTTCCTGCTATTTTACCAAATTCATTGATTAGCTCTAGTAGTTTTCTGGTGGCATATTTAGGTTTCTCTATGTATAGTATCATGTCATCTGCAAACAATGACAGCTTTACTTCTTCTTTTCCAATTTGGATTCCTTTTATTTCATTTTCTTCTCTGATTGCTGTGGCTAAAACTTCCAAAACTACACTGAGTAATAGTGGTAAGAGTGGGCAACCTTTTCCTGTTCCTGACCTTAGTGGAAATTGCTTCAGTTTTTCACCATTGAGGATGATGTTGGCTGTGGGTTTGTCATATATGGCCTTTATTATGTTGAGGAAAGTTCCCTCTATGCCTACTTTCTGCAGGGTTTTCACCATAAATGAGTGTTGAATTTTGTCGAAAGCTTTCTATGCATCTATTGAGATGGCCATATGGTTTTTCTCCTTTAATTTGTTAATATGGTGTTTCACGTTGATTGATTTGCGTATATTGAAGAATCCTTGCATTCCCGGGATAAACCCCACTTGATCATGGTGTATGATCCTTTTAATGTGCTGTTGGATTCTGTTTGCTAGTATTTTGTTGAGGATTTTTGCCTCTATGTTCCTCAAGGATATTGGCCTGTAGTTTTCTTTTTTTGAACATCTTTGTCTGGTTTTGGTATCAGGTGACGGTGGTCTCGTAGAATGAGTTTGGGAGTGTTCCTCCCTCTGCTATATTTTGGAAGAGTTTGAGAAGGACAGGTGTTAGCTCTTCTCTAAATGTTTGATAGAATTCGCCTGTGAAGTCATCTGGTCCTGGGCTTTTGTTTGTTGGAAGATTTTTAATCACAGTTTCAATTTCAGTGCTTGTGATTGGTCTGTTCATATATTCTATTTCTTCCTGGTTCAGTCTCGGCAGGTTGTGCATTTCTAAGAATTTGTCCATTTCTTCCAGGTTGTCCATTTTATTGCCATATAGTTGCTTGCAGTAATCTGTTATGATCCTTTTTATTTCTGCAGTGTCAGTTGTTACTTCTCCTTTTTCATTTCTATTGATTTGGGTCTTCTCCCTTTTTTTCTTGATACGTCTGGCTAATGGTTTATCAATTTTGTTTATCTTCTCAAAGAAGCAGCTTTTAGTTTTATTGATCTTTGCTATTGTTTCCTTCATTTCTTTTTCATTTATTTCTGATCTGATCTTTATGATTTCTTTCCTTCTGCTAAGTTTGGGGGGTTTTTGTTCTTCTTTCTCTAATTGCTTTAAGTGTAAGGTTAGGTTTTTTATTTGAGATGTTTCTTGTTTCTTAGGTAGGATTGTAGTGCTATAAACTTCCCTCTTAGAACTGCTTTTGCTGCATCCCATAGGTTTTAGATCGTTGTGTGTTCAGTGTCATTTGTTTCTAGGTATTTTTTGTTTTCCTCTTTGATTTCTTCAGTGATCTCTTGGTTATGAAGTAGTGTCTTGTTTAGCCTCTATGTGTTTGTATTTCTTACAGATTTTTTCCTGTAATTGATATCTAGTCTCATAGCGTTGTGGTCAGAAAAGATACTTGATACGGTTTCAATTTTCATCAATTTACCAAGGCTTGATTTGTGACCCAAGATATGATCTATCCTGGAGAATGTTCCATGAACACTTGAGAAGAATGTGTATTTTGTTGTTTTTGGATGGAATGTCCTATAAATATCAATTAAGTCCATCTCGTTTAATGTATCATTTAAAGCTTGTGTTTACTTGTTTATTTTCATTTTGGATGATCTGTCCATTGGTGAAAGTGGGGGTGTTAATGTCCCCTACTATGATTGTGCTACTGTAGATTTCCTCTTTTATGGCTGTTAGTATTTGCCTTATGTATTCAGTTGCTCCTATGTTGGGTGCATAAATATTTACAATTGTTATATCTTCTTCTTGAATTGATCCCTTGATCATTATGTAGTGTCCTTCTTTGTCTCTTGTTATAGTCTTTGTTTTAAAGTCTATTTTGTCTGATATGAGAATTGCTACTCCAGCTTTCTTTTGATTTCCATTTGCATGGAATATCTTTTTCCATACCCTCACTTTCAGTCTGTATGTGTCCCTAGGTCTGTTGGGACTGTTGTAGACAGCATATATATGGGTCTTGTTTTTTTTATCCATTCACCCAGTCTATGTCTTTTGGTTGGAGCATTTAATCCATTTACATTTAAGGTAATTATTGATATGTATGTTCCTATTACCATTTTCTTAATCGTTTTGGGTTTATTATTGTAGGTCTTTTCCTTCTCTTGTGTTTCCTGCCTAGAGAAGTTCCTTTAGCATTTGTTGTAAAGCTGGTTTGGTGGTGCTGAATTCTCTTAGCTTTTGCTTGTCTGTAAAGCTTTTAATTTGTCTTTTAAATCTGAATGAGATCCTTGCTGGGTAGAGCAATCTTGGTTTTAGGTTTTTCTCCTTCATCACTTTAAATATGTCCTGCCACTCTCTTCTGGCTTGCAGAGTTTCTGCTGAAAGATCTGCTTTTCACATTATGGAGATTCCCTTATGTGCTATTTGTTGTTTTTTCCTTGCTACTTTTAATATTTGTTCTTTCTATTTAATTTTTGATAGTTTGATTAAGATGTGTGTTGGCGTGTTTCTCCTTGGATTTATCCTGTATGGGACTCTCTGTGCTTCCTAGACTTGATTAACTGTTTCTTTTCCCATATTAGAGAAGTTTTCAACTATAATCTCCTCAAATATTTTGTCAGTCCCTTTCTTTTTCTCTTCTTCTTCTTGGACTCCTATAAATTGAATGTTGGTGCACTTAATGTTGTCCCAGAGGTCTCTGAGACTGTCCTCAATTCTTTTCATCTTTTTTGTTTATTCTGCTCTGCAGTAGTTATTTCCACTATTTTATCTTCCAGGTCACTTATCCCTTCTTCTGCCTCAGTTATTCTGCTATTGATCCCTTCTAGAGTATTTTTAATTTCATTTATTGTGTTGTTCATCATTGCTTGTTTCATCTTTAGTTCTTCTAGATCCTTGTTAAACATTTCTTTTATTTTCTCTGTTCTATTTCCAAGATTTTGGATCATCTTTACTATCATTATTCTGAATTCTTTTTCAGGTAGACTGCCTATTTCCTCTTCATTTGTTAGGTCTGGTGGGTTTTTGCCTTGCTCCTTTGTCTGCTGTGTGTTTCTCTGTCTTCTCATTTTGCTTAACTTACTGTGTTTGGGGTCTCCTTTTTGCAGGCTGCAAGTTCGTAGTTTCCTTTGTTTTTGGTGTCTGTCCCCAGTGGCTAAGGTTGGTTCAGTGGTTGTGTAGGCTTCCTGGTGGAGGGGACTAGTGCCTGTGTTCTGGTGGATGAGGCTGGATCTTGTCTTTCTGGTGGGAAGGTCCACACCTGGTGGTGTGTTTTGGGGGGTCTGTGGCATTATGATTTTAGGCAGCCTCTGTGCTAATGGATGTGGCTGTGTTCCTGTCTTGCTAGTTGTTTGGCATAGGGTGTCCTGCACTGTAGTTTGCTGGTCGTTGAGTGGAGCTGGGTCTTGGCGTTGAGATGTAGATCTCTGGGAGATTTTCGCCGTTTGATATTATGTGGAGCTGGGAGGTCTCTTGTGGACCAGTGTCCTGAACTTGGCTCTCCCACCTCAGTGGCACAGCCCTGACGCCTGGCTGGAGCACCAAGAGCCTGTCCTCCACATGGCTCAGAATAAAAGGGAGAAAAAAAAAAGAAAGAAAAAAGAAGAAGATAAAATAAAAAAGTTATTAAAATAAAAAATAATTAAGAAAAAAAATTTAAGTAATAAAAACAAACAAAAAAAAAACAGACAGACCCCTAGGACAAATGGTAAAAGCAAAGCTATACAGACAAAATCACACACAGAAGCATACACATACACACTCACAAAAAGAGAAAAAGGGGAAAAAAATAATATATATCATTGCTCCCAAAGTCCACCTCTCCTCAATTTGGGAGGATTCATTGTCTATTCAGGTATTCCACGGATGCAGGGTACATCAAGTTGATTGTGGAGATTTAATCCGCTGCTCCTGAGGCTGCTGGGAGAAATTTCCCTTTCTCTTCTTTGTTCGCACAGCTCCCGGGGTTCAGCTTTGGATTTGGCTGGGGGGTTCAGCTTTGGATTTGGCCCAGCCTCTGCGTATAGGTCGCCTGAGGGCATCTGTTCCGGCTCAGACAGGTCGGGGTTAAAGGAGCAGCTGCTTCGGGGTCTCTGGCTCACTCAGGCCGGGGGGGGGGGGGGGAGGGAGGGGTTACGGAGTGCAAGGCGAGCCTGCGGCAGCAGAGGCCGGCATGACATTGCACCAGCCTGAGGTGCGCCATGCATTCTCCCGGGGAAGTTGTCCCTGGATCACGGGACCCTGGCAGTGGCGGGCTGCACAGGCTCCCGGGAGGGGAGGTGCGGAGAGTGACCTGTGCTTGTACACAGGCTTCTTGGTGGCGGCAGCAGCAGCCTTAGCATCTCATGCCCACCTCTGGGGTCTGTACTGATAGCCGTGGCTCGCGCCCGTCTCTGGAGCACCTTTAAGCAGCACCCTTAATCCCCTCTCCTCGAGCACCAGGAAACAAAGAGGCAAGAAAAAGTCTCTTGCCTCTTCGGCAGCTGCAGACTTTTTTCCGGACTCCCTCCCAGCTAGCTGTGGTGCACTAGCCCCCTTCAGGCTGTGTTCACGCAGCCAACCCAGTCCTCTCCCTGGGATCCGACCGAAGCCGGAGCCTCAGCTCCCAGCCCCCGCCGTCCCCGCGGGTAAGCAGACAAGCCTCTGGGGCTGGTGAGTGCTGGTCGGCACCGATCCTCTGTGCGGGAATCTCTCTGCTTTGCCCTCCGCAACCCTGTTGCTGCGCTCTCCTCCGCGGCGCCGAAGCTTCCCCCATCCACCACCCGCAGTCTCCGTCCGCGAAGGGGCTTCCTAGTGTGTGGAAACCTGTCCTCCTTCACAGCTCCCTTCTTTTTTTTTTTTTTTTTTTTTGCCCTACCCAGGTATGTGGGGAGTTTCTTCCCTTTTGGGAGGTCTGAGGTCTTCTGTCAGCATTCAGTAGGTGTTCTGTAGGTGTTGTTCCACATGTAGATGTATTTCTGGTGTATTTGTGGGGAGGAAGATGATCTCCTTGTCTTACTCTTCCACCATCTTGAAGCTCCTCTCAGCTTTTTAAAAATACAAACTGTGATCCATAGCTTAATGTCTTTCAGTATGCGTAAAAAATAATTTAGATTTTAAATATCACTTTAACCATTTTATTTTGTAGCTAATGTTTATTGTATTCTATAGCTATCTCTTTATTTAAATACATTTGTAAAAAAATTCTGCCTTACATTCTTATAAAATTCTTTCAAAACTCTCCAAATGACAAACTGACCAAGTACCAGTTATTATTTGGTGAGTAATTTTTGACTAAAAATATATCTGTTTCATTTTCCAGATTTTAATTATTAATGGGAATATAACTCTGAGTTGAAAATAAATTTCATTCAGAAATTTAAAGAAATTATTATGTTTCTAGTGTCCAATATTGAAAAGGAGAAATTTAATGCAAATTTTATTATTCCTTTAAAGTTACTATTTTCTTTCCCTCTTGAAGCTTTTAAATTTTATTTTATCTTAAGATTTCTATAATTTTACTAGATTATTGATAGGTCAAAGTTAAGGAAAGAATGAACTGTTTCTCAGCATTTGATAGATGCAATCTAAGGACTAGTTTTAGACAAATTATCCTCTTAAAAATCCTAACAAGGACAACAAGCAAAAGCAACAACAAAAGCAACAAACATTTCTCCTATTCCACTTTCTTTGTTCTCATCTTAAGGAAAACACATTAGACAGAGTTCTAAAAATCTTTAGACTGATCCTCTAGGTACTGGAAGATTTCTCTGATTTTCCCTTTCAGACAATGAATTTTACTTTTAGCCAAATTCAAACTTACTTAGCTTGTATTTAAACATTACAAGTGTGTTTTGCTGTTTAATATTTTCTCCTCTTTCACAACAGGCTTTTTTTTCAGGATTAATTTTTCCCAAAAACTGCCCTTAGCATTTCTAATACTCAGAATTTTCTTTTTCTTTTTTTAATTAATTTTTATTGGAGTATAGTTGCTTTACAATGTTGTGTTAATTTCTGCTGTACAGCAAAGTGAATCAGTTATACGTATACATATATCCGCTCTTTTTTAGATTTCCTTCTGATTTAGGTCACCACAGAGCACTGAGTAGAGTTCCCTGTGCTATACAGTAGGTTCTCATTAATTATCTTTTTACACATAGTAGTGTATATATGTCAATCCCAATCTCCCAGTTCATCCCATTCTCCCTTCCCCCCTTGGTATCCGTAAGTTTGTTCTCTACATCTGTGTCTCTATTTCTGCTTTGCAAATAAGTTCATCTGTACCAATCTTCTAGGTTCCACAAATATTTGTTTTTCTCTTCCTGACTTACTTCACTCTGTATGACAGTCTTGGAATTTTCTTTGACTCATTCTGTTTCTTTTGGGTTCAGTTATTTTGGTCGCTCACTTTGGTCCTTTTCCTTAGGTCTATTACTTATCCCCCCCAATTATAGAAAATTCATTGTATTACCAAATGAAAATGCAGACTTATTTATATAGGTACCTGGTTTAGCATCCCCCCACACGTACTATTATAAACCTATTTAGACAGTTGTGCTATTGTAATAAATTTAACTTCAGGGGAAGGTGCATTATTAATTAAATATTAACTCTGAGAATTGACTAAGGAGTCCCTCTTGATTACTTATTTCTTGACACTAATTTAGGAATATCATGGAATTACAATAACCTTTCAGTGACTTGCCCTTATATGTATTTTACATTGTGATGGGCTTTCTTCAATCTTCATCATTGTAATTCTAGTCTATCTCCTAGAAGTTTTTCAAAATACATGGCCTATTTATGGTGCAGTTTTGGTTTCCAGGGCTACTGGTTTTCCTTTAACAAAAATAGCATTTATGCCAAATTATGATGGATAGGTTTGGAGGAGAGAAATAGGTTTTCTTGATCCTCTATCATGATCCAATTTTAAAACTAACCAATCTCAATCTGTAAAATAATTCACAATCTTAGCACAAAAAAGTAGTGTTTGTGGTTGTTGGATTTAGTAGATTGGCCCACTTGAACCCCTATTCCAATCTCCTTCTAGCATGCTGAAACTGTTTCCCAGATTTCTTAGGAGCTAGGATCTTGGAGTTAATGAATTAATATAAGATTTGAATTTGGAAATGAGTTAAGTGGAGTGAGAAGTGTTCAAATTATTATTATTTTCTACTGCTGAGGGATTAGTGATATGACTCTGAATCCAACATTCTGGAGGGGGAATTCCTAGTTCCTGATTATAACTGCAAGCCAATGTGCTCTTGTAGTTAAAATTGCAGAGGCAGCTTTCTGATCCTTCAATTTCCTGATGTGACAGGTTCAGGGAGCCATTTCCAAGGGGCTTAGCCATGAGTCTGTTCCTAAATTCTTTTCTGTTTAACATCTTTAATATTAGAACAGAGACTGGCATAAGTTAAACACTCGAGAAACTTAGGGTATTATTATTAATAGAATTTTTGCTTTTTGCTTACTATATACATAGCCTGCATAAAAGCAAGGGCTTGTGTTTGGCTTGATCTTCTACACAAACGTTCTCTTGCAGAATACATAAGCACAAAAGGAATATATGAATCCTAGTCAAAATAATTGTTTTTAACCTACAAGTGTAAATTATAAAACCTATGTTGGGTTTAAATTGTGGGTTTGAAGCATACAACAGAGATTTTATTCTATTTCCTTGGCAGTGAATAACTTCGGAAGAATTTTTATCTTGCATTTTCATAAAAGTTAGACAATATTTTAAACTATATTAATCAGGAAATACTATTAGTATAAAGGGCACTGATGGAGACAAGCGAAATATGTATGATCACATCAAGGCAAGATTACAAAGTAATTATCAAATTACTTTGATATTTACAAAGTAAAACACAACCTATATACCATTTTAAATTATGATAAACCTGTTATAGCAATTTTAAAATAAGTTTTCATTTATATTTCAAACATGTAATTAATAGAAAATATTTACTATATAATTTTGTACTCATTAAATTCATGAGTATGGCAATAATTTAGATTAAGGGAATTATTTTTACAAAGTAGCTGAGGAGTAAAATATGGAATTCAAAATGAATCACACTTGAGGAAGAATCCTTAATACTGAATCACCTTTCTTGTTTTATATACTTCTTTAGCAATTACAGCTAGATTAGATATTAAAAAGAAGATATATTAAAAGGAGTCATACAGAAATGTAAGAACAAGCACAAATGATCATTTTAATTGTTTATATAGGAAAACCTTGACTCAATCATAGCAAGGCAGGCATGTCAAGAGCAGGGTATGGTGATAGCATGTTATCTTAACTATACAACACTATTTTATTATTTTTATATATTATATTTTATTTTTATATTTTTATTTTATTTATTTATATTTTCTATTTTATTTATTTATACTTCTATTTTATTATGTTATATATTTTATTTATATATTATGTATACTTATATATTTTATTATTTACACATACACACATTTTATATATATAGTGCTTTTTATACCTACTCATTGCTTGAAGATCACATGGTAGAATGCTGGTTTTCAAACTCTACTCTTTCCAGCTCTTACTGAGGAGACTGATTAAGGATTGCTGTTGTTGGATGGTATGGGATAAGAGCAAACAGCTGTGGAAGGAGCAAGCAGGGCTCTATAACCTGTGCCCCTGATTTATCCAGTTCAGGTCTTTTTCTGGTTTTTTTGTATATTGGGATTTGTGGTAAGTTTTTAATCTGAGAACAGGACTATAAATAAAATCAAAACCAAACCAAAACCAAACCAAATATTTAAAAACAAGTGATCTAGTTCAAGGTTTGCATTGTTAGATGAAGGAACTCAATCCTTTAAACATCCTTTGATTAATGCCAAAGTCACCATTTAAGACCACTTCCTAATCCACATGCCAGTCCCCTTTAGGCAATGACACATTTCTTCTCTTATCCTAGTCTTTATTCATTCTACTTAATTCAGTTTATTTCAATAAACATATTATGCCCCTCCTGTATTCCATGCATATATTAGGCACTGGAGACATGAAGATGGATAATTCATGATTTCCTTCCCTCCAAAATCTCAGCTTACTTAGGAGACAAAGAGTACATACAGATTTCAGAATACAGGAGTAAATGCTACTATGAGGTGTATCATACCCAAATAAAATTAAGGCTCATTAATGCAGGATTGTTTGGGAAAGGGCTTTTATTCCTGATTTTGTTCATTCTGGGTACCAAAATCTTAATTCTAATATTCAGAAAATATTCACATGTTTCATATATCAGTATGAAACAATATTAAAGTGTTTTCATTTAACTCAGAAATTTTTGAAGTTGACAAAATGATTTATTGAGCATAAGTAAATCTACACTCATTTATGAAAACTATGTAGAATTTCCTAAACTATACTTATACACAATGAATTCCAAAGGAGAGTGGCTTTTATTATTAATTTCTAGTTTCTCTTCATTAAGTAACAGGTAATAATAATATTTAACCTTTTTATGAAAGAGAAGCTGTGATCCAGTTTGTGTTTTTTCCTGGCATTCACCATATTGTTCTTTTCCACATCTTCTGGTCAATTCTGGGATGTTTATATTTCACTTCAGTGAAATATAAACTGAAGTTTTTTTTCTCCGCGTTACTAAAGTTTTTCTCCACCTCCCCTCCCCACCCCAACTGCAATGACTCACCTCCATCTCCAGTCTGAGTAATGGTGTCTCTGGAGTCTACATTGAATCCATGTGCTCCCAAAGTATCAATGGTCTTCTGCCTGGTAACTAGAGACAGGTTGCATTTTAAGTTTCTTTGGCTACAAGCCTTCCTCTGTTCAACTTAAAACAAAGCCTCCATTTGCACTGATGACACATACAGTGAATCATCATCAACAATAGCTCAGGACCTAACTCTTTACTTATTTACTTGTCAATATCACATGGTCATGCATGAGATGAAGCTCAGTTGTGAAGCTTAAAGTATCAGAATTTGCTGCAGACTTCACTGTAAACAATGTCTTACCAGGAAATGATATCATAAGTTGATAGAACTCTTCTCTGATTTGTGTTATACATAATGCTAGCTTTAAATATATTTGGGATACTAACAAACATCTATTTTATTACCAGAGAGTAACTTTAAACTTCAGAGATCATGGGTCCTATTGCTTATACGAATGATTTTTACTTTCTAGTATTTCTCTGTAGTCACCTTTACTGCTTGTACTTCTATATCTGATAAATTATGTTTACTTCTATAACATCATGATTATTTAATCTTGTCTTTGAGTAAGCTTATGATCTCTTTAATGAGAGGCTATAACAAAGACGCTTGAGCTGAGGCTTCTGAGACTGATTTCTTCATTAATAGGTTCTGATACCCTGAGTTTAATTTATAATCATAAATTACTGTCAATAAACCCATGCATCTACTAAATTAGGATGAAAAGAAAAATTGAGAAGATATCTTTAAATTTAGGTGGAAAAAGTCATTTTAGTTATTTTAGATATTCAAGTCCCAAGTTTCTTTTATGATTAAAGAAATCAATGCTTTTTTGCCATTGGTATCCAATTTGCAATTCCCTTCTTTGATGTTTTGCTAGCATCATGTTAGCTAAATGAAGCAATTACGCTCTTAGCTTTAAGTAGCTACTTAAATTCTTTTGAAGTATAGTGGAAAGCAGCAGGGTTTTGGAGTTAGGAAGATCTGGGATGTAAATACCAGCTCTGCCATTTAGTAGCTGTGTAACCCTGGGCAAGTTATTTAACTTCTCTGAGTTTTCATTACTCTATCTATAAAATAAGTATAATAATATAAAGTGGAAGATTTCTTCCAGGGATTAAATGAAATACTAAATATATGCAAAAACACAACACAGATCCTACTAAAAAGTAATTATTCATTTAATGGCAGCTATTACCAATTTTATATGCTGATGTATTTCTCAATTTTAACAGCTTACTTTGCATATGCAAATATTTTAGAATAATATACTTAATTTGAACTGATTTTTATTTAGAATATTGTAGAAGCTTTCACCCAAGACCAACTGAAGTCATAAAGAAGAGCTTGGTTGCCATGAGGAGGAAGAGAATAAACGCAGAGAAAGTCCTATTCCCAAGTCTGATAACACCAGGTTAGTCTCTGACTGAGGCTGGACCAGGGCAATAGCGAACCACTATCTCCACATCCCACTTAGTTCAAGCAACAAGTAACAAGCAGCAATAGCCTGGCATTAGGAAGGGTGAGGTCATATAGAAACAGCCTATCTGTGGTTGCAGGTGTGCAGAAATGACTAAAGTTGAAAGAGGAGGAGGGCCACTAAAAAATGCCTATTTCTCTACTCCCTATTTTCTACACAAGGAAACAACAGCCCATTACTAGAAGAATTTGAAGAGTATATATCAGTATGAGTCAGGCTCTTTGAGAAATAAAACCAATAGGATATATACATACAGACGTGTAGAAAAAGATTTACTATAAGGGGTTGTCTCATGTTATCAGGGAGGCTGAGAAGTCTCACGATTAGCCATCTCTAACTGGAAGCCCAGGAAAGCTGGTGTAGTTCCTGTCCAAACCCAGACGACTGAGAACCAGGAGGCCAGACATATGAGTTCCAGTCTGAGTCCAAAAACCCAGGAACCAGAAGCCCTGCTGTCCTAGGGCAGGAGAAGATGGATATCACCATTCAAGAAGAGCAAGTAGATTTGCCCTTCCTATGCCTCTTTCTTCTAATCAGGCCCTCAACAGATTGAATGATGCATTGGTGAGGGCAATCTTCATTACTAAATCTACCAATTCAAATGCTAATCTCTTCTGGAAATACCCTCACAGACAAACAAGCTATTTTTACCAGCTATCTTGGTATCCCTTAGTCTAGTCAAGATGACACAGAAAATTAACCATCATAGTATCCTGAAGGTAATAATAGCAATAACAAAACCCAAATAGAGTTCAACTACAAACTAAATTAGCTCATCCCCCTACACTAACAGCATAACAAAAGAGGCATGACCATTTACGAGCATAAACACTATTTACTTCAGTCTTTATTATTTTACATACAATTCCTGATACTCAAGAAAATTACGAGACATTGAAAAATGTAAGGCAAAAAATTAAAATTATTGTCAAGAGATAAAGCAATCAACAAAATCAGACTCAGAGATGGCCCTGGTCTTAGATTATGAGATAGGGACATTTACATAACTAAAATTAATATGTTAGAGGATCTACCAGAAAAAGTGGACAACATACACGTGTGAGGAAAGTTTAGTAAAATGATAGATAACATAAGAAGGTAAAATAAGAATACTAGCATGCTAAAAATGCTACCAGATATAAAGAATTCCTTTAATGGATTTATTAGTAGATGGACATAAAAGAGAGAAAGAAGAAAAAAGAGAGAATCCAAGAGCAGAGAAAAAATATGGAACAGTCAAGTATATGTGTAATTGGGGTCCCAGAAGGAGAAGAGAAAATTTGGGTGCAGAAGAAATATTTGAAGAGATAACGATCAAAATGCCCATAGAATCTTAATCAGTATATATACAAAGAGAAACAAACAGATAAAAAAACTACCCACTTAGATACATCATAGTCAAAATGTGTGGGGGGAAAGAAGATTTTCAAAATTTTGTATGCAATCAGAGAAGAAAAGAAAACATTACACACCAAGAAAAAATAAAAATAATCTTATTGATCAGAAATTATGCAAGCCAGAATACAAGATTTTTACATCTTCAAAGGACTGGGCAAAAAGTAAAAACAAAGTGGAATTGTACATCCAAAGAATATATCTTACAGAAAACTAAGATGAAATAAAGAACATTTTTAACTGACAGCATGCCATGTTAAGAAATTTTTCAGACCATGTTAAGTAATATGATACCAGATAGAAACTTCAATCTGGGCAAAGAAAAAAGAATGTGGGAAATAATACACACAAAAAAGATGCAAATAGAAATTACATATTTTCTTATTTTTAATACTTTAAAACATATTTGATTCTCTAAAGCAAAAATGTGAAAATATAATGTGGACCTTACAGCATATATAAAAGTAAAATTATGAAAAAACAATAGTAGAATGGATGGGAGTGCATAATTGGAATTATACTGTTATAATTTTCTTAAACTCTTTGTGAATTGGTATAATGTTATTTGAATGTAAAATGTGATAAGTTAAAGAAGAATATTGTAAGCCCTATGGCTACTGCTAAGGAAAAGAAATATGAGTAACATACATGCAAATTGTATTAAAGCCTTGAACATAAGACCTAAAATCATAAAACTCCTACAATAAAATATAAGCAGTAAGCATCTTGACATAGGCAAGACTTTTATAATCTGACACCAAAAGCAAGAGCAACAAAAGCAAAAATAAACAAGTAGAACTACATCAAACTAAAAACTTCTGTATAGCAAAGGGAACCATCAACAAAATGAAAAGGCAACCCAATGAATGGGAGAAAATATTGGCAAATCATATATGTGATAAGAAGCTAATATCCCAAATATATAAAGAACACATACAACTCAATAACAAAACAATCAGATTAAAAAATGGGCAGAAGATCTGAATAGACATTTTTCCAAAGAAGACAAACAGATGTCCAACAGTTACATGAAAAGATGCTCTACATCATTAATCTTCAAGTAAATACAAATCAAAACCTCAATGAGATACCACCCCACACCTGTTAGAATGGCTGTTACAAAAAAACAACAAGCGCTGGTGAGGATGTGAGAAAAGGGAACTTGAGTACATTGTTGATGGAAATGTGAATTGGTGCAGTCACTCTGGAAAACAGTATGGAAGTTCCTAAAAATGTTAAAAATGTAACTAGCATATGATCCAGCAAATCCACTTATACAAAGAAATAAAAATACTAACTCAAGAAGACATATACAACTACATGTTCATTGCAGCATTGTTTACAATAGCCAAGATATGAAAACGATTTAAGTGTTCATCGATGGATGAATGGATAAAGAAATTGTGATACGAATTGTAAGTATATTACTCAGGCATAAAAAAGAATAAAATCCTACCATTTGTGACAACATGGATGGACCTAGACAGTATTATGCTAAGTGAAATAAGCCAGAGAAAGACAAATACTGTATGATCTCTCTTTTACGTGGAATCTAAAAAAAAAAGAAAACAAAAAGCAAAACCAAACTCATAGACACAGCGAACATACTGGTGGTTGCTAGAGGTGAGGAATGGCATTGTGGGAGAAATGGGTGAAAAAAAAATAACCTGTGCCTCCTGGTATAATGCCTGGAAAAGGACACAAAATTTTTTCATTTGTGTTCTTGCCAAAATCATGTAACCTAAATCTAGTCAGAAGGAAATGTCGGAAAACTCCAGACAGAGGAACATTCTACAAAATAACTTGTCTACTCTCTTAGAAAATATCAAGGGTAAAATAGACAAAGATAGATTCACTATAAACAACATTATTGGAACAAATGTCAAAGTATGAATAATGTCTATAAATTATATAGTAGTATTGTAAAAATCTTAAATTCCTAATTTGGATCATTGTTCCTAGGAAATACACACAAAATTATTTAGAGTTGAGAGACAGCATGTCTACAACTTACCCTCAAATGGTTCAATAATAATGATAATGATTAGTAACAATATTATGAAGAAGAATATGTATATACGGAAAAAATAAAGGCGTGGGGAAATTTTTACAGTTGGGACTATCACAGAAGGGTGTCCCTATATTTCTTCTTATCATTATTTTCTGTAAGTCTGAAATTATTTCAGACTAAATATTTACTAAATAAACTTCAAAAAGAGATATAAGTAGTAGTGAAAATAAATGAAATCATGAAAATAATTAATACAAAAAGACATGAAAAAGGATGAAAAAGAACAAAGAATAGATGGAACAAACAGAGAATAAGGATTAATATAATAGACTGACTAATCATATCCCAGGTCAAGTTAAACTGAAATGGTCTAAACACCCCAGATAAAATGAAGGGCTTATCAGATTGGATAAAAAACAAGGCTGAGCTACGTATGACCTATAAAGAAACTACTTTATTTATAAAGGTATATATAGATTAAAACTAAAAAAAGAAGGAAAGAAGAAGTAAAAAAATAAGAACAGAAATCACTTAAATTAAAAACAGAAAGACACTAAAGAACACAAATGAAGCAAAAAAGGTGGTTCTTTGAGCAGATCAATACAATTAATAATCCTCAGCCTGATTGATCACAAAATCGATTAAAAAAAAAACAACACAAATTACCAAAATCAGGAATGAAAGAAGTGACATCTCTAGATACTACAGACATCATAGCAAGTATTGGTAATTTTTTTTCTTTATATGGACCAATAATAAATACTTCAGAATTTTCATGCCACAATACAGCCTCTGTAGCATATTCTTGTTTGTTTGACTCTTTTTGTGGCAGTTTAAAAATGTAAAAAACATTTTCACTTCATGGGGTGTATAAAAACAGGGCCAGATTTGGCTCTCAGGCTATAGTTTGCCAAACCCCAGTTAAAAGGACATTAAGGCAAAATTATGAACAATTTTAAGTCACTAAATTAGTAATTTACATAAAATGTACAATTTCCTCAAAATATAGAAACTTCCAATGTTCACTCAGGAAAAAATAGATAACAGGGCTGATTACATGTCTATTAAACGAATTGAGTTTCTAGTTAAAAACCTCCCAACAAAGAGAACTCCATGCCCAGATAACTTCAATGGCAAACACTAACAACCATTAAAGGAAGAATGTACTAGTTATACACAAATTCTTCCAGGAAATAGAAGAAAGTTGAGAATTTCCAACTCATTTTATGAGGGGGAAGAAAAATCCTACTAAATATCCCTCAAGAATATTGTATTAGTTTCTTCTAGTTGCTATAACAAATTACTACAAATCTGGTGGATTAAAACAAAGGAAATGTATTCTCTCACATTTCTGGAGGCCAAAAGCCTGAAATCATTATAAGTGGGTGTAAATCATGAGTTGGCAAAGCTGCACTTGCTCCAGAGGCTTTTAGGAACACTTCATTCCTTGCCTTTTCCAAAAAGAATTTGACATTTATGATAAAAACTGTCAGCAAAGGAGGAATAAAAGGGAACATTCTCAACCTGGTTAAAGGCATTTACCAAAAAAAAAAGCAGCTAATATCATATATATATATTCATATGTGTACAGTAATATTGACAAATGCATTCCTGCTAAGATGGAGAGTAAGGCAATGATGTCCTCTCTAACCATTATTACTCATATCATAATAAAAGCCTTAACCAGTAAAATAAGGCAAAAAAAAAAAACACTAAAAGTATAGAGATGAGAAAGAACTAAAATTTATTTTATTCATATTTTGATATAATTGTCTACATAGAAAATTCCCAAAGAATTTACAAATTTTCTCTAGTACCAATGAATGTATTTAGTAGGGTTGCAGGATACAAGCCCTACTAAAATCATTTTTTATATATACCAGTGATAAAAAATCTTTTAATTTAAATTTTAAGAGACTATTTAAAACAGTATGAAAAATGACAACTATAGGAATAATTTTAACAAAATATAGTCAATTTAAAAAATAAAAACTAAATAAATGGGGAAATAAAAATTATACTTGCAGTAAACAACTGAAAATCAAAATTTTAAAAATTTTATTTATAATAGGATCAAAAAATGTGAAGCACTTAGGGAAAAATCTAACAAAGTCTGTATAAGATGAATATGATGAAAACTAACACATCAATGAGAGAAATCAAAGAAAATTTAACTAAATGAAAAGTTTATTTGGAAGACTCAATATTATTAAAATATCAATTATTCCCAAATTGATTTGTACATCCAAAGCAATTTCAGACACAATCCCAGCCGTTTTTTTTTTGCTTTTTGTTTTGTTATAGATTAATAAGTTTATTTGAAAGTATTTATGGACATGTAAAGAACCTAAAGTAGTCAAAACAATTTTGAGAACAAAGAATAAAGTATGAGAACTCCCAATTTCTGATTTCAAAGCTTACAACAAATCTATACTAATCCAGATAGTGTGATATTGGCCTAAGGATCATTGGACCAGAATAGAGTCCAAAAATAGGCTTACATATATAACAGTAATTAATTTTCAACAAAAGTTGACAAGGTAATACAATGGAGAAAGAATAGTCTTCTCAACAAATGGTGATGCACCATTTGGATATCTACATGAACAAAAGGAGACTTTGATGCATACTTTGCACAATACATAAAAATCAACACTAATTGGATCATAGAATTAAACACAAAACATACAACTACAAAACTTGAGAAGAAGTCATAAGAGAAAATCTTTCCAAGCTTGGATTAGGAAAAATGCTTTTAGATCATCCCAAGCACAAACCATGAAAGAAACCAAATTGATACCTGTACTTCATCAAAATTAAAAACCTTCTAACCAAGAGAATGAAGACATATGTCCACAAAAGACTGTATATAAAGGTTTATAGCAGCAACTGGAAGCAAGAAAAAGATACGTCAACTGCTGAATGGATAAATAAATATTGGTACATCCATACAATTAAATATTGTTCCCAATAAAAGGAACATAATATTGATAACATCTAATAGAGCAGAATCTTAAATTTATTATGCTAAATGAAAGACACAAGAAGACAAAATTGCATACTTTATGATTCTGTTTATATCATGTTCTGGAAAAGGCAAAGAACAGAGGTAGATATCAAGACAGTGATTGCCAGGACTGAGTATGAGATGGATTGACTACAAAGAAGTATGTTGAAAATTTTCAGATAGTAGAAATATTCTGTACCTTCATAGTGACAAGTGTCAAAACCTATGGAATAGTATTCCTAAACAGGGTAAATTTTACCAATTGTAAATTATATCTCAATAATCATGAGATATAAGCAATGTTGTTTACACTCATTCCTGTTAGGTTTTATCTGCGTCAAGATTTCCCAAAGCTAAATTCTGTCATCCAGCATATAAGTAAGCTTTCTCTTCTAGCTTCCTATTTTTCAGTCTTGCAAAAAATGCCTTTTAATTTTCTTTCAAGGTGACATTGATCAACTAAATCTATTCTGTCCTTGTTTGGTTGACTAACCAACTTTAAATCCACACAGACTACAGCTACTAAACAGACTGAAACAACATGGACCCCAAGGACTTCAAAGCTATGATCCTCCACCATGTCTGTTGGCAGCAAATTCCTGCAATGTAGTCAACTGAGAGGGTTGATTAAGTTATCTCAAAGCAAAAATATCTGTCTTGAATTCCAAGATGAAAAAATTAAACCTCTGAGGCTCTTCCACATGTATATTAATGTGGAAAAATGATATTATTTGGCTTCTTTTTTTCTGATCACACGTCTTCCTTTTTATTCTAAGGGTATATAGATTCTTGATAATTGCACTTTGCTTAAAATTTAAATGATGTTAGTTGTGAGCCTGGAGGAAAGAGCGTGAATGCAAATCAGCAGCAATACGAGTAATTTAGGGCAATAGTTCTTAACCTTTGGGAGAGAGAAGAAAGAATCCCTTATAGATAGTCAAATATTTGCTGAATCAATGAGAATGAGATGAAGCTTCTTCTCAGAAAAAAACATGTATATTATTCATGTAAAATGGAGTTCAAAGACTATGAATCCAATTCATCTTTTCATTAAGAGGTCATCAAACCCTAAGAGAAGGATCACCATTATGTTGTCTTATAAATACTTGTAAAGTTCTTGGAAGTATTTTAACATTCCTTGGAATGTGATACGTTTAGCAAAGCTGCAAAGCTGGTCACATATATTCAGTGAGCAAATATGTATTGACTGCATTTTGCCGTTGTATATGGTATCAGTGGTTTCAATGGAAGTCTATATATCATTTGTTTAAGCATCTCCTGAGAAGCTTGTTAAAAATACAAATTTCAGGATTTTACCTACTGAAACTCTGAATCAGGTTGTACAGGGTGGTAGAATTTCTATTTTTAAAGGCTCCACTAGACCTTTCTGTTCAATAGCCTGGTTTGGAAATATGGTTCAAAAATTACTAAGTCCTGGACTACTTTTCAATGTTTATAGAGACATGAAATTATCTAACATGTTCTTTAAGTTAAACTTCTTCTCAATGAAAACAAATTACTGATGATAAATTTATTCCTAAAGACTATAGCGGTTAATTCCATGCCTTCGTAACCATTTCAAACATTTGTTCTGCGCAGAATAATTATGGATGTTTTTAGCAATAATGAAGGAACCATTACAAAGTGAACTACTGACTTTGAAGAAATAATACTGTAATTCTAAAATAAAATCCAGTTTTCAGAGAATAGCACACTGATGTTCATAATTCTTCTCATGGGAAAATATGACAGAAATTAATATTGTAAAGACTTTTAAGAATCAGCTCTACTAATCAAATACTTAGTATTGGGGAAATACAATATTACGCATATGTGTTGTGTAAATTTGTAGATGCTTTCTCCTCTCCATCTATTCCACTTGTAAAATATTTTAATACAAATTTGACGTTGTTTTTATATTCCTCACTTCTCTGCCTCATAATTTGTTTCAAAGATTAATTGTCCATACTCCTGTTCTACCCTGGATATCCGGACAAATATATTCCTCTCTTTTACCCATGAGGTATGACATAATTTACCTGATTAACTTTATAAGTCTTGTTTTGATCAGCAAAAATTAATTTGCAACAGATCCTTGCACCATCTCAATTTCTGCTGAGAAACCTCTCCCCATATTAACCCTGACATCCCATCCTGTGTACCCAAATTTGTGACAAGTCTTCAATTCTTGATTATGTTTTCATGACTTAAATGCTGGTCTTATTTCTATAGCTAGTTATCTAAATAGATAAACAGACAGACTGACAGACAAGATAATTCACGAATTCACTCTTTTTCATCCAACAATTACAGTGTACCTACTGTAGCTAGGTATTATTAGGGACACAAAGACAAAAGAGAGAGTCCCAGCTACAGAGAGTATGCCATATGGTGTTATGACAAACACCATAATATAAAATACTTACTGCTATAAATGGAACACATATACAGTGTAGAAATACAGAAAAATAGATGTCAATATCTGATGATGATTGTGTATATGTAGAATCTGTCCACAAAGATTTAATGTAAAAATATATTTTACATTGTGAATCAAAACATTAGGCAATATTTATTCCCCCAAATTTAGACACTAATATTCTTGGAGACTTTGTAATTTGGACTTTTCTCAGACCACCCTTTTGTTCAAAATGAGTCAGACTTCTATAGAATTTCATGGGTGGTGGTTGGTGATAAATGGCTATAGGTCAGCAGGGGTAGCAGTTGTGGAAGAAAGCTGGCTGTGAAGGGATAGAGAGCAAGGAAAAACTAGAAACTGGGGTGTTTCTCACAACCTCCAATCTTGACAACTCAGGTAATTTTCAGAAGAAAATGGCATCCATGGAAGGGTCCAATTCAATCCACGTGCTATCAGGTGGCTAATTAATGCTCTTGTGCAATGGTATCATATTTGGAGCTAAGTGTTAGTATCTGTTATTGACTGGCTGGAAATCTGCCAAGTCAGACCACACTTGGTGCATCTATATTACTGACTCTATGTATAATATTCATCACTTCGTGTAAAAGGACAGTCTATAAGGACATGGGTGGCTGGAGAAAGAGGGTAACTGATAGTCACACAGCACATCATCTTGTTCACTTGAATACAAAGGTCTTGTTCTGGTGAGGCTATCTTTGGTGAGAATCATAGATGGAATGAAAAATATGTCGACATTCTGTGTTTCTTCAGAGAGGTCTATTCAAATATCTCTTCCCCATTCTCTTGCCACCAATTTTCCAAGTGTGTCTCTTCCAAGCCTCTGACCTTTAGACACAAACTATAAATCAATGAAGATTCTACTTCTGACAATCTCTCATTAAAAAAAAAAATTCAACAAAACAGTTATACTACTCAAAGTTCTGCCTACTGGGAGTTTTCTTCACTTTATTCTGGAGGCCCTGGAGTAAGCTGAAGTTGTCTACTTTTGTCTACAGAATCATTTGTAAATAAGGCCTGATTTTTTTTTCATCTTGTTAACTACTCATAGGAAATTCCTAATGAGACTCTAGGTGAAGATTGAGAGAGATGGGCAAAGGAGCTAGAGTAAGGGCCATAGGCATTTTAGCTATTTGCTTGTGTGTCTCAGTCTATGCCTCACTCAAGCCTGATTGCTTATGTGTTGCTATCATTTGACTATGGACTTCTGCCCATGCCAACAATACCAGTTCATGAAGGGTAACTCAGGTTGTATGGTAACTTGGTGGCTCACGTGAAGTGTTCAGTCTCTACTAGAGACCTGTAGCAAGCCAGAATCTATTTCTTAAAAGGAGAATAATAATCTGAAGAGGATGGCACAGCTTTGCTCTAAAATTTTAAAAGTCTTCTTTGTGATTCATTAACAGGAGTCTGTTCATAAGTGCCATACAGCATCCCTATATGCTACAATCATTTCAAACATAATTGGATTAGTATTCTTTCTTGGCCCAAGTGGTAGAGGCTCTTATGCAGTAGTCTAAACCTATTGCACAGATTTTTTCTTTTTCTGAGGCCTAATAAAAATAATAAAAGCCCTAATAAAAAACAGACTTTAAGGTTACTCAGTAAATAGGTTGGAGTAATAAACCTAAATAAAGGATATGTTATTTCTACAATCCAAAGAGACATTATGATCCTTCTTTAATGATAGGAAGGACCCGATGCACCAAATTTTCCTTCACCTTCACAGGAATATCTCCACACCCAGGTCACTGAACCCCTAGTAATTTCATCAATGTGTAAACAAGGCCCTGAATTTTTGTGGAATTCTTTCCCCACATTTTGGTATGCGTGTGTCTTACCAAGGTGTCTAGAGTAGTTTCTTCTTCCTGTCCACCAGATCCAATCAGAATGGTGTCATCAACTTAATGGAAAAGCATGATGTCTTATAAAATAAAAAGGCAGTCAAGGTCCATTTAGACTAGACTATGTCACTGGCTGGATGTTTGATTTAGCCCTGAGGTAAGTCAGCAACAGTGTATTCTGACCCTCTCCTCTGAAAGTAAACTTCTAATGAGTTTCACCACTGAAATGTTTGCTACACATCAGGTATCAAGAGACTCTGGAAACTCCAGTAATAAAAACAAATTTGGGATAACAGCTGCAATTGGAATCATTACCTAATTAAATTTTTGATAATCTACTCTTATTCTCTTATACCCATCTGCATTGTGTATAAGCCAAATAGACAAACTAAATGTATCTTTAGTAAGAAGTACCACTCCTTCATCTTTTACGTTGTTGATGTGGTAGAGATGTAGCATTACATTTTGTTTATTATATTGGTAGGTAAAGAGAGTCCTGGGGCTTTTCTTGGTTTTTTTTCCCACAGGTCAAAGAATTAATTTGGTATTCTACAAGTTGCTGAGTATGTCCCTCACAACTATGCATTGTATACCTGGGATAAAATCACATGATGGGTTCAGGTGCACATAGGCCTACTTTGGAATTACCCCAAACCATAAATCATCTCATCTCTGTAGATGTCTACTATGGCTTCACTGGACCACAGTGGCATTTTGGATCTCCAGGAATTGCTGTAAGTTAAAACCAGGGCCTTATAATCTCAAAGAATCTGGTTATTCAGCTTCTACAGTCACTCTGATAAATGGTGGCAGGACTTCTGGGAGGAAGAATAGGACATAAATTTACAGAATAAATTTTTGTCTGTGTAGCTACAATCTTCCTTAAGCAAAACCCATCACCCCTTCATTAAGAGGCTCTAGACTCAAGACTAGAAACTGGTTTGAGGGGCTTGAACTCTTTTGTGATAATTCAAATCACATCTTTCTTCACCAGACCTAATGCTTTGCTGACTATACACATCACTAAGGTTCTATAGGCTGATCATCTACTTCAGTTCCAAGGACACCATTATCATTTAACAAACAACAAAGATCTCTGCAGCTCAGACTATGCTGATTACTGTGTTGCCTCTGGTGTACATTTCTGTACCCATGCCCATCTTTACTCTGGTGATTAAGTGCCACCACCTGACCCCTGATATTCTAGGATTTTATCCTGTCCATTGAATACAGAGAATCCCTGAGATCCCATTATATCCATTGGATTTGGGAATCCAGTTTGATGGCAGCATTTCCCACTATCATCTCTGGCCTAGAGACAATAGTCACCCAAGAGCTCGTCAAGGCTGCTGGAGCTCCCCTGATGAATACATTAAGGGAGTGTGCTTGGACAAATTTAGGGGCATAGATTGGAGTTGGTGAACAGGACAAATCCATGCTAACATCTATTTATTCTTAAAACTTCGGATACCTACTTTTCAGTATCATGGATGTTTTAACTTCATAACTTGCTACTTTGGGGTAAAGGATCAGTCAGTCATTAAAGCAAACTGCTAGAAATACTCTTGATTCAACATATTGAATCCAGAATCTTCACTTAGTGGAATGTACCCATTTCAAAGCATTTTGACCCACCCAGCATTATAATCCTTCTACCCTGATCCAATATACTTAAATTTTATTTTCATAAAGGCTCCCCAGATTTCTGTCAATAAGGACAATTCTTTTGGTGTTCATGGCACCTCCTTGTGGTCTAAAAGGAGACTTGAGGACTATAAATGCTTTTCTGGTACATACATGTTGTCACTGCATACTTTGCTGGACGAAGAGCTATTGTAAGACAAATTAGGGAGGAAATATGCAAGTAGAAGGATGTGCTCTCTTTGTGGAGCTTAAATGGCCATGGGAAACTATATTATTCTTTAGCTGCTAGTCAAAACCATACAAATAGACATACTGCAGGCTATTAACTAGATAAGTAGGGAGTTAGTTACTAGATAGGACCCATTCAAAGATGCCCTTGGGGCTGGGGCATTTCAATGCCAGTCCTGCTAGTGAGACTTTTTAAAAATAAAATATATTAGGCCATATACAAGGTGAATGAGTAATTGATATAAAGCTCCATCAAGATCTTTAAGGTTTTCATTAAATGTCAGGCTTTGATATATCTCCAAGTGCTGTACCTTTTCCTGTAAGTGTCTCATATTCTGAACAGGACTGTATTCCTTTGAATCACGGCTGCTAAAGGGTCATTCTTCAAAAACTCTTTCCCACCTTTGACATTTTTATGGGATGGCCCTTTAAAGTAAAATATGGAAGGTTTTCATGACAGTGATGTCCTGGTATGTAGTCACTAAAATAACAGTGTTGGTTAACCTGAGGTTGGAAAAGGTGTCCTGGGCAGAAATATAAATTATCTTCTTTAAAGCAGAGATCATGACTCATCTGTCATCGTAAAGACAACATCACGCAGCAGCTCAAACATGGGCTCTGAAAACTGACTCCCTAGATTCAAATTCCAGCTCTGCCATTTACTTGCTGTGTGACCTGGGAAAGTTACTCAATCTACTAGATCAATTTCCTCATCTATAAAATAGATGTGCCGGAAAAGAAATGCTAGAAAAGAAAGCATGAAACATACAAGAAAGAACAGCGATAACCAGTGGCAAAAGGTCAGATTCAGAAACTACTATACAGAAACCCAAAAATGGGATGGACTTAGATGCTTTAGATCCATAGCTGCCTGCCACCAATGATCAGTACTCCCTCTCTTTGCTGTACTCTAGAGGCCAGGTATAGGATTAAGGAGATTGAACAAAGAAAGGGTGTGTGTCTTCAGTTTTCTGAAATCTCTTTGAGCTGGCCCTCTCTTCTGTTTGATTTAAATAATAATCTTATTGCATAAATTAAAGTGCTTGGGTTTGTTAATTTTTATCATGGCAATATGTAAATAGGAAAAATAGTTAATTTCCATGGTGTGATAAGAAGGAATAAATCAAGCAACAAGGTCTGGATTTTGTCTAATTAGAGATGGGCACTTGGAATCTATGCTGTTGAAAGAGATCCCTTAATGGCTGCAGAAGTATATAAAAGGAATAAAGCTATGCATGTGTTTGTTTATTTATTTAATTATACACTGAATACTTATTCATTCTACAGATATTTATCAAGTACCTATTACTAGCTAGCCATTGCTTTGGACAAAAGGGGTGAGTGGATGAAAACAAATGAAATCCTTGACTTCACAGAGCTAAATTATAGGGAGAGAAAGGTATTGACCAAATGTACACATAATATTAAATACAGATAAGCTATAATAACATTAAATATATACATAACAATACCAGGTTTGATAAGTACTATAAATTTTTAATATATAAAAATTTAAAACACAGAACTGATAATTTGGGTAGAAATACAGATACTTTTAAAAAATGTGTTATGTGCTATGATACAAATATGAAATGGTTGCTTTAAGTGGAGAGAGTATTACATGCACCTATAATGTAGAACCATTAAGAATAATGCCTGGTGACACATAGAACTCAATAAATATTAACTATTATTATAGGACAGACTGTACCACAGACTAGCATGCAGTGAACAAGCAATAAAGCCTCCTTGGGGGAAAAAAAATGACACCTAAACTTAATCAGAAAGAATGAAGAAAGACGAGGCAGATGGAGAAGAGGGAAGGGCTTTCTAAACTGAAGGAATAGCATATGACAGGACAAAACAAACAAACACACAAAAGTATGATATTGAGTGATAAGTTTAGGAACCTACAATTGTGATTTTGACTGAAGTATAGAGTTTGTGGCCATCAGAAGAAAAGTGTACCAGGAGAACTAGAAAATGACTCCAAATGTCCTCTTGCTCTGGAAAAGTCAGGTTTCAGGACAATGTTGAGGGTGGGGTGAGAACATCAGTGTCTCCTAATCTTCTCCATTCTCCCTGTTAGACTGTACATTCTAGAAATTACTACTCTGTGCCAGATCCTGTAACCAAGCGCTGGAGTGAATGAATTAGATTTGAAACCTACTCTCAACAAGTAAGCAACAGTGACAAATAACATTTTTTGAGTAATCTCTATTATGCATGTACTGTTTAAAGCAATCCCCATGTCTTCATGCATTTGATGCTTAAAACAACTCAGTAAACTAAAAATTCTTATAACCTTTCTATAGATGAAGAAAGCAAGGCAAAAAGTGGTAAGTCTTGGGGCTTCCCTGGTGGCGCAGTTGTTGAGGGTCCACCTGCCGATGCAGGGGATGCAGGTTCGTGCCCCGGTCCAGGAAGAGACCCACATGCCGCGGAGCGGCTGGGCCCATGAGCCATGGCCGCTGAGCCTGCGCGTCCGGAGCCTGTGCTCCGCAATGGGAGAGGCCACAGCAGTGAGAGGTCTGCGTACCGCAAAAAAAAAAAAAAAAAAAAAGTGGTAAGTCTTGTTCACCATTGTATTCTCAGTGCCTGGTACAGTGTCTGACATCATAATTTATTCATAAATATTTGAATGAATACATTAATAATGGACAAGTGAATCATATGGAAATCTAGCTTTGCTAGGCCAGGGTTGCACATTCATAATCAGGTCACTGTCTCACTGGTCATTTTGTGGGACAATTATAGGACAATGGTTTTCAAATGTTTTGATGCATGAGAACCTCCAGAGGTTCTTGCTAAAGATTCTAATTCATTTGGTCTGGGGAGAAGCCCATGTCTTTGCATTTTTAGTAGATACTCCAAGCATTTTATTCTAAGGTGATACTTGGATACATTTTGAAAAAAATGCTGTGAAATATGAGTTGATAATCATCACAACTAGGTATGAAATTAATGAATAATGGTTATGGCTTAGCCTGTCAAAGGAAGGAGAAGGGGTATGGTGACTTCAATGACAATATGAAGAACATCAGCTGCAATGGAATCATTCTACTGATCCTTCTCATCCGTATGGCAGGGCTTCTCATTTTGGGCACTATTGAGGGCTCGGACTCGATAATTCTTTGTTGTGGGATGGCTTTCTTTTGCATTTTAGAATGTGTAGCAGCAACTCTGGACTCTACTTACTAGATGCCAGTAGCTCGTCCATCCTCCAAGTTGTGACAACTGAAAATATGACAACTGAAAATATCTCCAGACATTGAAAAATGTCTCATGAGGTCAAATTGCCTAGAATTGGAAACCACTGCCATAGTGGAAGACAGGGAGCTGTCTCCAGACACTTTCCTACAGCAAATTCTGGCCTTCTAATCTAGATTTGTATACAGTATAAGACACCTGATCTGTTTCTCCATAAGTGTTCCTCTGTGAGACACTATGGTTTGTTTGATGAGCACAGTGTACCTTCTTGGCTTTTTTTCAGTGCTCACACTATGTGTCATCCCCCCTCCCACCATACACAAACACATACACACACACACACACACACACACACACACACAACTGATTTAGCAAATCAAATGAGACAGACTGTCAGCGTCAAGACATGGCTGATATACAAAATCATCATTCCTTCTTCAGGTTCCAGAGGGCTCAGATCCCTTTAACTTTACAGGAAATTATAGTTAATTTTGACAGCAGAATAGGATCAGTTTCCCAGAAGACAAATATTATAAGAAGGAAAAATAAATCAAAGGAAGAGACAGAGAAATAAAAAGTCAGATAAAATTTCTTGAAAGAAAGAATTTAAATAAGTTTGAAAAATTTCAGCCCCAAATTGGCAAAAACATATATTTCAGAAAATACAGAAACTTTCCCAGTTTGGAAATTACTCCAGTCCTTTATTTTTACAAGAATAAACAGACAATGTGTAACTGCCTAAGGATATATCCTTCACCTTTTCTCTTCATTCATTTCTCTTAACAGTTCTCAGCATCTTTCAGTTATGTATGAGAACAATAAAAGTAAAACCTTGTTAAGAATTTTTGATGGGAAAACTATAAACTACTGTTGTATAAAAATATGCAATATCATACTGCCACTGATTATATGCAGAAAACTTACTTAATCTTAGCAAAATGCAAAGAGTACCTAGACGAGTATTTGTTATTCACTACATACGTCTAGTGAATTCATTCCTAGTTCACTGGCTAATCAGAATGGTGATTTAGTGTGTGCACCCAATGAAACAGTTAAATAGCTATGCAAAGCATATTCTTAATTGGCCAGAAAAAAAAATAACTACCCAGATTCATATTGAAATCAACTTTAAATTTATTCACTTCAGAATCTATTATAATGAAACTTTATTGTTATACAAATTATTTGGTATGAGCTACCTTGACTAACATACTTTGTGGAAGAGAATAATGCTTCCTAATTAACAAGTAGTAGAAGAAAAACAAGGAAGTCAATACCTATTTTCAGAGAAGACTAGAAAGGTGGAGAATCAAAGAGAGGGGAGAAAAGCCCAGCACTGCACCATCTGTTATTCTGGGCAAGAGAATACCTGTAACCTTGTTACCTCCATCCAGTTCCTTTAAGTGATTTCAGACGGCAGGGTAGCAACAGCTACTCATGCACAAACACTGTTACTTCTACCTTGAACTATTTGCTGGGAGACAAATACTCTAAGGTAACTCGGTGGTTAATTGCAGTTCACCCCTGAATCTGGTCAATTCCAGGTGGTTGTGAGGTGATTAATGACAACCAAAGACCCCAAACCCAGGGCTTCGGTGGGAAGCAGTGATTTAGAAGGGCATACAGGCGGAAGATGGCTGGGCAGAGCAAACCTGTTTCCACCACCACCACTGTCTTAGCCTTTACAGTTTGTTCGAGCTGCCAGAGGCTTTCTAGTTGCCATGGCAACTGTTGGGCTCTGCTGCAAACTCAAAGCAGAGCCTCTGAAGTTAGGTACCAAACACTGGAGCTCAACAAACGCAAAGGGGAGAACAAGGATTACACATGTAATCGATCTCCAGCTCCTATGACTAAAATAACCTTTTTAAAATCGGCTTTTTGTTTATTTCTTTGTAAAAGGAGATTATTCTTGTCTAGTATTGTTCATTAGTATCATCTTCTGGTGCCCGGAGAGAGGAGACTGCAAATCCTCTCTTATAAGGCAGCAGAAGGGGGGTGGGTAGGAAACGTGATTACCAGGAATGCACCCAGCCCGCTCATTCATTCATTCAGTTATATATTTCAACATCTCCCGAGGACATATTTGTGCTGGGCATCGTGCCAGGTGCTGGGTCTGCAAAGAGAAATGAACCGCTCCCTCCCCCCCAACAAAATTAACAACAATAATTAACAAAAATTAGCAGAATCTTCGCGAGCCTTGGGAAAACCAATTAGGCACGGCAAACTCCCCACGGATCCCTCTTGGAAGACAGATTCAGAATCCAAACACGGGAGAGGAAACAGATCGCCGAAATAGAGTCAGGCAGGAGGGAAGGCTAGAGGGAAGAGGGAAGCCGTCTTTCCCTAGCGAGGGAAATCTGTCAGGGCCACTCAACTGCTTCTCTGAGGCTGCCAGGGAGAAGAGGTTTGTTTTTCTTTCAGAAAGACGGAGCCCTTTTCCCTACTGGGCTCGATTTCTAGTAGGGGAAGCCCCGCCTTTTGGGGCCTTTGATTGGTCCAACTTCTTTTCAGATAATTTATGCCAGCATCCTCTCGGTCTGATTGGCTCCCTTGCTCAATTCCGCTGGGAGTCGCATCCTACCTGGTTGGGAGGTGTACTGCCTTCCCACACTCTCCCTTCTGTACTCACCAGGCTGCAGCTAAGGTGGGAGAAAAAGTCCTGGCTTGGAGAACTGAGCGGAAAAAGCGATCCCAATGGGTTCTTGGAAAACTCTTCTCTTCTCCCCTTTTCTTCTGTGCAGTCAAAGGAAAGGGTTGAGGTTGATGTTCCTGTTACTGACCCTGCATCTGGGAAACTGGTGAGTAAATTCAAGGACTCAAAACTATTCTTTGGTATCTACCCACTCCCCCCTCATTTCTCTTTTTTTTTAAAAAAAATCATTCTAGGTTAAATAATTTGCATTTCCCTGGGCACATGTGCAACATTTTACCATCAGTTTATTTTTTAATTGGATCTACTCTTTTTCTGATAGAATGAAATTAGCCTATGTGTGAAGCATGGAGATTAGCTCAGTTGAAGCAGAGTAGAAACTAGTAAAGATTCAGTTACTGGAAGTGGGGAGGGGAGTAGAAATGTTTTCGCTACTACATTTAGTCAATGAATGCCACTGATGAACTTTCTGGATGATTCTGCATTTTAAAGACAAAGTTATTTTAGAAACTTGTTACAGAGCATGGCATGTATGATGCTTTTTTATACACTAATATTGCCTTTTCCCTTACCTTTTTGGTATTCTAAAAAAAAAAAATCAAAGTTTTACATCAAGAAAGATCATAAATATGGCTAAAAATCCATCAGGGTTGAAGCTATGTTACATTTAAGTTAGAAATAACCATGTATATTTTACTGAGCCAGCTTTGAATCATTTTTTTTAACTTGGCTGTGTACAAGTAAATAAATATTGTAAGGTGATGTGATTGTCCTGTGTGTGTGTGTGTGTGTGTGTGTGTGTGTGTGTGTGACAGAGAGGAAGAGAGAGAGGGAGTGCTTAGAACTCAAGAGTAAAATGCAATCACTATAGAGATGGAAAAATGCCTTTTTAAGTACTTGCATCACTGCTAAAATTTATTATTATGACGATTATTTTTAGCATATAGCTAGAGTGGATTTTCACCATTACTAACAGATAGAACAACTGTATTTTCTCTCCAAAAATAGAGAATAAAGTATGCTAAGTAATATTAGACTTGCCAGAATATGTTTGACACTCAATGTTTTTTAAATATTACAGTTTTAGTTTATTTACCCTTTTCGCTTAGAAACATAAATGTTCTGCATGAGCACAAACATACTACTTGATTAATTATTTCTTATATTTAAGTGCATTGTAATGGTTTATTTCTTTTAATATATTATAAAACTTTGGAAGATATTTTGGTAGGCCATGTATTAGTGCTCTCATGCATCTTCATAATATCGCAAATGAATCTGTGTTCTCATAAGTAAAAACAGACTAACCCAGTGATTTTCTGAAATAACAACCTGTAAGCTGATTTATCACTGTAAGTGCAAGTTTCTCTTGCAACCTAACAGACGAGCTGCTTACTAAAGGGCATACTGTCTACTTAAAGAGATGTTTGGTTTTAAATAATACATTTGCTTCTTGAGGATATTTACATTATGAGAATCGTGATGGGTTTCAGACTCTCTTCAAGCTGCTCAGAATTAACAAGTTGTGTGGTATAGTGGACAGAGATGGGCTCTGGAAGTCTGGAGACATGATTCTATGTGTCAAGGGTCCTTAACCACTCTGAACACAGTTCCTTCATCTAGGAAATGAAGGGCAGTAGTAGATCATTTATGATTTCTTCAAGTTTTCATATTCAATATTTCTAAGATTTGAACTGAAACATAAAATAACTCAACAGCTGCATCACTGGCTTTTTGTAGCAGTTTTCAAGAGGGAAATTCTAATTGGGAATGCTGTGTACTTTTGTTTTGGTCATATGTATGAGTGAGAGAGAGAGAGATGCGTTATGCAGCTAAAATAAATAAATCATTTTATCATAGTACTATAGAGAATATAGATTATTCTGGCCAGTGAAAAAATACATATTAAAAAATAAAGCTGTATGTTGCTGTTGTAATTAACTCTTCGGGTCTCAGTTATGGGAGTGTATGTCTTCACTTTTCAAAGTAGCTAGAGTTGTGATGAACTTTTTATCCTTTTAATATTTAGTTGAAGGTAATTGATGTCAACATGTATAAACCATTTACATTCATAATTTCTTCTTCCTTTCTTCTTCTTTTGAGGGACCTTTCTAAAACTAATCACAGATGGTTCTATTTGTAAGAATTTTGATGTCTGATGCCAGTTTCTAAATTAAATTTTCAGTCACCTATTTTGGGATTTACCGAATTGGAGGCTATTATTTTTTGTATCTAATCAAAGACAGTAGCTTGTTTACTCATTATTTTTCATCAAGAGCATAAAGGAGAGGCACTTTATTGATTTTTACATTGCTGAACTATGAAAACCAATCCTGTTGTTGTAATTAAAAGCTGTAGTCATGGTTCCTATGTTTCATTCTTTGTGAGGCTCTATGGCATCTTGGCAAGTTGGTTAAAATCTCTCAAGCTTGAGTTGACTTATTTGTAATGTTGAAAAAAATATAATTATAATCAGACTTTTGAAAAGAATTGAAAAAGTGCTTTGAGATTTTACATAGTCTAAAATGTAATTTATGGTAAGCTTTGACTAAGAAGTTATACTTTGAGAGAGCTAAAGAGAGATTGTTTTAGAGATTGTTTCTAAAAACAATCTCATGAGTCAATAATCATACAATTTAGCAGTCAGTTGCCCAAATGACAATATTCAAGTATAATTACATTATAAAATATATTATTTTAAAATAATTTCAGTAATATATTTTGTGGAGATGGTAATGCATGATTTTTCTTTAGGCATACAGAGCTTTGGCTTCATTTTCTAATAAAATACAGATGCAAATGAGTACAAAATGACTAATGATGCTCCATGATAATTAAATATTCAAAGAAGAACTGAGGGACAAAATGATTTTGAAGTTAAAATGTAAATGCTATAATTGATAAATCCCCTGTGTATAGAGTCTTTTTGGTATACTCGTCTTCCTTTTTATCCTATTATATACTATGAGTCACATTTTTGGCTTATCAACAAAAGGAAATGTTTGATTTTTTCATCTTAAAAATGAAAGAGACAAATCTAATATTTTATATTTATATATTTATATAAAGGTGATTAAAATTTGTCTAAGAAAATAATAATGAAGGTGGGGTCCCAAAGAAGAGGAGACAGGCAGGGCGAAAAACTGAAAAAAAGGGCTCTTGAGATATTGTCAAAATATGATGAAATGACTGCCACAAGCCTCAGGAGAATAATTCACATATATGCATGCTACCAACTGAGAATCCTAGACTCGACCATTAGATGTAAATTCTAGTTTCAGCCTCAGCACTTCCCACTAGGCTGAAATCAGGCAAATCTTTGAGACAGAGACTCCTCGTTTGTGAAAAGTAGAACTGGCATCTACCTTTCCAGCTTGTTTCAAGACCAAGAGAGAAAATTTTTGCAAAGTACATGACAGTTAAAGTTTTAACTGAAAAGTCATAACAACAGATATTCTTGGAATCTCAGTAATTCTAGAATTTTTTATTCTAGTTAAATTTAAGTGCAGTAAACTCCTTGAATTGTTTGTGCATTATTAAATATCTTTTGGATTATGGGAGAGATCATTCAACGAATATTTATTGAATACCTGCTATGTGCTCTACACAGTGCAACTTGCTGGGTTTACAGTGGTGAATAAACTAGACATGAGAACTAACCATATGGATAGTGCTTGTGTCTAGTGTTCTACATGAGTACTACCATTATACACACTGCTGAGGCTGAGGTTTATGGTATTAACCAAAGGAAAACATCTTGTAGTCAAAATAAGGAAATATACCTTCACAACTCCAAAGATAAACAGGAGTCTAAATTTTTAAGGTTAGAGGGTACTGATAGAAAAGATCACAATCAGGGAAAGAGAATTAGAACATCATGAGATTACTCATCTATAATACCAGAAAACCATGGAGGAAATGTCTCCAAAATTCTAAAGATAAATGTTCAACCTGGAAGGTTATACTTAGCCGAACTACCAATCAAAAATGAAGGGAAAATAAAGCCCAGATACTGTTATTCTCCCCATTTCACAGATGGAAAAACCAGGGCACAGCAATTTTTACAAACTCACTAAAGATCATCTTGCTGATAATGCTGAATCCAAGACTCAGATCCCATGTGCTCTATGCCCAGAGCCTGCATTTTTAATCACCTTTCCTCCAAGATTACAAATACCATATAAATCAAAGCAATTAACGTAACTGTGGATGAGGGGGTTGGAAAGTAAGGGAGGGAGGGATAAAAGGAAGAAAGGAAAGGAAATGAAAAAAAGGAAAAGAAAGGAAAGGAAAGGAAAGGTGAAAGGAAGAGAGGAGAGGAGAGGAGAGAAGAGGAGAGACAGTAAAATTGACACAAGCTCAGTAAGTTACAGCCCACTGTGTATTTATCACATAATCTAGAATATTATGTGTAGTGCTGGATTAATTATTTTAGGAAAAACTTAAATGAACTGGAGTTCTTGATCTAGAAAAAACACCACTGGATAGAGAGTTAAAAGCAAGAATTTTGAATTCAGGTAAATTTTGTTGAGGAATCATATATTCTTAAGGATGCTAGAGAAAATCATTGTTGAATTTATTATGTATAGATGTTACAGACAAACCATAAACAAGTAGTGAAAGCTATGTGAAGCCAGATTTTCATCAGTACAAAAACACTCTAACAAAATAATGGATGTCTTGTCACTAAACTTCAAGCAGAAGCTTGTTAGAGTTCTTGTACTCTGTGAGAGCCAGATGAAATTTATGTTTTTTTCTACTTTTAAATATCTCAGAATCTAATTCTATCTGTACTAAAATGGTTTAACCAACTGAAGCCCCATGTTTCAGGAAATAGTCTTAGCTATTAATTCATTCAATAAACAGTTATTAAGCATTAGCATTCATTCAACAAATATTTACTCAGTGCCTACCATGTATTAAGCAGGGAAGTGGAGATACAGTGGAAAGCAAGACATAACCTTTGTGCTAGTAGTGTTTGTATAGTGTATATAGGACATATTTGTGATAGTATACGTGCTGGACAAAGAAGGCAGAGCCCCTAACCCCAGTGAACTTAAACTCTAGTAGTTAATGTTGAGACGGTCTATCAATATAAACAAGTAAAGACAATAAAATGCTATAACAGCTACTTGCAATTCTAGATGAGCTATAGTGGTGACACTAAGGAGATTGGCATCAGTTGTAACTCTGGGAAAAGATTGAATGCTCTTAGCTGTCATAGGCATAAGTTCAGGTCAGTGTTAGTGAAAAATATACATAGGAAGATAACACTAATATTCTGTGGCCAGAGGTATGGTCTCATGCTTTGGTGGGCCTTTTGAAAACTATATTCCTAAGATATCCTTTACTTTGGTCATCTAACATATGACATTAAGATAGCAACGTCCTATTAAAACCTATATAACTTAGTTTAGTAGTAAATTTTTGAACTATAGGCATTCTCTCCTTACAAATACAATTCATTTATAGATTTAACATTTCTCCCTATTTTTAGACAAATATATTGAGTGACAAATATTTTGAGTAACACAGTGGTAGAGACTGTGATAAATATTAGGGATATAGAAAGGAAGTTAACATAGACCCTGAACTCCAACCTGTAGGTAGATGAGCATATCAGAAGATCTATGATTAGAATATAGTAGGTTAAATATGAAAATTTTAATATTGTTGTGATCAGGGTGTGATGTGGTTCTCCACATAGATGTAGGGCTGCTAGAATCAAGGGTCCTGGAAAACAAGTTAATCTTTGGGTAGATTGCTAGGACCATGACTTGTGGTTGCAGAATTTGTGATCCGTCTCAATATAGGCAGGTCATTTACCTCTCAGTCGGCCTAGATGTGTACCACTATTAGAATAATTTTCCAACACATGCAGTAGAGTGTTTTCAGCAGGGATTACTTTTCTACTAAATAGCCACATTGAGTAGAACAATGTAGCCCTATTGGTTGGATTAAATTTAAGTTTTAATCAGACATCTGTGTTCTACAATTTGTTACTCTGTGCAGGTGTCTTATGAGTGTATATTTCTTTCTGTCATTTCCTTAGTACAATTCTTTCTGAAAAACCTGCAAATTATCATAACTGGAGTTGACTAGAAAGAGTGTTTTGTTGTTTCTGTTCTACTCATTTGTATTCTCTCCCTTTTGAAGTGAAAGTTCTGAGAGGACACTTATGTCAATGAAACTATTTTACCTCTCATTTTATGGTCCCAAGACTTAGGGAGAAGGTATATCTTTTAGCATTCAAAAGAACGACTCCCATTTCTTTCTTCCATTTAATTTTAAGATCTTTTCATATCGTTTATAATTTAATAAGCCTCAATATTATGCCTTAATTTTACAAAAATTTTAGCAGTCTGATAGAATTTATCTGATGCATAAGTGCATCAAAGGCTTAGAGAATGTGAATGTCATGAAGTGTTATATGTTTCTAAGTCTAATTTATGTTCTGTTATGTTGTATGAATATAAAGTGGAACAATGGAAAATTTGGTGTTCAGTTTAATATACTTTCAATCCAGCGGTAATTTTTTAATGGACTGTGAAGAAAATTATGGTTTCTTTCCCTTCCTCCAAAAAATATTCACATGGAACCAGTCTCAAAAGAACATTTATAATCTCTGTGTATTCATCATCCCCCTAAAGACTATTCTTTGGAAGCACGATTCCCAATTTTCCAAACTCTGTTTTAACAAAATAGCGTTGGCCTGCCAAACAAAGCAAATAAAAAAATCCCAAAACTGGAAAAATATATTGTTTTATTATTAGTACTAGTTGTTATCTTAAGGATCAATCACTAAACTATGAGCAAAGATGTTACAAAAAATAATCTGCTATATTTTATATTTTTCTGTTTTTGTTTTCTTTCTAAAAATATGTCACTATACTAATTTTTAAAAATCGATTCTGATATCAATCTGTCGCTTTTCTCATTAACTAATATAACCCTACACTCCTGTATCTTATCTCACCAGATCAAACTATGTTCTACTAGATTTAGGAATTGGCCATACCCCTTTTGAAACTAACAGTGAAGCTCTCTGTGCCCCAAGTAATCTCTATTGCCTTTAATTTCCTAACATTAGTGTAATTTTAAAGATGCTATGTATTCTACCTTACCAAGGAAACTACATAAAAATCACAGTGGATGAAGGTGTCACATTTTATTCTTTCTCTGAGACTAATATTCCACATCTCAAATTGTAGAATCATTAATATATAATCCAATTTCTGTTCTATTCTGTGGACATAAAATATTTTAAATTTTTTACCACAAATAGTTTAGACCTTATTTTTCTTTACTTGTTTTCTTAAACAAACAATTTAAGCAATCTCTAAGTGATATAAATATATGTTGTTGAAATATATGGGAAAAACAAAAATTTTTTCCCTAATGTCATAATCGTTTTGATCATATAATGTAAATAATAATGGAATAACACTTAGTCCATTCTACTCCTCAAAATTACTTAGCAATTTGGAGCCTATACTTCCAGATTTTTCCATAAGTTTAAACAAATATGTGTATACACATTTGTATGTATATTTTTTATACAAATGAAATCTAACAGTTGTTTTTGTCACACAGCTAATATCAAAGATATTTTTCTAGGTTTGTACACCTACTTAGTTGTACCTCCTTTTTAATGATAATATGGTATTCTATATTAAGGGAGTATCATAATTTCTTAAATTTTTCCATTACAGATTCTCTTTTTTGTTATTACTAATATTGTTACTGTGTATATATATATATATATATATACATATGTACATGCTTTTAGTTTCAATATTTCATCAATGTTGCCAAATTACTCAATTTATTCTATTAGAGCAATTTATTCTATTAATGGTTATAAAAATGCCATTTATCTATATTATCAATGGTACTGAATGTAATGAATCTTTTAATATTTTGCCAATGTGATGGCTAAAATTTGTCACATTTTAAAGTTATTCTCCCTTGCTACCAGTAAATGTTAGCACAGTTTGTTATTTTTATTAGTCTTTTTTTCCCTCTGAAATTTCTGTATACCAGTTATGTTGTAAATATCTTTGTCTCAATCTATCCTTTGTCTCCAGTCTTTGTCTAAACTGTCTTATGTCCTCCATGAGTTATTTTTCCTTTTTTTTTGTCATTTTTTTTTCCTTTCCTGGTTTGGTTACATGTTGCATAGAAAGACCTCCTCATCTCAAAAGTTAAAAAACGTTTTCAATATTTTCTTTAATAGTTTTATACTTTATTATATTTTGATCTCTAATATATCTGCAATTTATTGTCTAAGTAGTAATCTAATTTATTTTTTCTAAATGGCTTGATAAACCTTTCAATCCAAGTTACTGAATAATTCATCCTTTCATTTCTAAACTGACTAGTCACGTTTATTGTATACTGAATTTCTAGACACTTGGGATCTGAATTTGAAGGTTTGATTTTGTTTTCACTGATTTCTTTATGTGTTATCACAATATGGTTTTGATTACAGTAACTTTATTTTGTTTTCTTTTTATTCTGGCAAATTTCATCTAACAATCTATTTTTCAATAATTTCTTGTAATTCTTATATTGATTCTTCTACTTAATTACAGTATAATGATTTTAATCTGTTATATAGGAACTGTGGATTTTAATTAAAACTTTATTAAATTTATAAACTAATTTGAGAATTATGTATTAATAATATTGTTTTATAGCCAAAATGTTTATTTCCCTTTATTTTGTTCTATTCTTATATTCTTCAATTGGTATTTTAGTTTCTTCACATAAGACAGATCTTCCCTGCTATATTTTTTGTAATTGCTTTATAGATTGTATTATCATTGTGAAAGAAATCAGTTTTTTTTTTTAAGTTTATGATGGATGAATACTAGAATCAGAAAGCTACTGCTACTATGTTTTAAAATTTATATTAGGCTAACTACAATCAATTCTCTGATTAACACCAATAATTACAGTTTTCAGTTGTTTATTTTCTTTATTCACTGTAATTTTACTTGTAAACAGCAAGATGATTTCTAATATTTGGTCCATTTATTCATTTACTTAGTGAATTTTTTTTTAATTTTATACCTACTATATGTCAGGCTAAGTGCCAATGGTATCACATTGAAAACCTTAACCCTGGCTTTCAAGGAGCTTACAGAGGGTCATAAATAAATAAAGTAAATAGCTAATTAAGATGCAGTGTGATCAATTTTATGGTAAAGTTAAGCACTGGACAAACTGGAACACACTTATTTAATATTCTAGGCATGCTTCCCTTCCCCCTCCTCAAATTTTCAAAGCATTCCTCTCTGTGCCTCAAGTGATGGGTCCCAAATTCTTTTGTGTTAAGAGGATAATCACAGAATTGAGTGGACTATCACTTCACCTCTCTAAAACTCTGAAAGTTCAAATCTGTAACTCTATTATCTATCATCTTTTACTTATTTCGCTTCCCTACCAACTTTTATGAGCAATAAAAATGATTCAGCATTACTACCCTAAAAAGAGCTTTGTACAAAAGAATTAAGCAGGTAGAATATAAAGGCAAAAAGAAAATAAGAATTAAAGTTTTTAAATTTTATTTTCTTTGAATTTCAGATCTAAATTCGGTGCCTATACATACTCTTTAAAAGTTAGCTCCTGTAGGCTTTGACATTAAAATATAGTCTACTCAGAAACATTAGAAGAGGTATGTTTCTTCCCTGGAACTTGTCACTTGACTTATAGAAATGTATCTGATGTTCATAAACAAACACTAATTTGTCATGAGCAACAGATCACAGATGAGGCCTTGTTTGGAACTTCATCTGCACTTTTTTTTTTTTTAAATAACCCATTTTATTTATCCATTCCACTACTGATGCATATTTGGATTTTTTTTTTCTGAATTGATGGTACATCCACTAATGCTTCTCTGAATATTGTGGAACAAGCATTCTGGTGAACATACTATGCATCTGTGTTGAGTATGTACCTGGGAGTGTAATTATTGGGTCATAGAGTGTGTGAACATCCATCTTTAGGAGATAACACCAAGGAGTTTTCTAAGTGGTTTTAACAGTTTGCCCTCACAGCCCTGTACAAGAGTTCCAGTTGTTCCACAACCTCATCAACACTTGGTGTTGTCAAGGTTTTTTATTTTAACCACTGTGGTTTATGTATAGTGGTATCTCATGTTTTTAATTTACATTTTCCTCATGAGTAATGATGTGGAGTGTCTGTTCATGTACTCATTCCCATTTGGTTATCTTTGCTTGTGAAATGCCTAATCAAATCTCTGCCCATTTTTTTTTTCCTGATGGATCATCCATCTTTTTCTAAATAATTTATGGGAGTCTGTTACAATCTTAGAGATGAGTCTTTTTTTTTTTAAGTTTTGCTATATGATTTAATATTATTTATTGCCTTGTCCTAAACAGCTTGAAATTCAATTTTGTAATCATAGCATCAGCAATATGTATCGTATTTTTTTTACATCTTTATTGGAGTATAATTGCTTTACAATGTTGTGTTAGTTTCTACTGTAAAACAAAGTAAATCAGCTATACATATACATATATCCCCATATCGCCTCCCTCTTGCGTCTCCCTTCCATGCTCCCTATCCCATCCCTCTATGTGGTCACAAAGCACCGAGCTGATCTCCCTGTGCTATATAGCTGCTTCCCACTAGCTATCTATTTTACATTTGGTAGTGTATATATGTCCATGCCACTCTCTCACTTTGTCTCAGCTTACCCTTCCCCCTCCCAGTGTTCTCAAATCATTCTCTACATTTGCATCTTTATTCCCATCTTGCCCCTAGGTTCTTCAGAACCCTTTTTTTTTTTTTTTTAGATTCCATATACATGTGTTAGCATATGGTATTTGTTTTTCTCTTTCTGACTTACTTCACTCTGTATGACAGACTCTAGGTCCATCCACCTCACTACAAATAACTCAATCTCGTTTCTTTTTATGGCTGAGTAATATTCCATTTTTTATATATATATATATTTTATATATATATATATATATATATATATATATATATATATATACACACCACATCTTCTTTATCCATTCATCTGTCGATGGACACCTAGGTTGCTTCCATGTCCTGGCTATTGTAAATAGTGCTGTAATGAATATTGTGGTACATGACTCTTTGAATTATGGTTTTCTCAGGGTATATGCCCAGTAGTGGGATTGCTGGGTCACATGGTAGTTCTATTTGTAGTTTTTTAAGGAATCTCCATACTTTTTTCCATAGTAGCTGTATCAATTTACATTCCCACCAACACTGCAAGAGGGTTCCCTTCTCTCCACACCCTCTCCAGCATTTATTGCTTGTAGATGTTTTGATGATGGCCATTCTTATTGATCTGTGTGAGGTGATACCTCATTGTAGCTTTGATTTGCATTTCTCTAATGATTAGTGATGTTGAGCATCCTTTCATGTGTTTGTTGGCAATCTGTATATCTTCTTTGGAGAAATGTCTATTTAGGTCTTCTGCCCATTTTTGGATTGGGTTGTTTGTTTTCTTGATATTGAGCTGCATGGGCTGCTTGTATATTTTGGAGATTAGTCCTTTGTCAGTTGCTTCATTTGCAAATATTTTCTCCCATTCTGAGGGTTGTCTTTTTGTCTTGTTTATGGTTTCCTTTGCTGTCATCTGCACTGTCTTACTAGATAATGGAAGAGTCTTCCCTAGGTGTCAGAACAAGGGCATTTGCATTGAAGTAAACTTTATATGAACTATATCCAGGGTGACTTTACAATTTATCATCCAAATTAGGCCATTTTGTGAGTGAAAGAGGTTACTATTAATATTGTAATTATTCTAGGACAACAGGTGTAAATCAAGATTGTCCTGGGAAAATCTTGATGAATATTTACCCTATGTATGAAAAATAGTTTATATTGATTGATTGACTTGTTATAGACATATATATATATTTTCTAGCTGTAAAGATGAATTCTCCTCATGATTATATGGCTTAGCATGCCTTGTCTTCACTTAACCTATCTCTCAGTTATCATTAGTTTAAAACTTTTGCTTGTCATATTCAGAAGAGTAATACAATCATTAAAGTACTCTTTTACATACAATAATTTACTATGTAATCAGATGGATTTGTCAAGGTATTAAACTAAGTTAGTAAGACCAAAAATGACAACACTGATACAGGTGACTCAGAAATTTTCTTTAGTAACAAGTTACAAGTGTCAATTAAAGAATATGAGAAGCGAAAGCCTCAGAGAAACAGATGCCAAGTTGGGATTGGACATGTAAGAGATTTTTGAGAGAAATGCCTGTGCAGGGTAAATGAGAGGAAGTGGAAGTAAGCAGAGAGAGCCTTCAGATAATAACGGAGGTCTGATCCCTGTGCAAGTATAAGGCAAAGAGGATGTTTGGGTTAAAAGAGTCTCAGACTAGAGAGCCCTACTAAATAGGCTTTGGCCAGGCCAGCAGGATTCATCCAACACAAGTTGCCCTTTAGAGGAGGCCCTAGTCTTGCAGGAACGGGTCTGTACTACCATTGCCACAATGTTCATTTATTGCCTGAAAGCAACCCGGGGAAGCTTGGATCTGGTACAGATGCAGTGCTCGTCCAGAGGGCTGGCGCCTGGGCTGTCAGTCAACCATGTTCCTACCCCAGGAGAATCGAGTGGCAACTTTTTAAGGCTGCCAATTTCATTTTCTTGGCAGAGTGTAAAGCTCTACTTGTCTCTATAAAAACCTCTACTTAATTACTTATTTTTTATGATTAGAAATTTATTTCTGGGCACTATCTGGTGTATAGGAAGAAGCAGTTCATTCTTAGGTAGGCATTAATGTCAAATTAACTCCTTTTCATATAGTTATATTACAAAATTATGCAGAAAAATTGTAGTATACTATTAATATACAGAATAAAATTAAATTTTCTATAGCTCCACTAGCATAGAATACTTACTGTATTCATTATACTGCTTTCCCGTTAACTCTTTAGCCATTTTATACCTAGGTTTTGATCAAGGCAAATTATTATATGTTACTTTGCATATAACATTAAATTATGAAAATAATTTAATATCTTTACAGACTTTTCATAATCACCAATTGAATGGATGCATCAATCACACCATATGGACATATAATACTTTACTTAAACCTGCTCTTTTGTTTAAAATTTGTGCTACTATAGATAACACTGTGATAAGCATCTTTGTTTATGATGGTTTTTTGTATCATCTGAATAGTTTTCTCCTTCATTAGAAAATAAGATCATATAGATCAAGAATAAAATTTTACTTATCTTTTTGTCTTCAGCAATTAGCATATTTTGTAATACATGGTATTTCCTCTATAAACGAATTAAAGCATTGGACTGAAGACTGAGCACACACTTTAGAAAGTCTTTTTCATCAGAGAGTGTGATTCCTTGAAATTATTATTCTAACTTCTCAGAACTCAAAGGCAGAGACTAAGCATTCTACCCATGCACAACCCAAATGCACTTGCTAACTACTTACCATAAATGTTGTGTTCTTATAAATTAGAAAACTCAAAATCTAACTACCCTGGATTGTTTAACAAAGATAAAGTAAGATACCATGGAAACTTCAAAGAGAAAAGGAGTCTTCAAGCTAAATCAATCTTGTTTCAAATCCTGGCTCTATTATTTAATAGTGTGGGTCCTGCGAATTCTATAAATCTATTTTTTTCTAATTTGTAAAACAGGACTCGTAATGTTTATTTCATGGGATTACTCTGGATTAAATGACATACCTTAATATGGAAGAAACCTAGCACTCAGTTCATGAAACATGGTAGGAACTTACTCAACAGCTGATAAGAACAATAAAAGCATCAATCATCAAAATAAACATTTAGTAAAATTATATACTAAGGAGTATATTTATTTCCAATAATGATAAAATTATACTCATTCAAATTATTTAAGAGAAGTGCTTGCAAATGTCTACAACTTCCCATAATATTATCTACGAAAATAATACTTGTTTCCTCCAAATGAATGTTCACTCAACATAGGTAAATGTTACAAAACTTCCAGTCTATGAATGATAGTGAAACATCAGATATGCTATATGAACTATCTTTAAAATTATAAGTGTTTTTTAGTCACCAAAATAATACCAGTGTGAAATTAAGGTAGTTAATGAATATTCTGAAGGTAATTCAGAAAGTGTGGAGGAAAAATGAAGAAAATTAACTATAATGAAATTTCTTTTCTGCTTTGACAAAAATGAGGAAAGTTAGTTTATGAAGTCATTGAGGTCGATTTTTATATTACCTCTGAGATAGCTGGGAAAAGGGGATATAAATCAGTATAAGCATGTGCTTCCTGGATTACCAAGATGTTTCTACCCTAAAACACAGGAAAAACATATTTTTTCTGGGAACTTCCATTTGACTACAGTTATATTTCAAAGAAAAATCAAGTTCTTATACATGCAGTGGTCTGCATCTATCCATCAGATGTTTTATTTTATAAAACTGGGATTTAAAGCTAGATGGATGCCCTAAATTTTGGTTGTTGACAATATCTCAGAAGTTCTAATTAGATAAAATTTTCCTGGAAGACACATGAGCAGGATTCTTAATATTTCAGTACTTTTAATGCTTTAATTTATAAATGAATGTATGTATGTATGTATGTATATATTTTACTGAGAGAAAATAAGAAATTATTTAAAGGAAATCATACAACTGTATTTCAGTAGTGTATATTTTTGAAGTTAAATATAGCAAAACAATTAATATAAATGAGCACTTCATTAAAAATCTGTTAAATAAATGTACTCCAGGAGTTCACATAGGGATAAAATTTGTATACTGTGGTAATAAACTAAAATCTCAGTGGCTTACAATACTAAATGTTTATTTCTCGCTCAGGCTACATGTCCATTGTAGGTCAACTGTGGCTATGTTCATGTTGCCTTCACTCTGAAAGTGAAGTCATGGAGTAGTAGCCTCTGCCTGAGTACGGCTGGTCTTCTGGCAGAAGGACAGAGATATGGTGAACCATGCACTGACAATAAATCTGCTTGGTAGTGATGTATGTTACATGTATTCCATTAACCAAAGCAAATTGCAGGGCCAAACCTGAGTTTAATGGGACAGGGATGCCTTGCAGAAAGGATTATTTCAGGTCACATGACCAAGTTAGAAGTCAGTGGAGTGAAAAGAATAATTCTCTGATAGGAAGAAGAGGAAAAATATCGAGAAGAATAATGTACTCCATTATCCATTAACTCTCCGTTAATAACTATCAATACAATTATTGTAAAGATAAAATGAGGTACAAATACTTACAGGTTAAGTTTTAATTTACAATGTTAATTTATACTCTTTAAAAGAATAAAGAGAGTGGATGTTAACTAAACTTATTGTGGCAATCATTTTACTATATATACATAGATCAAATCATTATGTTGTACACCTTAAACATATACAATGTTATATGCCAATTAGATCTCAATAAAACTGAAAAATAATTTAGAAGGATAAAGGGGGTAAAGGCTGCATTAGCTAAGATGTTTAGGTTCACAGCAAAAGAGATTTGAATGAATAGTGTAGAAATATCAACTAAGGCTGTTAAGATAAACTTGAATATCTACTGTGGGAGGGAAGCTCATCTCTCAAATATATGTAAATAAATAATATAGATTTACCTGATTTTACCAGTATAAAAGTTTATATATACTTTTTCAGTGGAGGACTAATATTTACTAAAGTTGGGTGTAAGTCTAAGTTGATCTCACTCAAATGAAGGTGGGGTTACTTACGGGTAATAAACAAAGTAGTTTGTTACTTTTGGTGAATTATAGATGAATATCTATGTTACTATATGTTTCTACCACAATTCATAAGTAAGCTGAAACTTTATGCTTGTTAAACACACAGGCGTAGCAGGAAGCATTAGCTATAGGACCAGGGTTTGAGTCTCAGTTTTGAAAATAAATGAGTTTGTGCTTTGGTTGATTCCCTACTGACTTGTTTCCTCATTTACAAAATAAAGGCAGTGGGTTATTTGATCCCTAAAGTCTAACTTCTAGTCCTAAAATGTGATAATCATTCTTTCCATATATATACACATATATATATGGAAAGCATGATTATATATATGTGTATATATATAGACATGTATATATATACATATGTGTATATATAATATGTATATATATGTATACGTGATTATATATTTATGTATATATATGGAGAGTGAGTCAACCACTCATGATTTGGTGAGACAATCTTTGACAGAGTTCTTGGAATAGATGTCTGGGGTCTCGGTTCTTCTGACTTAAAAGGAAGAAGCATAGGTGTGTTCAATACTTTTTCCTTTTTTCTTTGAATCCTTCTTCACTCATCTTTCCTTAAGTCTTCTTTTCTACACGTGCATTTTAAAATACATTTTACCAGACTAATGATTACAACTTTTCCTGCACTTATTTACCTTTTAATTTTTATTTTAGGGTGTGGTGGTATAGAGTCACTTACGTATGGTTGTGCAGATTGTGTACCGCACAAATCTGGGGCCACTCCTCACATTATCAGTGCATAATCTCTATGGCCTTAAATGACAGTTGTGGGAGTGGCAAAACTTTATTACATTAATATTATACGATATTTTCTTGCACTGGATTCTTCATTTTTGAGTATTATTAAAACAGGACAGTTCATATGATGTAGGCCTTAGTCTTACTGAATGTAAAATATTTCGAATGCTTTTTTTCCCCTCTTATTATTCTCTTACACAATTAGAATAATCTTAAACTATTTTTTAAAATACACTACTTGGTTGAACTTTCTATTATACAATTTTTGTTTTTGAATTCTTTAGTGTTGATAAAGCAGATGATGAAGATGATGAGGATTTAACAGTGAACAAAACTTGGGTCTTGGCACCAAAGATTCATGAAGGAGATATAACACAAATTCTCAACTCCTTGCTTCAAGGCTATGACAATAAACTTCGCCCAGATATAGGAGGTAAGTTCGAGTAATCATTCTTGGATTTTGGTGACTGTGAAAGCCACATTTGCTGATGTTATTTTATCATATTTCATATTCCTTGAGTGTCCGATGTGTGTTAGAGACTGCGGGTTTGGCAATTATTATTTGGAATGGTACTGCTTTGAAAGCTTCACAGTTTGACGTGGGAAGAAAGACATCTAAACATTTTCAATGTAATTATTTTACAATTGCTACAACAGAGCAATTTTTGATAAAACTGCCTGAAAAACTAAGAGATATTTCATAAAAGGGAATATTTGAAAGGTATGTAGGAGTTCCAATTTTTTGCATTGCTGCACTGTTTTAGTTAATGTAGAATTATAAGCCTTGAGAGCATATTTAGTGTAGACAATCCAACATTGCTCTTCTTTGTCAAAATTGTTATTCTCAGTTCTGAGCATTTATGTATACATTTTATAAAATAAATAATCTCTAAGTTTCCCACTGCAACACTTTAAAACAAACAAACAAAATATAAGTCAGCCAGATTTTTATTGGGATTGCATTAAATCTACAATCAATATAGAGAAATTGAAATGTTTACCATACTGAATTTTTACTGTACTAAATTCATGATCATCATATATTCTTCCACATATGTTCAATTTTTTATTATCGTCTTCTGTAAAGAAGTGCTGAATATATTTTACTAGATTTAATTTTCTATATTTGAAGTTTTAATGTAAGTATAAATAGATTTAAAAAAAATTTTACTTTCTAAGTTTTTATTAGCAGTGTATAGAAATACAATAGATATTTTGCTAATCTACTCTGTCCTCAGCAGCCTTGCTAAATTTATCAACTTTATGTATTGTTATATTAATGTAGATTTTCTATAAACACAGAGTAATGACTATTACCAATAATGACTACTTTGCCAATAGTGTTTATTTTGCAAATAATGAGCATTCTAATTAATTTTCAAAATTATACTTTTTTCATGACATATTGCACTAAGACTAGAGATCAGTGTTGAATAGTCCTGGTTTGTTCCTGATATCAGGGAAAACAGTCTATATTTCACTATTAATTATGATGTTTGATGTAAGCTTCTTTTTTTCTAAGATGCTTTTTGTAGTTCCTTTATCTTCTTATTTTGCTAGGGTTCTTTTTACTTCCCTACTGGTTCAAATGATTTCTGTGCACCTATTGAAACAATCATATTGATCATATTTTGCCCTTTATTCTACTAACTTTTTTTTCTGTAACTAACTTTGGCTGATTTTTAAAACTTAAACAAAATTTGCATGTCTGTAATAAATGTTACTTAGTTGTGACATGGTAATATTTTTAAAATATCACTAGATTCAGTTTGATAATATTTAGTTTTGGAATTTTATATATATGTTCATAAAGGGCATTAGCCAGTTATTTTATTTTCTGTAATGTCTTTCAGTTTTGGAGTCAATATTATGCTAGCATCTACAAATGAGCTATATTTCCCTCTCTTTTCATCTCTGAAAGAGTTACCTAAAATGGATACTATTTCTCCCTTCAATATTTGGAAGAATTACTTGGTGAAGTCATATTGGCCTAGAGTTTGTATTTTGGGAAAAAATTTTAGCAGTTCAATTACTTTATTAGCTTTGGTTAGTATTCAAGGAGTTTAAATTTTAAAATTTACTTGAGTTAGATTGTTTCATAACATCTTTTACGATATTTTTAATGTTTTTAGGATCTGAGGGCTTTTCTCCTTCGCCATTCCTGATATTAGTAATCTATTCTTTCATTTATGAATAAATCTTGAAGGGCTTTAAAATTTTTATTAGTTTGTCATAAAATCGAATTTTAGCTTTGTCAAATTTCTTTGTTGAAAATTTTCTTAAATTTTATTATTTTACACTATTTTGTTTATTATTAATCTATTTTTCACAATTTAATTTTCTGTTTTCCTAGATTATTTTAATTATTTTTTCAAAATAAAATTTAGGCTTAATAAAATATTATCTATCCATGAAATTCCCAGAAATCTTTCAGCCATGTTAATATTTACATAATCATAGAACCATTATCTAAATCATTAAATTAATATTGATACAATACTATTAACTAATCTACAGACCTTATTCAAATTATGGCAGATACCTCACTGATGTCCTTTTTTTCTGTTCAGAATCCCAACCAAGATCACACATTGCATTTTGTTCTCATGCCTCCATACTCTCCTCTAACCTGGTATAGTTTCTCAGTTTTTCTGTTTGTTTCATGAACATGATAATTTTAAAGTATACTGGCCAATGGAACGCCCCTCAATTTGTCTGATATTTTCATTATTGGGCTGTGTTTATGCATTTTTGCCAAGAACACCGCAAAAGTGATATTTTGTGCTTTCAGTGTATTGTGTTAGGAGGCATGTGATGTTTATGTATCTTATTACTGGTGATGTAAACCACACTTATCATTAAGTGTGGTTTCTTCCACGTTTCTTCACTGTGAAGTTATTATCTTTCTTTTTGATTAATAAATATGTTGTGAGGAGATACTGCGCTGGGGAGAACTATGCAGATATTCTCAGCACACTTTTGTCCATTCCTCTGGTCTCTATCAATGATTCTTACCTGCAGGAGCATTACTGTGATGTTTGTCAAGTGGTAAGTCAGTATTATCATCATTCCTTCTACACAAATTAATTGTAATTCTGCAGTAACTAGGATCTGTGACTTGTCCAATTGTTTATCTATTCACTTATTTATTTACTCAGTGTAGACCTCTAGATATATGTCTTATCTTATAGTTTATTATCCTTTACCATCGTTTATTTTATTGCTCAAAATGAAAATTTGACAACTGGTATGTCCTATAATTTTATTTCTCTGTTCTTTTATGTTTCTATCATTTTCTGAGCATATCGTTACTTTCTAGCACATAAAATTTTCCAGGCTCCTCTTGATCCAGCAATGGAATTCATCATTTCTCCAAGAACCCTGGTTCCTCTTTTTGTAGAATGGTATTTAGAAACCAAGATGTGAGCACCAGGTATATTTCTTAATATTGGGTGTCATTGCTTCTTGACCTTCTCATTGGGCAGAAGGAGAAAATATATGTTCTACACACACATTCATAGGCATCTATATATCTATGTCTATCCCTGTGTATATGGATTATAAACCAGAAGTCAATACTGACAGCCCTGTTTCCAATCCAAATACAATAGGGTTCATTCTAACCTTTCCCTTTTCCTTATCTGTAATTTCTTTTTCCATCAGGGAGACACCTGGCTCTCACTTACCCATAGTATATTTTATTATTTGTTCAATTCCAGTAAATACATAAAGTAATTCTATAATTTTAACAGTCTATAAAAAATTAACTAGAATAAAATATCCATATACAATTTATTTTGCCTTTATCTTTGCAGTATGTAATCAAAATACTGTTCCCAAAAGTAACTTAGGTTAGTTCTTTTCTTCCTTATCCCCATTCAATGTGGTTATGTTAACCATTTTATGACAGTTTTGTTTCCATGTTACTGGTTATATTCCACTTTGAATGGAATTCATCTATGTTTACTTTTAGCATTTGTATGATTTTATTTCTTTTACTTAATTCCCTGATGCATTTGAATTTTATTTCTGTGTATGGTGTAAAGTATGAATCTAATTTTTATCTTTTTCAAATGGCTTTTCTGTTGACTCAGCATGATTTATTAAAAAGTCAATCTTTGCTTCCATTATTTGAGATGTCAACTTTATCGTATATTACATTTTCTTATGTACTTTTGTGATTTCTGTCCTTTCTATTCCATTCTTTCATTTGTTTTTCTATTTATTTGCCACCACACTATATTAACAGTAGAGATTCAACGAATTTTGAGCCTAAAACATTTAGTATTAATACCTTATAAAGCTGGCCCCACCTCATATTTTCATTTTGTTTTGTTTTTCCTTTTCAGTTTTCCTGGCTATTGCGTGTCATTAAAAAAGAATAGGAGCTTTATTATCAACAAGTTTAGATACATTTTAAAAAGAGCTGTTGGTATTTTTATTGGGATTGCATTAAATTTGTAAATTAACTTTGGGAAAACTAACATCTTTATAACATTGAATCATCTAATATGGGAACATGGGCTGTCTTTCTAAATCTTCATGTTAATTTTGTATCTCTCTGGAATGTTTTAAGATTTACTCATAGATTTTTCATATTTCTTAAATTGAATCCTAAGTATTTAATTTTTTTCTCCTATAAATATTTCCTCAACTCTAATGTCCTCTACCTTATTTCTGGTTTTGCATATCAATGTCATTGATTTATGAATGTTCATTTTATATCTTACTACCTTCCTGCTGCCTTACTGATTTTTTTTGTTAGTTTAAGCATCATTTGTTTACAAAATATGCTGTCATACCATATACAAAAAAGTATTTATTTTATTTACCAACTCATATGCAACTAATAGAATTATCTTGTCTAAAAGCATTATGTTGTTTCATTGTCTAACATGTCTAATATAATAATGAATAGTAGTGGAGATAATGGGTAATTTTGCCTCATTTTAGTTCTTATGGAAAAGACTCTAGCGTTTCTTCATATGAATATTCACATTAAGAACTTATCCCTTGATTTGCTTGATTTAGTTTTAAAATCAGGAATTGGTACTGAAATTTTTCAAAGACTTTTTCAACATTTCCGGAAATAATTTTGAGTTTTATCCTCTTTAAATCTATTAGTATGGTGTATAGTATTAATTGAAACAATTTGCATTCTGGACTAAAGCTTTCTTGGTCATGATATATTATAAACTTAATGAGGTATTGGATTCTGCTTGGTAATATATTATTTAGTATTTTGTATTGGTATTTATAAGTGATATTCATCTTTTATTTTTGAGTACTGTCTTCATTTGTTTTAGCCATCCTTTTACATTTGTTTCATGAAAAGGTATTTTCCTTCATTTGCAAAGGTCTAGCACTTTATCTGGGTGTTAGCATCATCTGACTTTTGGAAGTTTGATAGAATTCCATTATAAATTCATCCAGGTCTTGTGCTTTTTGGAAATAGTTAATCACTTTGATCACTTTGTTTTCCTATGAAATTTGGTCTGTTTGTGCTTTCTACTCATTTTTGGTAATCTGTATTTGCCTAGGAAAACTATCTCTTTTATTTAGGTTTTCAAGTTTATTTGCAAAGAAGTCTTCAAAGTAATTTCTTAGGATTAAAAAAAAACCTTTTTCTGTTTCAATGTTTAGTTCCCATTTGTTATTTCCTATTTTATATTTTGTATTATTATCCCCTTTTTTCTGATCAAGAAAATTAAGAGAAGTGGATTTTTTCAGAATTTCCATTATTAATGAATGAGCTCTACTGTGTTTCTATTAACTACCTTGTAATTTCTACTTTGTCTTTATTATAACCTTCATTATATTTTATTTTGTTTTGCTTTTTCTTTTGAGTTGGAATTTAATTATTTATTTTCCCTCTTCAATTTTTGGTGTGTTAATATCTGTATTTCCCTTTTTCTCCTGTAGATTTTGCCTCATAAAGGTAAATGCATTGTTATTTCGTGTATAAATATTTTGTGTTATATCTTCATAATGACTCTCATGGCTTTAAACATTAAAAAGTTGTTTTTATTGAGATGGTTAAATTGATGCCAGTTACTTATCACAAGACACAGAAACCTGTACTTCCATTTTACTCGTCATATTTCACTATTATTATTTGACACTCTCTTTTCTTTCAATTAATGTCAACTCCCTGAAGGTAGAAAGCATCCTATCCCTCATTGCTAAAACAATGTCTGAAACATAAATTATGTTCACTTAATATTTACTGAGTGAACTTTTTTGAATAGAACCTAGCGTGTATAATCTTTTAATTTCATGTGTAAGTATTTTGAAAGTTGTTCTACTTTATGAATTTAGCGTTTTACCTAAATTATTTCAGATCGAGATTTGGACTTTCAAACGCTATATACATCTGTGACATCACATCGTTTAATAGATTAGACGAGACATGTCCTAAGTACCTTGATAATTATACCATGCATAGCAGCATTTGTATCTGTGCATCTCAGATTATACACAATGAATTAGTTAATTGTTCACATGATTTGTAGGCATTCCTTTCTGCCCAAAATTTGTGTTAACATCTTTCTTCTTCATAAATTATGAAAACAAATTTAATCAATTTACTGAGGACTTATGAAATTAATAACAAATTAACATTAAAAGGCTTTGTAATTCTAGTAAAGCTTTAATTACTTTATGTTGAGTTTTCTTTTTTATTTCTTAACAACTTTTCAGGTAGAGTCTACAGCTTTTCAAACAATTTCAGTGATTTAAATAGTTTGATCTAATCTAAAAAATTACTATCCCAATGGATTTAAAGCTATCCCTCTCCCAGGACAGATGATAGACATGTGCCACTAGACAGGGACTTGGGGTGAGAAGGGGAGAATCTGCTTTTTTATTCCATCTGTTTAATTGTTCTAAGTTTCTAGTGATGGGAACATGCAGGAGATATGAGGAGTTAATTGGGTGCAGTTTGAAACTTTTGTCTTCTTAGTTTTTATTTCTTTTTGGGTTAACACCAAATGGCCCTTGGTACACTTGGAGAGGCAAACATATAAATAGTGAGGGTAGGAGGGTAGGAATAGAGTAGAAATGCTTTATGTTGTTGTTCATAGGCATTTTATACTGTTCAATTCCTTGACCTGGGGAATCTAGAGGCTTCTCTATATCTTCCACCTGTCTTAGCTCCTTTCATCAACAATCTAGTCTGGAGATACGTGCTGCTGGTGGCCAAAAAACTGGTAAGATGCCTCTGGTCCAGTTATCTTCCTTTGATGTGAATTGTACCCACAAGAAAATAAAATATCCTAGACATTCTAAAGAGTGGGTGTGCAGATACTCCATTGCTTCTCTTTCTTTAAATCTCCTCTCCAACTTTCTTTTCCCCTGATCAGGTGTAGGAGTGGAAGCAGGTTGATAAGTCTGCTGTCTAAAGAGACATTAAACTACAGAATAAGAAAGCAGTCTTTCATTCTCCTAAGAAGAAATTCCAAATAATTAAATTTACATATACTTAATATATATTATGTATATTAATAACAGTCATACATTTGTGAGTATTGAATACTTGAAATTGGTTATTGACTATTGAGTACTTGAAATGTGGCTAGTATGGCTAAATTTCAATTAAATTTAATTAATTTCTATTTAAATGTAAGTAGTAATATGTACTGTGCAGAGTAGCATTTTATCTGTTCATCTCAGAGTATACATAGCAAATGACTTAAGTCTCTCCAAAAAGTGATGTTGGGAAAGCTGGACAGCTACATGTAAATCAATGAAATTTGAACACTCCCTCATACCATATACAAAAATAAACTCAAAATGGCTTAAAGACCTAAATATAAGACATGACAACATAAAACTCTTAGAAAAGAACACAGGCAAAACATTCTCTGACATAAATTGTAGCAATATTTTCTTAGATCAGTGTCCCGAGGAAAAATAAATAAAAGCAAAAATAAACAAATGGCACCTAATTAAACTCAAAGCTTTTGCACAGCAAAGGAAATCATCAACAAAACGAAAAGACAGCTTATGGGATGGGAGAAAATATTTGCAAACGATGCGACCAACAAGGAGTTAATATCCAAAATATACAAACAGCACATACAACTCAATATTGAAAAAATAAACAACCCAATCAAAAAATGGGCAGAAGACCTATATAGACATTTTTCCAAAGAAGACATACAGATGGCCAAGAGGCAGATGAAAAGATGTTCATATCACTAATTATTAGGGAAATGCAAATCAAAACCACAATGAGGTATCACCTCACACTTGTCAGAATGGTTATCATCAAAAAGTCTACAAATAATAAATGCTGGAGAAGGTGTGGAGAAAAGGGATCTCTTGTACACTGTTGTTGGGAATGCAAATTGGTGCCTCCACTATGGAGAACAGTATGGAGGTTCCTTAAAAAAATAAAAATAGAACTACCATATGATCCAGCAATCCCACTCCCTGGTACATACCCAGAAAAAACAAAAACCTAATTCAAAAAGATACATGTGCCCCAGTGTTCACAGCAGCACTATTTATAATAGCCAAGACATAGACACAACCCAAGTGCCCATCAACAGATCAGTTAAAGAAGATAAGATATATATATATATGATATATATACATATATGTATATATATATATAAATATATATATAAAGGAATATTACTCAGCCATAAAAAGGAACAAAATATTGCCATTTGCAGCAACATGGATGGACCTAGAGAATATTGTACTTAGTGAAGTATGTAAGACAGAGAAAGACAAATACTATGTGATATCACTTATATGTGGAATCTAAAAAATAATACAAAGACTCTATATACAAAACAGAAAAAGACTCACAGGCATAGAAAACAAACTTATGGTTACTAAAGGGGAGAGAGAGGGGAGGAGGGACAAATTAGGAGTATGGGATTAACAGATACAAAGTACTATACATAAAATGTATAAAATAGATAAGCAACAAGGATTTACCATATAGCACAGAAAATTGTAATCAATATCTTGTAATAATCTGTAATGGAATATAATCAGAAAAAAATAACTGAATCACTATGCTGAACACCTGAAACTAACACAATAGTATAAATCAAATATACTTCAATAAAATTTTGAAAACAAACAAATATGAATAATTATTAAAGTGATCTTTTTAGGCATTCTTTTCTGTCCAAAATTTATGTTAGTATCTTTTCTAGCCGTCTGTGTTAGTATCTACTAGCTAAGGTATTAGACAGCACAGTCTCAAGTATCTATTTATCCATATCTACCTTTTCTTCCATGTGTATCCAAGTGTCTATTTGTCCATATGTAACCTAGGGAAGGAGATGGCAAATGTTAGTTCACATTCCTTGTTAGTAAGGCCTGGGAAGAAGCATCTGGACCCAAATATGACATCTTTGTGTTGAGAACCCTTGCTGTCTGTTCTAGGGCAATAAGACATATTAGTCATAGTTCTTTCAAAATCTGTATAACTGCAATATCCAGATCAGTGGGACTATTTCTTTTTTAATACCATTTAGGGGCAGTAAGAAAAGACCATGAATCTTATTTTCCAGGATTAGAGTTTTTGACTGACTTAAATTAATTTTAATATCCAAGGTGACCAAAAAGCTACATATTATGCTAAAGATATCTTAGACTACTGGAATACAGCATGGTTAAAAATAAGTATGAAGAAAATATTTTTAAAATTCATTTTAGTTTATATCTTCTGATTGATAACCAATTACCCACCCAGAGTGAGCTCTCTTCAGTTTTGCCTTAACTACCTGGAAACTCGACGTTGAGCTCACTGTTTTTTTCTTTCTTTCTCTTTTCCTTCCTCTTTGTATTTTCTGGATTACTAAGTTGCCTGGAATGTCTATTTCTATATACTCGCACTAGGAGTTTACTTATATTCTGGTGAGATACTTAAAGCAAAGTACTTAGAAGTCACAGCACAGAAAGAGGCCTTGCAAAAATAATTCAGTGTCATCTTTACCTGTCTTCCCTCTATCTATCAAAAATGTAATTTGCTGTGGCAGTACATGCTTTTCTAAGTCATTGCTGTACTATCACAAAAAACAGATCTTTGATCTCTGTGTGTATTGATGAATTAAACATAGTGTGCCCACTTTCTAAACATCATTTAATAAGCTTGGAATAGCAATTTTCTTTTAGCTTCATTTTCCTACTTTTGAATTGAAGTATGGTGTTTTCCTTTTTAAATATCACTAAAATCCTGCAATTGGACAACCTTCTACTGAGAAAATCATAAAGCCAAGAAAGTACTTACTCAATTACTAAGAATCCTGTATTTTAAGTGATTTCACCCAAAAGTATTGTTCATAGCATGAATCAATGAAAGCAGTAATAAGTCATTATTAAGGAACAACTACAGATTTCTGTTGTTTTCCTTTTTATATTTTGAAGCATATAAGCACTAGCTGTAGTTTCAAAATTAATCTGAAATATTTTAATCCACTTTCAAGTTTATTCTACGTCGTGTTTTGGGGATGAAGTTTAAAGGATTGGATCAAATGATAGCACCTCAAAGTTATAAAATGATACACATAACAACTCAAAAAATGCTCATAGTTTGCAAATATATGTTCATTGTGTAATTTATTGAATATCTTCTGTGAATAGCAATGTTCTACGCTGGAATTACTGATGTAATATATCTTTTGTCCCATCTCAGAAGAACTTGATGTATGCGCATCATGAAATAGTGTGGCTCAAGCCCTAATGCCAGAGTTAATATTTCTGTAACATACATATATTTGCCTTATAGTTAGCTAAGGAAATGTTGCTATCAAGAAACCAGGACAGATCACTCATATCTACATCTTTCTCTACTGTAAAATGTGAAAAGTATGTCCTGTAAATAAAAATGTCCTCAAGAATATTACTCAGCCATAAAAAGAAACAAAATTGAGTTATTTGTGGTGAGGTGGATGAAACTAGAGTCTGTCATACAGAGTGAAGTAAGTCAGAAAGAGAAAAACAAATACCGTATGTTAACACATATATATGGAATCTAAAAAAAACAAAAACAAAAACAAATGGTTCTGGAGAACCTAGGGGCAGAACAGGAATAAAGACACAGACGTAGAGAATGGACTTGAGGACACGGGGAGGGGGAAAGGTAAGCTGGGACGAAATGAGAGAGTGGCATGGACTTACATATACTACCAAATGTAAAATAGATAGCTAGTGGGAAGCAGCCACATAGCACAGGGAGATCAGCTCAGTGCTTTGTGGATAAGGAGGGTGGGAGGGAGACGCAAGAGGGAGGAGATATGGGGATATATGCATATGTATAGCTGATTCACTTTGTTATAAAGCAGAAACTAAGACATCATTGTGAAGCAATTATACTCCAATAAAGATGTTAAAAAAAATCATTTAGTTCTTGTCATAAGCGGTGTTCAGCCCCAAGTATCATGCAATAGAGAGCAGGCACTCAGTTTTTGTTGATTTATCAGATGAACTGAAAAAATCTAATCAGATAAGACTGGTACATTGCACTTAATTGCTTATAACTGTTAATAAATATACTAAATGAAACTAATAAACCTATTGTTATTAATTGACTTTCATAAAAGCCACTCTGTAAATCTAGTTATAATTAGCTTAATTATATGATATTTATTGGTTACAATTCATAGCTAGTCAAACATAAATGGCAAATGATTAAAGCAACTCATCTCAGAAGTCATCAGCTTAGGTTAAGCTATATAACCTTCTATAAGTCATAGAACCTACTTTATTTTATTTGCATTATCTCTATGTAAATCTCCATGAGATCTATGACAGATTTTCTTCTCACAATGTCTTTTTCCCTTCTTGTCTTCTTTATGAAACCTTTATACGCATTCCTCAACAAGTATTTGTTGAATCAGTAAATGAACCCTTTATGCTTTATATGGCGGGGGGGTAGGGAGTAAAAAGAAACTATGTGAAAATGTTTTTCATAGTGAACAAAAAAATCTCATGAGTATAAGTTATCATCATTATGGTAAATCTCATTATAGCAAGTCAAAAATACCCGACAAATGTTCAAAGCCCAAATCACAATCAAATATGCACTATTGCAGACAGTAGTTAATCATATCATTCGATTAGCATTTAAAAGGCTGACCTGTGCTGCACATTTTGATAGAATATAAGAATACAGCATATACCATTTAAACACTAACTTGGAAAACACAAATGGTTATGTACAAAACACAACAGATGAAGTCCACAGGGATGGCTGTACAATATATTCTAAGAATTAGATGAAAATACACCTTTCACTGGAACCAGCTATAAACAACCGAAAGGAATTTTGTTAACAAGAGAGGAAGGAGGTGTGAACAAATTTAATGAAGCTCCTCACAAGAATCAGACCTGGATGTAGACGCTTCAGATCTATCACCTCCTTTAATCATCATAACTATGCTTCAAGCTCTAGTGTGTGCCGGAACTAGCTTATACTAGCTCACAATAACCACTCATTATATATCGTCCCGACTCTGTATTCAGTGACTTCACACTGGTGTCTTTAAATCATTCATTGTGGGAGTATTTACAACATTGAAATCAGCAAACGGTACAAATCGGGGCTTGTTTTCTCCCAGTCCAAGAGCAAGTTTGTTAAGATTTGCTAGCACATCATGATATGCACTAAGTAGGATAACATAACAATGTTTAGGCTCTAAAATCCATCTAATCCTAAAATTCTATGACTATTGCAGAGCAAATTAACTAGCATTTTTAACTGAATAAACTTCCTTAGTTTTAATGGATGATTTAGACAGTTTTAGTCTGTACACTGGGAGGTTTTTAGTCAAAAATGGTAATTTTTAGTTACATAATTTATTTGTAAAATGAAAAGGTTGTTGTGTTTATATAATGGGCCATGCTTCCTCATTTAATAATGAGAATGTTTTATTCTTGAAAGTGTAAAATAGTAATAGTTATTAAGATTTATTTAAATGAGATTTATTTAAGACAACCTATGATTATATCTTTGACCATTCTTTTTCTTTTTTTTAACATCTTTATTGGAGTATAATTGCTTTACAATGGTGTGTTAGTTTCTGCTTTATAAAAAGTGAATCAGCTATACATATATCCCCATATCTCCTACCTCTTGTGTCTCCCTCCCACCCTCCCTATCCCACCCCTCTAGGTGGTCACAAAGCACTGAGCTGATCTCCCTGTGCCATGCGGCTGCTTCCCACTAGCTATCTATTTTACATTTGGTAGTATATATAAGTCCATGCCCTCTCTCACTTCGTCCCAGCTTACCCTTCCCCCTCCCCGTGTCCTCAACTCCATTCTCTATGTCTGTGTCTTTATTCCTGTCCTGCCCCTAGGTTCTCCAGAACCATTTGTTTTTGTTTTTGTCTTTTTAGATTCCACATATATGTGTTAGCATATGGTATTTGTTTTCCTGTTTCTGACTTCACTCTGCATGACAGACTCTAAGTCCATCCACGTCACTATGAATAACTCAATTTCATTTCTTTTTATGGCTGAGTAATATTCCATTGTATATATGTGCCACATCTTCTTTATCCATTCATCTGTTGATGGACACTTAGGTTGCTTCCATGTCCTGGCTACTGTAAATAGAGCTGCAATGAACATTGTGGTACATGACTCTTTCTGAATTATGGTTTTCTCAGAGTATATGCCCAGTAGTGGGATTGCTGGGTTGTATGGTAGTTCTGTTTCCAGTTGACCATTCTTTATATTGGTATTTTGCAGTGAGGCCCACAGTAATTGAAACTGATGTTTACGTAAACAGCATTGGACCAGTTGATCCCATAAATATGGTGAGTAATGAATATTAAAAATAGTTATCTGGCATAGAGTTCTGGAGTATATATATACCACAATAATAGAAAGAATATGTGAATAATTTCTGATAACTAATTCTGAATGAGTTCTGGGCAACAGGTGCAATTAGTGATTCGTTGGTTGTGCATAGGCTGACTGCAAGGTATAGAGATGATTTTGCAGATGGTAGAGTCATTTTTTGAGATAGGGAATTTAGCCATATGTGCCCTCAGATGCTGAAGGCACATTCAGGAGGAACCGTCCAGTAATGATTTGGATTTTAATTTCCAGGAAGAAGTTATGACTGGAAATAATTGTAAATTGGGGAGGGAAGAGGGACAAGCAGCATAAAATATAGCTTAAAGCCTCAATAAATGATCCAAGAAGATGCAGATTAAGAGGAACACAGATTTGAGAATCAGATGGTATTTATAATGAGGTCAATGCATGTAAAATACAGGTGGAAGAAAGAGAAATGCAGAAAAGGGACATACTCAGAAAAGTCAGAGGGTAGGAGAAGAACCAGGGAGAAAATGATATTGTATAATCTGAGGAAGAAAAGAGAATGGAAAAGAAGGAACTGATAACCAGTTGTCAACATACATGAGAATCCAGTGATAAATGGAATAAATTGGGCCCACTGGTGTTGGTTATATGGTACTGGTTATCTCTGTTAGGTGAAATTCAGTGGAAAAGTGAAAGAAAGAAACGAATAGCAGCTGAATCGTACGTCTCTCCTCCATCCTCAAAATTGGTCTCCTATCCAACTTCTTGTCACAGAGCTAGAAATATGGGTTCTGCAGTGATAGACATGCAATCATGTGTGGATTTCAAGGTGATGGTGAGTAAGTGGGAATGCAGGTTAATTTTATGAACTACTACTTTGAGAAACTTGACTTAGAAGAGAATGAGGTAAGAGTTTGGCGGTAGAGAAGGAAGAGAGTAAAAGAGGAATATGAGCAAGAGAGAATATGAGAAAATGTCAAGGAAAGGTCATTTAGGATGGAAAATGGAAAAGTTTGTAACTATGCTTTATCTCTTATACACAGAATAAATAGTTTTCATTACCATTTGAAAGACATAATAACTCCAATATAACCCAAAGACATTATTTAAAATAGGTTGAAAATGTGCTGTTCCAAACCCTAATGATCCCATTTCTGTGAGTCAAACTACTTGGTCCCATTCAATGAGCTCAATCATGTTATATGTTCATCTCCTCTGATTTGGTCACCTGTGTTACTCTCTCAGGCTGCCGTAACAAAGTGCCAGAGACTGCTGGCTGAAACAACAGACATTTCAGACATTTATGTCTCCAGTTCTTAAGGACAGAAGTCCAAATCAAGGTGTCAGCAACTTTGCTTTCTTCTCAGGCCTTTCTCCTTGGTTTGAAGATGGCCACCTTCTCACTGTGTCATTACATGGGCTTTCCTCAGTGCATGTGTTTCCCTGGTGCTCTTTGTGTATCCAAATTTTCCCTTCTATAAAGACAGCAGTCAGATTGGATTTGGGTCCACCCTAAAGACCTCATTTTAAATTAATCATCTATTCAAAGGCCCTATCTTCAATTACAGTCACATTCTGAGGTACTGGGGGTTAGGGCTTCAACATATGAATTTTGGGAGGACACCATTTAGCCCATAGCACCATGCAAAGATAATTCTCTAACCCTTTGATGATTTTTCTCCCTAACTTCATTTATTCAGTACCACAACAAATTGTCTCTTTATTAGTGATCTTAACCACTTTATGCCTGAATAACCATCATTATATACTTGTCTGTGTCTGCTTATTCTTATAGTATTACAGCCATGCTCAGTTTTTCTCTTACTCAATATGATGTTCACATGATTGTCATTAACTTTCACAGCTGCCTATATTGATTACCGTACTGACAGCATTTTGGCCACACCATAATGGACATCTTTGTTGCCTTAGTGCAAATAAATACGAACTGGCTTGGGATAAGTTGAATTTGAGAGTCTGAAAATAGGAGCCAACTGTCAGGAGAAAGGGCTGGAGCAAATATTTACCAGGGATTAGCTAAACCTCCGAGGAATTGGAAAAGCAGTGTTAAAGTAAAGAGAGAAGGAAAAAGAAACAAATATCAGACTTTGAGGAACATATATTGGGTTGGCCAAAATGTTCGTTTGTTTTTTCCTGTAAGATGGCTCTGGTAGCTCTTAGTTGTCTTTAATTTGAAACAATTTTGTTAGATTGTATTGTGACAGCTGTCATATCAGCATGCATTAAAAAAAACTTACCAAATTGATGAATTTTTGTGTAGCCATTTTAATACTGAAGGTGGAAGAAAAACAGCAACATTTTCGGCATATTACGCTTTATTATTTCAAGAAAGGTAAAAATACAACTGAAATGCAAAAAAAGATTTGTGCAGTGTATGGAAAAGGTGCTGTGACTGAACAAACCTGTCAAAAGTGGTTTGTGAAGTTTCGTGCTGGAGATTTCTCTCTGGACAATGCCCCATGGTAGGGTAGACCAGTTGAAGTTGATAGGGATCAAATCAAGACATTCACTGAGGACAATCAACATTATACCACATGAGAGACAGCCGACATACTCAAAATATCCAAGTCAAGCATTGAAAATCATTTGCACCAGCCTGGTTATGTTAATCACTTTGATGTTTGGGTTCCACATAAGTTAAGTGAAAAAAACCTTCTTGACCGTATTTCTGCGTGTGATTCTCTACAGAAACGTAATGAAAACATTCCATTTTTAAAACAAATTGTTGCGGGCGATGAAAAGTGGATACTGTACAATAATGTGGAACAGAAGTGAAATGAATCACCACCAACCACACCAAAGGCCAGTCTTCATCCAAAGAAGGTGATGTTGTGTATATGGTGGGATTGGAAGGGAGTCCTCTGTTATGAGCTCTTTCTGGAAAACCAAACAATTAATTCCAACAAGTACTGCTCCCAATTAGATCAACTAAAAGCAGCACTTGACGAAAAGCATCCAGAATCAGTCAACAGAAAATGCATAATCTTCCATCTGGATAACACAAGACCACATGTTTCTTTGATGACCAGGCAAAAACTGTTACAGCTTGGCTGGGAAGTTCTGATTCTTCTGCCATATTCACCAGAGACTGCACCTTCAGATTTGCATTTATTTCGGTCTTTACAAAATTCTGGAAAAAATTTCAATTCTCTGGAAGACTGTAAAAGGCACCTGGAACAGTTCTTTGCTCAAAAAGATTAAAAGTTTTGGGAAAATGGAATAATGAAGTTGCCTGAAAAATGGCAGAAGGTAGTGGAACAAAAGGGCAAATACATTGTTCAATAAAGTTCTTGGTGAAAATGAAAAATGTGCCTTTTATTTTGGCTTAAAAAACCAAAGGCACTTTTTGGCCAACCCAATATATTTAAGGACCTGAAAGATGAAATTGAGGTAGTAAATTAAACAGCATAGTTGGCAAGAAAATGAAGATAAAGCAAGGGAAAAGAAAGTTTCAAAGAGTGTTTTAGTACTACTTCTACCCCAAACAAATTTGTATACAACCTCTTGGTTTTTGTAAAGATAAAACATTCTATATACCTGTGTGTATTGATTTAACATTATGAAAATATAAGATTTCATAAAGTAATGCCTTACTAAAATGTTAATTTTCTCTTAAAAAATCATAAAATATTCAGTCTCTAATTAACCAATACTTAGATAAGCCCATTTGGGCATGTGGAAGTCTAAATTTTTCTGCATTGTATATGTTTTATTTGGGGCTTTTGTTTTCAATTTGAATGAATTCATTAAAGAAAAATGTGGTCATTAAAGAAGAAGTAGAATTCAAGACTGAATTTGTATTCCAGAAATATTTTGACAAGAATGGCTATCAAGAGGCTTCTATGATGATCTTCCTATATAAAAGTTTCATGGTATTAAATATTTAGTTTTCCCAGTGGGGCAAATTAGACACTTGTAACCTTGGACAGTGATAGTTTTTTAATAAAGTTAATTAAGTGAAATTACTATTAAAATTGGTGATACTAAAGCACGTATAAGAAAAAAAACTGTGGAATATTTGATAGTGTTTATTAAAAGAGAAGCATTGTCATACTAGGGATTAAGGAACAGTTTACATAGAAGACTATTTTAACTAAACAATGCAGGAAAATTAGAATTCAGTTATTATAAAATGAACAAAATTGCTTTGACTGTGAGTGTAATAAAGCAAGCAGACTTGAGTGTAATTAAGCAAGCAAGTGTTTTTTCCCTCTTTACACATACAACTTAAGTTACTGATAAGGAACAAAATTAATACATAGGTTTAATGTTTTTATTTTTTCAAATGAGGCAAAATTTTGTTTGGTGCAAAATGGTTGTTTCATTTTAAGCTTGGCTACATAAAATAGTATCTGTAGATTACTGATAAGACCTAAAGCAATATAATTCTACAATAGGATATGTCTTTCTTTTCTTTTCTTTTTAAATCCAGGGTTAGATTAATGGCTTCAATCCTGGTGCCACTGTCAAAAAATAGATATTTAATAATTGCATGTTGAAAGAATGAATAAATCAGTCAATAAATAGATCGTTCCTATAATTTCTATTTTGAGAATTTAAGTGCAAAGTGAATAACAGATGAACTAATGAAGATTGAAAGATTAACTTGGAAAGAGGCTGTTCAACTATGCATCTCTAATTAAAACTATCTAATTGTAAACAGAACAGAAATATACAATCAAAACTGAAGGCAAAAAATGTTAATAGAGGTTATTAGACTGGAATTAAAGTATTTAACCTCTTAATTTTTCAGGTTTTGAGGAGATTATGTATTTTCACTCTTTCAAGTAAATGTGTCAGGATAATTAAACAATTGCACTTATCCTCTGGTAGCAAATACAACGTTCAAGGGTTATAGCGATTCTCTGAATCAAGTCAAAATCAATGAAAGCTCCAGAGAATCCAAGATGATATTATAGGTATATAACACATGGGGAGTAAGTAGAAAACAGTTATAATTGAAAATTCCAGGTATAATTTGGACATGGGTTTACTCATAGGAACTGGTACACCATTATATAGTCCAATATTTAAGAAATTATCAATATACGCATTTTGAAAGTGTCAGACCAGAGAGAAAGACAGCTATACAAAACTGTTCAAGAACAAGATCCCATTTCATGTCTGTAGAACTTAAGTTTATATCTTCCTAACTGCCAGGGTCAGAGGTCACATGGTCTTAGAATATGCTTCCGAAGCTGAATATATTCTTCCAGCGTGAAATTGCGATTGGTTTTGGTAATGGAGACAGGGATGAAGAATGAAAACACAAGTTATGAGGAAGGCAACTTAGAAAGGAGCCAGGGCACAAGCTGGGCTAGACTCCAAAGTAACTACCTGCTGGAGATGACAATGCTGGGGAGAGCAGTACACAAATAGGATTAAATTAATTTAGCAAAAGACAAGTTGTTTTCTTTCTGTCCAGTATAGAAATATTTAACAATAATGCCCCTTTTCAGACTCCTTTTACAAGAAAAGGAAAATCCAACTGCTCCCTATAAAAGAAAAAATATTCTTTAAAAGCATAGACAGAACTACGAAAGTTATAAACACTAATCATTATTGTATGGAAATACAGTACGGGATATAAGAGATTTTCCAGAAACCAAATTTTGTTCTGTCATTCAAATGGAATGGCCAAACATCAAATGTGTGTATAGGGGGTGAGGTATAGTTAAATAATCTATTTGAGAATGGTGAGAACTGAAGTTTAATATTTTTTATTTTCCCTTATTTTATCAGACTTGTTTTTGACAATAAACTCCCTAGACATATAACTTGGGTTTAAACATTCTAGATATATTGAGAAAGCTGGTGCTCAGAATTTTTTTCTCCATGAATTTCTTGCAAGGAGCACATTTCTTCAGCATGGTTCATACAGTAGGTGCTAATGTTCATAGGTTCATTTTTCCATCTCTCTTTGTCTCTGTCTCTGCCTTTCTCTCTCTCTCTCTCTCTTCCCTCTCATTCCTCTCCTTCCTTTTCTCTCTTTTTTGTTCCTGCTGCTTCCAGATTTAAGGAAATAAAGCCTCAAGCATAGCTTCTACATATCAAATTAACCGTGTTTTTTCCTCTTACTATATTAACAGGAAATGGTCACTCCTTGCCAGCTATATTATTTTTAGGAATTATGAAACAGCAAACACATTAAGTTTATTTGTTTGGTTTGTACAATATTTTAAAGTTTGTTGCCATAGTTTTAATTTCTTTTCTTTTGCATATTATGTTAAGATTTATTGTTTTCATTAAATACTCTAAAATCTATTTCTTTTCACAGGCTTTATTTTAAAATAATATAGAATTTAGGTAAGTTTTGATTCAACACTAGCAGAGGTAAAATTTAAAATTATAAATAAATATTATTTTCAACTCTGTACTTCTTTGATCCAGAATGCTCACTTGCCCCATGAATAGGAAGTTAAAGCTCTTAGAATAAAGAAATTAAAATAACCTCTGAACTTCCAAAAATTATTAAAATAATTTTACTATTTCTTGAGTTGAAAAAAACACATTTAAATTTTTATTTTATGGTCTTATTTGTCTTTTATTTATGTAAGACTTGTATTGCAAAAGTTGGTACATTGGCTACTAAGTTAGAATATATATGGCCTCTTTCCTTTGGAGAAGTATAAAACCTAGTGGGGAAGATGTCTAAAAAATAACAAATTAGATCGATACAGAAGAGGAAGGGCCCGGAAAGTTCTGTGTATGAACACATACATATTTTAAGTTGCAAACGGTGACCCTATGCTATTTTATTTCTAAAAATCTTTCATTAAAATAGGATTTTTTCCTTATTATAAAAGAAATACATGACCAATATTGGAAAATTAGAAATTCCATTTAGGCAAAAGAAAAAATTAATATTCTAGATTATGATTATCCAGTGGTCACCATTGTTAACTACCATTTTAATAACTTCATGTACATAGTTTTCCCAAATGTTATACTATTAATATTATACATATTTTTATAACGTTGTGTCTTTCTACTTATTATATCATGACTGTTATTCCACTTAACTACTTTTTAAAAATATCATTAAATGTTGCATGATATTAGGGGATGTATTTGTACCATAATCTATATAGTAATACATTATCTAACATCTTGGTCAGATTTTGGAGGTGTCTATATTGAATTATTTTTTAATGATCTGCCTCCTAGGTTAGTTACAATTTTGAGTCCTTCATGAATTAGTAGATAGAGAATGTTGTAGAATGGGACTGTACTGCTTGGTAGTTCTGGCCTCAGGCTAGGATTAGGGGGAAAGTTCTGCCAGAATAAGGACCTAATCATACATGTGATTAAAAGGTAGGTAGCCTTGCTTCCTGCCTAGCTGATTCAAGGCACTATTTCATTTGTCAAATGTTATAGATGATAATAAATATATCTTATGAGTATACATTTTTCACCTCTTTGTTTAAAATCAAATTATATGAGTTATATGGTACCTACCAAGGGTTTTCAATGATAAACTCAAAGTTATTAGGCAACGGCTTTGATTGCTTCACTTCTTTTTTTTTTTTTTTTTTTTTTTTTTTTTTTTTTTTTTAATTTTTTTAAATTTAATTTAATTTTTTTATACAGCACGTTCTATTTAGTTACCTATTTTATACATATTAGTGTATACACATCAATCCCAATCTCCCAGTCCATCCCACCCCCCCAGACCCCACCCCCACTTTTCCCCCTTGGTGTCGATACGTTTGTTCTCTACATCTGTGTCTCTATTTCTGCCTTGCAAACTGGTTCATCTGTACCATTTTTCTAGATTCCACATATATGCATTAATACATGATATTTGTTTTTTCTTTCTGACTTACTTCAGTCTGTATGACAGTCTCTAGGTCCATCCACATCTCTACAAATGACCCAATTTTGTTCCTTTTATGGCTGAGTAATATTCCATTGTATATATGTGCCACATCTTCTTTATCCATTCACCTGTCGATGGGCATTTAGGTCACTACCATGACCTGGCTATTGTAAATAGTGCTACAGTGAACATTGGGGTGCATGTGTCTTTTTTTTTTTTTTTTTTTTTTTAAACATCTTTATTGGGGTATAATTGCTTTACAATTGTGTGTTAGTTTCTGCTTTATAACAAAGTGAATCAGTTATACATATACATATGTTCCCATATGTCTTCCCTCTTGCGTCTCCCTCCCTCCCACTCTCCCTATCCCACCCCTCCAGGCTGTCACAAAGCACCGAGCTAATATCCCTGTGCCTTGCGGCTGCTTCCCCCTAGCTATCTACCTTACTACGTTTGTTAGTGTGTATATGTCCATGACTCTCTCTCACCCTGTCAAAGCTCACCCTTCCCCCTCCCCATATCCTCAAGTCCGTTCTCCAGTAGGTCTGCGTCTTTATTCCTGTCTTACCCCTAGGTTCTTCATGACATTTTTTTTCCCCTTAAATTCCATATATATGCGTTAGCATACGGTATTTGTCTTTTTCTTTCTGACTTACTTCACTCTGTATGACAGACTCTAGGTCTATCCACCTCATTACAAATAGCTCAATTTCGTTTCTTTTTATGGCTGAGTAATATTCCATTGTATATATGTGCCACATCTTCTTTATCCATTCATCCGATGATGGGCGCTTAGGTTGTTTCCATCTCCGGGCTATTGTAAATAGAGCTGCAATGAACATTTTGGTACATGACTCTTTTTGAATTTTGGTTTTCTCAGGGTATATGCCCAGTAGTGGGATTGCTGGGTCATATGGTAATTCTATTTGTAGTTTTTTAAGGAACCTCCATACTGTTCTCCATAGTGGCTGAACCAATTCACATTCCCACCAGCAGTGCAAGAGTGTTCCCTTTTCTCCACACCCTCTCCAGCATTTATTGTTTCTAGATTTTTTGATGATGGCCATTCTGACTGGTGTGAGATGATATCTCATTGTAGTTTTGATTTGCATTTCTCTAATGATTAATGATGTTGAGCATTCTTTCATGTGTTTGTTGGCATTCTGTATATCTTCTTTGGAGAAATGTCTATTTAGGTCTTCTGCCCATTTTTGGATTGGGTTGTTTGTTTTTTTGTTATTGAGCTGCATGAGCTGCTTGTAAATTTTGGAGATTAAAGCTTTGTCAGTTGCTTCATTTGCAAATATTTTCTCCCATTCTGAGGGTTGTCTTTTGGTCTTGATTATGGTTTCCTTTGCTGTGCAAAAGCTTTGAAGTTTCATTAGGTCCCATTTGTTTATTTTTGTTTTTATTTCCATTACTCTAGGAGGTGGGTCAGAAAGGATCTTGCTGTGATTTATGTCATAGAGTGTTCTGCCTATGTTTTCCTCTAAGAGTTTGATAGTTTCTGGCCTTACATTTAGGTCTTTAATCCATTTTGAGCTTATTTTTGTGTATGGTGTTAGGGAGTGATCTAATCTCATACTTTTACATGTACCTGTCCAGTTTTCCCAGCACCATTTATTGAAGAGGCTGTCCTTTCTCCACTGTACATTCCTGCCACCTTTATCAAAGATAAGGTGTCCATATGTGCGTGGGTTTATCGCTGGGCTTTCTATCCTGTTCCATTGATCTATATTTCTGTTTTTGTGCCAGTACCATACTGTCTTGATTACTGTAGCTTTGTAGTATAGTCTGAAGTCAGGGAGCCTGATTCCTCCAGCTCCTTTTTTCGTTCTCAAGATTGCTTTGGCTATTCGGGGTCTTTTGTGTTTCCATACAAATTGTGAAATTTTTTGTTCTAGTTCTGTGAAAAATGCCAGTGGTAGTTTGATAGGGATTGCATTGAATCTGTAGATTGCTTTGGGTAGTAGAGTCATTTTCACAATGTTGATTCTTCCCATCCAAGAACATGGTATATCTCTCCATCTATTTGTATCATCTTTAATTTCTTTCATCAGTGTCTTATAATTTTCTGCATACAGGTCTTTTGTCTCCTTAGGTAGGTTTATTCCTAGATATTTTATTCTTTTTGTTGCAATGGTAAATGGGAGTGTTTTCTTGATTTCACTTTCAGATTTTTCATCATTAGTATATAGGAATGCCAGAGATTTCTGTGCATTAACTTTGTATCCTGCTACTTTACCAAATTCATTGATTAGCTCTAGTAGTTTTCTGGTAGCATCTTTAGGATTCTCTATGTATAGTATCATGTCATCTGCAAACAGTGACAGCTTTACTTCTTCTTTTCCGATTTGGATTCCTTTTATTTCCTTTTCTTCTCTGATTGCTGTGGCTAAAACTTCCAAAACTATGTTGAATAAGAGTGGTGAGAGTGGGCAACCTTGTCTTGTTCCTGATCTTAGTGGAAATGCTTTCAGTTTTTCACCATTGAGGATGATGTTTGCTGTGGGCTTGTCATATATGGCCTTTATTATGTTGAGGAAAGTTCCCTCTATGCCTACTTTCTGCAGGGTTTTTATCATAAATGGGTGTTGAATTTTGTCAAAAGCTTTCTCTGCATCTATTGAGATGATCATATGGTTTTTCTCTTTCAATTTGTTAATATGGTTTATCACATTGATAGATTTGCGTATATTGAAGAATCCTTGCATTCCTGGAATAAACCCCACTTGATCATGGTGTATGATCCTTTTAATGTGCTGTTGGATTCTGTTTGCTAGTATTTTGTTGAGGATTTTTGCATCTATGTTCATCAGTGATATTGGCCTGTAGTTTTCTTTCTTTGTGACATCCTTGTCTGGTTTTGGTATCAAGGTGATGGTGGCCTCGTAGAAGGAATTTGGGAGTGTTCCTCCCTCTGCTATATTTTGGAAGAGTTTGAGAAGGATAGGTGTTAGCTCTTCTCTAAACGTTTGATAGAATTCACCTGTGAAGCCATCTGGTCCTGGGCTTTTGTTTGTTGGAAGATTTTTAATGACAGTTTCAATTTCAGTGCTTGTGATTGGTCTGTTCATATTTTCTATTTCTTCCTGATTCAGTCTTGGCAGGTTGTGCATTTCTAAGAATTTGTCCATTTCTTCCAGATTGTCCATTTTATTGGCATAGAGTTGCTTGTAGTAATCTCTTATGATTTTTTTTATTTCTGCAGTGTCAGTTGTTACTTCTCCTTTTTCATTTCTAATTCTATTGATTTGAGTCTTCTCCCTTTTTTTCTTGATGAGTCTGGCTAGTGGTTTATCTATTTTGTTTATCTTCTCAAAGAACCAGCTTTTAGTTTTATTGATCTTTGCTATCGTTTCCTTCATTTCTTTTTCATTTATTTCTGATCTGATTTTTATGATTTCTTTCCTTCTGCTAGCTTTGGGGTTTTTTTGTTCTTCTTTCTCTAATTGCTTTAGGTGCAAGGTTAGGTTGTTTATTCGAGATGTTTCCTGCTTCTTAAGGTGGGCTTGTATTGCTATAAACTTCCCCCTTAGAACTGCTTTTGCTGCATCCCATAGGTTTTGGGTCGTTGTGTCTCCATTGTCATTTGTTTCTAGGTATTTTTTTATTTCCTCTCTGATTTCTTCAGTGATCACTTCATTATTAAGTAGTGTATTGTTTAGCTTCCATGTGTTTGTATTTTTTACAGATCTTTTCCTGTAATTGATATCTAGTCTCATGGCGTTGTGGTCAGAAAAGATACTTGATACAATTTCAATTTTCTTAAATTTACCAAGGCTTGATTTGTGACCCAAGATATGGTCTATCCTGGAGAATGTTCCATGAGCACTTGAGAAAAATGTGTATTCTGTTGTTTTTGGATGGAGTGTCCTATAAATATCAATTAAGTCCATCTTGTTTAATGTATCATTTAAAGCTTGTGTTTCCTTATTTATTTTCATTTTGGATGATCTGTCCATGGGTGAAAGTGGGGTGTTAAAGTCCCCTACTATGAATGTGTTACTGTCAATCTCCCCTTTTATGGCTGTTAGTATTCGCCTTATGTATTGAGGTGCTCCTATGTTGGGTGCATAAATATTTACAATTGTTATATCTTCTTCTTGGATCGATCCCTTTATCATTATGTAGTGTCCTTCTTTGTCTCTTGTAATAGTCCTTATTTTAAAGTCTATTTTGTCTGATATGAGAATTGCTACTCCAGCTTTCTTTTGGTTTCCATTTGCATGGAATATCTTTTTCCATCCCCTTATTTTCAGTCTGTATGTGTCTCTAGGTCTGAAGTGGGTCTCTTGTAGACAGCATATATAAGGGTCTTGTTTTTGTATCCATTCAGCCAATCTGTGTCTTTTGGTGGGAGCATTTAGTCCATTTACATTTAAGGTAATTATCGATATGTATGTTCCTATTCCCATTTTCTATATTGTTTTGGGTTCGTTATTATAGGTCTTTTCCTTCTCTTGTGTTCCTTGTCTAGAGAAGTTCCTTTAGCATTTGCTGTAAAGCTGGTTTGGTGGTGCTAAACTCTCTCAGCTTTTGCTTGTCTGTAAAGGTTTTAATTTCTCCATCAAATCTGAATGAGATCCTTGCTGGGTAGAGTAGCCTTGGTTGCAGGTTTTTCTCCTTCATCACTTTCAGTATGTCCTGCCACTCCCTTCTGGCTTGTAGGGTTTCTGCTGAGAGATCAGCTGTTAACCTTATGGGGATTCCCTTGTGTGTTATTTGCTGTTTTTCCCTTGCTGCTTTTAATATGCTTTCTTTGTATTTAATTTTTGACAGTTTGATTAATATGTGTCTTGGCGTATTTCTCCTTGTATTTATCCTGTATGGGACTCTCTGTGCTTCCTGGACTTGATTAACTATTTCCTTTCCCATATTAGGGAAGTTTTCAACTATAATCTCTTCAAATATTTTCTCAGTCCCTTTCTTTTTCTCTTCTTCTTCTGGAACCCCTATAATTCGAATGTTGGTGCGTTTAATGTTGTCCCAGAGGTCTCTGAGACTGTCCTCAGTTCTTTTCATTCTTTTTTTTTTATTCTGCTCTGCAGTAGTTATTTCCACTATTTTATCTTCCAGGTCACTTATCCGTTCTTCTGCCTCAGTTATCCTGTTATTGATCCCATCTAGAGTACTTTTAATTTCATTTATTGCGTTGTTCATCATTGCTTGTTTCATCTTTATTTCTTCTAGGTCCTTGTTAACTGCTTCTTGCATTTTGTCCATTCTACTTCCAAGATTTCGGATCATCCTTACTATCATTATTCTGAATTCTTTTTCAGGTAGACTGCCTATTTCCTCTTCATTTGTTAGGTCTGGTGCATTTTTATCTTGCTCCTTCATCTGCTGTGTGTTTTTCTGTCTTCTCATTTTGCTTATCTTACTGTGTTTGGGGTCTCCTTTTTGCAGGCTGCACGTTCGTAGTTCCCGTTGTTTTTGATGTCTGTCTCCAGTGGCTAAGGTTGTTTCAGTGGGTTGTGTAGGCTTCCTGGTGGAGGGGACTAGTGCCTGTGTTGTGGTGGATGAGGCTGGATCTTGTCTCTCTAGTGGGCAGGTTCACGTCTGGTGGTGTGTTTTGGGGTGTCTGTGGCCTTATTATGATTTTAGGCAGCCTCTCTGCTAATGGGTGGGGTTGTGTTCCTGTTTTGCTAGTTGTTTGGCATAGGTTGTCTAGCACTGTGGCTTGCTGGTCGTTGAGTGAAGCTGGGTGCTGGTGTTAAGATGGAGGTCACTGGGAGATTTCCACCGTTTAATATTATGTGGAGCTGGGAGGTCTCTTGTTGACCAGTGTCCTGAAGTTGGCTCTCCTACCTCAGAGGCAGAGCCCTGACTCCTGGCTGGAGCACCAAGAGCCTTTCATCCACACGGCTCAGAATAAAAGGGAGAAAAAGTAGAGAGAATTAGTAGAAGTATGAGGAAAGAAAGAAGGAAAGGAGGAAAGGAAGGAAGGAAGAAAGAAGCAAAGAAGGAAAGAAAGGAGGGAGGGAGGGAGGAAGGAAGGAAGGAAGGAAGGAGGGAAAGAAGGAAAAAAGACAGAAAGAAAGAAGATACAGTAAAAATAAAATAAAGTATAATATAGTTATTGAATTAAAAAATATTTAGAAAAAAAAAAAAAAAAAAAAGAGGGACGGATAGAACCTTAGGACAAATGTTGGAAGCAAAGCTATACAGAGAAAATCTTATACAGAAGCATACACATACACCTTCACAAAAAGAGGTAAAGGGGGAAAAATCATAAATCTTGCTCTCAGAGACCACCTCCTCAATTTGGGGTGATTCGTTGTCTAAAGGAGGGAAGGACGGAAAGAAAGAAAGAAAGAAAGAAGGAACGACGGTAAAGTATAATAAAGTTATTACAATTAAAATTAATTATTGAGAAAAAAAATTTTTTTTTTTTAAAAACCATGGACGGATAGAGCCCTAGGACAAATGGTGGAAGCAAGAGTATACAGACAAGATGTCACACATAAGCATACACGTACATATTCACAAAAAGAGGAGAAGGGAAAAAAATCATAGATCTCGCTCCTAAATTCCACCTCTTCAATTTGGGATCATTCCTTGTCTATTCAGGTATTCCACAGATGCAGGGTATATCAAGTTGATTGTGGAGCTTTAATCCTCTGCTTCTGAGGCTGCTGGGAAAGATTTCCCTTTCTCTTCTTTGTTCTCACAGCTCACAGGAGCTCAGCTTTGGATTTGGCCCTGCCTCTGCGTGTAGGTCGCTGGAGGGCGTCTGTTTTTTGCTCAGACAGGACGGGGTTAAAGGAGCCGCTGATTCGGGGGCTCAGGCTTACTCAGGCGGGGGGTGGGGGGGGGAAGGAGGGGCACTGCGTGCGGGGCGGGCCTGCGGCGTCAGAGGCGGCGTGACGTTGCGGCAGAGGCCGGCGTGATGTTGCACCAGCCTGAGGCCCGCCGTGCGTTCTCCCGGGGAAGTTGTCCCTGGTTCCCGGGAACCTGGCAGTGGCTGGCTGCACAGGCTCCGCAGAAGAGGGGTGTGGAGAGTGACCTGTGCTCGCACACAGGCCCCTTGGTGGCGGCAGCAGCAGCCTTAGCGTCTCCCGCCCGTCTCTGGGGTCCGCGCTTTTAGCCGCGGCTCGCGCCCGTCTCTGGGGTTCGCGCTTTTTGCCGCGGCTCGCGCCCGTCTCTGGGGTTCGCGCTTTTAGCCGCGGCTCGCGCCCGTCTCTGGAGTTCCTTTAAGCAGCGCTCTTAAACCCCTCTCCTCGCGCACCAGGAAACAAAGAGGGAAGAAAAAGTCTCTTGCCTCTTCGGCAGGTGCAGGCTTTTCCCCGAACTCCCTCCCGGCTAGTCGTGGTGCACTAACCCCTTCAGGCTATGTTCAAGCCGCCAACCCCAGTCCTCTCCCTGCGCTCCGTCCAAAACCGAAACCCGAGCTTCAGCTCGCAGCCCCGCCCGCCCGGGCGGGTGAGCAGACAAGCCTCTCGGGCTGGTGAGTGCCGGTCGGCACCGATCCTCTGTGCGGGAATCTCCCCGCTTTGCCCTCCGCACCCGTCGCTGTGCACTACTCCTCGGTCCCGAAGCCCCCCCCCTCCGCCTCCCGCAGTCTCCGCCCGCGGAGGGGCTTCCTAGTGTGTGGAAACTTTTCCTCCTTCACAGCTCCCTCCCACTGGCGCAGGTGCCGTCCTTATTCTTTTGTCTCTGTTTTTTCTTTTTTTCTTTTGCCCTACCCAGGTACGTGGGGAGTTTCTTGCCTTTTGGGAGGTCTGAGGTCTTCTGCCAGCTTTCAGTAGGTGTTCTGTAGGAGTTGTTCCACGTGTAGATGTATTTCTGGTGTATCCGTGGGGAGGAAGGCGATCTCCGCGTCTTACTCTTCCGCCATCTTCAAGGCCCCCCCCTGCTTCACTTCTTAATAGAAAATTTATTTACAAGAGGAGAATGACAAATGTTAATACGTTGCTAATAATACTCTTTAAAAAAAAAGAAAAACAATGAATATCTAAGAAAAAGCAGTTTAGCACATATGGTGATAATTAACATGGCCTAAGATAACTTCAGAGGGATAATATTTCACCATTTTTGAAGATTACACTTAAAATTCTGTTGAGGTACATTTATTAGTTGAATGTTAAAGTTTTCTTAAATACACACACACATAAACACATGTTCTAAAACAGTGTTTATATATAGAAATTTTATTTAAAGAGATGACAAGTTATACTGTACAGTTTGAGGAATTCTGTACAAATCTCATCTATGGATTTCTCTCTCTCTCTAACTCTCTTTATTTCTTTTACTTTTATCTTTATTTTGGTCAGGAAACCTAGTTATTGGATAGAAATGCCTTGAGGAAGTGATAGAATTTTAAGTCGAAATTTTCCAAACTTTTAGAAACCCAAACTGCATTTAAGAAAAATGCAATTTTTCAGTATTGCTTTATGAGATTCTGATTCAGTAATCTGGGATGGGGACCTAGAATCAGAATTTTGAAAAATGCTCTTTGGGGACTTCTGGTCAACCAGTTTTGGCAGCCACTGGCTTGAGCCATTTTCAACTATAAATTTAGCAGGAATTAGGTGGGATTAAATTAAAATAACAAAGATGCCTATAGATCAGAAGTATTTTTATGAGAATGGGTCACTGGACAACACCATGTCCACTGTAGCCTTTATTCTTGTTTATGTTTAGAACAAGATCACCAAACCTTAGAGATGGGAAAGATCAGGATGATAATTTCGCATAGTGCCCTGATTTTTCCAGTGAGAGAGAGTAAAGGACATAGTCAGCACCCTACTCTAAGAAGTCACATAACTGGGACTCTGACATGATTTTCTGACTCCACCCAACCAGTAATTCTTTAGATTACACCATAACATCTCACTACACACACTAACTACAACACACTTTGGATGTATTAGTATTAGTCATTGTTTATCTGAAAAGTATTTACAATTATGTATACAATTAAAGACAATGCCCTACCTCCTACTCAGTTGTGTTATTTTTATATTTGTTTCAGCCCAAAGGCTTTAAATAATGTACTAAAGTTTTAGGTTTTAGATTGGCAATGAATTTGAACTCACATCAGTTACCCTGCAGTTTAACTAAAATCTGAAATAGAGAAAATTTGTTAAATGTCTCCACTTTTAACATCTTGCTGTAATGGAAATCAAGACAAATCTCTATAATGGAAATTGTGCAAATCCTGCCACAGGCTTTGGCTTATCTGGGTAGAGCACTCAGCTTTGTGATATGCACAACTTGATCTAAACTACTGAAGTAAACGTTGGAAGCCAGCACTTCCAATAATAGTGTGAAAAATGCCATCCTAGTAGCATACTGATATGTCAGAAAATCCTCTGATTCTATTTTTGTGTTAGGATTTGAACTTGTAACAAAGAGTGGACCACAAAATTAACTTACATTTTAGAGATAAAGATTTCTCTTTAATGTTAGTATTCAGCTGTGTGTGATAGTCAGTTCAGGTAAATACAACTTCTGTCATGAAGTCTTTCTTAATTTTCCATAGCTGAAAATGATCTCTATTGTTTCTATTTCTGTTTAACTCTATCCCCCCTAAGCATTATGAATTTCCAATTTTATTATTTATATATTCATAACAAGAAGTCTTCATGTTCATCTTTGTAAACCAAGAACAATACAGAAGTAACTCGGACACTGAAAAATATTTGTTAAAAAGTTAAGTGATGAATGCACATGGTGTTATGTACCTTTGGAAATCTAAATTTAGAGACATAAAAATAGAACCCAAAGGGTTGATAACTGAACTCAGGATTTATGTCTGCTTTTGTAATATCTCTCAATGTACTGCTGATTGATTTCAATGATTTAAGTACCTGACATAATCTCCTTCCTTATTTCTTTTTCATTTGAAAAAACAGAATAACACCAAGTTATTTTACTTATCTTGTGATAGTTTCAAGAAGTTGGTGCTTTTACAATAATTGAGCAAAGTGGGGCAGAATCCTATGAACTTTTATCACTAAAGCTATTTGTGCTGGGGATTAACTACACTTGTACCTTTTCTCTACATGTTTATAGCCTTAGTATCTGGTTTACTGCTAACCATTGGCCCATCATATTTTGGCCGTGTGAATAGATACTTTAGGGAGAGATTAATGCCAAGGTGCTAAGATCAGATCAGGATCAACCCAACTTCATGATGTAATTATGCACCTAAATTAATTATTTAGGTCTGTATTTTGAGTGATGCTAATTCCATTACTAAAAAAAAAAGTATTGAATTAACCAGTGCTTTTAAATGTTAGACACAGCACATAACTGCAAATATGACAGTGAAGTAGAAGAATGCACTACATGAACTTTCATCAGTTATGGTTTGACTGATTAAGTTAGAAATCAAGATGGCTCACTTCTTCACCTTTATTCACTAATGCTATTTTCAGGGCTAACTTGCAAGGAGGCAAAGTTTCATAATGTACTTTGGATCTCAAATGTTAAATGCACTGTTCCTCATCTCAAAATGTTTATCCTAGAAGCTATTCTTCAACAAGCTACTTGTTCTCAGTGAATGGAAGTTCCTTTTCATGTTTCTTTTGCTTATTTATTATGCAGGTAATTATAACCTCTAAATAGGAACATGAAGTACAAGAACACAGTTTGATTATTTTCTTGAAATTACACTAATACAAATGAGCAAACAAAATTGGATTTTTCACTTATGTATAAAATGGCACAGACTTTAATAACTTTTCATCTCAATGAGGCATTTATTAAGGATTAGTAATTTAAAAGAGCTTGGAAGTATTAGCCTTTGCAAAAAGTTTAGGAAGGGTGGATAATCAAGACAGGCTCTGTATCTTTCTCTTCTTGAACATAGATTGAGGGACTTGTGAGCAGAAAAAACTTCACACTTTCCCAAAAATCTCTGCTTGGAAGAATTTGGCCTTTGGAAGTTATAACTCTTTTAACAGTGATTAGCACATTTATAAACAGGTGTGCTAAAGAAGATCCCGCCAGCTGCTAAGCAGGATTCACAGATGCTTGCTATATCCCAGCCCTATATAAGTTACTTCTCAACTGCAATCTTTAATGCCCTGTTAGTCAGGAACACCGAAGCCAAGTATACCTACTAAGTAGACTGAGATTTCCTCTACCAACCAATGTTGGATCTTTGCCAAGCCATAAACCTGGTGGGTATGTTAGTTTCTTCCTTTATCTTAAGCAGTTTCTGCTGTTCAATCCCATACAAAAGCACAGTGTAATTCTGGTATAGAATGTTGTTTAAATGGTAACCAAGACTATGTGAAGAGGGGGTCATGATGCAATGTTTTTGTGTACAGGGACCTCATGTCTTTACATCTATGCAAAACAATGAACGACACACTGTAGATGTTAAATATATGAATGATCACTAATTACATTATTATATGGGACAAATTAACCATAATAATTTATCTATGCATATTAGTCACTTTATAAAACATACATTTCATACTCAATTACATAATGTCTAGGCCTGTGTTGGATTTTAAATAATTATTAATATGTATGTGGCTTTCCCAAATTGCAATAGTGTTCATACGAAATAGATAAAATAATGGTGTTTAAAGGTATAAATTTATAAGTATTAACTAATGCATAGAAATCTAATGTACAGTATAATGAATATAGACAATAATATCATACTATAATTAGATACTGTGATAAATATCACTATAACAGTAACCACATAACAATATATAAATGTACTAAAGTAACTTTAAACTTACACAAAGTTACAGGTCAAATTTATTCAATTAATAAAAACCACCAAACTGGGAAAACTGGGCAGGTACGTGTAAAAGTATGAGATTAGATCACTCCCTAACACCATACACAAAAATAAGCTCAAAATGGATTAAAGACCTAAATGTAAGGCCAGAAACTATCAAACTCTTAGAGGAAAACATAGGCAGAACACTCTATGACATAAATCACAGCAAGGTCCTTTTTGACACACCTCCTAGAGAAATGGAAATAAAAACAAAAATAAACAAATGGGACCTAATGAAACTTAAAAGCTTTTGCACAGCAAAGGAAACCATAAACAAGACCAAAAGACAACCCTCAGAATGGGAGAAAATATTTGCAAATGAAGCAACTGACAAAGGATTAATCTCGAAAATTTATAAGCAGCTCATGAAGCTCAATAACAAAAAAACAAACAACCCAATCCAAAAATGGGCAGAAGACCTAAACAGACATTTCTCCAAAGAAGATATACAGACCGCCAACAAACACATGAAAGAATGCTCAACATCATTAATCATTAGACAAATGCAAATCAAAACTACAATGAGATATCATCTCATACCAGTCAGAATGGCCATCATCAAAAAATCTAGAAACAATAAATGATGGAGAGGGTGTGGAGAAAAGGGAACACTCTTGCACTGCTGATGGGAATGTGAATTGGTACAGCCACTATGGAGAACAGTATGAAGGTTCCTTAAAAAACTACAAATAGAACTACCATATGACCCAGCAATCCCACTACTGGGCTGAGAAAACCATAATTCAAAAAGAGTCATGTACCAAAATGTTCATTGCAGCTCTATTTACAATAGCCAGGAGATGGAAACAACCTAAGTGTCCATCATCAGATGAATGGATAAAGAAGATGTGGCACATATATACAATGGAATATTAGCCATAAAAAGAAACGAAATTGAGCTATTTTTAATGAGGTCGATAGACCTAGAGTCTGTCATACAGAGTGAAGTAAGTCAGAAAGAGAAAGACAAATACCATATGCTAACACATATATATGGAATTTAAGAAAAAAAATGTCATGAAGAACCTAGGGGTAAGACAGGAATAAAGACACAGACCTACTAGAGAAGGGACTTGAGGATATGGGGAGGGGGAAGGGTAAGCTATGACAAACTGAGAGAGTGGCATGGACATATATACACTACTAAACGTAAAATAGATAGCTAGTGGGAAGCAGCCGCATAGCACAGGGAGATCAGCTCGGTGCTGTGTGACCACCTAGAGGGGTGGGATAGGGAGGGTGGGAGGGAGGGAGACGCAAGAGGGAAGAGATATGGGAACATATGTATATGTATAACTGATTCACTTTGTTATAAAGCAGAAACTAACACACCATTGTAAAGCAATTATACTCCAATAAAGATGTAAAAAAAAAAAAAAAAGAGTTCGCCTGCAAATGCATGGGACACGGGTTTGCTCCTTGGTCCAGGAAGATCCCATGTGCCAAGGAGCAACTAAGCCAGTGGGCCACAACTACTGAGCCTGCGTGCCACAACTACTGAAGCTGGTGCGCCTTGAGCCCATGTGCCGTTTATTTTTTGGAGAATAAAACCACTTTTGAGTGATTAAAATTTTAAAAATAAATAAATAAATTGAATTAAGCTCTTACAGGAAACATTAAAATTTTATTTGTTAAAAACTGTATGTGCAAAAATTTTAGTGGACTATGAAATTTAAATATTTCATCTTTGTGGCAATTCATAATTTGAAAATAGGGCTTTTCCACTGGAGGCTTAGGAAGGCCAATTAAAAATTGTTGGGTTATGGGATTATTAAAAAATAAAAAAATAAAAATAAAATAAACCCACCGAAATAGATAAAAGGAGATTTTCCACTCACTTTACTCTCTGTATTCTAGTCAAGTAAATTGTAATTTAAATATCCTGCCTGGAAATTAGGATTTGATCCAACTTCTCTATTGACAAGTTGATTCCTAATCTGTTTACTTATTATTCTCTCTACCATTTTAAAATGTTTTTCATTCATTAGTCAAGCTCCCAATTATAATTCCATTTATTATAAATATTTCTCTCCAGGTAAATTGGACAAAAGCTAGTATTACACCAAGAGTGAGTAACCAATCTCTCCCATCTCAAGTGACTCATAAAATTTTGTATCTTTCAACTTACTCTCTTCCTCCTGTTTTAATATCAAAGTTACACACAAATACATATAATCACTTTCTTTTCTCAGTAGCATCAAATATGCATTCTTATTCATTAATTTTATCAAATAAATTTTAATGCTTATAATATGGTAGATATTCTGTCAGGATATAAAGGTAGATTATACCTAATCACCTACTCCTAAGAATTCTCTCATAACCATGCAATTTCCTACTTACAGTCACTTGCTGATTATGGGCAGAGCCTTTGCTCTAATTATGGCACTCATCAGGCCTCACTGTGACCACCATTATATGTGGTTGTTAGATATGTGGATTTGGGATTCAACCTACAGTGTCTCAGTTTTCATATCATCTGCTCTTTGATGTGGGGAGAATTATTTTATGTCTCTATTAATAAATGTTCCTTAAAAATAAAGATTATAGTAGTAATTATTCACAGGGCTGTAGTAAGGATTTAATGACATGATACTTGCAAAACTCAACAGATACTTGGCATATTATAAGTGCTTAATAGGGTGTGTGTGTGTGTGTCTGTGTATGTGTGTATGTGAGTATGATTGCTTTAAAATACTTGAAAACAGTGGATCTAAATAATTGAAATTAATTTTTTGGACAAAGGACAAGATAAGGGCTTTTAGATAATTTGGCGAGTGTTTGCATTTTGATTTTGTAGCTTGTGACTTTTTGTGTGACTTAAGCATTCATAAATATCACAAAATTTAATATAATTGTTAACATGAAAATGATTGGCCTTTATGTTTAATAACTATATCCTACCTATTATAAATCTTGAATACAATTTACAAAAAACTATGTAAAGCCACACGGGACAGCAGTAATTACGAGAAATCTTGGATTTTAGTTTATGTGACTCATGTAAACAATGAAAAAAAAGGTTAAGATAATGGCATACTTTTTTTCTACAAAAAAGACTGAGTTTAAGTGCTATTTACTCACAGAAACTTTATAAAAATCCAACCTGAAGAAAATGTCTAAAATAGTGGCTTTACTATTATAAGTCATTACTCTTCTTTTTATCTTTTAGGAATACACAATAGATATAATTTTTGCCCAAACCTGGTTCGATAGTCGTCTAAAATTCAACAGTACCATGAAAGTGCTTATGCTTAACAGTAATATGGTTGGAAAAATTTGGATTCCTGACACTTTCTTCAGAAATTCAAGAAAATCTGATGCTCATTGGATAACAACTCCTAATCGTCTTCTTCGAATTTGGAATGATGGACGAGTTCTATATACTCTAAGGTATTACTGTTTAAGAAAACTTGTAGTTGCTCTAATTTATTTTCCATACTAATATTTGATCAACTCATAAATTTCCATTTTTCAAACTTGGCAAAGTGAGAAATATGAAGCTTCTTTTATACACTAAAATCTAAAATGGTGAACAATTGTGGAAACACTTGTTTAAGCTTGGAGTTACTAGTATGTGAAAAGGACTGAAAGTAAAGAGGAAAAACTCCATTTCCCCTCTTTGAAGCAGAAGAGATTGTGGTGCAAACATGTTCTTTTTAATCTATAGGGCAAGTGATTGACAGAGATTTTTCTCTGGGAGTTCATCCTGCTATAACATTTTAAAATATTCTGATTTTCAGTGGTGTAGTAAAACATCCCTAACACAGGATTAAATGAGGGTCGGGGTGTAAGATTCAAGTTTATTTAATTCATTGTCTTGAACATATCGACTCATTAAGAATCATCCTGTTAATGGAAAGATGTTTATGGTCAAAAGAAAACAATTCACCATACTTAACCAGGTACACTCTGTTAACCTGCATGTGTGTGCACGTATATGTGTTTGTTGAGATCCTGAAGTATGAATTTTTAAGTGTAAACACAGAGATCATACTTGGGCTAATTATGAGTTATCTTAGTTGGCTGGAGAGAAAAATGTCAGAATTTTCTTATTCATGTATGAATGTTATTATATTACTACTGTGAGACTTCAGAATTATTATTATTTTCTAGTGTATCACAGTCCATTATTGTAGGCCAAAATCACGTTTAAAAATTAGACAAAAGATTTTTAATGCCTGAAATTATTTCTCATTATTTAATATTTATTTTTCCATCTAAATAGATTGACAATTAATGCAGAATGTTACCTTCAGCTTCATAACTTTCCTATGGATGAACATTCATGTCCATTGGAATTTTCAAGTTGTAAGTGATAAAATACTTGATTTTTCATAGAATTTTGTAGCCTCTGATCCTATTTATTTAAAAATGTAAAATAAAATGAGATAAACTACAATTTATACAATTTTCAGAGTTGTGGACTATGTTTAACTGTCTTAGATAGAATTACAAATGACATATTTGTTCCTGGCTTTAAGTTAAAAAGTGGCAATAAATCCATAGTAAATATATATATTTTATCATTCTTTACAAATCTTAGTTATATCCATGTTCTTTTCTTATTTTGATTAAATAAGGGACTACTGAAGATAGATTTGTATTCAGATGTTTTTACACTGCCATGAATAAAAAGTTGATTCGAATTTTATTCATTTTCCTAGAGGCCAGATTTAACTTTATTACATTGTACTTTAAAATATATTCAATTGGTCTGGTGAAGAACATTTACTATATGGGTAGCAAATATTTGAGAAAACTTTAATGAGTTGGAAAAACCAAGGTATAAATAAATTTATTTTATTCAAAAGAATGAATGAAACACAGAGAAATGATTAGAGAGAAATAATTTAGATACAAACACTTAGTATTTTGTTGCAAAGAACTAGTTATAATCTTTCTATACCAATATCAGTTTTGTTTTATATTTACTAACATATTTATCCTCACATTTATCTTTATAAAAGTGTTTTTCTACATAATATATAATTGAGCAAGTCTTGAAAGCCCATAAAATGACTTTAAAAATATTGCTTATGTCTATGAATTGTATAATGCTTTTTCCTTTTTTAAAATTCAATTTTTTTCAGATATCACATTCTAGAATTTATTCACAGTAGATTACAAGTATTTATAAGTATTATCCTGCTTCTTCACTTTAAAAATTCCCATATATCTCTTGCTGTCATTTATTAAGGATTTTCTTGACTTTCTTAATAATTTTAATCTCACTAAAATGTCCTTTTTACTTCATAGTCTCATCTCTCACTGCTCTGATTTTCTAACATTGACTTCTCAATGAATAAAACAGCCAAATAACAGCAAAGACTTGATTAAAAGGAACATTCAAGGACTAGTTGATACACAAATATTTAAAGATGTAGCAATTACTGTATTCTCCTCTAGATATCATACCTGAATTCTTGGTATTGTCATTGGGAATATCCTATCCCTGTTAGTGCAATTGGGTGTTACTGACATAAATATAATAATCATAGCTATCTTTTTTCAGGCACTCTATAGGGGTCCAGTAGAGGATCCAGCCTTCTCCATCTAATATTTCACAACAAATGTATTTGGAAGATTTCATTATGGCTCCCATTTTACAAGTCAACATCATGAGATTTAGAGTGGTTAAGTAACTAGCTCCCTGTTTCTATTTGTGCCCACATTCCTATATATTATGATTATACTCTATTACTTCTACAATTCCAATGAAAAAGAATGGGAAATATGGGAAAAAAAGATGCTAAACCTTTAGAACAAGAGAGAGAAGATGGAGAAAGGAAAGAGGAAACACATCCTTATACAGGCCAACAAAGATGAGAGCAATTTCATTGCATGGCTGATTAAGGGATCCTGGTGGGAAATGATACTCTGTTTTGGAACTTTTTAAAGTTGATACTGAATTTCATTCCGGTAATATGGTAGATTAACCTTTGTGTCTAAAACAATTTAAAACATTTTATTTTTAAAATCGTCTCAAAAATCTTTAAGTGATCACTAGGAAAGAATTTTCAGCTACAAAAATTCACATTAAAAGTTGAAACCAGAAAGGTAAGAAGGTTTGTAGCCTGAGGACATTTGCCAAAAAAAGATAAAATTGAGCTTCGATTTTGACGGCCTTGTGGATTGGAAATGTAGTAAAACATGATCGCTACATACATCTGGGTTACAAAAGGCTGGACACTTAGAGTAACATTAGAGTAACAAGAAGGAGCACCCCCTACCCCGTACACACACACATACACATACAAACACTAAGGTCTAAAAGGAAAGTTGTCTCTTCAATCAGCATACCAGGGTGAATTAACTCCTTGAGAGGATTTAACCACAAGCCCAGCCCCACATGGATTTTCCCAAATTTCCTTCACTTGGTCCAAAAAACCCTTGTGGATTTCCAGGAAGTGTAGCAGAAACAAAATCATATCCTTTTTAAAAGAATTCACTTCCATTCTAGACAGGTGCAGAGAAGGCAAAGGCATTTTCAACATAAATAACAAAGGTCTAGTATCCAGAATATACATAAGAATTCAGATAAAAGAAAGATAAAAAGGAAAACCCAATAAAATAATGGGCAATTGACAAGCAGTTATCCAAAGAAGAAACCGAAGAGTCCAGTAAACACATGAAAATTTTTCTAGGTTTTATTCATAATCAGGAAAAAAGTGAAATAAAGTACACTCTACAGTGAAAATAAAGAAGACTGTCCACATAAACCTTAATGAGAATATGGATCCACATATATTTTCATACTCTGGTTGGTGAGAGATGAGTATAGTATACTCTCTATGGAAAAAAGATTGACGCTGTTTCATAAAGTGGGAAGTATATGTAATCCACGACCCAGCTACTCCATACCTAGGTATATATACCAGAGAAACTTTTGCATATACAATTGTGAGACATGTACAATAACATAACTAACAGCAGTGTTAGTAATAGCCAACAGAAAAGATTACAAGTGTGGACACAATAAAATGGATAAATAAATTTTAGCACATCTTTACAATACAACAAATTTACTACTACTACATAAAACAGCATGGATGACTATTACAAATATGATATTAAAAGAAGTAAGATATAAAATAATGCATCCAGTATGTTAACAATCAAGCAGAGTTCAAAAAGAAACTAGACTAAGCTATATATTTCAGAATTGCCTATCAAAAAAATCTATAACCAAAAATACAAGGGGAGGATTATCACAGAAATCAGGTTAGTGGTTACCTGTGGTCGGGAGGGGAAATACTATATTGGAGTGGACACATGGTTTTTCCCAAGGCTAGCAAGATTTTATTTCTTGATTTAAATGGAGTCAACATGGATTATCATTATTTAATCATTATGATTATTCCTTAACCTATACTCATAAATTTTATGCAGTATTTTTTCTATATTTGACATATAATAAAAATGAGAAAGAATTTCAAAAGAATTTGTCTTTGGATGTTGGTATTGCAACAGCAACAGATTTGGATCTGCTAATGTATATATTTTTAATTTTAATTTTTACCTAGATGGATACCCTAAAAATGAAATTGAGTATAAGTGGAAAAAGCCTTCTGTAGAAGTGGCTGATCCTAAATACTGGAGATTATATCAATTTGCATTTGTAGGGTTACGGAACACAACTGAAATCTCTCACACAATCTCTGGTAAGAAGGAAATACAAATCAGTGATTAATCCTAGCATCAGTGGCATTTGTATTTAAATCTATGGTTTGGAATCCTATACTTATATGTATTTTATAGCCAAAATAAAACATATTTTTTCTTCCAGGGGACTATATTATCATGACAATTTTTTTTGACCTGAGCAGACGAATGGGATATTTTACTATTCAGACCTACATTCCATGTATTCTGACAGTTGTTCTTTCCTGGGTGTCTTTTTGGATCAATAAAGATGCAGTACCTGCAAGAACATCACTGGGTATGACATGTAATATATTCTATAGTGTCATATGACTTTTAGCAACATTTTAATGTGATAAAAGTTTACAGTTTAATATGTTAGAAATATTCCTCTAACTGCAGTCTGACAAAAATGAACAGATACTCTAGTGCAATATGATGTTGAAATGAATATATGAAACAAGTAGGAAAAAGAATTGTAAAGAGCTTGAAATCTCAGAAATGTTTTTAACATAGGTCAAGGGAAGAATAAAACTAAGTAAGAATTAATGCATGAAAATCATACATAATCCCTGAATCTTAAATGTGATCAATATTTTCAATCACTTTTTATCAAGATTTTATTTTTTAGCCAAATCACTAATAGCCAGTATTTATTGACTGGTGTGTGTTTAGAAAGCTTTGAAATCCCCTTCTCTTACAATGGTGCTAACGAACAGTCAATGGTTCCAAAGGGCAGGTGCTGAAAGGAGCAAGAAGTTTCCAGGCTTCTGTGATCTATAAAATGTGTAATAAGTCTGTGAATATTTTTAGAGTTGCCTGTACAATAACACTGATTAAAAGGGTAATTTGTAATTCATACTTGATAAAATAGACTTTTCATCTTTTCTTTAGCAATGTGTTGCAATACAGTCATAAGAAAATGTGTCTAATTATTATACATTGGTTTAAAAGAAAATGATAACCTAAATTTATGTATTGATATACAAAGATGAATTATTGATTAATTGATTAATCCCCAACATCTGTATAAGATATGAATCTCACTACTGATAATTGTGTCCTAAAAACATAAAGAAAGTTGGGACAGTTTCTAGTTTCAACAATAAAGAGGTTTTCATGTGGTTTCTATGGTAGCTGGTGACTAACTCCATTTAGTAAATATAGTAAAATGCAAATTACATAAAAGCAGCAAAATAAAGCCTGAAGTACCTAGTTCTATACTTGGAAATTCAACTCCTTGGGAATTTAAATAGAGGTATAGATATAGCTAGGGGATAAAATGCACTCATATCTGAGTTTTGTTTCCTACAATTACTTCAAATTATTTTATGTTCCAAGGTAATCAAATTACTTTAGTCTTTTTTGTATGCTTCTCTGAGTATACCAAATATTATATTTTGTTCTTAAATATTATTCTTATATTTCTTCCCAAAGAAAATTTGGATGGATTATTTCTACCATTAGGGTTATATGAAGACAAAAGCCTATGCCATAGTGTCATGAAAGAGAATAGTCAATAGTGGAATTGTGTTTTTACATGAATTCATATTTTTAATATTACCATATCAACTATAAAGATAAGCCATAGCCAGCTCTAACTTAAAGAGTATCTCTTACAACTGTGGACTCTATGTAGTTGGAGGATCAAGGATTTTTTTTTAAGTGTACATACATACATCCATACATCCATCATTGAAGGACAATTTCCTGAGCCCATTTATTCAAGATTGTATTTTAACAAACATTTATCAAATGCTTTATGTGAAATAGGCAGCATTCTAGGTGCTGCAGTGTTAACAGTGAACAAATTGTGATGTGCTCTTGTTCATGTTAAAACATAAAACATTTATGTTTTAGTGGGGTGTTTGTTTTAAAAGGAAATCCACCATATTATTTTTAAGCTAAACTCTGTGATAATAATTACTAAATTAAAGAGATAAATGTGTAGAAGCTAAGTTCTGCTATAGTTTTCCTTAATTTATGCAATAGAAATGTAATAGTATTTTAGTAAAGTGAAATTTAATTCTGTCATTGATAATGAAATCAAAGAACACATTGGCCTTAAGATTTTTTTTCTACTTGGGATGGGACATTTTTATGGAAGCCAGAAGTACCTTGGGAAAGCTACCTTTGTCTGACTATGGGAATGTTATGATTTAATAAGTTATTAAAAAAATAGTGCACAAATCAAGGAAGAGAGAAGACTGGTAGTCACTGAAATTATTTCGCACTTACCATATGAAAAGCCTTTAAAAATAATTTTGGCTTAAAAAAAAAGAAGCAAAAACTGTCAGGAATAATGGGAGAAATACACAAATCTGCAATAATAATTGAACATTTTAATACTCTTTCTCTTTCACTGATAGAATAACTACATGGAAAAATCAATTAAGATGTAGAAAATTTGAATGCAATTATCAAACTTAACCTGATTGATATTTATAAAACACTGCACCTAACTACAGAATACACAATATGTTCAAATGCATACAGAACGTTAACCAAGATCTCAATAACATTCAAAAGACTAAAACTTTCCAGAGTATATTTTCTAACCAAAATGAAAGTAAATTAAAAATGAATAAAAATAACACAGATTAATAATGGCCTCAGTTATTTGGAAAAAAGTTAAATGACCTTTAGATAACACTTGGGTTAAAGAAAAATCAAAAAGGAAATTAGAAAATATTTCAAACTTAATTTTAATAAGAATTTAACATATAAATATTTGTAATATGCAGCTAAAGCATGCTTAGAGGGGAAATTTTAAATGCTAGTATTAGAAAGGAAGAAGGATTTTACATCTACTTTAAAAAATAAGTAAATACCTTTTATATAAATATATTATACAAAATTTATTACATTACTGTGCCCATTTTTTAGATGAGAGGCACAGAGGAGTTAAGAAACTTCCCTGAGGTCACAGAGTTAAGAGTGGGAACATGAGAATTTGAACCTAATTTGCCTCCATGACTTCCAATTCATTATACGTGTATCATCTTTAATTTTTTCAATCCTAAGCGATAAAAGTGAAAAGATGGGCATGTGAAAGGAATTATTATTAAGGCATGTTTCAGTGTAGACATGAGGGAAAGAGGTGGATGTTGCCTTTACCATATCAAAGAGGCACTTTCTATTTTTTTCAACCCAGATGTTGCCACTTTATAAATAATTGACCAAATTAAGATTCATTTGGCATTATATTTAGTACTTTTTTGGAGAGAAAACAATCCCACTAATGGTGCCTTCTTTCATAAGGCAAAGAATGAGAATTAAGGCAGTTTAGATCAGAAGAGACATAACATGTGCAGCTGTGAGTTAGGGGCCCTAAAATTAGTAGTGGTAAGAACCACAAGAAGGCCATGGATAAAGAGAAACAGATACCCCCAAAGATCCATATACAGGGCTGGGGCCCAGGTGGGTATTCTAATTTTATATGTTGACTTCTTCAAAACATGAAGATTTACTCTGTCTTTTTAAAGTATTCCCTTGATATCATTTTGCCTGTATTCTTTACCGAGATGAAAAAAATAGGTCTAATTCAAGTAATAAAAAAAAAAATTCTATAGTAGCTTGGATTACTTTTAACTGTGTGTGGCACGAAACTTCAAATCACTGTAGATTAAATTGGGTAGAGGTCTAAAATGGCTTCTGGTGCTCTGGCTATTGTATTCCAGAAAAATGCAATTAGGAAGAGGGAACGAGGAGCATTTCCTATCTTTCTAATGACATCTTTTGGTAGTTGTTTACACCCTTGACTTAATTCTTCTTGGCTAGATTTCAGCCTGTGGCCACACATAGCTAAAAGAAGCTGGCAAATAAATTTGTACTTTCAGGCAGGTGCAGACTAGCTAAAAATTGGATAGTCTATTATTATGGAGGAAGGGAAGAATAGGTACAGGGAGTAAACTACCTGTGGTCTGGAGAATTTAGATGATTAGAACTCACAGAGACACAAAGAACACATTGAACACAATGTAGCTATGGTTACCAGAATTTTTTTTTTTCTGTAAATCACAAGTAATTATATGCTTTTGTTTCCATTGTTTATTTCTGCTCACAATATTGCCAAATCGGTTGGAAGAATAAAAATGGTCTTATTTTTCATCATTTATTTTTCTTCCCTCCCTCCACAGGTATCACTACAGTTCTGACTATGACAACTCTGAGTACAATTGCCAGGAAGTCCTTACCTAAGGTTTCTTATGTGACTGCGATGGATCTCTTTGTTTCTGTTTGTTTCATTTTTGTTTTTGCAGCTTTGATGGAGTATGGTACCTTGCATTATTTTACCAGCAACAAAAAAGTTAAGACTACTAGAGAAAGAAAGCTAAAAAATAAGGCCTCGGTATGTTAAAAAAAAATCTCTATTTTATAAGCAACAATTTACTGTTAGAGATACTCTTTTCTCGTGTTATACTTTCTTAGACTGATATGGTTGCTAGTGGTACCTTGACAAAAGATAAAAAAAATATTAAGATGAAACTGGGGTACCTAACATTGCCCACCAGCAAAAGTATTCTTATATTTTTCCCTAGAAAAGACTTTTGGATCACCTTTGTAAAGAGTGGTTATTATGCTGTGAAATTTTCTACAAGTAGTAAATTCTTTGTACCTAAAAATTATTTAAACTCTCTCTTTGAATCTATTTTTGTGATAGGATTTGGACTTCTTACACTGGTACCCCACAAAATTAACTTAATTTTTAGAGATAAAGATCTCTCTTTAATGTTAGTATTCAGCTGTGTTTGAAAGACATAGCTTTCTATGTCATAGAGAAGATATCTGTTTGGCTTTTGCATATTTGTACTCACTTACTCCCCCTTCCTAAGTATATATCTACCTTAACTTACATCACATCAAGTTGATAAATTAGAATTAACTCTACTGATTCTAAAATACTTAAGTATTGGATGATTAACTATAGTTTCTTTTTATAATGGCAATTATAACAACTTTAAAGTAATATCTAGCACTGAGTATTCCAGGAACTCCTTTATATGCATAATTTCATTTATGCTCATAGGCACCTTATACATACAAGTTCAGTAATTTGCACAAGGACAAACTTAGGAAGACAAGGATCCAAGACTCAAACCCAGGTCTTTTATGATAACAGAGGTCAAGCTTGTAATCCTTCCTTTATGTTGCCTGTTTTCATAGGACTCAGAAAAGTAAACATCTTTTTCTCCAATATTAACAAAAAAGACACTTCATTGCTAATTCCAATAAATGTTTTTAAAGCAGATTTTTTCCAAAATACCAACATACTTGAGGACTATATAAAACAGTTATGCATGAGTGGCAAGCTTGTAAACCTACCATAGCATGTACATAATGAGGCATGGGATTTTTCATGTTACATCCTAAAGTTGTAAGTTCTAAGATTCAATGCTTTTTCTCCCTTCCCCCATTTTTCATTAGTTTCCTTATAAAACTTTACCATACTTTTAAATTATATTTTACCTTTTATGTTATACTCCAAGGACCAAAGTCTTGTGTATTTGGTTCCAGATTCCCACAATATCCCAAGGAAGGAGAGCACATTGTTGGTGGTACACATTTCAGAACTTACATGGTAGAATTAACATGTGACTCTCTCAACTTGACATGATTTTAGCTTATCCATAGGATTTATTATGGCCGCTGAGTGGACAAGGCATCAGGGGGCAATGATTTCAGCTTTAAAATCCATTTGCTAATTTTTTAGGTAAAGAAAAACACAAGTTTTCTACTATCTTCCTTTAATCCAAGCCAAACATCCTCTCTGAATTTTCCATTTCATCATTTACTCATCCACAGCTGTGCTTGATTAATACCTTGACAATTTTATTTTTGGAAATTGTGAATGAAAATGTTTAGAATAAAAATAATTAACATCATAAGCCAGACAATGTACAATCTCACATGGATTCTAGAATTTCATTCTAAGAATATGTAATATAGGTACTAATATTATCTAAGGCTATTCAACCAATAAGTGGCTACTGTAGGACTACAGATAATCAGTTTGACCCCAGATCATGTGCTCTCAACCACATTACCAGATGTCTCATTTACTCAGGAAGCTGAAACATTATGACATTCATTTAATCATTCATTCATCAAATATTAATTAAGGACACCCATGTTCTAGGCACTGTTCTAGAATAGTTATTTAGGAAAAAAATGCCTGTATGTTGAGTATTTAAAACTTAGCACCAAACCCAAGAAGCAAAATATTAAAGATGAAAAATTAAGGAATAAAAAATAAATGAGAGCTTTGAAGCATTAAATTGCAAATATCAAAAGTTAAATTGATATGTAATTGACTACCTAGGTAAGAAAAATATTTTTAGAGCCGTCCAAAATAAAATTCTATAGTAGTTTCTTTCTGTTCAGTTATGTGCTTCGTGAGCTTTTTCAATACACAATGACACTTTAAGTGAAAAATTGGATCAGTAATCAAATCTGACTCCCTGCCTAGTTCAGTGTTTAGCCATATGGTCTTGCCAATCAGGTAAATCAGGGCACACTTTTATGAAGAATAGATAGCTCTGCTTGCTGTTGTCTCAAAATATTCTATTTAAGGGCTTTGTGGAATCTGTGTTTTTCTTCTGTTCCAGCCAGGAGGATCAAATGCAAGCCTAGACCCAGAAATCTTGCAGCATCTTGCCTTTACACATGTTTTAATTGTTTGTGAGTTTATCTTCGTTCTCTCTCTCTCTCTCTCTCTCTCTATCTCTATCTCTATCTCTCTCTATCTCTGTCCTTCCATCTGCCCACTTTATTTTATAGGCTCAAAATTCTGAGTTGTTTAAAATCCAGCATTTCCCTTTTCTTCACCAAATTATTTATGGCAATAGGCCAGGACCAAAGATCTTGCCTAGAGTCACTGAAAAGTCAACATGTCTGTTATTAAAAGAAACTAAAATCCCCTTCTTGACATCTCTTTGACTGCTTAGCTGAGAATCCCAGAAAACTCCAATTTATTTTACTCAGGAAGAGATGATATTTGAACACAATAGATTTTAGCTTCAATGACCCCTCTAAGAAAAATATAAATTAATAAAGATGCTTTCTACCTTACTCTCCACATGATACATTGGACCTTTTCTCTCTTTCTTTTTCTTGCTCTCTCTCTCCACCTCCCTTCCTCCTTTCCTTCTTCTCCCCCTTCCTCCTTCCTTCCTTCCTTCTTTCCATTATCCCTTTCTTCCTTCTGGCCTTACTTATGTCCATATTTCTTTATTTCTTTCTCCTTTATTTTTTATTGTGAATGTCAGTGACATTTTGACTTGGTCCATATTACCATCCAATATATTTTATTGGGTTTTTATTTCTACTCATTAAGAATATGATTCACGTGTGTTTGTATCAATATCTATTTTCACGAGAATCTAATAAGTTAACTGTGTTGAAGTATAGAATCAAGATCCTTATGAAACATGTAAAGATCTCAGAAAAGCAATAGTAGTAAACCAGCTAACTAAAGAGTAGTTCTTGTTGAAACTGAAATAGCCCATTGATGATAAAAAAAAAAATCTCAGAAAACCGTGTTATACCTACATCAGGAGCCTGATCTACCCATTTGAGGTAGAACTTATTTGTAATCTCTCAATTGGTTAAAATGTTAAATGAAGGAAGTTTATTTCACCAGCCATGAACAAGGCACTATGAAGAAAATAACGACACAATGTGTTCTCTGCTTTCGGGGATCTTTGAATCTAGTTGTGGAAAAATACATTAGAAGTGTAAATGTAAGATAATAAAGTACAGTCCAATATAAAAATCAAAAGTAGACAAAGACACTATAAGGAAGTAGCAGTTAGGTGACTGGTTTCAAATACCTTTTCGGCAGCAAAATATTTTCTATGATAGATATAAGTTAAGAATATTTAAAGATGTTCTTATTGAAATAGAGATAGGTACCACAAAGTCCGAACAAAGTGGCCTGTCCTATGCACAGAGGAAATCTTGAGGCATCATGTAATATGGTCTGTGAAGCACTAACAAGCACATAGTGTTGAGAAGAGGCTATGTCATTGTGAGCCAACAGTGCAGTGGGTGGCCTTTTTCATTTCATTGTAAATAATTTATTCAAAATGTATGTAAACTAACTCTTCCAAAGGGAATTTGATAGAGAAAATTACAAAGAAAGCATGGCATCATTGAAGTAGTTCTTTAAAGAATAAGTTGCAGTTTTCAGGAAAACAAATTATCAAGCATATTTGAGAGAGAAGGAACCATGTAAGCCAAGTTGAGGCATACATATAAGAATACAAAGTAGATTTGTATATTTCTCAGGCTTTTCATCTAATACAGTAGCCACTAGCCATATGGCTAGGTTGATTTAAATTAATTAAAAGCAAGCAAAATTTAAAATTTAGTATCTTAGTAGCATTAGTCACATTTCAAGTGCTTAATAGCTACATGTAACTAGTGGCTACCATATTGAACAATACTGATACAGAACACTTCAAGCACTGCAAAAACTTCTCTTGGACATTTGCTTCTATGTTTTTGAAAGATAATTATAAGTAGCATGGAGTATATACTTGAATGGCAAAAGAAGCAAGGAGATAAAGGCTATTGCAGTAGTTCAATAAGTCATATATTACTGAGAGTGGAACTAGGGTATTGGAGTGGAAATAATGGGTGGAAGGTTGTGTTTTTTGTTTCTTGTTTGTTTGTTTGTTTTTGCCCACAAAACCCAACCATAACATTTTCTTCACACACAAAAAATATCGTATTTTCAGCCAGTGCATATCTATATGAATAAACATTCTTCTACCTTTCAGAGCACAAAAATAATGAAAAGATGAATCAATACACAGTTTCACAAATTATAAACCTTCTTTCCTGTAATGGTAATTGGCAAAGCTCCTAGGAAGGATTATTTGATATTGGTGAAATGTGAAGTACAGTAAGAAGTTTACTTGTGCATGGTTGAAACAAATGAACAAATAAAACAGTATATAAATGTACAAGTGAGAATACAATTCTCTGCTTCACAGCCTTGGTCCCAACCCTCAGAATTTTTTTTTTTTAACTTTCTATTTTTTACTTTCCTCTGATAATTATTTCCATTAACTTCTAATTCTTGGAGTACCAAAATGACAACTCAGAATCACCAAAATCCACCTCATGTCTATTTTTAAACATTGATGTAGATCTTGTAATTTTTGAAATTCTCACTGATAAATAACTGGGATTTTGTGAAAGTTGATTGGAGAAAATCTGTGCTTAGTTTGGCATTCTCATGTGCCACTTTTTGAATGAGAAGTTAATAGTGATATTAGTTAATATTTCATAGTATCAATAACATGACCTAATAATGTTTGCTAATCATATTGCTAATACTTAATATTATTAATTGTATTAGTATATGATCTAAATAGTTATTATATTATTGGTCTTGGTGCTTAAAATATATTTTGTATATTTAACTATACGATTAATCTATAAGTAAGAGCATTTAATATATAACCAGACACATATGTATCTTTAATAGTGAGAATGGGATGGATTTCTCAAAATGTTAAGTTCAGCTATTCTTAGTGACTTTTTTAAATAACAAAAAAAGGCATAGTCTCAAAACTACATCATTTGAAGTAAAAGGAAATTCTATTCAATTGTGTTGTTTCTTTTTATGTCATTTAAATGGATCTATTTTATTTTTTCAATGTTTGCTATTTGGGGGGCAGCAGGATTTTTATTTGAGAAATTGCAAGGTGGGTTTTGCTGTTGTACTTCAGATAAATAAGGCATATAATGTTTATATTGTTCCAATTAATTTTTCAATGGTTTCCAAGGTCACAAATGTGTCGAGAGTATTTTATTTTACTGATACTGTGTCAGCTCTTTGGCTATTTTTCTCAATACATATAAACTTCATTCCTAGTCACATTCATCATTCAATAAAGCGTAGTTTCTTTCAATTTATGAATTAGTGGCGTTTTGGGGGAGGCAGCAGGGAACTAGAAAATTGTCAATCTAAATTGTCACTGCAATAAGAAGCTCTCCATGATTTTGACCACCAGGGATTGGTCAATGTTTTAAATGAACCATTTGCAGTTTTCCTCCATTTTTGTGTACTTTAATCATACCTCTCATGCACAATTGATATCTTCTAACAAACACACCATCTTCCCATTTATGGCAGTTCTGAATGATATATGTAATGTGTTTTATGCCATATAACCTTGAAATTGCGGACTAACAAACTTGCATTTTAACCACTTTTTCACTCTGGTTAACATTGGAACATATGTTATTTAAGTATTAAGTAACAAGAAAATGAATACCAATTTGCCTCATTTTTATACATAAGTTTAGTGCTCCACTAAAATTTAGGAGTCTAGTCGAGTATCTCCAGGTGTCAATCTCAAAAAAGATCTGTCATTAACATTTAATAACATACTGCCTCCGTTTTTCATGATATATCTAGGCAAGTGAAGTCATGCATTTGTGTTTAGGGCATGGTTTCTTACCTTCAGGCTGCATATTTTGTTCCTAATATGGATGTTATGACTTGTGTGATGGTTTTATCTTTTTAAAATATCACTAAATGTGATTATTTGCTTCTTTTTGCATCTACTGAATGTTTAATATGTAGTGGGTCAGATTCTATGTTTCTTTTCAGAAATGAAATGGGTTTGAATATAGGTCTAAATTTTTTTTAATTATCATTTTTTGTGTTTAATTTTTAAAATCTTTCTCATACAATGTTTAATTTTCATGGCTTTGAGATTTATTTATTTCAAAATTTAGGATGAAAAAATTTTATAAACATTTTCATTAGAATTTAAAATCAGGATAAAACAATTGTTATAATCTCAGCATTGTATTCAGTGTTTACATAATGACACCACTGATTATAATAAATTGTAAGATTCACATTTTAAAATAATCCCTGAAATATGTGGAAGTCCTGAGAGATGAAGCAATCTTCATCTCATCTCTTCACTCATATTTTACTTGCCATTTTATTCAAGCGTTCATTAATGTATTTCTTTCCAGGAACATTTTTGATGAGGTCCAAGTTTTTGTTGTTGTTTTTATTGTTATTATTGCTTGTTTTAGCACATATTTTATAGTCAATTATGATATATCCTCTCCAGGAATCAACAGTAGCAATGACAATTACAATACTATTATCAATTGGCAAGGGAATAGTTGCTATGTTTCAAATATTTCATTTGGTGTTTTATGTATATCATCTCATTTACTCATCAAACAGATCTATGTATTGTTTTTGTGGCTTTGGTATGGCAAAAGACACAGACACAAAAGAGCAGTGACATTTCCTGTTCAAAGTTACAGGACTCTACTGGGCAGAGCTGGAATTTCAGCCTAAGTGATTGCTTTAATATTGCACAATATCCTGACTCCAAAGTTATTGCTCCAAAGTGATTGTTCTAAAGTGTTGGCTTTAATATTCCACAGTATCCTGGCCATGCTCAATTTTTTATATTTTTAAAAATTCTTGTTCTTATTTAAGTATTATTCAGAACATGGTATCATCAAGAGTTAGTTTGATATGTGTCCCAAAAAATCTTGGTAAAAATAATAACTATTACTACTAGGCAAGACGAAGCACGGATCATTTTACATGTCATGAAGTTTATTCAGCACAACCATCACAAAAATTAGGTGGTAATATAATTCCAGCTGGATAGCTGGAATGAGCAGAATTTTGGTAGAATTAGCAGAATTTTGAATACCAGTTGTTCTCCAACCTGAATTTTTACCTCCTGCACATTCTGTCTCCCAAGTATGATGCTTTGTGCCTATCCACAACTCCAGACCTCATATCTGTTTTATTCATTCATAGCTCCTCAAAGTTTTCTGCTTTATCAGAATGTCATCTTTACTATTTGTTCTCATTATTACTAAAATAAAGTACAGAATATAACCATAGCAAACAAACACGTTTATAGCATTGTAAATGTTTTACTGTAAAATATCATAGAAAAATATAGTTTATTCTCATTTTAGAATTAGATTCATGGTTAACAATAATTCAGTAGAACAACTTTCTAAAGGTATAAAATATATTTAATTTTGAGTGTTTTTTTCCCTGCAAAATCTTTGGAATGTAAAATAATATTTTTATGTGCTACAAGGTAAATTATAATCTAAAAACATGTTAAATTGGGTATTCATTTGATTTTTGGAAAATAAGATTATTTTTACTGCATGTCAGTCTCTCAGAGTTTGCCTTGAGGGGACAAATTGATCTTTTTTATGATTTTTTTCCTCAAAACTCATTTATTATTTTACTCAGATGTCCTCTGGACTCCATCCAGGATCTACTCTCATTCCAATGAATAGCCTTTCTCTGCCGCAAGGAGAAGATGATTATGGGTACCAGTGCTTGGAGGGAAAAGATTGTGCCAGCTTCTTCTGTTGCTTTGAAGACTGCAGAAGAGGATCATGGAGGGAAGGGAGGATACATATACGCATTGCCAAAATTGATTCCTATTCTCGAATATTTTTCCCAACAGCTTTTGCCTTGTTCAATCTGGTTTACTGGGTTGGCTATCTTTACTTATAAATTCTACTTACTAGGCAAAACTCATAAGAAGTCTGACTAAATCCAATATAATCGACTGTCCTTCAGTAACATGAAGTTTAACTTTAAAATGCAGAGAAACCAATGGTTAAAATGTGAATAGTTATTTTAACTATTTTACAGCTTTCTTGGGTAAATAAAGTAGCAGCTTTCAGATTAATATATGTAAATTTATGTAAAACAGATTAGTTGCAAAATTCACTATATTAAAATAGTATTATATATTTGTACTTTGATTTTCTTTATTTTTACATATATCCTATTATGATTTTGAATTTATAAGTTCTGTGATTCATATTTCAAAGACGGAATAATTTTAATATATATTTTATTTAAACATAACCTATAGTTTGTAATGGTAGCTTAATCTAATGCCTAATATTTATGTAATATGTTTTTGCCTAGAAAATATTGTTAATTTGATTTTTTTTTTTTTGCTTTTTATTTTTATGCTCTGTTTGGAATAGAGTTAGTTGAAAACATATGAAACATATGAAAACAATGATTTCATTGGATTGACTTCCAAGAAACTTTACTCCCAAAAAGAAATTAATTTATTTTTAATTTTTTTATTATTTAAAAAAGAAAAGGCCATTTTACCTTATCTTTGATCCAATTCATTTCCTGATGAAACATTAAATAAAACTCCAGTTATATTTAGGTTTGGTGATTTACAAACTAAGATGGAAACCATCAAAGTAATTTAAATACAAGGCGAAAAAAAATGAAGAATATTACATTTAACCATTTTATTCTCTGTCGCATAGCATTTATGAAGAATGAAGAGATTAACACTGAAGTGTTTAGATCTACCGACCCTGAAATTAAATACAGAAAGAACTGACTTTTTCTTAACCCTCTACAAAAATGTTACATTCCTTAAATTAACCAAAAGCATTGAGGAACAGGGCTTCTATTTGCTCATTGTGGCTAAAGAATTATTATCTAGCAAATTGATTTGAAATGCATATTGAGGATATGGTCTTAATTACGTGCTATTAACATTTTTCAGACCAGAAATGTTCTAGAAACACAGTCTTAGGCTTGTGTTCTATATTGCCTTTCCCAGTTCCTAAATTTGGACTTGGTCAGCTTTACGACTTTGTTATCAATTTTAATGATATTGTCTTTTTTTAAAAGATGTGAGCAGGCACAAAAATCATGTTAAAGGTGGAGTTCTATTAGAGGCACCTCTAATGAACATGAGTGTGTGGAGCTCTCTCAATTCTGAGAGGAACAAAAATAGTCTTACTATAGTTTAAAGCCTGTTGCTTAATAGTTTCCAAAATGTCTGCTTTGTTAAGAGGCGAGATAAATTTAGGCTTTAATTAATCTATTCCTGTAACTAGTTGGGCATATCAACTATTTATAAGAACTCCCTATTCATTCACCATTACCTAATTATCTGTAAAATCACCAGAGTGATCTTGAAGATAGCCTTTAAAAATTGTTTCCATTGTCAAGAGCAACTATCAGGATGAATAATTTTGTGATCAAGGCCTATCTTATGGTATGTGGAGGAAGCTATCACCTGTGCTCCTGACACCATGTGGATAGTGAATACATGTGTATGCTCTGGCATGGTTATACTTATGATTTTAGAATATATAGTGTTTTGGTTTTTTTAATCTAAATATGTTTCATTGGGTATCCACCACCTACATATGAACTTTTTTACTTTGCTTATAAATCTTGGAAAAACGTAAGCATCAATTAAATGATATTGCCCAAATATCCACCGACACTGTTTTTTTCTGAATGGAGAGCCAAATTAAACTTTGGCCATGTATATATTCACTTACAAAGTGCTCATGCATTCATTGTTATAACACTGAGTATTGATGGATATTCTTAACGTAAGCATTCATTTAAAGGTAAATGAAAAATGAAGTACCAACGAAGAATAAATCATTTCACTAAAATGTATCATGGCTATTTCCATGCTTTAAGCTATAGCCTTCTCATTACCATGGGGGCAATTTTAATTCTGGGATTCTTTCAAGTCTGTCAGCATGACCCTATTTTAAAATTCTTAAAAATGCTTAATATTAGTAGGTTTGATTTTCTCACTGGTGTTCCATTAACTTGGCTTTAAATGTTGACAGTATTTACAAGTGGAAATAAAATGTGATATGATAAAAATATGACAGATGCTTTTCTAGATACATTCATTGTATATATCATCAAAACTAGTGCTTTGTTTTCAAAGCCAGTGGCGTTTTGAGCAGTTCTGTTTAAACAAGCAGATCAGAAAGGGAAGTGTGTAAAAATCTTATTATTTCTAAAAATGAGAATGAAAAGGTGAAAATGCAGTTAGATTATTTTTACAAGAAATCAAATAGAGCTTACTTTCAAAGGGTATGCAGTCTAATCCCTGTTTCTCTCTTCTTTCAAGTATTAGTTTTATCATCTTGAGAAATAATTTTTTAAAAATCCTCCTCTTTCTCCAGGTAAGTTATATCTTAATTTTATTGGATTCACTGGTACTTGTGTTTCCTGACTGATTTAAATGTTTTTAACACTAATATAGACCAAAAAAGTGGATATAGATGAGGGGAGAGATAATTAGAGCAGAGAGACTTAGAATAATTTGGAAAAGTGTTCATTCACATCGAGCCATCCTCTAAATATGTGAGCAGGATCTAGAAGTATCAAGAAGGGAAACTGCGACTAGCATGATTTTATTCTCTTGGGTTTACAATTGCATGATAATATTTTATCTATTCTTGAATTGCATAGATAAACTCAATTGAAATCAATTCCTAAAAGGCCAAGTAGTTTCTGGAAAAAAAAAAAAAAAAAGAACTTAGATTTCCTGAGAATTCAGTAGGGAAAGGGCAAAATTAAAGAATAAATCTAACTAAATATAAAGTGTTAATGTAAGCAGAAATTAGATAATTCATTGGCTACATTTTATTTTAAAGATATAGATTTCATTAAGGAGTTTTGAAAACATTAACTTTAGGTTAAAGTACAATAAATGTGGGTAAATATACAAATAATCACCAGGGTTTTTTTCCCCTTTAGTGTGTTCCCATATTCTGACATCAAATTTAATCATAAAATATCTTATATTTCAGTTTAAGAACAAGATCAATATTGAGAGTTGCATTCTTTCCAATGATTCAGCATCAAAAAGAATGATAGACAGTACTCTCACATCAAGGGCCCATAACTGTAAGATGTGAAATTGTATTCCAAGTCAAGGTGTTGTGAAGAAATGCATCCCGTACTTTGATTACACAAGAGATTTAGACAGGATGATTTTTTTGAGTTTAAAATTTAAATTAATAACCAAAAATTGATTAGATATATAATAAATGAATAAATATATGTACAAAATTATCAGTTTTATACCAGTGTCTATTTTCACTCTTGCAAAATTCAGCAAGATATCATTCACAATTATTTCATTGATCTTAGCGCTGGAGTTTAAGTGATCACTTAGACATTCAATAATTTAGCATATGTCCCACCAAAAACATTTTGAAAATAATTTCTGACCAAGCTATTTTTCTTTATATCATCAAATTTATTTAACTCCTCAATGTCACACCAAATGAAGTCTAGACATACTTGGTATTATGTTTCTGTTGGTCATTGTTTTTTACTGCTAGCGAGCCCTTGACAGAGCACTGTAAAGTCACAGAAACCATTACCAAGCCTCTATCAAAACATTCCAAATGGAGTTTCCAGACCCTGTTGACCACATTGCTGTAGTCAATGTAAGGTCAGTTCTATCTTTTTTTGCTTGTGCATTTTGGAAATGACATAACCTAATTCAAATATTTATGCAGCACTTCTTATATATAAAGTACTGACTTAGATACAATAGGGAATATAAAAATGAACTCTGGAGGAGATTATAATATAATCAGAAGACTAGTTATACAATTTAAGGGATGGAGGATAACTCTGGGAAAGTTTCTTGGAGAATATAGGCTTAGAGATGGGAGCTTGAGAATTCAATATGTCAATAGGCGAGGTTAACAGAGAATACATTTTGCAGTTGAGTAAACAGCTTGAATAAAGAAACAGAAGCATGGGCACAAATAAAAGTTCCATTTCAACTGAAGGTTAAGATTCATATAGGGAAGCAAAGATGAGGCTAGAAAGATAAGTCTAGCCCTATGGTAGAGAGGCAAGAATATGAACTTCAGAGGGCTGAGTGATATCAATTCTTGAAGAGTTCACAAAGATACATGAGTACAGAAGCACCATTATTAATATCGCAAGAGTTTCATTTATTGGTGTGTGATGTTTGGAGTAAGGAAAGCCAGTTAGGAAGCTACTGTAATACATGAGGTGAGAAAGAATGAAGGTCAGTACGCAGGTGATTGAAGTTCAATGGAGAAGGGGGAAAGACAGATCCTGAATAAAAAAAGGAAAAATGGCAAACATGAAGCTGTGATTAACAGGCAACTGAGTGACATGTTGTGTGTAAGAAGAGAGGTGATCCTGTATTGCATAGTAGGTACTTGGGTGTAAATGAACACTAAAACACTGCAAGGAAATTCTGGATGTATTACAATCTTGTTTGCTGTTACTTTTAACATTTTAATCAAATGCTTATTTTTCTTACTGATCTATGTTTCCCACATTAGGGATGAAAAAAAGAATAATCTGAAGTATAATCTGTCCAGATTATTATTATTTTGTGAGAATCTGTTCCTCATGAAAAGGGCTTTCTCTTCAAATAACTTTCTCTTCTTTCTTTCTAACTAAGAAAAAAAAAAATAATGTATTTGGACAAAGAGAGGAAGGGAGAACTGTGAATAGAAATAGGCTGCTGTGTGACCAGACAAATCCAGGATTCTGATTCTCAAACAATTTCTGAAATATTTGTCTCAAAATAAATTAATTTATTTTTGGACAATGAAATATGTACCTGGAAGCTTTGAGTCTGGGAATAGTTAAGATGAGCCTGTAATGCAGTTAAGCTGGAAAGAGCTAATTAAAGGACTTTTAAAATATAATTGACCTAAATAGAAATAGTTTGGATCTCGATAAACCACTGTAATAAGAGTTATTTGTGTCCATAAAGTGTATGTAGTCACATCGTATAATAAAGTTTTGTGGCTTGTGACTGCAGTGGCTTCTGCTTCATCATTTTGGGGAGCATTTTGTGTGTGGCAAAGTTATCTCAATTTATCAAAGTATTATGTCCTTTAATGATTCTAAATATAAAATAAATTCAGTAACGTTATGAAGTAGTTACATTCTCTTAAAATGTGTCTTTTTTATAGTTTTCATATAGATATGTCCCTTTTTTAGTTTTAGAGTATGTAATCATGATTTTAGCATTGAAGTTAATTTATGATCAATGTTATTTCACATTTTTCTAATTAAGAAAATAAATTTAAGAGTTCTCTTTGACACAGAGTTCTGAAAATGAATTAAACTGAATGAATTAAAAGGTTAAGCAAAGATAGTTAATATTTATGCATGATTTTCACTACCAAGACAATTAATCTGGATTATTCTAACAACTTGTGATTTCATCCTAATAGGAACTGCCAGATAGTATTCCCCAGGTGAATCAATAAGAAAAATATATATTAGTGAGGATTAATACTCGGGCCATTCCAAATACCTTGTGTTATGAAAATGTATTATTTCATTTGAGGAAACAGTGAAGGAAAATTCTCTGCCACAGTACTTAAAAAAAAAGGAAAGTTTATGATTCTTCCTTCAGGTTCAATGCTGTTTTTATTAAAAAAAAAACAAAAAAACCTGAATAAGATGAAGGAGGTTTTAGTGTTTCTTGAGCACTTACCATGTGTCTGGAACTTTAAGTGCATTCTGTATTAATAACTTAGACTTCAAACGAATGAGCTCTA